>NW_027457673.1:0-600000 GCF_050624435.1 Tenrec ecaudatus
GGGTTAGGTTTAGGGTTAGGGTTAGGGTTAGGGTTAGGGTTAGCGTTAGGGGTAGGGTTAGGGTTAGGGTTAGGGTTAGGGTTAGGGTTAGGATTAGGGTTAGGGTTAGGTTTAACGTTAGGGTTACGGTTAGGGTTAGGGTTAAGGTTAGGGTTAGCGTTAGGATTAGGTTTAGGGTTAGGGTTAGCGTTAGGGTTAGGCTTCGGGTTAGGGTTAGGGTTAGCGTTAACGTTAGGGTTAGGGTTAGGGTTAGGGTTAGGGTTAGGTTTAGGGTTAGCGTTAGCGTTAGGGTTAGGGTTAGGTTTAGGTTTAGGGTTAGGGTTAGCGTTAGGGTTAGGGTTAGGGTTAGGGTTAGATTTAGGGTTATGGTTAGGGTTAGGGTTAGGGTTAGCGTTAGGGTTAGGGTTAGGGTTAGGGTTAGGGTTAGGTTTAGTGTTAGGGTTAGGGTTAGCTTTAGCGTTAGGGTTAGGGTTAGGGTTAGCGTTAGCGTTAGGGTTAGGGTTAGGGTTAGATTTAGGGTTAGCGTTAGGGTTAGGTTTAGGGTTAGGGTTAGGTTTCGGGTTAGGGTTAGGGTTAGGGTTAGGGTTAGGGTTAGCGTTAGGGTTAGGGTTAGCGTTAGCGTTAGGCTTAGGGTTAGGGTTTTGGTTAGCGTTAGGGTTAGGGTTAGGGTTAGGGTTAGGGTTAGGGTTAGGGTTAGCGTTAGGGTTAGGGTTAGCGTTAGGGTTTTGGTTAGGGTTAGGGTTAGGGTTAGGGTTAAGGTTAGCGTTAGGGTTAGGGTTAGGGTTAGGGTTAGCGTTAGCGTTAGGGTTAGGGTTAGGGTTAGGATTAGGGTTAGGTTTAGGGTTAGGGTTAGGGTTAGCGTTAGGGTTAGGGATAGGGTTAGGTTTAGGGTTAGCCTTAGGGTTAGTGTTAGGGTTAGGATTAGGGTTAGGGTTAGGGTTAGGGTTAGGGTTAGGCTAGATAATCCAAGTGCCCGCTGGGGTATGTACATAGAACAAGTGCCCGCTAGGTAACCTAGATAGTCCCCGTGCCCGCTAGGGTATGTACATAGTTCAAGTGCCCGCTAGGTAACCTAGATTGTCCAAGGTCCTGCTAGTTAACCTACATAGTCCATTGCCCGATAGGGAAACTACAAAATCCAAGTGCCCGCTGAGTAATCTACATTGTTCAAGTGCCCGATAGGGAACCTACATATTCCAAGTGCCCGTTAGGGAACCTAGATGGTCCATGTGCCCTTAGAGAACCTATATAATCCAAGTGCCCGCTAGGGAACTTACATAGTGAAAGTGCCCGCTAGGGAACTTGCATTGTGCAAGTGCCCGCTAGTTAACCTAGATAGTCCAAGTGCCCGCTAGTTAACCTACATAGTCCAAGGTCAGTTAGTTAACCTAGATAGTCCAAGTGCACCCTAGTCAACCTACATAGTCCAAGGTCAGCTAGTTAACCTAGATATTCCACGTGCCCGCTAGGTAACCTAGATAGTCCAAGTGCCCGCTAGGTAACCTAAGTAGTACAAATGTCCGATAGGGTTCCTACATAGTCCAAGTGCCCGCTAGTTAAACTACATAGTCCAAGTTCCCGCTAGGTAACCTAGACAGTCCAAGTGACCATTAGGTTACCTACATAGTCCAAGTGCCCGTTCGTTAACCTACATAGTCCAAGTGCCCGCTAAGTAACGTACATAGCCCAAGTTCCCGCTAGGGAACGTACATAGTCCAAGTGCCCTCTAGGTAACCTAGATAGTCCAAGTGCCCGCTAGTTAACCTACATAGTCCAAGTGCCTGCTAGTTAAACTACATAGTCCAATTGCCCACTAGGTAACCTAGACAGTCCAATTGCCCGCTAGTTAACCTAGACAGTACAAGTATCCGATAGGGAACCTACATAGTCCAAGTGCCCGCTAGGGAACCTACATAGTCCAAGTGCCCGCTAGGTAATCTAGATAGTCCAATTGCCCGTTAGCGAACCTAGATAGTCGACGTGTCCGCTAGTTAAATACATAGTCCAAGAGCCAGTTCGTTAACCTAGATTGTCCAAGTGTCCGCTAGTTAACCTACATAGTCCAAGTGCCCGCTAGGTAACCTAGATAGTCCAAGGTCCTGCTAGTTAACCTACATAGTCCAATGCCCGATAGGGAACCTACATAGTCCAAGTGCCCACAGAGGAACTTACATAGTCCAAGTGCCCGATAGGGAACCTACATATTCCAAGTGCCCGTTAGGGAACCTAGATAGGCCAAGTGCCCGTAGGGAACCTATATAGTCCAAGTGCCCGCTAGGGAACCTACATAGTCAAAGTGCCCGTTAGTTAACCTAGTTAGTCAAAGTGCCTGCTAGGTAACCTAAATAGTCCAAGTGCCCGCTAGTTAACCTACATAGTCCAAGGTCAGCTAGTTAACCTAGATAGTCCAAGTGCCCGCTAGTTAACCTACATAGTCCAAGGTCAGTTAGTTAACCTAGGTTGTCCAAGTGCCCGCTAGTTAACCTACATAGTCCAAGAACCCGCTAGTTAACCTAGATAGTCCAAGTTCCCGCAAGTTAACCTACATAGTCCAAGGGACCGCTAGTTAACCTAGATATTCCAAGCGCCAGCTAGTTAACCTAGATCGTCCAAGTGTCCGCTAGTTAACTACATAGTCCAAATTCCCGTTAGGTAACCTAGATAGTACAAGTGCCCGCAAGGTAACCTACATAGTCCAAGTGCCCGCTAGGTAACCTAGATATTCCAAGTTCCTGTTAGCTAACCTAGATAATCCAAGTGCCCGCTAGGTAAGCTACATAGTCCAAGTGCCCTTTCGTTAACCTAGATAGTCCAAGTGCCCGCTAGGTAACCTAGACTGTCCAATTGTCCGCTAGGTTACCTACATAGTCCAAATGCACGTTTGTTAACCTAGATAGTCCAACTGACCGCTAGGTAACCTACATAATCCAAGGCTCCGCTAGGTAACTTATATAGTCAAAGTGCCCGTTAGTTAACCTACATAGTCCAAGTGCCCGCTAAAAAACCTAGATAGTCCAAGTGTCCATTAGGTAACCTAGATAGTCCAAGTGCCCGCTAGTTAACCTACATAGTCCAAGTCCCCGCTAGGTAACCTAGCAAGTCCAAGTGAACATTAGGTTACTTACATAGTCCAAGTGCCCGTTCGTTAACCTACATAGTCCAAGAGCCCGCTAGGTAACGAAGTTAGCCCAAGTGCCCGCTAGTTTATCTAGATAGTCCAAGTGCCCGCTAGTTAACCTTGATAGTCCAAGTGCCTTCTAGTTAACATAAATAGTCCAAGTGCACGCTAGGTAACCTAAGTAATCCAAATGCCCGCTAGGGAAACTACATACTTCAAGTGCCCGCTAGTTAATCTAGATAGTCCAAGTGCCCGCTAGTTAACCTAGATAGTCCAAGTGCCCGCTAGTTAACCTAGATAGTCCAAGTGCCCGCTAGTTAATCTAGATAGTCCAAGTGCCTGCTAGTTACCCTAGATAGTCCAAGTGCCCGCTAGTTAACCTAGATCGTCCAAGTGCCCGCTAGTTAACATAGATAATCGAAGTGCCCGCTCGGGTATGTACATAGTTCAAGTGCCCGATAGGTAACCTAGATTTTTCAAGTGCCCGGTAGGGTATGTACATAGTCCAAGTGCCCGCTAGGTAACCTAGATATTCCAAGTTCCTGTTAGCTAACCTAGATAATCCAAGTGCCCGCTAGGTAACCTACATAGTCCAAGTGCCCTTTCGTTAACCTAGAAAATCCAAGTGCCCGCTAGGTAACCTAGACTGTACAATTGTCCGCTAGGTTACCTACATAGTCCAAATGCACGTTCGTTAACCTAGATAGTCCAACTGCCCGCTAGGTAACCTACATAGTCCAAGGGTCCGCTAGGTAACCTATATAGTCCAAGTGCCCGTTAGTTAACCTACATAGTCCAAGTGCCCGCTAAAAAACCTAGATAGTCCAAGTTTCCATTAGGTAAACTAGATAGTCCAAGTGCCCGCTGGGTAACCTACATAGTCCAAGTGCCCGCTAGGTAACCTAGAGTCCAAGTACTCGCTAGTTAACCTACATAGTCCAAGTGCCCGCTATGTAACCTAGATAGTCAAAGTGCCCGTTAGGTAACCTAGATAGTCCAAGTGCCCGCTAAGCAACCTACATAGTCGAAGTGCCCGTTCGTTAACCTAGAAGTCTAAGTGCCCGCTAGGTAACCTAGACACTCCAAGTGCCCGCTAGGTTACCTGCATATTCCAAGTGCCCGTTCGTTAACTTAGATAGTCCAAGTGCCCACTAGGTAACCTACGTAGTCCAAGTGCCCGCTAGTTAACCTACATAGTCCAAGGTCAGCTAGTTAACCTAGATAGTCCAAGTGCCCGCTAGGTAACCTACATAGTCCAAGTGCCCGCTAGGTAACCTAGATAGTCCAGGTGCCCGCTAGGTAACCTAAGTAGTACAAATGTCCGATAGGGATCCTACATAGTCCAAGTGCCCGCTAGTTAACCTACATAGTCCAAGTCCCCGCTAGGTAACCTAGACAGTCCAAGTGACCATTAGGTTACCTACATAGTCCAAGTGCCCGTTCGTTAACCTACATACTCCAAGTGCCCGCTAGGTAACGTACATAGCCCAAGTGCCCGCTAGGGAACGTACATAGTCCAAGTGCCCTCTAGGTAACCTAGATAGTCCATGTGCCGGCTAGTTAACCTACATAGTAAAAGTGCCTGCCAGGGAAACTACATAGTCCAAGTGCCCACTAGGTAACCTAGACAGTCCAATTGCCCGCTAGTTAACCTAGACAGTCCAAGTACCCGATAGAGAACCTACATAGTCCAAGTGCCCGCTAGGGAACCTACATAGTCCAAGTGCTCGCTAGGCAACCTACATGGTCCAAGTGCCCGTTAGTTAACCTAGATAGTCAAAGTGCCTGCTAGGTAACCTAAATAGTCCAAGTGCCCGCTAGGGAACCTATGTCGTCGAAGTGCCCGCTAGGTAACCTAGATAGTCCAATTGCCCGTTAGCGAACCTAGATAGTCCAATTGCCCGTTAGCGAACCTAGATAGTCGAAGTGTCCGCTAGTTAACCTACATAGTACAAGAGCCAGTTCGTTAACCTAGATAGGCCAAGTGCCTGCTAGGTAACCTAGACCGTCCAAGTGCCTGCTAGGTTACCTACATAGTCCAAGGGCCAGCTAGGTAACCTTGATAGTCCAAGTGCCTTCTAGTTAACCTACATAGTCCAAGTGCCCGCTAGGTAACCTACAAAGTCCAAGTGCCCACTAGGCAACCTAAATAATCCAAATGCCCGCTAGGGAAACTACATAGTCCAAGGGCCCGCTAGTTAATCTAGATAGTCCAAGTGCCCGCTAGTTAACCTAGATAGTCCAAGGGCCCGCTAGTTAACCTACATAGTCCAAGTGCCCGCTAATTTACCTACATAGTCCAAGTGCCGATAGGTAACCTACATAGTGCAAGTGTCCCCTAGTTAACCTACATAGTCCAAATGCCCGCTAGTTAACATAGATAGTCCAAGTGCCCGCTAGGGAACATACATAGTCCAAGTGCCCGCTAGGTAACCTAGATAGTGCAAGTGCCCGGTAGTTAACCTACATAGACTAAGTGCCCGCTAGGTAACCTAGATAGCCAAGGGCCCGCTAGTTAACCTACATAGTCCAAGTGCCTGGTAGTTAACTTACATAGTTCAAGTGTCCGTAGGGAACATACATAGTCCAAGTGCCCGCTAGGTAACCTAGATAGTCCAAGTGCCCGCTAGGGAACCCACATAGTCCAAGTGCCCGCTAGGGAATTTACATAGTCCAAGGGCCCGCTAGGGAACTTAGACAGTCCAAGTGCCTGCTAGGTTACCTACATAGTCCAAGGGCCAGCTAGGTAACCTTGATAGTCCAAGTGCCTTCTAGTTAACCTACATAGTCCAAGTGCCCGCTAGGTAACCTAAATAATCCAAATGCCCGCTAGGGAAACTACATAGTCCAAGGGTCCGCTAGTTAATCTAGATAGTCCAAGTGCCCACTAGTTAACCTAGATAGTCCAAGTGCCCACTAGTTAAACTTGATAGTCCAAGGGCCCGCTAGTTAACCTACATAGTCCAAGTGCCCGCTAATTTACCTACATAGTCCAAGTGCCCGCTAGTTAACCTAGATAATCCAAGTGCCCGCTGGGGTATGTACATAGTTCAAGTGCCCGCTTGTTAACCTAGATAGTCCAAGTGCCCGCTAGGGTATGTATAGTCCAAGTGCCGCTAGGTAACCTACATAGTGCAAGTGTCCCCTAGTTAACCTACATAGTCCAAATGCCCGCTAGTTAACATAGATCGTCCAAGTGCCCGCTAGTTAACATAGATAATCCAAGTGCCCGCTAGGGTATGTACATAGTTCAAGTGCCCGATAGGTAACCTAGATTTTTCAAGTGCCCGGTAGGGTATGTACATAGTCCAAGTGCCCGCTAGGTAACCTAGATATTCCAAGTTCCTGTTAGCTAACCTAGATAATCCAAGTGCCCGCTAGGTAACCTACATAGTCCAAGTGCCCTTTCGTTAACCTAGATAATCCAAGTGCCCGCTAGGTAACCTAGACTGTACAATTGTCCGCTAGGTTACCTACATAGTCAAAATGCACGTTCGTTAACCTAGATAGTCCAACTGCCCGCTAGGTAACCTACATAGTCCAAGGGTCCGCTAGGTAACCTATATAGTCCAAGTGCCCGTTAGTTAACCTACATAGTCCAAGTGCCCGCTAAAAAACCTAGATAGTCCAAGTTTCCATTAGGTAACCTAGATAGTCCAAGTGCCCGCTAGGTAACCTACATAGTCCAAGTGCCCGCTAGGTAACCTAGAGTCCAAGTACTCGCTAGTTAACCTACATAGTCCAAGTGCCCGCTATGTAACCTAGATAGTCAAAGTGCCCGTTAGGTAACCTAGATAGTCCAAGTTCCCGCTTGGTAACCGAGATACTAAAAGTGCCCGTTACCTAACCTAGATAGTCCAAGTGCCCGCTAAGCAACCTACATAGTCGAAGTGCCCGTTCGTTAACCTAGAAGTCTAAGTGCCCGCTAGGTAACCTAGACACTCCAAGTGCCCGCTAGGTTACCTGCATATTCCAAGTGCCCGTTCGTTAACTTAGATAGTCCAAGTGCCCACTAGGTAACCTACGTAGTCCAAGTGCCCGCTAGTTAACCTACATAGTCCAAGGTCAGCTAGTTAACCTAGATAGTCCAAGTGCCCGCTAGTTAACCTGCATAGTCCAAGTGCCCGCTAGGTAACCTAGATAGTCCAAGTGCCTGCTAGGTAACCGAAGTAGTACAAACGTCCGATAGGGTTCCTACATAGTCCAAGTGCCCGCTAGTTAACCTACATAGTCCAAGTCCCCGCTAGGTAACCTAGACAGTCCAAGTGACCATTAGGTTACCTACATAGTCCAAGTGCCCGTTCATTAACCAATCTAGTCCATGTGCCCGCTAGGTAACGTACATAGCCCAAGTGCCCGCTAGGGAACATACATAGTCCAAATGCCCTCTAGGTAACCTAGATAGTCCAAGTGCCTTCTAGTTAACCTACATAGTCCAAGTGCCTGCTAGGTTACCTACATAGTCCAAGGGCCAGCTAGGTAACCTAGATATTCCAAGTTCCTGTTAGCTAACCTAGATAATCCAAGTGCCCGCTAGGTAACCTACATAGTCCAAGTGCCCTTTCGTTAACCTAGAAAATCCAAGTGCCCGCTAGGTAACCTAGACTGTACAATTGTCCGCTAGGTTACCTACATAGTCCAAATGCACGTTCGTTAACCTAGATAGTCCAACTGCCCGCTAGGTAACCTACATAGTCCAAGGGTCCGCTAGGTAACCTATATAGTCCAAGTGCCCGTTAGTTAACCTACATAGTCCAAGTGCCCGCTAAAAAACCTAGATAGTCCAAGTTTCCATTAGGTAAACTAGATAGTCCAAGTGCCCGCTGGGTAACCTACATAGTCCAAGTGCCCGCTAGGTAACCTAGAGTCCAAGTACTCGCTAGTTAACCTACATAGTCCAAGTGCCCGCTATGTAACCTTGATAGTCAAAGTGCCCGTTAGGTAACCTAGATAGTCCAAGTGCCCGCTAAGCAACCTACATAGTCGAAGTGCCCGTTCGTTAACCTAGAAGTCTAAGTGCCCGCTAGGTAACCTAGACACTCCAAGTGCCCGCTAGGTTACCTGCATATTCCAAGTGCCCGTTCGTTAACTTAGATAGTCCAAGTGCCCACTAGGTAACCTACGTAGTCCAAGTGCCCGCTAGTTAACCTACATAGTCCAAGGTCAGCTAGTTAACCTAGATAGTCCAAGTGCCCGCTAGGTAACCTACATAGTCCAAGTGCCCGCTAGGTAACCTAGATAGTCCAGGTGCCCGCTAGGTAACCTAAGTAGTACAAATGTCCGATAGGGATCCTACATAGTCCAAGTGCCCGCTAGTTAACCTACATAGTCCAAGTCCCCGCTAGGTAACCTAGACAGTCCAAGTGACCATTAGGTTACCTACATAGTCCAAGTGCCCGTTCGTTAACCTACATACTCCAAGTGCCCGCTAGGTAACGTACATAGCCCAAGTGCCCGCTAGGGAACGTACATAGTCCAAGTGCCCTCTAGGTAACCTAGATAGTCCATGTGCCGGCTAGTTAACCTACATAGTAAAAGTGCCTGCCAGGGAAACTACATAGTCCAAGTGCCCACTAGGTAACCTAGACAGTCCAATTGCCCGCTAGTTAACCTAGACAGTCCAAGTACCCGATAGAGAACCTACATAGTCCAAGTGCCCGCTAGGGAACCTACATAGTCCAAGTGCTCGCTAGGCAACCTACATGGTCCAAGTGCCCGTTAGTTAACCTAGATAGTCAAAGTGCCTGCTAGGTAACCTAAATAGTCCAAGTGCCCGCTAGGGAACCTATGTCGTCGAAGTGCCCGCTAGGTAACCTAGATAGTCCAATTGCCCGTTAGCGAACCTAGATAGTCCAATTGCCCGTTAGCGAACCTAGATAGTCGAAGTGTCCGCTAGTTAACCTACATAGTACAAGAGCCAGTTCGTTAACCTAGATAGGCCAAGTGCCTGCTAGGTAACCTAGACCGTCCAAGTGCCTGCTAGGTTACCTACATAGTCCAAGGGCCAGCTAGGTAACCTTGATAGTCCAAGTGCCTTCTAGTTAACCTACATAGTCCAAGTGCCCGCTAGGTAACCTACAAAGTCCAAGTGCCCACTAGGCAACCTAAATAATCCAAATGCCCGCTAGGGAAACTACATAGTCCAAGGGCCCGCTAGTTAATCTAGATAGTCCAAGTGCCCGCTAGTTAACCTAGATAGTCCAAGGGCCCGCTAGTTAACCTACATAGTCCAAGTGCCCGCTAATTTACCTACATAGTCCAAGTGCCGATAGGTAACCTACATAGTGCAAGTGTCCCCTAGTTAACCTACATAGTCCAAATGCCCGCTAGTTAACATAGATAGTCCAAGTGCCCGCTAGGGAACATACATAGTCCAAGTGCCCGCTAGGTAACCTAGATAGTGCAAGTGCCCGGTAGTTAACCTACATAGACTAAGTGCCCGCTAGGTAACCTAGATAGCCAAGGGCCCGCTAGTTAACCTACATAGTCCAAGTGCCTGGTAGTTAACTTACATAGTTCAAGTGTCCGTAGGGAACATACATAGTCCAAGTGCCCGCTAGGTAACCTAGATAGTCCAAGTGCCCGCTAGGGAACCCACATAGTCCAAGTGCCCGCTAGGGAATTTACATAGTCCAAGGGCCCGCTAGGGAACTTAGACAGTCCAAGTGCCTGCTAGGTTACCTACATAGTCCAAGGGCCAGCTAGGTAACCTTGATAGTCCAAGTGCCTTCTAGTTAACCTACATAGTCCAAGTGCCCGCTAGGTAACCTAAATAATCCAAATGCCCGCTAGGGAAACTACATAGTCCAAGGGTCCGCTAGTTAATCTAGATAGTCCAAGTGCCCACTAGTTAACCTAGATAGTCCAAGTGCCCACTAGTTAAACTTGATAGTCCAAGGGCCCGCTAGTTAACCTACATAGTCCAAGTGCCCGCTAATTTACCTACATAGTCCAAGTGCCCGCTAGTTAACCTAGATAATCCAAGTGCCCGCTGGGGTATGTACATAGTTCAAGTGCCCGCTTGTTAACCTAGATAGTCCAAGTGCCCGCTAGGGTATGTATAGTCCAAGTGCCGCTAGGTAACCTACATAGTGCAAGTGTCCCCTAGTTAACCTACATAGTCCAAATGCCCGCTAGTTAACATAGATCGTCCAAGTGCCCGCTAGTTAACATAGATAATCCAAGTGCCCGCTAGGGTATGTACATAGTTCAAGTGCCCGATAGGTAACCTAGATTTTTCAAGTGCCCGGTAGGGTATGTACATAGTCCAAGTGCCCGCTAGGTAACCTAGATATTCCAAGTTCCTGTTAGCTAACCTAGATAATCCAAGTGCCCGCTAGGTAACCTACATAGTCCAAGTGCCCTTTCGTTAACCTAGATAATCCAAGTGCCCGCTAGGTAACCTAGACTGTACAATTGTCCGCTAGGTTACCTACATAGTCAAAATGCACGTTCGTTAACCTAGATAGTCCAACTGCCCGCTAGGTAACCTACATAGTCCAAGGGTCCGCTAGGTAACCTATATAGTCCAAGTGCCCGTTAGTTAACCTACATAGTCCAAGTGCCCGCTAAAAAACCTAGATAGTCCAAGTTTCCATTAGGTAACCTAGATAGTCCAAGTGCCCGCTAGGTAACCTACATAGTCCAAGTGCCCGCTAGGTAACCTAGAGTCCAAGTACTCGCTAGTTAACCTACATAGTCCAAGTGCCCGCTATGTAACCTAGATAGTCAAAGTGCCCGTTAGGTAACCTAGATAGTCCAAGTTCCCGCTTGGTAACCGAGATACTAAAAGTGCCCGTTACCTAACCTAGATAGTCCAAGTGCCCGCTAAGCAACCTACATAGTCGAAGTGCCCGTTCGTTAACCTAGAAGTCTAAGTGCCCGCTAGGTAACCTAGACACTCCAAGTGCCCGCTAGGTTACCTGCATATTCCAAGTGCCCGTTCGTTAACTTAGATAGTCCAAGTGCCCACTAGGTAACCTACGTAGTCCAAGTGCCCGCTAGTTAACCTACATAGTCCAAGGTCAGCTAGTTAACCTAGATAGTCCAAGTGCCCGCTAGTTAACCTGCATAGTCCAAGTGCCCGCTAGGTAACCTAGATAGTCCAAGTGCCTGCTAGGTAACCGAAGTAGTACAAACGTCCGATAGGGTTCCTACATAGTCCAAGTGCCCGCTAGTTAACCTACATAGTCCAAGTCCCCGCTAGGTAACCTAGACAGTCCAAGTGACCATTAGGTTACCTACATAGTCCAAGTGCCCGTTCATTAACCAATCTAGTCCATGTGCCCGCTAGGTAACGTACATAGCCCAAGTGCCCGCTAGGGAACATACATAGTCCAAATGCCCTCTAGGTAACCTAGATAGTCCAAGTGCCCGCTAGTTAACCTACATAGTCCAAGTCCCTGCTAGGTAAACTACATAGGCCAAGTGCCCACTAGGTAACCTAGACAGTCCAATTGCCCGCTAGTTAACCTAGACAGTCCAAGTACCCGATAGGGAACCTACATAATCCAAGTGCCCGCTAGGGAACCTACATAGTCCAAGTGCTCGCTAGGCAACCTACATGGTCCAAGTGCCCGTTAGTTAACCTAGATAGTCAAAGTGCCTGCTAGGTAACCTAAATAGTCCAAGTGCCCGCTAGGGAACCTACGTAGTCGAAGTGCCCGCTAGGTAACCTAGATAGTCCAATTGCCCGTTAGCGAACCTAGATAGTCGAAGTATCCGCTAGTTAACCTACATAGTACAAGAGCCAGTTCGTTAACCTAGATAGGCCAAGTGCCCGCTAGGTAACCTAGACAGTCCAAGTGCCTGCTAGGTTACCTACATAGTCCAAGGGCCAGCTAGGTAACCTTGATAGTCCAAGTGCCTTCTAGTTAACCTACATAGTCCAAGTGCCCGCTAGGTAACCTACAAAGTCCAAGTGCCTACTAGGCAACCTAAATAATCCAAATGCCCGATAGGGAAACTACATAGTCCAAGGGCCCGCTAGTTAATCTAGATAGTCCAAGTGCCCGCTAGTTAACCTAGATAGTCCAAGTGCCCGCTAGTTAACCTAGATAGTCCAAGGGCCCGCTAGTTAACCGACATAGTCCAAGTGCCCGCTAATTTACCTACATAGTTCAAGTGCCCGCTAGGTAACCTAGATAGTCCAAGTGCCCGCTAGGGTATGTACATAGTCCAAGTGCCGCTAGGTAACCTACATAGTGCAAGTATCCCCTAGTTAACCTACATAGTCCAAATGCCCGCTAGTTAACATAGATAGTCCAAGTGCCCGCTAGGGAACGTACATAGTCCAAGTGCCCGCTAGGTAACCTAGATAGTGCTAGTGCCCGGTAGTTAACCTACATAGTCCAAGTGCCCGCTAGGTAAACTAGATAGCCAAGGGCCCGCTAGTTAACCTACATAGTCCAAGTGCCTGGTAGTTAACTTACATAGTTCAAGTGTCCGTAGGGAACATACATAGTCCAAGTGCCCGCTAGGTAACCTAGATAGTCCAAATGCCCGCTAGGGAATCCACATAGTCCAAGTGCCCGCTAGGGAATTTACAGAGTCCAAGGGCCCGCTAGGGAACCTAGACAGTCCAAGTGCCTGCTAGGTTACCTACATAGTCCAAGGGCCAGCTAGGTAACCTTGATGGTCCAAGTGCCTTCTAGTTAACCTACATAGTCCAAGTGCCCGCTAGGTAACCTACATAGTCCAAGTGCCCACTAGGCAACCTAAATAATCCAAATGCCCGCTAGGGAAACTACATAGTCCAAGGGTCCGCTAGTTAATCTAGATAGTCCAAGTGCCCGCTAGTTAACCTAGATAGTCCAAGTGCCCACTAGTTAACCTAGATAGTCCAAGGGCCCGCTAGTTAACCTACATAGTCCAAGTGCCCGCTAATTTACCTACATAGTCCACGTGCCCGCTAGTTAACCTAGATAATCCAAGTGCCCGCTGGGGTATGTACATAGTTCAAGTGCCCGCTAGTTAACCTAGATAGTCCAAGTGCCCGCTAGGGTATGTATAGTCCAAGTGCCCGCTAGGGAACCTACGTCGTCGAAGTGCCCGCTAGGTAACCTAGATAGTCCAATTGCCCGTTAGCGAACCTAGATAGTCCAATTGCCCGTTAGCGAACCTAGATAGTCGAAGTGTCCGCTAGTTAACCTACATAGTACAAGAGCCAGTTCGTTAACCTAGATAGGCCAAGTGCCTGCTAGGTAACCTAGACCGTCCAAGTGCCTGCTAGGTTACCTACATAGTCCAAGGGCCAGCTAGGTAACCTTGATAGTCCAAGTGCCTTCTAGTTAACCTACATAGTCCAAGTGCCCGCTAGGTAACCTACAAAGTCCAAGTGCCCACTAGGCAACCTAAATAATCCAAATGCCCGCTAGGGAAACTACATAGTCCAAGGGCCCGCTAGTTAATCTAGATAGTCCAAGTGCCCGCTAGTTAACCTAGATAGTCCAAGGGCCCGCTAGTTAACCTACATAGTCCAAGTGCCCGCTAATTTACCTACATAGTCCAAGTGCCGATAGGTAACCTACATAGTGCAAGTGTCCCCTAGTTAACCTACATAGTCCAAATGCCCGCTAGTTAACATAGATAGTCCAAGTGCCCGCTAGGGAACGTACATAGTCCAAGTGCCCGCTAGGTAACCTAGATAGTGCAAGTGCCCGGTAGTTAACCTACATAGACTAAGTGCCCGCTAGGTAACCTAGATAGCCAAGGGCCCGCAAGTTAACCTACATAGTCCAAGTGCCTGGTAGTTAACTTACATAGTTCAAGTGTCCGTAGGGAACATACATAGTCCAAGTGCCCGCTAGGTAACCTAGATAGTCCAAGTGCCCGCTAGGGAACCCACATAGTCCAAGTGCCCGCTAGGGAATTTACATAGTCCAAGGGCCCGCTAGGGAACTTAGACAGTCCAAGTGCCTGCTAGGTTACCTACATAGTCCAAGGGCCAGCTAGGTAACCTTGATAGTCCAAGTGCCTTCTAGTTAACCTACATAGTCCAAGTGCCCGCTAGGTAACCTAAATAATCCAAATGCCCGCTAGGGAAACTACATAGTCCAAGGGTCCGCTAGTTAATCTAGATAGTCCAAGTGCCCGCTAGTTAACCTAGATAGTCCAAGGGCCCACTAGTTAAACTAGATAGTCCAAGGGCCCGCTAGTTAACCTACATAGTCCAAGTGCCCGCTAATTTACCTACATAGTCCAAGTGCCCGCTAGTTAACCTAGATAATCCAAGTGCCCGCTGGGGTATGTACATAGTTCAAGTGCCCGCTTGTTAACCTAGATAGTCCAAGTGCCCGCTAGGGTATGTATAGTCCAAGTGCCGCTAGGTAACCTACATAGTGCAAGTGTCCCCTAGTTAACCTACATAGTCCAAATGCCCGCTAGTTAACATAGATCGTCCAAGTGCCCGCTAGTTAACATAGATAATCCAAGTGCCCGCTAGGGTATGTACATAGTTCAAGTGCCCGATAGGTAACCTAGATTTTTCAAGTGCCCGGTAGGGTATGTACATAGTCCAAGTGCCCGCTAGGTAACCTAGATATTCCAAGTTCCTGTTAGCTAACCTAGATAATCCAAGTGCCCGCTAGGTAACCTACATAGTCCAAGTGCCCTTTCGTTAACCTAGATAATCCAAGTGCCCGCTAGGTAACCTAGACTGTACAATTGTCCGCTAGGTTACCTACATAGTCAAAATGCACGTTGGTTAACCTAGATAGTCCAACTGCCCGCTAGGTAACCTACATAGTCCAAGGGTCCGCTAGGTAACCTATATAGTCCAAGTGCCCGTTAGTTAACCTACATAGTCCAAGTGCCCGCTAAAAAACCTAGATAGTCCAAGTTTCCATTAGGTAACCTAGATAGTCCAAGTGCCCGCTAGGTAACCTACATAGTCCAAGTGCCCGCTAGGTAACCTAGAGTCCAAGTACTCGCTAGTTAACCTACATAGTCCAAGTGCCCGCTATGTAACCTAGATAGTCAAAGTGCCCGTTAGGTAACCTAGATAGTCCAAGTTCCCGCTTGGTAACCGAGATACTAAAAGTGCCCGTTACCTAACCTAGATAGTCCAAGTGCCCGCTAAGCAACCTACATAGTCGAAGTGCCCGTTCGTTAACCTAGAAGTCTAAGTGCCCGCTAGGTAACCTAGACACTCCAAGTGCCCGCTAGGTTACCTGCATATTCCAAGTGCCCGTTCGTTAACTTAGATAGTCCAAGTGCCCACTAGGTAACCTACGTAGTCCAAGTGCCCGCTAGTTAACCTACATAGTCCAAGGTCAGCTAGTTAACCTAGATAGTCCAAGTGCCCGCTAGTTAACCTGCATAGTCCAAGTGCCCGCTAGGTAACCTAGATAGTCCAAGTGCCTGCTAGGTAACCGAAGTAGTACAAACGTCCGATAGGGTTCCTACATAGTCCAAGTGCCCGCTAGTTAACCTACATAGTCCAAGTCCCCGCTAGGTAACCTAGACAGTCCAAGTGACCATTAGGTTACCTACATAGTCCAAGTGCCCGTTCATTAACCAATCTAGTCCATGTGCCCGCTAGGTAACGTACATAGCCCAAGTGCCCGCTAGGGAACATACATAGTCCAAATGCCCTCTAGGTAACCTAGATAGTCCAAGTGCCCGCTAGTTAACCTACATAGTCCAAGTCCCTGCTAGGTAAACTACATAGGCCAAGTGCCCACTAGGTAACCTAGACAGTCCAATTGCCCGCTAGTTAACCTAGACAGTCCAAGTACCCGATAGGGAACCTACATAATCCAAGTGCCCGCTAGGGAACCTACATAGTCCAAGTGCTCGCTAGGCAACCTACATGGTCCAAGTGCCCGTTAGTTAACCTAGATAGTCAAAGTGCCTGCTAGGTAACCTAAATAGTCCAAGTGCCCGCTAGGGAACCTACGTAGTCGAAGTGCCCGCTAGGTAACCTAGATAGTCCAATTGCCCGTTAGCGAACCTAGATAGTCGAAGTATCCGCTAGTTAACCTACATAGTACAAGAGCCAGTTCGTTAACCTAGATAGGCCAAGTGCCCGCTAGGTAACCTAGACAGTCCAAGTGCCTGCTAGGTTACCTACATAGTCCAAGGGCCAGCTAGGTAACCTTGATAGTCCAAGTGCCTTCTAGTTAACCTACATAGTCCAAGTGCCCGCTAGGTAACCTACAAAGTCCAAGTGCCTACTAGGCAACCTAAATAATCCAAATGCCCGATAGGGAAACTACATAGTCCAAGGGCCCGCTAGTTAATCTAGATAGTCCAAGTGCCCGCTAGTTAACCTAGATAGTCCAAGTGCCCGCTAGTTAACCTAGATAGTCCAAGGGCCCGCTAGTTAACCGACATAGTCCAAGTGCCCGCTAATTTACCTACATAGTTCAAGTGCCCGCTAGGTAACCTAGATAGTCCAAGTGCCCGCTAGGGTATGTACATAGTCCAAGTGCCGCTAGGTAACCTACATAGTGCAAGTATCCCCTAGTTAACCTACATAGTCCAAATGCCCGCTAGTTAACATAGATAGTCCAAGTGCCCGCTAGGGAACGTACATAGTCCAAGTGCCCGCTAGGTAACCTAGATAGTGCTAGTGCCCGGTAGTTAACCTACATAGTCCAAGTGCCCGCTAGGTAAACTAGATAGCCAAGGGCCCGCTAGTTAACCTACATAGTCCAAGTGCCTGGTAGTTAACTTACATAGTTCAAGTGTCCGTAGGGAACATACATAGTCCAAGTGCCCGCTAGGTAACCTAGATAGTCCAAATGCCCGCTAGGGAATCCACATAGTCCAAGTGCCCGCTAGGGAATTTACAGAGTCCAAGGGCCCGCTAGGGAACCTAGACAGTCCAAGTGCCTGCTAGGTTACCTACATAGTCCAAGGGCCAGCTAGGTAACCTTGATGGTCCAAGTGCCTTCTAGTTAACCTACATAGTCCAAGTGCCCGCTAGGTAACCTACATAGTCCAAGTGCCCACTAGGCAACCTAAATAATCCAAATGCCCGCTAGGGAAACTACATAGTCCAAGGGTCCGCTAGTTAATCTAGATAGTCCAAGTGCCCGCTAGTTAACCTAGATAGTCCAAGTGCCCACTAGTTAACCTAGATAGTCCAAGGGCCCGCTAGTTAACCTACATAGTCCAAGTGCCCGCTAATTTACCTACATAGTCCACGTGCCCGCTAGTTAACCTAGATAATCCAAGTGCCCGCTGGGGTATGTACATAGTTCAAGTGCCCGCTAGTTAACCTAGATAGTCCAAGTGCCCGCTAGGGTATGTATAGTCCAAGTGCCCGCTAGGGAACCTACGTCGTCGAAGTGCCCGCTAGGTAACCTAGATAGTCCAATTGCCCGTTAGCGAACCTAGATAGTCCAATTGCCCGTTAGCGAACCTAGATAGTCGAAGTGTCCGCTAGTTAACCTACATAGTACAAGAGCCAGTTCGTTAACCTAGATAGGCCAAGTGCCTGCTAGGTAACCTAGACCGTCCAAGTGCCTGCTAGGTTACCTACATAGTCCAAGGGCCAGCTAGGTAACCTTGATAGTCCAAGTGCCTTCTAGTTAACCTACATAGTCCAAGTGCCCGCTAGGTAACCTACAAAGTCCAAGTGCCCACTAGGCAACCTAAATAATCCAAATGCCCGCTAGGGAAACTACATAGTCCAAGGGCCCGCTAGTTAATCTAGATAGTCCAAGTGCCCGCTAGTTAACCTAGATAGTCCAAGGGCCCGCTAGTTAACCTACATAGTCCAAGTGCCCGCTAATTTACCTACATAGTCCAAGTGCCGATAGGTAACCTACATAGTGCAAGTGTCCCCTAGTTAACCTACATAGTCCAAATGCCCGCTAGTTAACATAGATAGTCCAAGTGCCCGCTAGGGAACGTACATAGTCCAAGTGCCCGCTAGGTAACCTAGATAGTGCAAGTGCCCGGTAGTTAACCTACATAGACTAAGTGCCCGCTAGGTAACCTAGATAGCCAAGGGCCCGCAAGTTAACCTACATAGTCCAAGTGCCTGGTAGTTAACTTACATAGTTCAAGTGTCCGTAGGGAACATACATAGTCCAAGTGCCCGCTAGGTAACCTAGATAGTCCAAGTGCCCGCTAGGGAACCCACATAGTCCAAGTGCCCGCTAGGGAATTTACATAGTCCAAGGGCCCGCTAGGGAACTTAGACAGTCCAAGTGCCTGCTAGGTTACCTACATAGTCCAAGGGCCAGCTAGGTAACCTTGATAGTCCAAGTGCCTTCTAGTTAACCTACATAGTCCAAGTGCCCGCTAGGTAACCTAAATAATCCAAATGCCCGCTAGGGAAACTACATAGTCCAAGGGTCCGCTAGTTAATCTAGATAGTCCAAGTGCCCGCTAGTTAACCTAGATAGTCCAAGGGCCCACTAGTTAAACTAGATAGTCCAAGGGCCCGCTAGTTAACCTACATAGTCCAAGTGCCCGCTAATTTACCTACATAGTCCAAGTGCCCGCTAGTTAACCTAGATAATCCAAGTGCCCGCTGGGGTATGTACATAGTTCAAGTGCCCGCTTGTTAACCTAGATAGTCCAAGTGCCCGCTAGGGTATGTATAGTCCAAGTGCCGCTAGGTAACCTACATAGTGCAAGTGTCCCCTAGTTAACCTACATAGTCCAAATGCCCGCTAGTTAACATAGATCGTCCAAGTGCCCGCTAGTTAACATAGATAATCCAAGTGCCCGCTAGGGTATGTACATAGTTCAAGTGCCCGATAGGTAACCTAGATTTTTCAAGTGCCCGGTAGGGTATGTACATAGTCCAAGTGCCCGCTAGGTAACCTAGATATTCCAAGTTCCTGTTAGCTAACCTAGATAATCCAAGTGCCCGCTAGGTAACCTACATAGTCCAAGTGCCCTTTCGTTAACCTAGATAATCCAAGTGCCCGCTAGGTAACCTAGACTGTACAATTGTCCGCTAGGTTACCTACATAGTCAAAATGCACGTTGGTTAACCTAGATAGTCCAACTGCCCGCTAGGTAACCTACATAGTCCAAGGGTCCGCTAGGTAACCTATATAGTCCAAGTGCCCGTTAGTTAACCTACATAGTCCAAGTGCCCGCTAAAAAACCTAGATAGTCCAAGTTTCCATTAGGTAACCTAGATAGTCCAAGTGCCCGCTAGGTAACCTACATAGTCCAAGTGCCCGCTAGGTAACCTAGAGTCCAAGTACTCGCTAGTTAACCTACATAGTCCAAGTGCCCGCTATGTAACCTAGATAGTCAAAGTGCCCGTTAGGTAACCTAGATAGTCCAAGTTCCCGCTTGGTAACCGAGATACTAAAAGTGCCCGTTACCTAACCTAGATAGTCCAAGTGCCCGCTAAGCAACCTACATAGTCGAAGTGCCCGTTCGTTAACCTAGAAGTCTAAGTGCCCGCTAGGTAACCTAGACACTCCAAGTGCCCGCTAGGTTACCTGCATATTCCAAGTGCCCGTTCGTTAACTTAGATAGTCCAAGTGCCCACTAGGTAACCTACGTAGTCCAAGTGCCCGCTAGTTAACCTACATAGTCCAAGGTCAGCTAGTTAACCTAGATAGTCCAAGTGCCCGCTAGTTAACCTGCATAGTCCAAGTGCCCGCTAGGTAACCTAGATAGTCCAAGTGCCTGCTAGGTAACCGAAGTAGTACAAACGTCCGATAGGGTTCCTACATAGTCCAAGTGCCCGCTAGTTAACCTACATAGTCCAAGTCCCCGCTAGGTAACCTAGACAGTCCAAGTGACCATTAGGTTACCTACATAGTCCAAGTGCCCGTTCATTAACCAATCTAGTCCATGTGCCCGCTAGGTAACGTACATAGCCCAAGTGCCCGCTAGGGAACATACATAGTCCAAATGCCCTCTAGGTAACCTAGATAGTCCAAGTGCCTTCTAGTTAACCTACATAGTCCAAGTGCCTGCTAGGTTACCTACATAGTCCAAGGGCCAGCTAGGTAACCTAGATATTCCAAGTTCCTGTTAGCTAACCTAGATAATCCAAGTGCCCGCTAGGAAACATACATAGTCCAAGTGCCCTCTAGGTAACCTAGATAGTCCAAGTGCCCGCTAGTTAACCTACATAGTCCAAATCCCTGCTAGGTAAACTACATAGGCCAAGTGCCCACTAGGTAACCTAGACAGTCCAATTGCCCGCTAGTTAACCTAGACAGTCCAAGTACCCGATAGGGAACCTACATAATCCAAGTGCCCGCTAGGGAACCTACATAGTCCAAGTGCTCGCTAGGCAACCTACATGGTCCAAGTGCCCGTTAGTTAACCTAGATAGTCAAAGTGCCTGCTAGGTAACCTAAATAGTCCAAGTGCCCGCTAGGGAACCTACGTAGTCGAAGTGCCCGCTAGGTAACCTAGATAGTCCAATTGCCCGTTAGCGAACCTAGATAGTCGAAGTATCCGCTAGTTAACCTACATAGTACAAGAGCCAGTTCGTTAACCTAGATAGGCCAAGTGCCCGCTAGGTAACCTAGACAGTCCAAGTGCCTGCTAGGTTACCTACATAGTCCAAGGGCCAGCTAGGTAACCTTGATAGTCCAAGTGCCTTCTAGTTAACCTACATAGTCCAAGTGCCCGCTAGGTAACCTAAATAATCCAAATGCCCGCTAGGGAAACTACATAGTCCAAGGGTCCGCTAGTTAATCTAGATAGTCCAAGTGCCCACTAGTTAACCTAGATAGTCCAAGTGCCCACTAGTTAAACTTGATAGTCCAAGGGCCCGCTAGTTAACCTACATAGTCCAAGTGCCCGCTAATTTACCTACATAGTCCAAGTGCCCGCTAGTTAACCTAGATAATCCAAGTGCCCGCTGGGGTATGTACATAGTTCAAGTGCCCGCTTGTTAACCTAGATAGTCCAAGTGCCCGCTAGGGTATGTATAGTCCAAGTGCCGCTAGGTAACCTACATAGTGCAAGTGTCCCCTAGTTAACCTACATAGTCCAAATGCCCGCTAGTTAACATAGATCGTCCAAGTGCCCGCTAGTTAACATAGATAATCCAAGTGCCCGCTAGGGTATGTACATAGTTCAAGTGCCCGATAGGTAACCTAGATTTTTCAAGTGCCCGGTAGGGTATGTACATAGTCCAAGTGCCCGCTAGGTAACCTAGATATTCCAAGTTCCTGTTAGCTAACCTAGATAATCCAAGTGCCCGCTAGGTAACCTACATAGTCCAAGTGCCCTTTCGTTAACCTAGATAATCCAAGTGCCCGCTAG
The DNA here is from genome assembly GCF_050624435.1 of Tenrec ecaudatus. Classification (NCBI taxonomy): domain Eukaryota; kingdom Metazoa; phylum Chordata; class Mammalia; order Afrosoricida; family Tenrecidae; genus Tenrec; species Tenrec ecaudatus. Next base: position 21,326 of record NW_027457673.1, read on the forward strand.
GTAACCTAGACTGTACAATTGTCCGCTAGGTTACCTACATAGTCAAAATGCACGTTCGTTAACCTAGATAGTCCAACTGCCCGCTAGGTAACCTACATAGTCCAAGGGTCCGCTAGGTAACCTATATAGTCCAAGTGCCCGTTAGTTAACCTACATAGTCCAAGTGCCCGCTAAAAAACCTAGATAGTCCAAGTTTCCATTAGGTAACCTAGATAGTCCAAGTGCCCGCTAGGTAACCTACATAGTCCAAGTGCCCGCTAGGTAACCTAGAGTCCAAGTACTCGCTAGTTAACCTACATAGTCCAAGTGCCCGCTATGTAACCTAGATAGTCAAAGTGCCCGTTAGGTAACCTAGATAGTCCAAGTTCCCGCTTGGTAACCGAGATACTAAAAGTGCCCGTTACCTAACCTAGATAGTCCAAGTGCCCGCTAAGCAACCTACATAGTCGAAGTGCCCGTTCGTTAACCTAGAAGTCTAAGTGCCCGCTAGGTAACCTAGACACTCCAAGTGCCCGCTAGGTTACCTGCATATTCCAAGTGCCCGTTCGTTAACTTAGATAGTCCAAGTGCCCACTAGGTAACCTACGTAGTCCAAGTGCTCGCTAGTTAACCTACATAGTCCAAGGTCAGCTAGTTAACCTAGATAGTCCAAGTGCCCGCTAGTTAACCTGCATAGTCCAAGTGCCCGCTAGGTAACCTAGATAGTCCAAGTGCCTGCTAGGTAACCGAAGTAGTACAAACGTCCGATAGGGTTCCTACATAGTCCAAGTGCCCGTTAGTTAACCTACATAGTCCAAGTCCCCGCTAGGTAACCTAGACAGTCCAAGTGACCATTAGGTTACCTACATAGTCCAAGTGCCCGTTCATTAACCAATCTAGTCCATGTGCCCGCTAGGTAACGTACATAGCCCAAGTGCCCGCTAGGGAACATACATAGTCCAAATGCCCTCTAGGTAACCTAGATAGTCCAAGTGCCTTCTAGTTAACCTACATAGTCCAAGTCCCTGCTAGGTAAACTACATAGGCCAAGTGCCCACTAGGTAACCTAGACAGTCCAATTGCCCGCTAGTTAACCTAGACAGTCCAAGTACCCGATAGGGAACCTACATAATCCAAGTGCCCGCTAGGGAACCTACATAGTCCAAGTGCTCGCTAGGCAACCTACATGGTCCAAGTGCCCGTTAGTTAACCTAGATAGTCAAAGTGCCTGCTAGGTAACCTAAATAGTCCAAGTGCCCGCTAGGGAACCTACGTAGTCGAAGTGCCCGCTAGGTAACCTAGATAGTCCAATTGCCCGTTAGCGAACCTAGATAGTCGAAGTATCCGCTAGTTAACCTACATAGTACAAGAGCCAGTTCGTTAACCTAGATAGGCCAAGTGCCCGCTAGGTAACCTAGACAGTCCAAGTGCCTGCTAGGTTACCTACATAGTCCAAGGGCCAGCTAGGTAACCTTGATAGTCCAAGTGCCTTCTAGTTAACCTACATAGTCCAAGTGCCCGCTAGGTAACCTACAAAGTCCAAGTGCCTACTAGGCAACCTAAATAATCCAAATGCCCGATAGGGAAACTACATAGTCCAAGGGCCCGCTAGTTAATCTAGATAGTCCAAGTGCCCGCTAGTTAACCTAGATAGTCCAAGTGCCCGCTAGTTAACCTAGATAGTCCAAGGGCCCGCTAGTTAACCGACATAGTCCAAGTGCCCGCTAATTTACCTACATAGTTCAAGTGCCCGCTAGGTAACCTAGATAGTCCAAGTGCCCGCTAGGGTATGTACATAGTCCAAGTGCCGCTAGGTAACCTACATAGTGCAAGTATCCCCTAGTTAACCTACATAGTCCAAATGCCCGCTAGTTAACATAGATAGTCCAAGTGCCCGCTAGGGAACGTACATAGTCCAAGTGCCCGCTAGGTAACCTAGATAGTGCTAGTGCCCGGTAGTTAACCTACATAGTCCAAGTGCCCGCTAGGTAAACTAGATAGCCAAGGGCCCGCTAGTTAACCTACATAGTCCAAGTGCCTGGTAGTTAACTTACATAGTTCAAGTGTCCGTAGGGAACATACATAGTCCAAGTGCCCGCTAGGTAACCTAGATAGTCCAAATGCCCGCTAGGGAATCCACATAGTCCAAGTGCCCGCTAGGGAATTTACATAGTCCAAGGGCCCGCTAGGGAACCTAGACAGTCCAAGTGCCTGCTAGGTTACCTACATAGTCCAAGGGCCAGCTAGGTAACCTTGATGGTCCAAGTGCCTTCTAGTTAACCTACATAGTCCAAGTGCCCGCTAGGTAACCTACATAGTCCAAGTGCCCACTAGGCAACCTAAATAATCCAAATGCCCGCTAGGGAAACTACATAGTCCAAGGGTCCGCTAGTTAATCTAGATAGTCCAAGTGCCCGCTAGTTAACCTAGATAGTCCAAGTGCCCACTAGTTAACCTAGATAGTCCAAGGGCCCGCTAGTTAACCTACATAGTCCAAGTGCCCGCTAATTTACCTACATAGTCCACGTGCCCGCTAGTTAACCTAGATAATCCAAGTGCCCGCTGGGGTATGTACATAGTTCAAGTGCCCGCTAGTTAACCTAGATAGTCCAAGTGCCCGCTAGGGTATGTATAGTCCAAGTGCCCGCTAGGGAACCTACGTCGTCGAAGTGCCCGCTAGGTAACCTAGATAGTCCAATTGCCCGTTAGCGAACCTAGATAGTCCAATTGCCCGTTAGCGAACCTAGATAGTCGAAGTGTCCGCTAGTTAACCTACATAGTACAAGAGCCAGTTCGTTAACCTAGATAGGCCAAGTGCCTGCTAGGTAACCTAGACCGTCCAAGTGCCTGCTAGGTTACCTACATAGTCCAAGGGCCAGCTAGGTAACCTTGATAGTCCAAGTGCCTTCTAGTTAACCTACATAGTCCAAGTGCCCGCTAGGTAACCTACAAAGTCCAAGTGCCCACTAGGCAACCTAAATAATCCAAATGCCCGCTAGGGAAACTACATAGTCCAAGGGCCCGCTAGTTAATCTAGATAGTCCAAGTGCCCGCTAGTTAACCTAGATAGTCCAAGGGCCCGCTAGTTAACCTACATAGTCCAAGTGCCCGCTAATTTACCTACATAGTCCAAGTGCCGATAGGTAACCTACATAGTGCAAGTGTCCCCTAGTTAACCTACATAGTCCAAATGCCCGCTAGTTAACATAGATAGTCCAAGTGCCCGCTAGGGAACGTACATAGTCCAAGTGCCCGCTAGGTAACCTAGATAGTGCAAGTGCCCGGTAGTTAACCTACATAGACTAAGTGCCCGCTAGGTAACCTAGATAGCCAAGGGCCCGCTAGTTAACCTACATAGTCCAAGTGCCTGGTAGTTAACTTACATAGTTCAAGTGTCCGTAGGGAACATACATAGTCCAAGTGCCCGCTAGGTAACCTAGATAGTCCAAGTGCCCGCTAGGGAACCCACATAGTCCAAGTGCCCGCTAGGGAATTTACATAGTCCAAGGGCCCGCTAGGGAACTTAGACAGTCCAAGTGCCTGCTAGGTTACCTACATAGTCCAAGGGCCAGCTAGGTAACCTTGATAGTCCAAGTGCCTTCTAGTTAACCTACATAGTCCAAGTGCCCGCTAGGTAACCTAAATAATCCAAATGCCCGCTAGGGAAACTACATAGTCCAAGGGTCCGCTAGTTAATCTAGATAGTCCAAGTGCCCGCTAGTTAACCTAGATAGTCCAAGGGCCCACTAGTTAAACTAGATAGTCCAAGGGCCCGCTAGTTAACCTACATAGTCCAAGTGCCCGCTAATTTACCTACATAGTCCAAGTGCCCGCTAGTTAACCTAGATAATCCAAGTGCCCGCTGGGGTATGTACATAGTTCAAGTGCCCGCTTGTTAACCTAGATAGTCCAAGTGCCCGCTAGGGTATGTATAGTCCAAGTGCCGCTAGGTAACCTACATAGTGCAAGTGTCCCCTAGTTAACCTACATAGTCCAAATGCCCGCTAGTTAACATAGATCGTCCAAGTGCCCGCTAGTTAACATAGATAATCCAAGTGCCCGCTAGGGTATGTACATAGTTCAAGTGCCCGATAGGTAACCTAGATTTTTCAAGTGCCCGGTAGGGTATGTACATAGTCCAAGTGCCCGCTAGGTAACCTAGATATTCCAAGTTCCTGTTAGCTAACCTAGATAATCCAAGTGCCCGCTAGGTAACCTACATAGTCCAAGTGCCCTTTCGTTAACCTAGATAATCCAAGTGCCCGCTAGGTAACCTAGACTGTACAATTGTCCGCTAGGTTACCTACATAGTCAAAATGCACGTTGGTTAACCTAGATAGTCCAACTGCCCGCTAGGTAACCTACATAGTCCAAGGGTCCGCTAGGTAACCTATATAGTCCAAGTGCCCGTTAGTTAACCTACATAGTCCAAGTGCCCGCTAAAAAACCTAGATAGTCCAAGTTTCCATTAGGTAACCTAGATAGTCCAAGTGCCCGCTAGGTAACCTACATAGTCCAAGTGCCCGCTAGGTAACCTAGAGTCCAAGTACTCGCTAGTTAACCTACATAGTCCAAGTGCCCGCTATGTAACCTAGATAGTCAAAGTGCCCGTTAGGTAACCTAGATAGTCCAAGTTCCCGCTTGGTAACCGAGATACTAAAAGTGCCCGTTACCTAACCTAGATAGTCCAAGTGCCCGCTAAGCAACCTACATAGTCGAAGTGCCCGTTCGTTAACCTAGAAGTCTAAGTGCCCGCTAGGTAACCTAGACACTCCAAGTGCCCGCTAGGTTACCTGCATATTCCAAGTGCCCGTTCGTTAACTTAGATAGTCCAAGTGCCCACTAGGTAACCTACGTAGTCCAAGTGCCCGCTAGTTAACCTACATAGTCCAAGGTCAGCTAGTTAACCTAGATAGTCCAAGTGCCCGCTAGTTAACCTGCATAGTCCAAGTGCCCGCTAGGTAACCTAGATAGTCCAAGTGCCTGCTAGGTAACCGAAGTAGTACAAACGTCCGATAGGGTTCCTACATAGTCCAAGTGCCCGCTAGTTAACCTACATAGTCCAAGTCCCCGCTAGGTAACCTAGACAGTCCAAGTGACCATTAGGTTACCTACATAGTCCAAGTGCCCGTTCATTAACCAATCTAGTCCATGTGCCCGCTAGGTAACGTACATAGCCCAAGTGCCCGCTAGGGAACATACATAGTCCAAATGCCCTCTAGGTAACCTAGATAGTCCAAGTGCCTTCTAGTTAACCTACATAGTCCAAGTGCCTGCTAGGTTACCTACATAGTCCAAGGGCCAGCTAGGTAACCTAGATATTCCAAGTTCCTGTTAGCTAACCTAGATAATCCAAGTGCCCGCTAGGGAACATACATAGTCCAAGTGCCCTCTAGGTAACCTAGATAGTCCAAGTGCCCGCTAGTTAACCTACATAGTCCAAATCCCTGCTAGGTAAACTACATAGGCCAAGTGCCCACTAGGTAACCTAGACAGTCCAATTGCCCGCTAGTTAACCTAGACAGTCCAAGTACCCGATAGGGAACCTACATAATCCAAGTGCCCGCTAGGGAACCTACATAGTCCAAGTGCTCGCTAGGCAACCTACATGGTCCAAGTGCCCGTTAGTTAACCTAGATAGTCAAAGTGCCTGCTAGGTAACCTAAATAGTCCAAGTGCCCGCTAGGGAACCTACGTAGTCGAAGTGCCCGCTAGGTAACCTAGATAGTCCAATTGCCCGTTAGCGAACCTAGATAGTCGAAGTATCCGCTAGTTAACCTACATAGTACAAGAGCCAGTTCGTTAACCTAGATAGGCCAAGTGCCCGCTAGGTAACCTAGACAGTCCAAGTGCCTGCTAGGTTACCTACATAGTCCAAGGGCCAGCTAGGTAACCTTGATAGTCCAAGTGCCTTCTAGTTAACCTACATAGTCCAAGTGCCCGCTAGGTAACCTACAAAGTCCAAGTGCCTACTAGGCAACCTAAATAATCCAAATGCCCGATAGGGAAACTACATAGTCCAAGGGCCCGCTAGTTAATCTAGATAGTCCAAGTGCCCGCTAGTTAACCTAGATAGTCCAAGTGCCCGCTAGTTAACCTAGATAGTCCAAGGGCCCGCTAGTTAACCGACATAGTCCAAGTGCCCGCTAATTTACCTACATAGTTCAAGTGCCCGCTAGGTAATGTAGATAGTCCAAGTGCCCGCTAGGGTATGTACATAGTCCAAGTGCCGCTAGGTAACCTACATAGTGCAAGTATCCCCTAGTTAACCTACATAGTCCAAATGCCCGCTAGTTAACATAGATAGTCCAAGTGCCCGCTAGGGAACGTACATAGTCCAAGTGCCCGCTAGTTAACCTGCATAGTCCAAGTGCCCGCTAGGTAACCTAGATAGTCCAAGTGCCCGCTAGGTAACCTAAGTAGTACAAATGTCCGATAGGGTTGCTACATAGTCCAAGTGCCCGCTAGTTAACCTACATAGTCCAAGTCCCCGCTAGGTAATCTAGACAGTCCAAGTGACCATTAGGTTACCTATATAGTCCAAGTGCCCGTTCATTAACCAATCTAGTCCAAGTGCCCGCTAGGTAACGTACATAGCCCAAGTGCCCGCTAGGGAACATACATAGTCCAAGTGCCCTCTAGGTAACCTAGATAGTCCAAGTGCCCGCTAGTTAACCTACATAGTCCAAGTGCCTGCTAGGTAAACTACATAGGCCAAGTGCCCACTAGGTAACCTAGACAGTCCAATTGCCCGCTAGTTAACCTAGACAGTCCAAGTACCCGATAGGGAACCTACATAGTCCAAGTGCCCGCTAGGGAACCTACATAGTCCAAGTGCTCGCTAGGCAACCTACATGGTCCAAGTGCCCGTTAGTTAACCTAGATAGTCAAAGTGCCTGCTAGGTAACCTAAATAGTCCAAGTGCCCGCTAGGGAACCTACGTAGTCGAAGTGCCCGCTAGGTAACCTAGATAGTCCAATTGCCCGTTAGCGAACATAGATAGTCAAAGTGTCCGCTAGTTAACCTACATAGTACAAGAGCCAGTTCGTTAACCTAGATAGGCCAAGTGCCCGCTAGGTAACCTAGACTGTCCAAGTGCCTGCTAGGTTACCTACATAGTCCAAGGGCCAGCTAGGTAACCTTGATAGTCCAAGTTCCTTCTAGTTAACCTACATAGTCCAAGTGCCCGCTAGGTATCCTACAAAGTCCAAGTGCCCACTAGGCAACCTAAATAATCCAAATGCCCGCTAGGGAAACTACATAGTCCAAGGGCCCGCTAGTTAATCTAGATAGTCCAAGTGCCCGCTAGTTAACCTAGATAGTCCAAGTGCCCGCCAGTTAACCTAGATAATCCAAGGGCCCGCTAGTTAACCTACATAGTCCAAGTGCCCGCTAATTTACCTACATAGTTCAAGTGCCCGCTAGGTAACCTAGATAGTCCAAGTGCCCCCTAGGGTATGTACATAGTCCAAGTGCCGCTAGGTAACCTACATAGTGCAAGTGTCCCCTAGTTAACCTACATAGTCCAAATGCCCGCTAGTTAACATAGATAGTCCAAGTGCCCGCTAGGGAACGTACATAGTCCAAGTGCCCGCTAGGTAACCTAGATAGTCAAAGTGCCCGTTAGGTAACCTAGATAGTCCAAGTTCGCGCTAGGTAACCTAGATACTAAAAGTGCCCGTTACCTAACCTAGATAGTCCAAGTGCCCGCTAAGCAACCTACATAGTCGAAGTGACCGTTCGTTAACCTAGAAGTCTAAGTGCCCGCTAGGTAACCTAGACACTCCAAGTGCCCGCTAGGTTACCTGCATATTCCAAGTGCCCGTTCGTTAACTTAGATAGTCCAAGTGCCCACTAGGTAACCTACGTAGTCCAAGTGCCCGCTAGTTAACCTACATAGTCCAAGGTCAGCTAGTTAACCTAGATAGTCCAAGTGCCCGCTAGTTAACCTGCATAGTCCAAGTGCCCGCTAGGTAACCTAGATAGTCCAAGTGCCCGCTAGGTAACCTAAGTAGTACAAATGTCCGATAGGGTTGCTACATAGTCCAAGTGCCCGCTAGTTAACCTACATAGTCCAAGTCCCCGCTAGGTAATCTAGACAGTCCAAGTGACCATTAGGTTACCTATATAGTCCAAGTGCCCGTTCATTAACCAATCTAGTCCAAGTGCCCGCTAGGTAACGTACATAGCCCAAGTGCCCGCTAGGGAACATACATAGTCCAAGTGCCCTCTAGGTAACCTAGATAGTCCAAGTGCCCGCTAGTTAACCTACATAGTCCAAGTGCCTGCTAGGTAAACTACATAGGCCAAGTGCCCACTAGGTAACCTAGACAGTCCAATTGCCCGCTAGTTAACCTAGACAGTCCAAGTACCCGATAGGGAACCTACATAGTCCAAGTGCCCGCTAGGGAACCTACATAGTCCAAGTGCTCGCTAGGCAACCTACATGGTCCAAGTGCCCGTTAGTTAACCTAGATAGTCAAAGTGCCTGCTAGGTAACCTAAATAGTCCAAGTGCCCGCTAGGGAACCTACGTAGTCGAAGTGCCCGCTAGGTAACCTAGATAGTCCAATTGCCCGTTAGCGAACATAGATAGTCAAAGTGTCCGCTAGTTAACCTACATAGTACAAGAGCCAGTTCGTTAACCTAGATAGGCCAAGTGCCCGCTAGGTAACCTAGACTGTCCAAGTGCCTGCTAGGTTACCTACATAGTCCAAGGGCCAGCTAGGTAACCTTGATAGTCCAAGTTCCTTCTAGTTAACCTACATAGTCCAAGTGCCCGCTAGGTATCCTACAAAGTCCAAGTGCCCACTAGGCAACCTAAATAATCCAAATGCCCGCTAGGGAAACTACATAGTCCAAGGGCCCGCTAGTTAATCTAGATAGTCCAAGTGCCCGCTAGTTAACCTAGATAGTCCAAGTGCCCGCCAGTTAACCTAGATAATCCAAGGGCCCGCTAGTTAACCTACATAGTCCAAGTGCCCGCTAATTTACCTACATAGTTCAAGTGCCCGCTAGGTAACCTAGATAGTCCAAGTGCCCCCTAGGGTATGTACATAGTCCAAGTGCCGCTAGGTAACCTACATAGTGCAAGTGTCCCCTAGTTAACCTACATAGTCCAAATGCCCGCTAGTTAACATAGATAGTCCAAGTGCCCGCTAGGGAACGTACATAGTCCAAGTGCCCGCTAGGTAACCTAGATAGTGCAAGTGCCCGGTAGTTAACCCACATAGTCCAAGTGCCCGCTAGGTAAACTAGATAGCCAAGAGCCCACTAGTTAACCTACATAGTCCAAGTTCCTGGTAGTTAACTTACATAGTTCAAGTATCCGTAGGGAACATACATAGTCCAAGTGCCCGCTAGGTAACCTAGATAGTCCAAATGCCCGCTAGGGAACCCACATAGTCCAAGTGCCCGCTAGGGAATTTACATAGTCCAAGGGCCCGCTAGGGAACCTAGACAGTCCAAGTGCCTGCTAGGTTACCTACATAGTCCAAGGGCCAGCTAGGTAACCTTGATAGTCCAAGTGCCTTCTAGTTAACCTACATAGTCCAAGTGCCCGCTAGGTAACCTACATAGTCCAAGTGCCCACTAGGCAACCTAAATAATCCAAATGCCCGCTAGGGAAACTACATAGTCCAAGGGTCCGCTAGTTAATCTAGATAGTCCAAGTGCCCGCTAGTTAACCTAGATAGTCCAAGTGCCCACTAGTTAACCTAGATAGTCCAAGGGCCCGCTAGTTAACCTACACAGTCCAAGTGCCCGCTAATTTACCTACATAGACCACGTGCCCGCTAGTTAACCTAGATAATCCAAGTGCCCGCTGGGGTATGTACATAGTTCAAGTGCCCGCTAGTTAACCTAGATAGTCCAAGTGCCCGCTAGGGTATGTATAGTCCAAGTGCCGCTAGGTAACCTACATAGTGCAAGTGTCCCCTAGTTAACCTACATAGTCCAAATGCCCGCTAGTTAACATAGATAGTCCTAGTGCCCGCTAAGGAACGTACATAGTCCAAGTGCCTGCTAGGTAACCTCGATAGTGCAAGTGCCCGGTAGTTAACCTACATAGTCCAAGTGCCCGCTAGGTAACCTAGATAGTCCAAGGGCCCGCTAGTTAACCTACATAGTCCAAGTGCCTGGTAGTTAATTTACATAGTTCAAGTGTCCTTAGGGAACATACATAGTCCAAGTGCCCGCTAGGTAACCTAGATAGTCCAAGTGCCCGCTAGGTAACCTACAGAGTCTAAGTACCCACTAGGTTATCTATATACTCCAAATGCCCGCTAGGGAACCTACATAGTCCAAGTGCCCGCTAGGTAACATAGATCATCCAAGTGCCCGCTAGTTAACCTAGATAGTCCAAGTGCCCGCTAGTTAACCTATATCATCCAAGTGCCCGCTAGTTAACCTAGATAGTCCAAGTGCCCGCTAGTTAACCTATATCATCCAAGTGCCCGCTATTTAACCTAGATAGTCCAATTGCCCGCTAGTTAACCTAGATATTCCTAGTGCCCGCTAGTTAACCTACATAGTGCAAGGGCCCGCTAGTTAACCTAGATCATGCAAGTGTCCGCTAGTTAACCTACATAGTCCAAGTGCCAGTTAGCTAACCTAGATTTTCCATGGGCCCGCTAGTTGACCTACATAGTCCAAGTGCCCGCTAGGGAACATTCATAGTCCAAGTGCCAGCTAGGTAACCTAGATAGTCCAAGTGCCCGCTAGTTAACCTAGATGGTCCTAGTGCCCGTTAGTTAATCTAGATAGTCCATGTGCCCACTAGGGTACGTACTTAGTCCAAGTGCCCGTAAGCTAACCTAGATAGTCCAAGTGCCCGCTAGTTAACATTGATCATCCAAGTTCCCGCTAGTTAACCTAGATAGTCCAAGTGCATGCTAGTTAACTTAGATAGGCCAAGTGCCCTCTAGTTAACCTAGATCGTCCAAAGGCCCGCTAGTTAACCTACATAGTCCAAGGTCCGCTAGTTAACCTAGATAGTCCAAGTGCCCGCTAGTTAACCTACATAGTACAATGGCCCGCTAGTTGACCTTGATAGTCCAAGTGCCTGCTAGTTAACCTAAGTAATACAAATGTCCGATAGGGATCCTACATAGTCCAAGTGCCCGATAGCTAACCTACATAGTCCAAGTGCTCATTCGTTGACATAGATAGTCAAAGTGCCCGCTAGGTAACCTAGACAGTCCAAGTGCCCGCTAGGTTACCTACAGAGTCCAAGTGCCCGTTCGTTAACCTAGATAGTCCAAGTGCCCGCTAGGTTACCTAGACAGTCCAAGTGCCCGCTAGTTAACCTACATAGTCCAAGTGCCCGATAGGGAACCTACATATTCCAAGTGCCCGATAGGGAACCTACATAATCCAAGTGCCCACTAGGGAACCTACATATTGCAAGTGCCCGCTAGGCAACCTACATAGTCCAAGGGCCCGTTAGTTAACCTAGATAGTCAAAGTGCCTGCTAGGTAACCTAGATAGTCCAAGTGCCCACTAGGTAACCTACATAGTCCAAGTGCCCTCTAGGTAACCTATATAGTCCAAGTGCCTGCTAGGTAACCTAGATAGTCCAAGGGCCCGCTAGTTAATCTACATAGTCCAAGGGCTCAGTTATTAACTTTGATAGTCCAAGTGCCCGCAAGTTAACCTAGATTGTCCAAGTGCCCGCTTGGGATCCTTCATAATCCAAGTGCCTGCTAGTTAACCTAGATAGTCCTAGTGCCCGTTAGTTAACCTAGATAATCCAATTGCCCACTAGGGGACGTACATAACCCAATTGCCCTCTAGGTAACCTAGATAGTCAAAGTGCGCACTAGGGTATGTACATAGTCCAACTGCCTGCTAGGAAACCTAGATAGTCCAAGTGCCCGCTAGTTAACCTACATAGTCCAAGTGCCCGCTAGTTAACCTACATAGTACAAGGGCCCGCTAGTTGACCTAGATAGTCCAAGTGCCCGCTAGTTAACCTAGATAGTCAAAGTGCCTGCTAGTTAACCTAAGTAGTACAAATGTCCGATAGGGATCCTACATAGTCCAAGTGCCCGCTAGGTTACCTGCATAATCCAAGTGCCCGTTCGTTAACTTAGATAGTCCAAGTGCCCACTAGGTAACCTACATAGTCCAAGTACCCGCTAGGTAACCTATATAGTCCAAGTGCCCGCTAGGTAATCTATATAGTCCAAATGCCCGCTAGGGAGCCTACATTGTCCAAATGCCCGCTAGGTAACCTAGATAGTCCAAGTGACCGTTACCTAACCTAGATAGTCCAAGTGCCCGCTAGGTAACCTACATAGTCCAAGTGTCCGTTCGTTAACCTAGATAGTCCAAGTGCCCGCTAGGTAACCTAGAGTCCAAGTGCTCGGATTTAACCTACATAGTCCAAGTGCCCGCTATGTAACGTAGATAGTCCAAGTGCCCGCTAGGTAACTTACATTGTCCAAGTTCCCGCTGGGTAACCTAGATAGTCCAAGTGCCCGTTACATAACCTAGATAGTACAAGTGCCCAGTAAGCAACCTACATAGTCCAAGTGCCCGTTCGTTAACCTAGAAGTCAAGTGCCCGCTAGGTAACCTAGACAGTCCAAGTGCCCGCTAGGTTAGCTGCATATTCCAAGTGACCGTTCGTTAACCTAGATAGTCCAAGTGCCCACTAGGTAACCTATATAGTCCAAGTGCCCGCTAGGTAACTTAGATAGTCCAAGGGCCCGCTAGTTAACCTAGATAGTCCAAGTGTCCTCAAGTTAACCTACATAGTCCAAGTGCCCGCTAGTTAACCTACATACCAAGTGCCCGCTACGTAACCTAGATAGTCCAAGGGCACGCTAGTTAACCTTCATAGTCCAAGTGCCCGCTAAGGAACCTACATAGTCCAAGTGCACGCTAGTTAACCTAGATAGTCCAAGTGCCCGCTAGATAACCTAGATAGTCCAAGTGCCTGCTAGGTAACCTACATAGTGCAAGTGTCCGCTAGTTAACCTACATATTCCAAGTGCCCGCTAGGTAATCTATATAGTCCAAATGCCCGCTAGGGAGCCTCCATAGTCCAAATGTCCGCTAGGTAACCTAGATAGTCGAAGGGCCCGCTAGGTAACCTACATAGTCCTAGTGCCCCCTAGTTAACCTACATTCTCCAAGTGCCCGATAGGGAAACTACATAGTCCAAGTGCCCGTTAGTTAACCTAGATAGTCCAAGTGCCCGCTTGGTAACCTGGATAGTCCAACAACCCGCTAGGTAACCTACATACTCCAAGAACCCGCTAGGTAATGTAGATGGTTCAAGTACCAGTTAGGTAACCTAGATAGTCCAAGTGCACGCTAGGTAACCTACAGAGTCTAAGTGCCCGCTAGGTAATCTATATTGTCCAAATGCCCGCTAGGGAACCTACATAGTCGAAGTGCCTGTTCGTTAACCTAGATAGTCCAAGTGCCCGCTAGGAAACCTACATAGTCCAAGGGCCCGCCAGGTAACCTAGATAGTCGAAGTGCCCGCTAGGCAACCTAGAGTCCAAGTGCTCGCTAGTTAACCTACATAGTCCATGTGCCCGCTAGGTAAACTAGATAGTCCAAGTGCCCGCTAAGGAACATACATAGTCCAAGTGCACGCTAGTTAACTTAGATAGTCCAAGTGCCCGCTAGTTAACCTAGATAGTCCAAGTGCCGCTAGGTAACCTACATAGTGCAAGTGTCCCCTAGTTAACCTACATAGTCCAAATGCCCGCTAGTTAACATAGATAGTCCAAGTGCCCGCTAGGGAACGTACATAGTCCAAGTGCCCGCTAGGTTACCTAGATACTGCAAGTGCCTGGTAGTTAACCTACATAGTCCAAGTGCCTGGTAGTTAACTTACATGGTTCAAGTGTCCGTAGGGAACATACATAGTCCAAGTGCCTGCTAGGTAACTTAGATAGTCCAAATGCCCGCTAGGGAACCCACATAGTCAAAGTGCCCGCTAGGGAATTTACATAGTCCAAGGGCCCGCTAGGGAACCTACATAGTCCAAGTGCCCGTTAGTTAACCTAGATAGTCCAAGTGCCCGTTAGGTAATCTAGATAGTCCAACAGCTCCTAGGTAACCTACATATTCCAAGAACCCGCTAGGTAACGTACATAGTTCAAGTGCCAGCTAGGTAACCTAGATAGTCCAAGTGCCCGCTAGGTAACCTACAAAGTCTAAGTGCCCGCTAGGTAATCTATATAATCCAAATGCCCGCTAGGGAGCCTACATAGTCCAAATGCCCCTTAGGTAACCTAGATAGTCCAAGGGCCCGCTAGGTAACCGTCATAGTCCTAGTGCCCCCTAGTAAACCTACATTCTCCAAGTGCCCAATAGGGAACCTACATAGTCGAAGTGCCCGTTAGTTAACCTAGATAGTCCAAGTGCCCGCTTGGCAACCTAGATAGTCCAAGTGCCCGCTAGGTAAACTACAGAGTCTAAGTGCACACTAGGTTATCTATATAGTCCAAATGTCCGCTAGGGAACCTACATAGTCCAAGTGCCCGCTAGGTAACATAGATAATCCAAGTGCCCGCTAGTTAACCTATATCGTCCAAGTGCCCGCTAGTTAACTTAGATAATCCAAGTGCCCGCTAGTTAACCTATATCATCCAAGTGCCCGCTAGTTAACCTAGATAGTCCAAGTGCCCGCTAATTAACCTAGATATTCCAAGTTCCCGCTAGTTAACCTACATAATCTAAGTGCCAGTTAGCTAACCGAGATCGTCCAAGTGCCTGCTAGTTAACCTACATAGTCAATGGGCCCGCTAGTTAACCTACATAGTGCAAGAGCCCGCTAGTTAACCTAGATCGTGCAAGTGTCCGCTGGTTAACCTACATAGTCCAAGTGCCAGTTAGCTAACCTAGATAGTCCAAGGGACCGCTAGTTGACCTACATAGTCCAAGTGCCCGCTAGGTAACCTAGATAATCCAATTGCCCGCTAGGGAACATTCATAGTCCAAGTGCCAGCTAGGTAACCTAGATAGTCCAAGTGCCCACTAGGGGACGTACTTAGTCCAAGTGCCCGTAAGCTAACCTAGATAGTCCAAGTGCCCGCTAGTTAACATTGATCATCCAAGTGCCCGCTAGTTAACCTAGATAGTCCAAGTGCATGCTAGTTAACCTAGATAGGCCAAGTCCCCTCTAGTTAACCTAGATCATCCAAGTGCCCGCTAGTTAACCTACATAGTCCAAGGGCCCACTAGTTGACCTACGTAGTCCAAGGTCCGCTAGTTAACCTAGATAGTCCAAGTGCCCGCTTGGTAACCTAGATAGTCCAACAACCCGCTAGGTAACCTACATACTCCAAGAACCCGCTAGGTAATGTAGATAGTTCAAGTACCAGTTAGGTAACCTAGATAGTCCAAGTGCACGCTAGGTAACCTACAGAGTCTAAGTGCCCGCTAGGTTATCTATATTGTCCAAATGCCCGCTAGGGAACCTACATAGTCGAAGTGCCTGTTCGTAAACCTAGATAGTCCAAGTGCCCGCTAGGAAACCTACATATTTCAAGGGCCCGCCAGGTAACCTAGATAGTCCAAGTGCCCGCTAGGTAACCTAGAGTCCAAGTGCTCGCTAGTTAACCTACATATTCCATGTGCCCGCTAGGTAAACTAGATACTCCAAGTGCCCGCTAAGGAACATACATAGTCCAAGTGAACGCTAGTTAACTTAGATAGTCCAAGTGCCCGCTAGTTAACCTAGATAGTCCAAGTGCCGCTAGGTAACCTACATAGTGCAAGTGTCCCCTAGTTAACCTACATAGTCCAAATGCCCGCTAGTTAACATAGATAGTCCAAGTGCCCGCTAGGGAACGTACATAGTCCAAGTGCCCGCTAGGTTACCTAGATAGTGCAAGTGCCCGGTAGTTAACCTACATAGTCCAAGTGCCCGCTAGGTTACCTAGATAGTGCAAGTGCCCGGTAGTTAACCTACATAGTCCAAGTGCCTGGTAGTTAACTTACATGGTTCAAGTGTCCGTAGGGAACATACATAGTCCAAGTGCCCGCTAGGTAACTTAGATAGTCCAAATGCCCGCTAGGGAACCCACATAGTCCAAGTGCCTGCTAGGGAATTTACATAGTCCAAGGGCCCGCTAGGGAACCTACATAGTCCAAGTGCCTGTTAGTTAACCTAGATAGTTCAAGTGCCCGTTAGGTAACCTAGATAGTCCAACGGCCCCTAGGGAACCTACATATTCCAAGAACCCGCTAGGTAACGTAGATAGTTCAAGTGCCAGCTAGGTAACCTAGATAGTCCAAGTGCCCGCTAGGTAACCTACAAAGTCTAAGTGCCCGCTAGGTAATCTATATAATCCAAATGCCCGCTAGGGAGCCTACATAGTCCAAATGCCCCTTAGGTAACCTAGATAGTCCAAGGGCCCGCTAGGTAACCTTCATAGTCCTAGTGCCCCCTAGTAAACCTACATTCTCCAAGTGCCCAATAGGGAACCTACATAGTCCAAGTGCCCGTTAGTTAACCTAGATAGTCCAAGTGCCCGCTTGGTAACCTAGATAGTCCAATTGCCCGCTAGGTAACCTACAGAGTCTAAGTGCGCACTAGGTTATCTATATAGTCCAAATGTCCGCTAGGGAACCTACATAGTCCAAGTGCCCGCTAGGTAACATAGATAATCCAAGTGCCCGCTAGTTAACCTATGTCGTCCAAGTGCCCGCTAGTTAACTTAGATAATCCAAGTGCCCGCTAGTTAACCTATATCGTCCAAGTGCCCGCTAGTTAACCTAGATAGTCCAAGTGCCCGCTAATTAACCTAGATATTCCAAGTTCCCGCTAGTTAACCTACATAATCTAAGTGCCAGTTAGCTAACCGAGATCGTCCAAGTGCCTGCTAGTTAACCTACATAGTCAATGGGCCCGCTAGTTAACGTACATAGTGCAAGAGCCCGCTAGTTAACCTAGATCGTTCAAGTGTCCGCTGGTTAACCTACATAGTCCAAGTGCCAGTTAGCTAACCTAGATAGTCCAAGGGCCCGCTAGTTGAACTACATAGTCCAAGTGCCCGCTAGGTAACCTAGATAATCCAATTGCCCGCTAGGGAACATTCATAGTCCAAGTGCCAGCTAGGTAACCTAGATAGTCCAAGTGCCCACTAGGGGACGTACTTAGTCCAAGTGCCCGTAAGCTAACCTAGATAGTCCAAGTGCCCGCTAGTTAACATTGATCATCCAAGTGCACGCTAGTTAACCTAGATAGTTCAAGTGCATGCTAGTTAACCTAGATAGGCCAAGTGCCCTCTAGTTAACCTAGATCGTCCAAGTGTCCGCTAGTTAACCTACATAGTCCAAGGGCCCACTAGTTGACCTACGTAGTCCAAGGTCCGCTAGTTAACCAAGATAGTCCAAGTGCTCGCTAGTTAACCTACATAGTCCAAGTGCCCGCTAGTTAACCTAGATAGTCCAAGTGCCCGCTAGGTAACCTAAGTAGTCCAAATGTCCGATAGGGATCCTACATAGTCCAAGTGCCCGCTAGGTAACCTACATAGTCCAAGTGTCCGTTCGTTAACCTAGATAGTCCAAGTGCCCGCTAGGTAACCTAGAGTCCAAGTGCTCAGAGTTAACCTACATAGTCCAAGTGCCCGCTATGTAACCTAGATAGTCCAAGTGCCCGCTAGGTAACTTACATTGTCCAAGTTCCCGCTGGGTAACCTAGATAGTCCAAGTGTCCGTTACCTAACCTAGATAGTCCAAGTGCACAGTAAGAAACCTACATAGTCCAAGTGCCCTTTCGTTAACCTAGAAGTCAAGTGCCCGCTAGGTAACCTAGACAGTCCAAGTGCCCGCTAGGTTACCTGCATATTCCAAGTGCCCGTTCGTTAACCTAGATAGTCCAAGTGCCCACTAGGTAACCTACATAGTCCAAGTGCCCGCTAGGTAACCTAAATAGTCCAAGTGCCTGCTAGGTAACCTAGATAGTCCAAGGGCCCGCTAGTTAACCTAGATAGTCCATGTGTCCTCTAGTTAACCTACATAGTCCAAGTGCCTGCTAGGTAACCTACATAGTGCAAGTGTCCGCTAGTTAACCTACATATTCCACGTGCCCGCTAGTTAACGTAGATAGTCCAACTGCCCGCTAGGGAACGTACATAGTCCAAGTGCCCGCTAGGTAACATAGATAGTGCAAGTGTCCGCTAGTTAACCTAGATAGTTCAAGTACCCGCTAGGTAACCTAGATCGTCCAAGGGCCCCCTAGTTAGCCTACATAGTCCAAGTGCCCGCTAGGTAACTTAGATAGTCCAAGTGCCCGTTCGGTAACCTAGATACTCCAAGTGCCCTTTAGGGAACCTAGATAGTCCAAAGGCCCTCTAGTAAACCTATGTAGTTCATGGGCCCACTAGTTAACCTACATAGTGCAAGTGTCCGCTAGTTAACCTACATATTCCAAGTGCCCGTTAGTTAACCTAAATAATCTAAGTGCCCGTTAGCTAACCTAGATAGTCCAAGGGCCCGCTAGTTGACCTACATAGTCCAAGTGCCAGCTAGGTATCCTAGATAGTACAAGTGCCCGCTAGGGAACCTAATATCCAAGTGCCTGTTAGCTAACCTAGATAGTCCAAGTGGCGGCTAGGTAACCTACATAGTCCAAGTGCCCGTTCCTTAACCTAGATAATCCAAATGCCCGCTAGGTAACCTAGACAGTACAAGTGCTCCATCGGTAACCTACATAGTCCAAGTGCCCGCTAGCTAACCTAGATAGTCCAAGTGCCTGCTAGTACACTTACATAATCCATGGGCCCGCTAGTTACCCTACATAGTGCAAGGGCCCGCTAGTTAACCTAGATCGTGCAAGTGTCCGCTAGTTAACCTACATAGTCCAAGTGCCTGCTAGGTAACCTAGATAGTCCAAGTGCCCGCAAGTTAACCAAGATAGTCCTAGTGCCCATTAGTTAACCTAGACAGTCCAAGTGCCCACTAGGGGACGTACATAGTCCAAGTGCCCGCTAGGTAACCTAGATAGTCCAAGTGCGCACTAGGGTATGTACATAGTCCAAGTGCCAGCTAGGAAACCTAGATACTCCAAGTGCCAGCTAGTTAACCTACATAGTCCAAGGGCCTGCTAGTTAACCTACATAGTACAAGGTCCGCTAATTAACCTAGATTGTCCATGTGCCCGCTAGTTAACCTACTTAGTGCAAGGGCCCGCTAGTTGACCTAGATAGTCCACGTGCCCGTCCGTTAACCTAGATAGACAAAGTGCCCGCTAGGTAACCTAGAGAGTCCAAGTGCCCGCTAGGTTACCTATATAGTCCAAGGGCCCGCTATGTAATCGAGATAGTCAAAGTGCCCATTAGGTAACCTAGATAGTCCAAGTGCCCGCTAGGTAACTTACATTGTCCAAGTTCCCGCTAGGTAACCTAGAGAGTCCAAGTGCCCGATACTTAACCTAGATAGTCTAAATGCCCGCTAAGCAACCTACATAGTCCAAGTGCCTGTTCGTTAACCTAGAAGTCCAAGTGCCCGCTAGGTAACCTAGACAGTCCAAGTGCCCGCTAGTTTACCTGCATATTCCAAGTGCCCGTTCGTTAACCTAGATAGTCCAAGTGCCCGCTAGGTAACCTAGATAGTGCAAGTGCCCGCTAGTTAACCTAGATTGTTCAAGTACCCGCTAGGTTTCCTGGATCGTCCAAGTGCCCACTAGGAAACCTACAAGTCCAAGTGCCCGCTAGGTAACCTATATAGTCCAAGTGCCTGCTAGGTCACCTACATAGTCCAAGGGCTCACTTGTTAACTTGGTTAGTCCAAGTGCCCGCTAGTAAACCTAGATCATCCAAGTGCCCGCTAGTTACCCTAGATTGTCCAAGTGCCTGCTTGTTAACCTACATAGTCCAAGGGCACGCTAGTTAACCTACATAGTCCAAGTGCCCGCTAGGCAACCTAGATAGTCCAAGTGCCCGCTAAGGAACCTACATAGTCCAAGTGCACGCTAGTTAACCTAGATAGTCCAAGTGCCTGCTAGTTACCCTAGATAGTCCAAGGGCCTGCTAGGTAACCTACATAGTGCAAGTGTCCGCTAGTTAACCTACATATTCCAAGTGCCCGCTAGTTAACATAGACAGTCCAAGTGCCCGCTAGGGAACTTACATAGTCCAATGCCCACTAGGTAACCTAGATAGTGCAGGTGCCCGCTAGTTAACTTAGATAGTTCAAATACCCGCTAGGTAACCTAGATCGTCCAAGGGCCCCCTAGTTAGCCTACATAGTCCAAGTGCCCGCTAGGTAACCTAGATAGTCCAAGTGCCCATTCGGTAACTAGATAGTCCAAGTGCCCTTTAGGGAACCTGCATAGTCCAAGGGCCCGCTACTAAACCTACATAGTCCATGGGCCCGCTAGTTAACCTACATAGTGCAAGTGTCCGCTAGTTAACCTACATATTCCAAGTGCCCGCTAGTTAACCTACATTATTTAAGTGCCCGTTAGCTAACCTAGATAGTCCAAGGGCCCGCTAGTTGACCTACATAGTCCAAGTGCCAGCTAGGTAACCTAGATAGTACAAGTGCCCGCTAGGGATCCTAGATAGTCCAAGTGCCTGTTAGCTAACCTAGATAGTCCAAGTGGCGGCTAGGTAACCTACATAGTCCAAGTGCCCGTTCGTTAACCTAGATAATCCAAGTGCCCGCTAGGTAATTTAGACAGTCCAAGTGCCCGCTGGTTAACCTACATAGACCAATTGCCCGATAGGGAACCTACATAGTCCAAGGGCCCGCTAGTTAACCTACATAGTCCAAGGTTCGCGAGTTAACCTAGATAGTCCAAGTGCTCGCTAGTTAACCTACATAGTACAAGGGCCCGCTAGTTGACCTAGATAGTCCCTGTGCCCGCTAGGTAACCTACAAAGTCTAAGTGCCCGCTAGGTTATCTATATAGTCCAAATGCCCGCTAGGGAACCTACATAGTCCAAGTGCCCGCTAGGTAACCTAGATAGTCCAAGTGCCCTCTAGTTAACCTAGATCCTCCAAGTGCCCGCTAGTTAACCTACATTGTCCAAGGGCCCGCTAGTTAACCTACATAGTCCAAGGTCCGCTAGTTAACCTAGATAGTGCAAGTGCTCGCTAGTTAACCTACATAGTACAAGGGCCCGCTAGTTGACCTAGATAGTCCAAGTGCCCGCTAGTTAACCTAGATAGTCCAAGTGCCCGCTAGGTATCCTAAGTAGTCCAAATGTCCGATAGGGATCCTACATAGTCCAAGTGCCCACTATGTAACCTACATAGTCCAAGTGCCCGTTCGTTAATCTAGAAGTCCAAGTGCCCGCTAGGTAACCTACATAGTCCAAGTGCCCGATAGGTAACCTAGATAGTCCAAGTGCCCGTTACCTAACCTAGATACTCCAAGTGCCCGCTAGGTTACCTGCATATTCCAAGTGCCCGTTCGTTAACCTAGATAGTCCATGTGCCCACTAGGTAACCTACATAGTCAAAGTGCACGCTAGGTAACCTATACAGTCCAAGTGCCCGCTAGGTAACCTAGATAGTCCAAGGGCCCGCTAGTTAACCTACATAGTCCAAGGGCTCACTTGTTAACTTTGATATTCCAAGTGCCCGCTAGTTAACCTAGATCGTCCAAGTGCCCTCTAGTTAACCTAGATTATCCAAGTGCCTGCTAGTTAACCTACATAGTCCAAGGGCCCACTAGTTTACCTATATAATCCAAGTGTCCTCTAGTTAACCTACATAGTCCAAGTGCACGCTAGTTAACCTAGATAGTCCAAGTGCCCGCTAGTTAACCTAGATAGTCCAAGTGCCTGCTAGGTAACCTACATAGTGCAAGTGTCCGCTAGTTAACCTACATATTCCAAGTGCCCGCTAGTTAGCATAGACAGTCCAAGTGCCCGCTAGGGAACTTACATAGTCCAAGTGCCCACTAGGTAACCTAGATAGTGCAAGTGCCCGCTAGGTAACCTAGATCGTCCAAGGGCCCCCTAGTTAGCCTACATAGTCCAAGTGCCCGCTAAGTAGCCTAGATAGTCCAAGTGCCCGTTCGGTAACTAGATACTCCAAGTGCCCTTTAGGGAACCTGGATAGTGCAAGGGCTCGCTAGTAAACCTACATAGTCCATGGGCCCGCTAGTTAACATACATTGTGCAAGTGTCAGCTAGTTAACCTACATATTCCAAGTGCCCGCTAGTTAACCTACATAATCTAAGTGCCCGTTAGCTCACCAAGATAGTCCAAGGGCCCGCTAGTTGACCTACATAGTCCAAGTGCCAGCTAGGTAACCTAGATAGTACAAGTGCCCGCTAGGGAACCTAGATAGTCCAAGTGCCTGTTAGCTAACCTAAATAATCGAAGAGCCCGCTAGGTAACCTAGACTGTCCAAGTGACCGCTAGGTTACCTACATAGTCTAAGTGCCCAATCGTCAACCTAGATAGTCCAAGTGCCCGCTAGGAAACCTACATAGTCCAAGGGCCCGATAGGTAACCTAGATAGTCCACGTACCCGCTAGGTAACCTAGAGTCCAAGTACTCGCTAGTTAACCTACATAGTCCACGTGCCCGTATGTAACCTAGATAGTCCAAGTGCCTGCTAGTTAACTTACATTGTCCAAGTTCCCGCTAGGTAACCTAGATTGTCCAAGTTCCCATTATCTAACCTAGATAGTCCAAGTGCCCGCTAGGCAACCTACATAGTCCAATAGCCCGTTTGAAACCTAGAAGTCCAAGTGCCCTCTAGGTAACCTAGACAGTACAAGTGCCCGAAGGTTACCTGCATATTCCAAGTGCCTGCTAGGTAACCTAGATAGTCCAAGTGCCCACTAGTTAACCTACATAGTCCAAGGTCCCCCTAGGTAACCTAGATAGTCCAAAGGCCTGCTAGGTAACCTACATTGTCCTAGTGCCCCCTAGTTAACCTACATTCTCCAAGTGCCCGATAGGGAACCTACGTAGTCCAAGTGACCGCTAGGTAACCTACATAGTCCAAATGCCCGCTAGTTAACCTACATAGTCCAAGTGCCCGTGAGTTAACCTAGATAATCCAAGTGCCCGCTAGGTAACCTAGATAGTCCAACAGCCCGGTAGGTAACCTACGTACTCCAAGTACCCGCTAGTTAACCTAGATAGTTCAAGTACCCGCTAGGTAACCTAGATCGTCCAAAGGCTCCCAAGTTAGCCTACATAGTCCAAGTGCCCGCTAGGTAACCTAGATAGTCCAAGGGCCCGTTCGGTAACCTAGATAGTCCAAGGGGCCGCTACTAAACCTACATAGTCCATGGGCCCACTAGTTAACCTACATAGTGCAAGTGTCTGCGAGTTAACCTACATATTCCAAGTGCCCGCTAGTTAACCTACATAATATAAGTGCCTGTTAGCTAACCTAGATAGTCCAAGGGCCCGCTAGTTGACCTACATAGTCCAAGTGCCAGCTAGGTAACCTAGATAGTACAAGTGCCCGCTAGATAACCTAGACTGTCCAAGTGCCCGCTAGGTTACCTACATAGTCCAAGTGCCCGTTCGTTAACCTAGATAGTCGAAGTGCCCGTTACCTAACCTAGATAGTCCAAGTGCCCGTTAGGCAACCTACATAGTCCAAGAGCCCGTTCATTAATCTAGAAGTCCAAGTGCCCGCTAGGTAACCTACATAGTCCAAGTGCCTGCTAGGTAACCTAGATAGTCCAAGTGCCCACTAGTTAACCTACATAGTCCAAGGTCCCCCTAGGTAACCTAGATAGTCCAAAGGCCTGCTAGGTAACCTACATTGTCCTAGTGCCCCCTAGTTAACCTACATTCTCCAAGTGCCCGATAGGGAACCTACGTATTCCAAGTGACCGCTAGGTAACCTACATAGTCCAAATGCCCGCTAGTTAACCTACATAGTCCAAGTGCCCGTGAGTTAACCTAGATAATCCAAGTGCCCGCTAGGTAACCTAGATAGTCCAACAGCCCGGTAGGTAACCTACGTACTCCAAGTACCCGCTAGTTAACCTAGATAGTTCAAGTACCCGCTAGGTAACCTAGATCGTCCAAGGGCTCCCAAGTTAGCCTACATAGTTCAAGTGCCCGCTAGGTAACCTAGATAGTCCAAGGGCCCGTTCGGTAACCTAGATAGTCCAAGGGCCCGCTACTAAACCTACATAGTCCATGGGCCCACTAGTTAACCTATATAGTGCAAGTGTCTGCGAGTTAACCTACATATTCCAAGTGCCCGCTAGTTAACCTACATAATATATGTGCCCGTTAGCTAACCTAGATAGTCCAAGGGCCCGCTAGTTGACCTACATAGTCCAAGTGCCAGCTAGGTAACCTAGATAGTACAAGTGCCCGCTAGGGATCCTAGATATTCCAAGTGCCTGTTAGCTAACCTAGATAGTCCAAGTGGTGGCTAGGAAACCTACATAGTCCAAGTGCCCGTTCGTCAACCTAGATAATCCAAGTGCCCGCTAGGTAACGTAGACAGTCCAAGTGCCCGCTAGTTAACCTACATAGTCCAAGGGCCCGCTCATTAACCTACATAGTCCAAGGGCCCGCTAGGTAACCTATATAGTCCAAGTGCCCGCTAGTTAACCTAGATAGACCAAGTGCCCGCTAGGGAACCTACCTAGTCCAAGTGCCCAATAGGGAACCTACATAGTCCAAGTGCCCGCTAGTTAACATAGATAGTCCAAGTACCCACTAGAAAACGTACATAGTCCAATTGCCCGCTAAGTAAGGTAGATAGTCCAAGTGCCCGCTAGGGAATGTACATAGTCCAAGTGCCTGCTAGGTAACCTAGATAGTCCAAGTGCCCACTAGTTAACCTACATAGTCCAAGGTCCCCCTAGGTAACCTAGATAGTCCAAAGGTCTGCTAGGTAACCTACATTGTCCTAGTGCCCCCTAGTTTACCTACATTCTCCAAGTGCCCGATAGGGAACCTACATAGTCCAAGTGCCCGCTAGTTAACCTACATAGTCCAAGGTCCGCTAGTTAACCTAGATAGTCCAAGTGCCCGTTACCTAACCTAGATAGTCCAAATGCCCAGTAAGCAACCTACATAGTCCAAGTGCCCGTTAGTTAACCTAGATAATCCAAGTGCCCGCTAGGTAACCTAGATAGTCCAACAGCCCGGTAGGTAACCTACGTACTGCAAGTACCCGCTAGTTAACCTTGATAGTTCACGTACCAGCTAGGTAACCTAGATCGTCCAAGGGCCCCCTAGTTAGCCTACATAGTCCAAGTGCCCGCTAGGTAACCTAGATAGTCCAAGGGCCCGTTCGGTAACCTAGATAGTCCAAGTGCTCTTTAGGGAACCTAGATAGTCCAAGGGCCCGCTACTAAACCTACATAGTCCATGGGCCCGCTAGTTAACCTACATAGTGCAAGTGTCCGCGCGTTAACCTACATATTCCAAGTGCCCGCTAGTTAACCTACATAATCTAAGTGCCCGTTAGCTAACCTAGATAGTCCAAGGGCCCGCTAGTTGACCTACATAGTCCAAGTGCCAGCTAGGTAACCTAGATAGTACAAGTGCCCGCTAGGGATCCTAGATAGTCCAAGTGCCTGTTAGCTAACCTAGATAGTCCAAGTGGCGGCTAGGTAACCTACATAGTCCAAGTGCCCGTTCGTTAACCTAGATAATCCAAGTGCCCGCTAGGTAACGTAGACAGTCCAAGTGCCCGCTAGTTAACCTACATAGTCCAAGGGCCCGCTCGTTAACCTACATAGTCCAAGGCCCGCTAGGTAACCTAGATAGTCCAAGTGCCCGCTAGTTAACCTAGATAGTCCAAGTGCCCGCTAGGGAACCTACCTAGTCCAAGTGCCCAATAGGAACCTACATAGTCCAAGTGCCCGCTAGTTAACATAGATAGTCCAAGTACCCACTAGGAAACGTACATAGTCCAAGTGCCCGCTAGGTAAGGTAGATAGTCCAAGTGCCCGCTAGGGAACGTACATAGTCCAAGTGCCCGCTAGGTAACCTAGATAGTCCAAGTGCCCGCTAGTTAACCTACATAGTCCAAGTGCCTGCTAGGTAACCTAGATAGTCCAAGTGCCCACTAGTTAACCTACATAGTCCAAGGTCCCCCTAGGTAACCTAGATAGTCCAAAGGTCTGCTAGGTAACCTACATTGTCCTAGTGCCCCCTAGTTAACCTACATTCTCCAAGTGCCCGATAGGGAACCTACATAATCCAAGTGCCCGCTAGTTAACCTACATAGTCCAAGGTCCGCTAGTTAACCTAGATAGTCCAAGTGCCCGTTACCTAACCTAGATAGTCCAAGTGCCCAGTAAGCAACCTACATAGTCCAAGTGCCCGTTAGTTAACCTAGATAATCCAAGTGCCCGCTAGGTAACGTAGACAGTCCAAGTGCCCGCTAGTTAACCTACATAGTCCAAGGGCCCGCTCGTTAACCTACATAGTCCAAGGGCCCGCTAGGTAACCTAGATAGTCCAAGTGCCCGCTAGTTAACCTAGATAGACCAAGTGCCCGCTAGGGAACCTACCTAGTCCAAGTGCCCAATAGGGAACCTACATAGTCCAAGTGCCCGCTAGTTAACATAGATAGTCCAAGTACCCACTAGGAAACGTACATAGTCCAAGTGCCCGCTAGGTAAGGTAGATAGTCCAAGTGCCCGCTAGGGAACATACATAGTCCAAGTGCCCGCTAGGTAACCTAGATAGTCCAAGTGCCCGCTAGTTAACCTACATAGTCCAAGTGCCTGCTAGGTAATCTAGATAGTCCAAGTGCCCACTAGTTAACCTACATAGTCCAAGGTCCCCCTAGGTAACCTAGATAGTCCAAAGGTCTGCTAGGTAACCTACATTGTCCTAGTGCCCCCTAGTTAACCTACATTCTCCAAGTGCCCGATAGGGAACCTACATAGTCCAAGTGCCCGCTAGTTAACCTACATAGTCCAAGGTCCGCTAGTTAACCTAGATAGTCCAAGTGCCCCTTACCTAACCTAGATAGTCCAAGTGCCCAGTAAGCAACCTACATAGTCCAAGTGCCCGTTAGTTAACCTAGATAATCCAAGTGCCCGCTAGGTAACCTAGATAGTCCAACAGCCCGGTAGTTAACCTACGTACTGCAAGTACCCGCTAGTTAACCTAGATAGTTCACGTACCCGCTAGGTAACCTAGATCGTGCAAGGGCCCCCTAGTTAGCCTACATAGTCCAAGTGCCCGCTAGGTAACCTAGATAGTCCAAGGGCCCGTTCGGTAACCTAGATAGTCCAAGTGCCCTTTAGGGAACCTAGATAGTCCAAGGGCCCGCTACTAAACCTACATAGTCCATGGGCCCGCTAGTTAACCTACATAGTGCAAGTGTCCGCGAGTTAACCTACATATTCCAAGTGCCCGCTAGTTAACCTACATAATCTAAGTGCCCGTTAGCTAACCTAGATAGTCCAAGGGCCCGCTATTTGACCTACATAGTCCAAGTGCCAGCTAGGTAACCTAGATAGTACAAGTGCCCGCTAGGGATCCTAGATAGTCCAAGTGCCTGTTAGCTAACCTAGATAGTACAAGTGGCGGTTAGGTAACCTACATAGTCCAAGTGCCCGTTCGTTAACCTAGATAATCCAAGTGCCTGCTAGGTAACGTACACAGTCCAAGTGCCCGATAGTTAACCTACATAGTCCAAGGTCCGCTAGTTAACCTAGATACTCCAAGTGCTCGCTAGTTAACCTACATAGTACAAGGGCCCGTAGTTGACCTAGATATTCCAAGTGCCCGCTAGGTAACCTACAAAGTCTAAGTGCCCGCTAGGTTATCAATATAGTCCAAATGCCCGCTAGGGAACCTACATAGTCCAAGTGCCCGCTAGGTAACCTAGATAGTCCAAGTGCCCTCTAGTTAACCTAGATCGTCCAATTGCCCGCTAGTTAACCTACATAGTCCAAGGGCCCGCTCGTTAACCTACATAGTCCAAGGTCCGCTAGTTAACCTAGATAGTCCAAGTGCTCGCTAGTTAACCTACATAGTACAAGGGCCCGCTAGTTGACCTAGATAGTCCAAGTGCCCGCTAGTTAACATAGATAGTCCAAGTGCCCTCTAGGTATCCTAAGTAGTCCAAATGTCCGATAGGGATCCTACATAGTCCAAGTGCCCGCTAGGTAACCTACATAGTCCAAGTGCCCGTTCGTTAACCTAGATAGTCCAAGTGCCCGCTAGGTAACCTAGACTGTCCAAGTGCCCGCTAGGTTACCTACATTGTCCAAGTGCCCGTTCGTTAACCTAGATAGTCCAAGTGCCCGTTACCTAACCTAGATAGTCCAAGTGCCCGTTAGGCAACCTACATAGTCCAAGAGCCCGTTCGTTAATCTAGAAGTCCAAGTGCCCGCTAGGTAACCTACATAGTCCATGTGCCCGCTAGGTAACCTAGATTGTCCAAGTGCCCATTACCTAACCTAGATAGTCCAAGTGCCTGCTAGGTTACCTGCATATTCCAAGTGCGCGTTCGTTAACCTAGATAGTCCAAGGGCCCGCTAGCTAACCTACATAGTCCAAGGGCTCACTTGTTAACTTTGATAGTCCAAGTGGCCGCTAGTTAACCTAGATCGTCCAGTGCCCGCTAGTTAACCTAGATTGTCCAAGTGCCTGCTATTTAACCTACATAGTCTAAGGGCCCACTAGTTAACCTAGATAGTCCAAGTGTCCTCTAGTTAACATACATAGTCCAAGTGCCCGCTAGGTAACCTAGGTAGTCCAAGGGCCTGCTAGTTAACCTACATAGTCCAAGGGCTCACTTGTTAACTTTGATAGTCCAAGTGCCCGCTAGTTAACCTAGATAGTCCAAGTGCCTGCTAGGTAACCTACATAGTGCAAGTGTCCGCTAGTTAACCTACATATTCCAAACGCCCGCAAGTTAACATAGATAGTCCAAGTGCCCCTAGGGGACGTACATAGTCCAAGTGCCCGCTAGGTAACCTAGATAGTGCAAGTGCCAGCTAGTTAACCTAGATAGTTCAAGTACCCGCTAAGTAACCTAGATCGTCCAAGGGTCCCATAGTTAGCCTACAAAGTCCAAGAGCCCGCTAGGTAACCTAGATAGTCCAAGTGCCCGTTCGGTAACCTAGATAGTCCAAGTGCCCTTTAGGGAACCTAGATAGTCCAAGGGCCCGATAATAAACCTACATAGTCCATGGGCCCGCTAGTTAACCTATATAGTGCAAGTGTCCGCTAGTTAACGTACATATTCCAAGTGCCCCCTAGTTAACCTACATAATCTAAGTGCCCGTTAGTTAACCTAGGTAGTCCAAGGGCCCGCTAGTTGACCTAGATAGTCCAAGTGCCCGCTAGTTAACATAGATAGTCCAAGTGCCCTCTAGGTATCCTAAGTAGTGCAAATGTCCGATAGGGATCCTACATAGTCCAAGTGCCCGCTAGGTAACCTACATAGTCCAAGTGCCCGTTCGTTAACCTAGATAGTCCAAGTGCCCGCTAGGTAACCTAGACTGTCCAAGTGCCCGCTAGGTTACCTACATAGTCCAAGTGCCCGTTCGTTAACCTAGATAGTCCAAGTGCCCGTTACCTAACCTAGATAGTCCAAGTGCCCGTTAGGCAACCTACATAGTCCAAGAGCCCGTTCGTTAATCTAGAAGTCCAAGTGACCGCTAGGTAACCTACATAGTCCAAGTGCCTGCTAGGTAACCTAGATAGTCCAAGTGCCCACTAGTTAACCTACATAGTCCAAGGTCCCCCTAGGTAACCTAGATAGTCCAAAGGCCTGCTAGGTAACCTACATTGTCCTAGTGCCCCCTAGTTAACCTACATTCTCCAAGTGCCCGAGAGGAACCTACGTAGTCCAAGTGACCGCTAGTTAACCTACATAGTCCAAGTGCCCGTGAGTTAACCTAGATAATCCAAGTCCCCGCTAGGTAACCTAGATAGTCCAACAGCCCGGTAGGTAACCTACGTACTCCAAGTACCCGCTAGTTAACCTAGATAGTTCAAGTACCCGCTAGGTAACCTAGATCGTCCAAGGGCTCCCATGTTAGCCTACATAGTCCAAGTGCCCGCTAGGTAACCTAGATAGTCCAAGGGCCCGTTCGGTAACCTACATAGTCTTAGGGCCCGCTACTAAACCTACATAGTCCATGGGCCCACTAGTTAACCTACATAGTGCAAGTGTCTGCGAGTTAACCTACATATTCCAAGTGCCCGCTAGTTAACCTACATAATCTAAGTGCCCGTTAGCTAACGTAGATAGTCCAAGGGCCCGCTATTTGACCTACATAGTCCAAGTGCCAGCTAGGTAACCTAGATAGTACAAGTGCCCGCTAGGGATCCTAGATAGTCCAAGTGCCTGTTAGCTAACCTAGATAGTCCAAGTGGCGGCTAGGTAACCTACATAGTCCAAGTGCCCGTTCGTTAACCTAGATAATCCAAGTGCCCGCTAGGTAACATAGACAGTCCAAGTGCCCGCTAGTTAACCTACATAGTCCAAGGGCCCGCTCGTTAACCTACATAGTCCAAGGCCCGCTAGGTAACCTAGATAGTCCAAGTGCCCGCTAGTTAACCTAGATAGTCCAAGTGCCCGCTAGGGAACCTACCTAGTCCAAGTGCCCAATAGGAACCTACATAGTCCAAGTGCCCGCTAGTTAACATAGATAGTCCAAGTACCCACTAGGAAACGTACATAGTCCAAGTGCCCGCTAGGTAAGGTAGATAGTCCAAGTGCCCGCTAGGGAACGTACATAGTCCAAGTGCCCGCTAGGTAACCTAGATAGTCCAAGTGCCCGCTAGTTAACCTACATAGTCCAAGTGCCTGCTAGGTAACCTAGATAGTCCAAGTGCCCACTAGTTAACCTACATAGTCCAAGGTCCCCCTAGGTAACCTAGATAGTCCAAAGGTCTGCTAGGTAACCTACATTGTCCTAGTGCCCCCTAGTTAACCTACATTCTCCAAGTGCCCGATAGGGAACCTACATAGTCCAAGTGCCCGCTAGTTAACCTACATAGTCCAAGGTCCGCTAGTTAACCTAGATAGTCCAAGTGCCCGTTACCTAACCTAGATAGTCCAAGTGCCCAGTAAGCAACCTACATAGTCCAAGTGCCCGTTAGTTAACCTAGATAATCGAAGTGCCCGCTAGGTAACGTAGACAGTCCAAGTGCCCGCTAGTTAACCTACATAGTCCAAGGGCCCGCTCGTTAACCTACATAGTCCAAGGGCCCGCTAGGTAACCTAGATAGTCCAAGTGCCCGCTAGTTAACCTAGATAGACCAAGTGCCCGCTAGGGAACCTATCTAGTCCAAGTGCCCAATAGGGAACCTACATAGTCCAAGTGCCCGCTAGTTAACATAGATAGTCCAAGTACCCACTAGGAAACGTACATAGTCCAAGTGCCCGCTAGGTAAGGTAGATAGTCCAAGTGCCCGCTAGGGAACGTACATAGTCCAAGTGCCCGCTAGGTAACCTAGATAGTCCAAGTGCCCGCTAGTTAACCTACATAGTCCAAGTGCCTGCTAGGTAACCTAGATAGTCCAAGTGCCCACTAGTTAACCTACATAGTCCAAGGTCCCCCTAGGTAACCTAGATAGTCCAAAGGTCTGCTAGGTAACCTACATTGTCCTAGTGCCCCCTAGTTAACCTACATTCTCCAAGTGCCCGATAGGGAACCTACATAGTCCAAGTGCCCGCTAGTTAACCTACATAGTCCAAGGTCCGCTAGTTAACCTAGATAGTCCAAGTGCCCGTTACCTAACCTAGACAGTCCAAGTGCCCAGTAAGCAACCTACATAGTCCAAGTGCCCGTTAGTTAACCTAGATAATCCAAGTGCCCGCTAGGTAACCTAGATAGTCCAACAGCCCGGTAGGTAACCTACGTACTGCAAGTACCCGCTAGTTAACCTAGATAGTTCACGTACCCACTAGGTAACCTAGATCGTGCAAGGGCCCCCTAGTTAGCCTACATAGTCCAAGAGCCCGCTAGGTAACCTAGATAGTCCAAGTGCCCGTTCGGTAACCTAGATAGTCCAAGTGCCCTTTAGGGAACCTAGATAGTCCAAGGGCCCGATAATAAACCTACATAGTCCATGGGCCCGCTAGTTAACCTATATAGTGCAAGTGTCCGCTAGTTAACGTACATATTCCAAGTGCCCCCTAGTTAACCTACATAATCTAAGTGCCCGTTAGTTAACCTAGGTAGTCCAAGGGCCCGCTAGTTGACCTAGATAGTCCAAGTGCCCGCTAGTTAACATAGATAGTCCAAGTGCCCTCTAGGTATCCTAAGTAGTGCAAATGTCCGATAGGGATCCTACATAGTCCAAGTGCCCGCTAGGTAACCTACATAGTCCAAGTGCCCGTTCGTTAACCTAGATAGTCCAAGTGCCCGCTAGGTAACCTAGACTGTCCAAGTGCCCGCTAGGTTACCTACATAGTCCAAGTGCCCGTTCGTTAACCTAGATAGTCCAAGTGCCCGTTACCTAACCTAGATAGTCCAAGTGCCCGTTAGGCAACCTACATAGTCCAAGAGCCCGTTCGTTAATCTAGAAGTCCAAGTGACCGCTAGGTAACCTACATAGTCCAAGTGCCTGCTAGGTAACCTAGATAGTCCAAGTGCCCACTAGTTAACCTACATAGTCCAAGGTCCCCCTAGGTAACCTAGATAGTCCAAAGGCCTGCTAGGTAACCTACATTGTCCTAGTGCCCCCTAGTTAACCTACATTCTCCAAGTGCCCGAGAGGAACCTACGTAGTCCAAGTGACCGCTAGTTAACCTACATAGTCCAAGTGCCCGTGAGTTAACCTAGATAATCCAAGTCCCCGCTAGGTAACCTAGATAGTCCAACAGCCCGGTAGGTAACCTACGTACTCCAAGTACCCGCTAGTTAACCTAGATAGTTCAAGTACCCGCTAGGTAACCTAGATCGTCCAAGGGCTCCCATGTTAGCCTACATAGTCCAAGTGCCCGCTAGGTAACCTAGATAGTCCAAGGGCCCGTTCGGTAACCTACATAGTCTTAGGGCCCGCTACTAAACCTACATAGTCCATGGGCCCACTAGTTAACCTACATAGTGCAAGTGTCTGCGAGTTAACCTACATATTCCAAGTGCCCGCTAGTTAACCTACATAATCTAAGTGCCCGTTAGCTAACGTAGATAGTCCAAGGGCCCGCTATTTGACCTACATAGTCCAAGTGCCAGCTAGGTAACCTAGATAGTACAAGTGCCCGCTAGGGATCCTAGATAGTCCAAGTGCCTGTTAGCTAACCTAGATAGTCCAAGTGGCGGCTAGGTAACCTACATAGTCCAAGTGCCCGTTCGTTAACCTAGATAATCCAAGTGCCCGCTAGGTAACATAGACAGTCCAAGTGCCCGCTAGTTAACCTACATAGTCCAAGGGCCCGCTCGTTAACCTACATAGTCCAAGGCCCGCTAGGTAACCTAGATAGTCCAAGTGCCCGCTAGTTAACCTAGATAGTCCAAGTGCCCGCTAGGGAACCTACCTAGTCCAAGTGCCCAATAGGAACCTACATAGTCCAAGTGCCCGCTAGTTAACATAGATAGTCCAAGTACCCACTAGGAAACGTACATAGTCCAAGTGCCCGCTAGGTAAGGTAGATAGTCCAAGTGCCCGCTAGGGAACGTACATAGTCCAAGTGCCCGCTAGGTAACCTAGATAGTCCAAGTGCCCGCTAGTTAACCTACATAGTCCAAGTGCCTGCTAGGTAACCTAGATAGTCCAAGTGCCCACTAGTTAACCTACATAGTCCAAGGTCCCCCTAGGTAACCTAGATAGTCCAAAGGTCTGCTAGGTAACCTACATTGTCCTAGTGCCCCCTAGTTAACCTACATTCTCCAAGTGCCCGATAGGGAACCTACATAGTCCAAGTGCCCGCTAGTTAACCTACATAGTCCAAGGTCCGCTAGTTAACCTAGATAGTCCAAGTGCCCGTTACCTAACCTAGATAGTCCAAGTGCCCAGTAAGCAACCTACATAGTCCAAGTGCCCGTTAGTTAACCTAGATAATCCAAGTGCCCGCTAGGTAACGTAGACAGTCCAAGTGCCCGCTAGTTAACCTACATAGTCCAAGGGCCCGCTCGTTAACCTACATAGTCCAAGGGCCCGCTACGTAACCTAGATAGTCCAAGTGCCCGCTAGTTAACCTAGATAGACCAAGTGCCCGCTAGGGAACCTATCTAGTCCAAGTGCCCAATAGGGAACCTACATAGTCCAAGTGCCCGCTAGTTAACATAGATAGTCCAAGTACCCACTAGGAAACGTACATAGTCCAAGTGCCCGCTAGGTAAGGTAGATAGTCCAAGTGCCCGCTAGGGAACGTACATAGTCCAAGTGCCCGCTAGGTAACCTAGATAGTCCAAGTGCCCGCTAGTTAACCTACATAGTCCAAGTGCCTGCTAGGTAACCTAGATAGTCCAAGTGCCCACTAGTTAACCTACATAGTCCAAGGTCCCCCTAGGTAACCTAGATAGTCCAAAGGTCTGCTAGGTAACCTACATTGTCCTAGTGCCCCCTAGTTAACCTACATTCTCCAAGTGCCCGATAGGGAACCTACATAGTCCAAGTGCCCGCTAGTTAACCTACATAGTCCAAGGTCCGCTAGTTAACCTAGATAGTCCAAGTGCCCGTTACCTAACCTAGACAGTCCAAGTGCCCAGTAAGCAACCTACATAGTCCAAGTGCCCGTTAG
This sequence comes from Tenrec ecaudatus, assembly GCF_050624435.1. Classification (NCBI taxonomy): domain Eukaryota; kingdom Metazoa; phylum Chordata; class Mammalia; order Afrosoricida; family Tenrecidae; genus Tenrec; species Tenrec ecaudatus. The sequence goes on from NW_027457673.1 coordinate 55,885, forward strand.
TTAACCTAGATAATCCAAGTGCCCGCTAGGTAACCTAGATAGTCCAACAGCCCGGTAGGTAACCTACGTACTGCAAGTACCCGCTAGTTAACCTAGATAGTTCACGTACCCACTAGGTAACCTAGATCGTGCAAGGGCCCCCTAGTTAGCCTACATAGTCCAAGTGCCCGCTAGGTAACCTAGATAGTCCAAGTGCCCACTAGTTAACCTACATAGTCCAAGGTCCCCCTAGGTAACCTAGATAGTCCAAAGGTCTGCTAGGTAACCTACATTGTCCTAGTGTCCCCTAGTTAACCTACATTCTCCAAGTGCCCGATAGGGAACCTACATAGTCCAAGTGCCCGCTAGTTAACCTACATAGTCCAAGGTCCGCTAGTTAACCTAGATAGTCCAAGGGCCCGTTACCTAACCTAGATAGTCCAAGTGCCCGTTCGGTAACCTAGATAGTCCAAGTGCCCTTTAGAGAACCTAGATAGTCCAAGGGCCCGATAATCAACCTACATAGTCCATGGGCCCGCTAGTTAACCTATATAGTGCAAGTGTCCGCTAGTTAACGTACATATTCCAAGTGCCCCCTAGTTAACCTACATAATCTAAGTGCCCGTTAGTTAACCAAGGTAGTCCAAGGGCCCGCTAGTTGACCTAGATAGTCCAAGTGCCCGCTAGTTAACATAGATAGTCCAAGTGCCCTCTAGGTATCCTAAGTAGTGCAAATGTCCGATAGGGATCCTACATAGTCCAAGTGCCCGCTAGGTAACCTACATAGTCCAAGTGCCCGTTCGTTAACCTAGATAGTCCATGTGCCCGCTAGGTAACCTAGACTGTCCAAGTGCCCGCTAGGTTACCTACATAGTCCAAGTGCCCGTTCGTTAACCTAGATAGTCCAAGTGCCCGTTACCTAACCTAGATAGTCCAAGTGCCCGTTAGGCAACCTACATAGTCCAAGAGCCCGTTCGTTAATCTAGAAGTCCAAGTGACCGCTAGGTAACCTACATAGTCCAAGTGCCTGCTAGGTAACCTAGATAGTCCAAGTGCCCACTAGTTAACCTACATAGTCCAAGGTCCCCCTAGGTAACCTAGATAGTCCAAAGGCCTGCTAGGTAACCTACATTGTCCTAGTGCCCCCTAGTTAACCTACATTCTCCAAGTGCCCGATAGGGAACCTACGTAGTCCAAGTGACCGCTAGTTAACCTACATAGTCCAAGTGCCCGTGAGTTAACCTAGATAATCCAAGTGCCCGCTAGGTAACCTAGATAGTCCAACAGCCCGGTAGGTAACCTACGTACTCCAAGTACCCGCTAGTTAACCTAGAAAGTTCAAGTACCCGCTAGGTAACCTAGATCGTCCAAGGGCTCCCATGTTAGCCTACATAGTCCAAGTGCCCGCTAGGTAACCTAGATAGTCCAAGGGCCCGTTCGGTAACCTACATAGTCCAAGGGCCCGCTACTAAACCTACATAGTCCATGGGCCCACTAGTTAACCTACATAGTGCAAGTGTCTGCGAGTTAACCTACATATTCCAAGTGCCCGCTAGTTAACCTACATAATCTAAGTGCCCGTTAGCTAACGTAGATAGTCCAAGGGCCCGCTATTTGACCTACATAGTCCAAGTGCCAGCTAGGTAACCTAGATAGTACAAGTGCCCGCTAGGGATCCTAGATAGTCCAAGTGCCTGTTAGCTAACCTAGATAGTCCAAGTGGCGGCTAGGTAACCTACATAGTCCAAGTGCCCGTTCGTTAACCTAGATAATCCAAGTGCCCGCTAGGTAACATAGACAGTCCAAGTGCCCGCTAGTTAACCTACATAGTCCAAGGGCCCGCTCGTTAACCTACATAGTCCAAGGCCCGCTAGGTAACCTAGATAGTCCAAGTGCCCGCTAGTTAACCTAGATAGTCCAAGTGCCCGCTAGGGAACCTACCTAGTCCAAGTGCCCAATAGGAACCTACATAGTCCAAGTGCCCGCTAGTTAACATAGATAGTCCAAGTACCCACTAGGAAACGTACATAGTCCAAGTGCCCGCTAGGTAAGGTAGATAGTCCAAATGCCCGCTAGGGAACGTACATAGTCCAAGTGCCCGCTAGGTAACCTAGATAGTCCAAGTGCCCGCTAGTTAACCTACATAGTCCAAGTGCCTGCTAGGTAACCTAGATAGTCCAAGTGCCCACTAGTTAACCTACATAGTCCAAGGTCCCCCTAGGTAACCTAGATAGTCCAAAGGTCTGCTAGGTAACCTACATTGTCCTAGTGCCCCCTAGTTAACCTACATTCTCCAAGTGCCCGATAGGGAACCTACATAGTCCAAGTGCCCGCTAGTTAACCTACATAGTCCAAGGTCCGCTAGTTAACCTAGATAGTCCAAGTGCCCGTTACCTAACCTAGATAGTCCAAGTGCCCAGTAAGCAACCTACATAGTCCAAGTGCCCGTTAGTTAACCTAGATAATCCAAGTGCCCGCTAGGTAACGTAGACAGTCCAAGTGCCCGCTAGTTAACCTACATAGTCCAAGGGCCCGCTCGTTAACCTACATAGTCCAAGGGCCCGCTACGTAACCTAGATAGTCCAAGTGCCCGCTAGTTAACCTAGATAGACCAAGTGCCCGCTAGGGAACCTATCTAGTCCAAGTGCCCAATAGGGAACCTACATAGTACAAGTGCCCGCTAGTTAACATAGATAGTCCAAGTACCCACTAGGAAACGTACATAGTCCAAGTGCCCGCTAGGTAAGGTAGATAGTCCAAGTGCCCGCTAGGGAACGTACATAGTCCAAGTGCCCGCTAGGTAACCTAGATAGTCCAACTGCCCGCTAGTTAACCTACATAGTCCAAGTGCCTGCTAGGTAACCTAGATAGTCCAAGTGCCCACTAGTTAACCTACATAGTCCAAGGTCCCCCTAGGTAACCTAGATAGTCCAAAGGTCTGCTAGGTAACCTACATGTCCTAGTGCCCCCTAGTTAACCTACATTCTCCAAGTGCCCGATAGGGAACCTACATAGTCCAAGGGCCCGCTAGTTAACCTACATAGTCCAAGGTCCGCTAGTTAACCTAGATAGTCCAAGTGCCCGTTACCTAACCTAGATAGTCCAAGTGCCCAGTAAGCAACCTACATAGTCCAAGTGCCCGTTAGTTAACCTAGATAATCCAAGTGCCCGCTAGGTAACCTAGATAGTCCAACAGCCCGGTAGGTAACCTACGTACTGCAAGTACCCGCTAGTTAACCTAGATAGTTCACGTACCCACTAGGTAACCTAGATCGTGCAAGGGCCCCCTAGTTAGCCTACATAGTCCAAGTGCCCGCTAGGTAACCTAGATAGTCCAAGTGCCCACTAGTTAACCTACATAGTCCAAGGTCCCCCTAGGTAACCTAGATAGTCCAAAGGTCTGCTAGGTAACCTACATTGTCCTAGTGCCCCCTAGTTAACCTACATTCTCCAAGTGCCCGATAGGGAACCTACATAGTCCAAGTGCCCGCTAGTTAACCTACATAGTCCAAGGTCCGCTAGTTAACCTAGATAGTCCAAGTGCCCGTTACCTAACCTAGATAGTCCAAGTGCCCAGTAAGCAACCTACATAGTCCAAGTGCCCGTTAGTTAACCTAGATAATCCAAGTGCCCGCTAGGTAACGTAGACAGTCCAAGTGCCCGCTAGTTAACCTACATAGTCCAAGGGCCCGCTCGTTAACCTACATAGTCCAAGGGCCCGCTACGTAACCTAGATAGTCCAAGTGCCCGCTAGTTAACCTAGATAGACCAAGTGCCCGCTAGGGAACCTATCTAGTCCAAGTGCCCAATAGGGAACCTACATAGTCCAAGTGCCCTCTAGTTAACATAGATAGTCCAAGTACCCACTAGGAAACGTACATAGTCCAAGTGCCCGCTAGGTAAGGTAGATAGTCCAAGTGCCCGCTAGGGAACGTACATAGTCCAAGTGCCCGCTAGGTAACCTAGATAGTCCAACTGCCCGCTAGTTAACCTACATAGTCCAAGTGCCTGCTAGGTAACCTAGATAGTCCAAGTGCCCACTAGTTAACCTACATAGTCCAAGGTCCCCCTAGGTAACCTAGATAGTCCAAAGGTCTGCTAGGTAACCTACATTGTCCTAGTGCCCCCTAGTTAACCTACATTCTCCAAGTGCCCGATAGGGAACCTACATAGTCCAAGTGCCCGCTAGTTAACCTACATAGTCCAAGGTCCGCTAGTTAACCTAGATAGTCCAAGTGCCCCTTACCTAACCTAGATAGTCCAAGTGCCCAGTAAGCAACCTACATAGTCCAAGTGCCCATTAGTTAACCTAGATAATCCAAGTGCCCGCTAGGTAACCTAGATAGTCCAACAGCCCGGTAGGTAACCTACGTACTGCAAGTACCCGCTAGTTAACCTAGATAGTTCACGTACCCGCTAGGTAACCTAGATCGTGCAAGGGCCCACTAGTTAGCCTACATAGTCCAAGTGCCCGCTAGGTAACCTAGATAGTCCAAGGGCCCGTTCGGTAACCTAGATAGTCCAAGTGCCCTTTAGGGAACCTAGATAGTCCAAGGGCCCGCTACTAAACCTACATAGTCCATGGGCCCGCTAGTTAACCTACATAGTGCAAGTGTCCGCGAGTTAACCTACATATTCCAAGTGCCCGCTAGTTAACCTACATAATCTAAGTGCCCGTTAGCTAACCTAGATAGTCCAAGGGCCCGCTATTTGACCTACATAGTCCAAGTGCCAGCTAGGTAACCTAGATAGTACAAGTGCCCGCTAGGGATCCTAGATAGTCCAAGTGCCTGTTAGCTAACCTAGATAGTACAAGTGGCGGTTAGGTAACCTACATAGTCCAAGTGCCCGTTCGTTAACCTAGATAATCCAAGTGCCTGCTAGGTAACGTAGACAGTCCAAGTGCCCGATAGTTAACCTACATAGTTCAAGGTCCGCTAGTTAACCTAGATACTCCAAGTGCTCGCTAGTTAACCTACATAGTACAAGGGCCCGTAGTTGACCTAGATATTCCAAGTGCCCGCTAGGTAACCTACAAAGTCTAAGTGCCCGCTAGGTTATCAATATAGTCCAAAAGCCCGCTAGGGAACCTACATAGTCCAAGTGCCCGCTAGGTAACCTAGATAGTCCAAGTGCCCTCTAGTTAACCTAGATTGTCCAATTGCCCGCTAGTTAACCTACATAGTCCAAGGGCCCGCTCGTTAACCTACATAGTCCAAGGTCCGCTAGTTAACCTAGATAGTCCAAGTGCTCGCTAGTTAACCTACATAGTACAAGGGCCCGCTAGTTGACCTAGATAGTCCAAGTGCCCGCTAGTTAACATAGATAGTCCAAGTGCCCTCTAGGTATCCTAAGTAGTCCAAATGTCCGATAGGGATCCTACATAGTCCAAGTGCCCGCTAGGTAACCTACATAGTCCAAGTGCCCGTTCGTTAACCTAGATAGTCCAAGTGCCCGCTAGGTAACCTAGACTGTCCAAGTGCCCGCTAGGTTACCTACATTGTCCAAGTGCCCGTTCGTTAACCTAGATAGTCCAAGTGCCCGTTACCTAACCTAGATAGTCCAAGTGCCCGTTAGGCAACCTACATAGTCCAAGAGCCCGTTCGTTAATCTAGAAGTCCAAGTGCCCGCTAGGTAACCTACATAGTCCAAGTGCCCGCTAGGTAACCTAGATTGTCCAAGTGCCCATTACCTAACCTAGATAGTCCAAGTGCCTGCTAGGTTACCTGCATATTCCAAGTGCGCGTTCGTTAACCTAGATAGTCCAAGGGCCCGTTAGCTAACCTACATAGTCCAAGGGCTCACTTGTTAACTTTGATAGTCCAAGTGGCCGCTAGTTAACCTAGATCGTCCAGTGCCCGCTAGTTAACCTAGATTGTACAAGTGCCTGCTATTTAACCTACATAGTCTAAGGGCCCACTAGTTAACCTAGATAGTCCAAGTGTCCTCTAGTTAACATACATAGTCCAAGTGCCCGCTAGGTAACCTAGGTAGTCCAAGGGCCTGCTAGTTAACCTACATAGTCCAAGGGCTCACTTGTTAACTTTGATAGTCCAAGTGCCCGCTAGTTAACCTAGATAGTCCAAGTGCCTGCTAGGTAACCTACATAGTGCAAGTGTCCGCTAGTTAACCTACATATTCCAAGTGCCCGCTAGTTAACATAGATAGTCCAAGTGCCCCTAGGGAACGTACATAGTCCAAGTGCCCGCTAGGTAACCTAGATAGTGCAAGTGCCAGCTAGTTAACCTAGATAGTTCAAGTACCCGCTAAGTAACCTAGATCGTCCAAGGGCCCCCTAGTTAGCCTACAAAGTCCAAGAGCCCGCTTGGTAACCTAGATAGTCCAAGGGCCCGTTCGGTAACCTAGATAGTCCAAGTGCCCTTTAGGGAACCTAGATAGTCCAACGGCCCGATAATAAACCTACATAGTCCATGGGCCCGCTAGTTAACCTATATAGTGCAAGTGTCCGCTAGTTAACGTACATATTCCAAGTGCCCCCTAGTTAACCTACATAATCTAAGTGCCCGTTAGCTAACCTAGGTAGTCCAAGGGCCCGCTAGTTGACCTACATAGTCCAAGTGCCAGCTAGGTAACCTAGATAGTACAAGTGCCCCCTAGGGAACCTAGATAGTCCAAGTGCCTGTTATCTAACCTAGATAGTCAAAGTGGCGCGTAGGTAACCTACATACTCCAAGTGCCCGTTCGTTAACCTAGATAATCCAAGTGCCCGCTAGGTAACATAGACAGTCCAAGTGCCCGTTAGTTAACCTACATAGTCCAAGTGCCCAGTAGGGAAACTACATAGTCTAAGGGCCCGCTAGTTAACCTACATAGTTCAAGGTACGCTAGTTAACCTAGATAGTCCAAGTGCTCGCTAGTTAACCTACATAGTACAAGGGCCCGCTAGTTGACCTAGATAGTCCAAGTGCCCCATAGTTAACCTAGATAGTCCAAGTGCCCGCTAGTTAACCTAAGTAGTCCAAATGTAAGATAGGAATCCTACCTAGTCCAGGTGCCCGCTATTTAACCTACATAGTCCAAGTGCCCCTTCGTTAACCTAGATAGTCCAAGTGCCCGCTAGTTAACCTAAGTAGTCCAAATGTCCGATAGGGATCCTACATAGTCCAAGTGCCCGCTAGGTAACCTACATAGTCCAAGTGCCCGTTCGTTAACCTAGATAGTCCAAGAGCCCTCTAGGTAACCTAGACTGTCCACGTGCCCGCTAGGTTACCTACATAGTCCAAGTGCCCGTTCATTAACCTAGATAGTCCAAGTGCCCGCTAGTTAACCTAAGTAGTCCTAATGTCCGATAGGGATCCTACATAGTCCAAGTGCCCGCTAGGTTACCTACATAGTCCAAGTGCCCGTTCGTTAACCTAGATAGTCCAAGTGCCCGCTAGGAAACCTACATAGTCCAAGGGCCCGCTAGGTAACCTAGATAGTCCAAGTACCCGCTAGGTAACCTAGAGTCCACGTGCCTGCTACGTAACCTAGATAGTCAAAGTGCCCGTTAGGTAACCTAGATAGTCCAAGTGCCCGCTAGGTAACTTACATTGATGAAGTTCCCGCTAGGTAACCTAGATAGTCCAAGTGCCCGTTACCTAACCTGGATAGTCCAAGTGCCCGCTAGGCAACCTACATAGTCCAAGAGCTCGTTCGTTGACCTAGAAGTCCAAGTGCTCACTAGGTAACCTAGACTGTAGAAGTTCCCGCTAGGTTACCTGCATATTCCAAGTGCCCGTTTGTTAACCTAGATAGTCCAAGTGCCCACTAGGTAACCTACATAGTTCAAGTGCCCGCTAGGTAACCTATATAGTCCAAGTGCCCGCTAGATAACCTACATAGTCCAAGGGCTCACTTGTTAACTTTGATAGTCCAAGTGCCCTCTAGTTAACCTAGATTGTCCAAGTGCCCGCTAGTTAACCTAGATTGTCCAAGTGCCTGCTAGTTAACCTACATAGTCCAAGGGCCCACTAGTTAACCTAGATAATCCAAATGTCCTCTAGTTAACCTACATAGTCCAAGTGCACGCTAGTTAACCTAGATAGTCCAAGTGCCCGCTAGTTAACCTAGATAGTCCAAGTGCCTGCTAGGTAACCTACATAGTGCAAGTGTCCGCTAGTTAACCTACATATTCCATGTGCCCGCTAGTTAGCATAGTTAGTCCAAGTGCCCGCTAGGGAACTTACATAGTCCAAGTGCCCACTAGGTAACCTTGATTTTGCAAGTGCCCGCTAGGTAACCTAGAGAGGCCAAGTGCCCGTTCGGTAACTAGATAGTCCAAGTGCCCTTTAGGGAACCTGGATAGTCCAAGGGCCCGCTAGTAAACCTACATAGTCCATGGGCCCGCTAGTTAAAATACATTGTGCAAGTGTCCGCTAGTTAACCTACATATTCCAAGTGCCCGTTAGATAACCTATATAATCTAAGTGCCCGTTAGCTAACCAAGATAGTCCAAGGGCCCGCTAGTTGACCTACATAGTCCAAGTGCCAGCTAGGTAACCTAGATCGTACAAGTGCCCGCTAGGGAACCTAGATAGTCCAAGTGCCTGTTAGCTAACCTAGATAATCCAAGAGCCCGCTAGGTAACCTAGATTGTCCAAGTGACCGCTAGGTTACCTACATAGTCTAAGTGCCCAATCGTTAACCTAGATAGTCCAAGTGCCCGCTAGGAAACCTACATAGTCCAAGGGCCCGATAGGTAACCTAGATAGTCCAAGTACCCGCTAGGTAACCTAGAGGCCAAGTGCTCGCTAGTTAACCTACATTGTCCAAGTGCCCGTATGTAACCTAGATAGTCCAAGTGCCTGCTAGGTAACTTACATTGTTCAAGTTCCCGCTAGGTAACCTAGATAGTACAAGTTCCCGTTACCTAACCTAGATAGTCCAAGTGCCCGTTAGGCAACCTACATAGTACAATAGCCCGTTCGTTAACCTAGAAGTCCAAGTGCCCGCTAGGTAACCTAGACAGTAGAAGTGCCCGCAAGGTTACCTACATATTCCAAGTGCAAGCTAGTTAACATAGATAGTCCAAGTGCCCGCTCGGGAACGTACATAGTCCAAGTGCCCGCTAGGTAACCTAGATAGTGCAAGTGCCCGCTAGTTAACCTAGATAGTTCAAGTACCCGCTAGGTAACCTAGATCGTCCAAGGGCCCGTTCGGTAACCTAGATAGTCTAAGTGCCCTTTAGAGAACCTAGATAGTCCAAGGGCCCGCTATTAAACCTACATAGTCCATGCGCCAGCTAGTTAACCTACATAGTGCAAGTGTCCGCCAGTTAACCTACATATTCCATGTGCCCGCTAGTTAACCTACATAATCTAAGTGCCCGTTAGCTAACCTAGATAGTCCAAGGGCCCGCTAGTTGACCTACATAGTCCAAGTGCCAGCTAGGTAACCTAGATAGTACAAGTGCCCACTAGGGAACCTTGATAGTCCAAGTGCCTGTTAGCTAACCTAGATAATCCAAGAGCCCGCTAGGTAACCTAGACTGTCCAAGTGCCCGCTAGGTTACCTACATAGTCTAAGTGCCCAATCGTTAACCTAGACTATCCAAGTGCCCGCTAGTTAACCTACATAGTCCAAGTGCCCGTATGTAACCTAGATAGTCCAAGTGCCTGCTAGGTAACTTACATTGTCCAAGTTCCCGCTAGGTAACCTAGATAGTCCAAGTTCCCGTTACCTAACCTAGATAGTCCAAGTGCCCGCTAGGCAACCTACATAGTCCAATAGCCCGTTCGTTAACCTAGAAGTCCAAGTGCCCGCTAGGTAACCTAGACAGTACAAGTGCCCGCAAGGTTACGTACATATTCCATGTGCAAGCTAGTTAACATAGATAGTCCAAGTGCCCGCTAGGGAACGTACATAGTCCAAGTGCCCGCTAGATAACCTAGATAGTGCAAGTGCCCGCTAGTTAACCTAGATAGTTCAAGTACCCGCTAGGTAACCTAGATCGTCCAAGGGCCCGTTCGGTAACCTAGATAGTCTAAGTGCCCTTTAGAGAACCTAGATAGTCCAAGGGCCCGCTATTAAACCTACATAGTCCATGCGCCAGCTAGTTAACCTACATAGTGCAAGTGTCCGCCAGTTAACCTACATATTCCAAGTGCCCGCTAGTTAACCTACATAATCTAAGTGCCCGTTAGCTAACCTAGATGGTCCAAGGGCCCGCTAGTTCACCTACATAGTCCAAGTGCCAGCTAGGTAACCTAGCTAGTACAAGTGCCCGCTAGGGAACCTAGATAGTCCAAGTGCCTGTTAGCTAACCTAGATAGTGCAAGTGGCGGCTAGGTAACCTACATAGTCCAAGTGCCCGTTCGTTAACCTAGATAATCCAAGTGCCCGCTAGGTACCCTAGACAGTCCAAGTGCCCGCCAGTTAACCTACATAGTCCAAGTGCCCGATAGGGAACCTACATAATCCAAGTGCCCGCTAGGCAACCTACATACTCCAAGTGCCCGTTAGTTAACCTAGATAGTCAAAGTGCCTGCTAGGTAACCTAGATAGTCCAAGTGCCCGCTAGGTAACCTACATAGTCCAAGTGCCCGCTAGGTAACCTAAATAGTCCAAATGCCCGCTAGAGAATCTACAGAGTCCAAGTGCCCGCTAGTTAACCTAGATAGTCCAAGTGCCTGGTAGTAAACCTACATACCCATGGGCCCGCTAGTTAACCTACATAGTGCATGGCCCGTTAGTTAACCTAGATCGTGCAAGTGTCCGCTAGTTAACCTACATAGTCCAAGGGCACGCTAGTTAACCTACATAGTACAAGTGCCCGCTAGGAAGCCTAGATAGTCCAAGTGCCCGCTCTAGAACATGCATAGTCCAAGAGCCCGCTAGGGAATCTACATAGTCCAAGGGCCCGCTAGTTAACCTACATAGTCCAAGTACCCGCTAGTTAACCTAGATCTTCCAAGTGCCCGGTAGTTAACCTACATAGATCAAGGGCCCCCTAGTTAACCTACATCGTCCAAGGGCCCGCTAGTTAACCTAGATAGTCCAAGTGCCCGCTAGTTAACCTACACAGTCCAAGTGCCCGCTAGTTAACCTAGACAGTTCAAGTGACCACTAGGTTACCTACATAGTCTAAGTGCCTGTTCGTTAACCTCACAGTCCAAATGCCCGCTAGGTAACCTATATAGTCCAAGTGCCCGCTAGTGACCCTAATAGTTCAAGTGCCCGCTAGTTAACCAAGATAGTCCAAGTGCCCGCTAGTTAACCTAGATAGTCCAAGTACCCGCTAGTTAACATAGATAGTCCAAGTACCCACTAGGAAACGTACATAGTCCAAGTGCCCGCTAGGTAAGGTAGATAGTCCAAGTGCCCGCTAGGTAACCTAGATAGCTCAAGGGCCCGTTCGGTAACCTAGATAGTCCAAGGGCCCGCTACTAAACCTACATAGTCCATGGGCCCGCTAGTTAACCTACATAGTGCAAGTGTTCGCGAGTTAACCTACATATTCCAAGTGCCAGCTAGTTAACCTACATAATCTAAGTGCCCATTAGCTAACCTAGATAGTCCAGGGGCCCGCTAGTTGACCTACATAGTCCAAGTGCCAGCTAGGTAACCTAGATAGTACAAGTGCCCGCTAGGGATCCTAGATAGTCCAAGTGCCTGTTAGCTAACCTAGATAGCCCAAGTGGCGGCTAGGTAACCTACATAGTCCAAGTGCCAGTTCGTTAACCTAGATAATCCAAGTGCCCGCTAGGTAACGTAGACAGTCCAAGTGCCCGCTAGTTAACCTACATAGTCCAAGGGCCCGCTCGTTAGCCTACATAGTCCAAGGGCCCGCTAGGTAACCTAGATAATCCAAGTGCCCGCTAGTTAACCTAGATAGACCAAGTGCCCGCTAGGGAACCTACATAGTCCAAGTGCCCGAAGGTAACCTATATAGGCCAAGTGCCCGTTACCTAACCAGGATAGTCCAAGTGCCCGCTAGGTTATCTGCATATTCCAAGTGCCCGTTCGTTAACCTAGATAGTCCAAGTGCCCACTAGGTAACCTACATAGTCCAAGTGCCCGCTAGGTAACCTAGATAGTCCAAGGGCCCGCTAGTTAACCTACTTAGTCCAAGGGCTCACTTGTTAACTTTGAGAGTCCAAGTGGCCGCTAGTTAACCTAGATCGTCCAAGTGCCCGCTAGTTAACCTAGATTGTCCCAGTCCCTGCTAGTTAACCTACATAGTCTAAGGGCCCACTAGTTAACCTAGATAGTCCAAGTGCCCTCTAGTTAACCTACATAGTCCAAGTGCCCGCTAGGTAACCTAGGTAGTCCAAGGGCCTGCTAGTTAACCTACATATTCCAAGGGCTCACTTGTTAACTTTGATAGTCCAAGTGCCCGCTAGTTAACCTAGATCGTCCAAGTGCCCGCTAGTTATCCTAGATTGTCCAAGTGCCTGCTAGTTAACCTAGATAGTCCAAGTGCCCGCTAGTTAACCTAGATACTCCAAGTGCCTGCTAGGTAACCTACATAGTGCAAGTGTCCGCTAGTTAACCTACATATTCCACGTGCCCGCTAGTAAACATAGATAGTCCAAATGCCCCTAGGAAACGTACATAGTCCAAGTGCCCTCTAGGTATCCTAGATAGTGCAAGTGCCAGCTAGTTAACCTAGATAGTTCAAGTACCCGCTAAGTAACCTAGATCGTCCAAGGGCCCCCTAGTTAGCCTACATAGTCCAAGAGGCCGCTAGGTAACCTAGATAGTCCAAGGGCCCGTTCGGTAACCTAGATAGTCCAAGTGCCCTTTAGGGAACCTATATAGTCCAAGGGCCCGATAATAAACCTACATAGTCCATGGGCCCGCTAGTTAACCTATATAGTGCAAGTGTCCGCTAGTTAACGTACATATTCCAAGTGCCCCCTAGTTAACCTACATAATCTAAGTGCCCGTTAGCTAACCTAGGTAGTCCAAGGGCCCGCTAGTTGACCTACATAGTCCAAGTGCTAGCTAGGTAACCTAGATAGTACAATTGCCCCCTAGGGAACCTAGATAGTCCATGTGCCTGTTAGCTAACCTAGATAGTCAAAGTGGCGGCTAGGTAACCTACATACTCCAAGTGCCCGTTCGTTAACCTAGATAATCCAAGTGCCCGCTAGGTAACGTAGACAGTCCAAGTGCCCGTTAGTTAACTTACATAGTCCAAGTGCCCGATAGGGAAACTACATAGTCTAAGGGCCCGTTAGTTAACCTACATAGTCCAAGGTCCGTTAGTTAATCTAGATAGTCCAAGTGCTCGCTAGTTAACCTACATAGTACAAGGGGCCGCTAGTTGACCTAGATAGTCCAAGTGCCCGCTAGTTAACCTAGATAGTCCAAGTGCCCGCTAGTTAACCTAGATAGTCCAAGTGCCCGCTAGTTAACCTAAGTAGTCCAAATGTCCGATAGGGATCCTACATAGTCCAAGTGCCCGCTAGGTAACCTACATAGTCCAAATGCCCGTTCGTTAACCTAGATAGTCCAAGTGCCCTCTAGGTAACCTAGACGGTCCAAGTGCCCGCTAGGTTACCTACATAGTCCAAGTGCCCGTTCGTTAACCTAGATAGTCCAATAGCCCGCTAGGAAACCTACATATTCCAAGGGCCCTCTAGGTAACCTAGATAGTCCAAGTACCCGCTAGGTAACCTAGAGTCCAAGTGCCCGCTAGGTAACCTAGATAGTCAAAGTGCCCGTTAGGTAACCTAGATAGTCCACGTGCCCGCTAGGTAACTTACATTGACGAAGTTCCCGCTAGGTAACCTAGATAGTCCAAGTGCCCGTTACCTAACCTGGATAGTCCAAGTGCCCGCTAGGCAACCTACATAGTCGAAGAGCCCGTTCGTTGACCTAGAAGTCCAAGTGCTCGCTAGGTAACCTAGACAGTAGAAGTGCCCGCTAGGTTACCTGCATATTCCAAGTGCCCGTTCGTTAACCTAGATAGTCCAAGTGCCCACTAGGTGACCTACATAGTTCAAGTGCCTGCTAGGTAACCTATATAGTCCAAGTGCCCGCTAGGTAACCTACATAGTCCAAGGGCTCACTTGTTAACTTTGATAGTCCAAGTGCCCGCTAGTTAACCTAGATTGTCCAAGTGCCCGCTAGTTAACCTAGATTGTCCAAGTGCCTGCTAGTTAACCTACATAGTCCAAGGGCCCACTAGTTAACCTAGATAATACAAGTGTCCTCTAGTTAACCTACATAGTCCAAGTGCACGCTAGTTAACCTAGATAGTCCAAGTGCCTGCTAGTTAACCTAGATAGTCCAAGTGCCTGCTAGTTAACATAGATAGTCCAAGTGCCTGCTAGGTTACCTACGTAGTGCAAGTGTCCGCTAGTTAACCTACATATTCCAAGTGCCCGCGAGTTAGCATAGACAGTCCAAGTGCCCGCTAGGGAACTTACATAGTCCAAGTGCCCACTAGGTAACCTAGATAGTGCAAGAGCCCGCTAGGTAACCTAGATCGTCCAAGGGCCCCCTAATTAGCCTACATAGTCCAAGTGCCCGCTAGGTAGCCTAGATAGTCCAAGTGCCCTTTCGGTAACTAGATAGTCCAAGTGCCCTTTAGGGAACCTGGATAGTCCAAGGGCCCGCTAGTAAACCTACATAGTCCATGGGCCCGCTAGTTAACATACATTGTGCAAGTGTCTGCTAGTTAACCTACATATTCCAAGTGCCCGCTAGTTAACCTACATAATCTAAGTGCCCGTTAGCTAACCAAGATAGTCCAAGGGCCCGCTAGTTGACCTACATAGTCCAAGTGCCAGCTAGGTAACCTAGATAGTACAAGTGCCCGCTAGGGAACCTTGATAGTCCAAGTGCCTGTTAGCTAACCTAGATAATCCAAGAGCCCGCTAGGTAACCTAGACTGTCCAAGTGCCCGCTAGGTTACCTACATAGTCTAAGTGCCCAATCGTTAACCTAGATAATCCAAGTGCCCGCTAGTTAACCTACATAGTCCAAGTGCCCGTATGTAACCTAGATAGTCCAAGTGCCTGCTAGGAAACTTACATTGTCCAAGTTCCCGCTAGGTAACCTAGATAGTCCAAGTTCCCGTTACCTAACCTAGATAGTCCAAGTGCCCGCTAGGCAACCTACATAGTCCAATAGCCCGTTCGTTAACCTAGAAGTCCAAGTGCCCGCTAGGTAACCTAGACAGTACAAGTGCCCGCAAGGTTACGTACATATTCCATGTGCAAGCTAGTTAACATAGATAGTCCAAGTGCCCGCTAGGGAACGTACATAGTCCAAGTGCCCGCTAGATAACCTAGATAGTGCAAGTGCCCGCTAGTTAACCTAGATAGTTCAAGTACCCGCTAGGTAACCTAGATCGTCCAAGGGCCCGTTCGGTAACCTAGATAGTCTAAGTGCCCTTTAGAGAACCTAGATAGTCCAAGGGCCCGCTATTAAACCTACATAGTCCATGCGCCAGCTAGTTAACCTACTTAGTGCAAGTGTCCGCCAGTTAACCTACATATTCCAAGTGCCCGCTAGTTAACCTACATAATCTAAGTGCCCGTTAGCTAACCTAGATGGTCCAAGGGCCCGCTAGTTGACCTACATAGTCCAAGTGCCAGCTAGGTAACCTAGCTAGTACAAGTGCCCGCTAGGGATCCTAGATAGTCCAAGTGCCTGTTAGCTAACCTAAATAGTCCAAGTGGCGGCTAGTTAACCTACATAGTCCAAGTGCCCGTTCGTAAACCTAGATAATCCAAGTGCCCGCTAGGTAACCTAGACAGTCCAAGTGCCCGCTAGTTAACCTACATAGTCCAAGTGCCCGATAGGGAACCTACATAATCCAAGTGCCCGCTAGGCAACCTACATACTCCAAGTGCCCGTTAGTTAACCTAGATAGTCAAAGTGCCCGCTAGGTAGCCTAGATAGTCCAAGTGCCCTTTCGGTAACTAGATAGTCCAAGTGCCCTTTAGGGAACCTGGATAGTCCAAGGGCCCGCTAGTAAACCTACATAGTCCATGGGCCCGCTAGTTAACATACATTGTGCAAGTGTCTGCTAGTTAACCTACATATTCCAAGTGCCCGCTAGTTAACCTACATAATCTAAGTGCCCGTTAGCTAACCAAGATAGTCCAAGGGCCCGCTAGTTGACCTACATAGTCCAAGTGCCAGCTAGGTAACCTAGATAGTACAAGTGCCCGCTAGGGAACCTTGATAGTCCAAGTGCCTGTTAGCTAACCTAGATAATCCAAGAGCCCGCTAGGTAACCTAGACTGTCCAAGTGCCCGCTAGGTTACCTACATAGTCTAAGTGCCCAATCGTTAACCTAGATAATCCAAGTGCCCGCTAGTTAACCTACATAGTCCAAGTGCCCGTATGTAACCTAGATAGTCCAAGTGCCTGCTAGGAAACTTACATTGTCCAAGTTCCCGCTAGGTAACCTAGATAGTCCAAGTTCCCGTTACCTAACCTAGATAGTCCAAGTGCCCGCTAGGCAACCTACATAGTCCAATAGCCCGTTCGTTAACCTAGAAGTCCAAGTGCCCGCTAGGTAACCTAGACAGTACAAGTGCCCGCAAGGTTACGTACATATTCCATGTGCAAGCTAGTTAACATAGATAGTCCAAGTGCCCGCTAGGGAACGTACATAGTCCAAGTGCCCGCTAGATAACCTAGATAGTGCAAGTGCCCGCTAGTTAACCTAGATAGTTCAAGTACCCGCTAGGTAACCTAGATCGTCCAAGGGCCCGTTCGGTAACCTAGATAGTCTAAGTGCCCTTTAGAGAACCTAGATAGTCCAAGGGCCCGCTATTAAACCTACATAGTCCATGCGCCAGCTAGTTAACCTACTTAGTGCAAGAGGTCCGCCAGTTAACCTACATATTCCAAGTGCCCGCTAGTTAACCTACATAATCTAAGTGCCCGTTAGCTAACCTAGATGGTCCAAGGGCCCGCTAGTTGACCTACATAGTCCAAGTGCCAGCTAGGTAACCTAGCTAGTACAAGTGCCCGCTAGGGATCCTAGATAGTCCAAGTGCCTGTTAGCTAACCTAGATAGTGCAAGTGGCGGCTAGTTAACCTACATAGTCCAAGTGCCCGTTCGTAAACCTAGATAATCCAAGTGCCCGCTAGGTAACCTAGACAGTCCAAGTGCCCGCTAGTTAACCTACATAGTCCAAGTGCCCGATAGGGAACCTACATAATCCAAGTGCCCGCTAGGCAACCTACATACTCCAAGTGCCCGTTAGTTAACCTAGATAGTCAAAGTGCCTGCTAGGTAACCTAGATATTCCAAGTGCCCCTAGGTAACCTACATAGTCCAAGTGCCCGCTAGGCAACCTAAATAGTCCAAATGCCCGCTAGGGAAACTACATAGTCCAAGTGCCCGCTGGTTAACCTAGATAGTCCAAGTGCCTGGTAGTAAACCTACATACCCATGGGCCCGCTAGATAACCTACATAGTGCAAGTGCCCGTTAGTTAACCTAGATCGTGCAAGTGTCCGCTAGTTAACCTACATAGTCCAAGTGCCCGCTAGTTAACCTATATACCAAGTGCCCGCTACCTAACCTAGATAGTCCAAGGGCCCGCTAGTTAACCTACATAGTATAAGTGCCCGCTAGGGAGCCTAGATAGTCCAAGTGCCCGCTCTGGAACATGCATAGTCCAAGTGCCCGCTAGGGAATCTACATAGTCCAAGGGCCCGCTAGTTAACCTACATAGTCCAAGTACATGCTAGTTAACCTAGATCTTCCAAGTGCCCGGTAGTTAACCTAGATCTTCCAAGTGCCCGGTAGTTAACCTACATAGATCAAGGGCCCGCTAGTTAACCTACATCGTCTAAGGGCCCGCTAGTTAACCTAGATAGTCCAAGTGCCCGCTAGTTAACCTACACAGTCCAAGTGCCCGCTAGGTAACCTAGACAGTTCAAGTGAACACTAGGTTACCTACATAGTCTAAGTGCCTGTTCGTTAACCTCATAGTCCAAGTGCCCGCTAGGTAACCTATATAGTCCAAATGCCCGCTAGTGACCCTAATAGTTCAAGTGCCCGCTAGTTAACCAAGATAGTCCAAGTGCCCGCTAGTTAACCTATATAGTCCAAATGCCCGCTAGTGACCCTAATATTTCAAGTGCCCGCTAGTTAACCAAGATAGTCCAAGTGCCCGCTACTTAACCTAGATAGTCCAAGTACCCGCTAGTTAACATAGATAGTCCAAGTACCCACTAGGAAACGTACATAGTCCAAGTGCCCGCTAGGTAAGGTAGATAGTCCAAGTACCCGCTAGGGAACGTACATAGACCAAGTGCCCGCTAGGTAACCTAGATAGTCCAAGTGCCCGCTAGTTAACCTACATAGTCCAAATGCCTGCTAGGTAACCTAGATAGTCCAAGTGCCCACTAGTTAACCTACATAGTCCAAGGTCCCCTTAGGTAACCTAGATAGTCCAAAGGCCTGCTAGGTAACCTACATTGTCCTAGTGCCCCCTAGTTAACCTACATTCTCCAAGTGCCCGATAGGGAACCTACGTAGTCCAAGTGCCCGCTAGGTATCCTACATAGTCCAAATGCCCGCTAGTTAACCTACATAGTCCAAGTGCCCGTGAGTTAACCTAGATAATCCAAGTGCCCGCTAGGTAACCTAGATAGTCCAACAGCCCGGTAGGTAACCTACGTACTCCAAGTACCCGCTAGTTAACCTAGATAGTTCAAGTACCCGCTAGGTAAACTAGATCGTCCAACGGCTCCCAAGTTAGCCTACATAGTCCAAGTGCCCGCTAGGTAACCTAGATAGTCCAAGGGCCCATTCAGTAACCTAGATAGTCCAAGGGCCCGCTACTAAACCTACATAGTCCATGGGCCCGCTAGTTAACCTACATAGTGCAAGTGTCCGCGAGTTAACCTACATATTCCAAGTGCCCGCTAGTTAACCTACATAATCTAAGTGCCCGTTAGCTAACCTAGATAGTCCAAGGGTCCGCTAGTTGACCTACATAGTCCAAGTGCCAGCTAGGTAACCTAGATAGTACAAGTGCCCACTAGGGATCCTAGATAGTCCAAGAGCCTGTTAGCTAACCTAGATAGTCAAAGTGGCGGCTAGGTAACCTACATAGTCCAAGTGCCCGTTCGTTAACCTAGATAATCCAAGTGCCCGCTAGGTAACGTAGACAGTCCAAGTGCCCGCTAGTTAACCTACATAGTCCAAGGGCCCGCTCGTTAACCTACATAGTCCAAGGGCCCGCTAGGTAACCTAGATAGTCCAAGTGCCCGCTAGTTAACCTAGATAGACCAAGTGCCCGCTAGGGAACCTACCTAGTCCAAGTGCCCAATAGGGAACCTACATAGTCCAAGTGCCCTCTAGTTAACATAGCTAGTCCAAGTACCCACTAGGAAACGTACATAGTCCAAGTGCCCGCTAGGTAAGGTAGATAGTCCAAGTGCCCGCTAGGGAACGTACATAGTCCAAGTGCCCGCTAGGTAACCTAGATAGTCCAAGTGCCCGCTAGTTAACCTACATAGTCCAAGTGCCTGCTAGGTAACCTAGATAGTCCAAGTGCCCACTAGTTAACCTACATAGTCCAAGGTCCCCCTAGGTAACCTAGATAGTCCAAAGGTCTGCTAGGTAACCTACATTGTCCTAGTGCCCCCTAGTTAACCTACATTCTCCAAGTGCCCGATAGGGAACCTACATAGTCCAAGTGCCCGCTAGTTAACCTACATAGTCCAAGTGCCCGTTAGTTAACCTAGATAATCCAAGTGCCCGCTAGGTAACCTAGATAGTCCAACAGCCCGGTAGGTAACCTATGTACTGCAAGTACCCGCTAGTTAACCTAGATAGTTCAAGTACCCGCTAGGTAACCTAGATCGTCCAAGGGCCCCCTAGTTAGCCTACATAATCCAAGTGCCCGCTAGGTAACCTAGATAGTCCAAGGGCCCGTTCGGTAACCTAGATAGTTCAAGTGCCCTTTAGGGAACCTAGATAGTCCAAGGGCCCGCTACTAAACCTACATAGTCCATGCGCCAGCTAGTTAACTTACATAGTGCAAGTGTCCGCCAGTTAACCTACATATTCCAAGTGCCCGCTAGTTAACCTACATAATCTAAATGCCCGTTAGCTAACCTAGATAGTCCAAGGGCCCGCTAGTTGACCTACATAGTCCAATTGCCAGCTAGGTAACCTAGATAGTACAAGTGCCCGCTAGGGATCCTAGATAGTCCAAGTGCCTGTTAGCTAACCTAGATAGTACAAGTGGCGGCTAGGTAACCTACATAGTCCAAGTGCCCGTTCGTTAACCGAGATAATCCAAGTGCCCGCTAGGTAACGTAGACAGTCCAAGTGCCCGCTAGTTAACCTACATAGTCCAAGGTCCGCTAGTTAACCTAGATACTCCAAGTGCTCGCTAGTTAACCTACATAGTACAAGGGCCCGTAGTTGACCTAGATATTCCAAGTGCCCGCTAGGTAACCTACAAAATCTAAGTGCCCGCTGGGTTATCAATAAAGTCCAAATGCCCGCTAGTTGACCTAGATAGTCCAAGTGCCCGCTAGTTAACATAGATAGTCCAAGTGCCCGCTAGGTATCCTAAGTAGTCCAAATGTCCGATAGGGATCCTACATAGTCCAAGTGCCCGCTAGGTAACCTACATAGTCCAAGTGCCCGTTCGTTAACCAAGATAGTCCAAGTGCCCGCTAGGTAACCTAGACTGTCCAAGTGCCCGCTAGGTTACCTACATAGTGCAAGTGCCCGTTCGTTAACCTAGATAGTCCAAGGGCCCGCTAGGTAACCTAGATAGTCCAAGTGCCCGCTAGGTAACCTAGATAGTCCAAGTGCCCGTTACCTAACCTAGATAGTCCAAGTGCCCGTTAGGCAACCTACATTGTCCAAGAGCCCGTTCGTTAATCTAGAAGTCCCAGTGCCCGCTAGGTAACCTACATAGTCCAAGTGCGCGCTAGGTAACCTAGATTGTCCAAGTGCCCATTAGCTAACCTAGATACTCCAAGTGCCTGCTAGGTTACCTGCATATTCCAAGTGCGCGTTCGTTAACCTAGATAGTCCAAGTGCCCTTTAGGGAACCTAGATAGTCCAAGTGCCCTTTAGGGAACCTAGATAGTCCAAGGGCCCGCTACTAAACCTACATAGTCCATGGGCCCGCTAGTTAACCTACATAGTGCAAGTGTCCGCGCGTTAACCTACATATTCCAAGTGCCCGCTAGTTAACCTACATAATCTAAGTGCCCGTTAGCTAACCTAGATAGTCCAAGGGCCCGCTAGTTGACCTACATAGTCCAAGTGCCAGCTAGGTAACCTAGATAGTACAAGTGCCCGCTAGGGATCCTAGATAGTCCAAGTGCCTGTTAGCTAACCTAGATAGTCCAAGTGGCGGCTAGGTAACCTACATAGTCCAAGTGCCCGTTCGTTAACCTAGATAATCCAAGTGCCCGCTAGGTAACGTAGACAGTCCAAGTGCCCGCTAGTTAACCTACATAGTCCAAGGGCCCGCTCGTTAACCTACATAGTCCAAGGCCCGCTAGGTAACCTAGATAGTCCAAGTGCCCGCTAGTTAACCTAGATAGTCCAAGTGCCCGCTAGGGAACCTACCTAGTCCAAGTGCCCAATAGGAACCTACATAGTCCAAGTGCCCGCTAGTTAACATAGATAGTCCAAGTACCCACTAGGAAACGTACATAGTCCAAGTGCCCGCTAGGTAAGGTAGATAGTCCAAGTGCCCGCTAGGGAACGTACATAGTCCAAGTGCCCGCTAGGTAACCTAGATAGTCCAAGTGCCCGCTAGTTAACCTACATAATCCAAGTGCCTGCTAGGTAACCTAGATAGTCCAAGTGCCCACTAGTTAACCTACATAGTCCAAGGTCCCCCTAGGTAACCTAGATAGTCCAAAGGTCTGCTAGGTAACCTACATTGTCCTAGTGCCCCCTAGTTAACCTACATTCTCCAAGTGCCCGATAGGGAACCTACATAGTCCAAGTGCCCGCTAGTTAACCTACATAGTCCAAGTGCCCGTTAGTTAACCTAGATAATCCAAGTGCCCGCTAGGTAACCTAGATAGTCCAACAGCCCGGTAGGTAACCTATGTACTGCAAGTACCCGCTAGTTAACCTAGATAGTTCAAGTACCCGCTAGGTAACCTAGATCGTCCAAGGGCCCCCTAGTTAGCCTACATAATCCAAGTGCCCGCTAGGTAACCTAGATAGTCCAAGGGCCCGTTCGGTAACCTAGATAGTCCAAGTGCCCTTTAGGGAACCTAGATAGTCCAAGGGCCCGCTACTAAACCTACATAGTCCATGCGCCAGCTAGTTAACTTACATAGTGCAAGTGTCCGCCAGTTAACCTACATATTCCAAGTGCCCGCTAGTTAACCTACATAATCTAAATGCCCGTTAGCTAACCTAGATAGTCCAAGGGCCCGCTAGTTGACCTACATAGTCCAAGTGCCAGCTAGGTAACCTAGATAGTACAAGTGCCCGCTAGGGATCCTAGATAGTCCAAGTGCCTGTTAGCTAACCTAGATAGTACAAGTGGCGGCTAGGTAACCTACATAGTCCAAGTGCCCGTTCGTTAACCGAGATAATCCAAGTGCCCGCTAGGTAACGTAGACAGTCCAAGTGCCCGCTAGTTAACCTACATAGTCCAAGGTCCGCTAGTTAACCTAGATACTCCAAGTGCTCGCTAGTTAACCTACATAGTACAAGGGCCCGTAGTTGACCTAGATATTCCAAGTGCCCGCCAGGTAACCTACAAAATCTAAGTGCCCGCTGGGTTATCAATAAAGTCCAAATGCCCGCTAGGGAACCTACATAGTCCAAGTTCCCGCTAGGTAACCTAGATAGTCCAAGTGCCCTCTAGTTAACCTAGATCGTCCAAGTGCCCGCTAGTTAACCTACATCGTCCAAGGGCCCGCTCTTTAACCTACATAGTCCAAGGTCCGCTAGTTAACCTAGATAGTCCAAGTGCTCGCTAATTAACCTACATAGTACAAGGGCCCGCTAGTTGACCTAGATATTCCAAGTGCCCGCTAGTTAACATAGATAGTCCAAGTGCCCGCTAGGTATCCTAAGTAGTCCAAATGTCCGATAGGGATCCTACATAGTCCAAGTGCCCGCTAGGTAACCTACATAGTCCAAGTGCCCGTTCGTTAACCAAGATAGTCCAAGTGCCCGCTAGGTAACCTAGACTGTCCAAGTGCCCGCTAGGTTACCTACATAGTGCAAGTGCCCGTTCGTTAACCTAGATAGTCCAAGGGCCCCCTAGGTAACCTAGATAGTCCAAGTGCCCGCTAGGTAACCTAGATAGTCCAAGTGCCCGTTACTTAACCTAGATAGTCCAAGTGCCCGTTAGGCAACCTACATAGTCCAAGAGCCCGTTCGTTAATCTAGAAGTCCCAGTGCCGGCTAGGTAACCTACATAGTCCAAGTGCGCGCTAGGTAACCTAGATTGTCCAAGTGCCCATTAGCTAACCTAGATACTCCAAGTGCCTGCTAGGTTACCTGCATATTCCAAGTGCGCGTTCGTTAACCTAGATAGTCCAAGTGCCCACTAGGTAACCTACATAGTCCAAGTGCACGCTAGGTAACCTATATAGTCCAAGTGCCCGCTAGGTAACCTAGATAGTCAAAGGGCCCGCTAGCTAACCTACATAGTCCAAGGGCTCACTTGTTAACTTTGATATTCCAAGTGGCCGCTAGTTAACCTAGATCGTCCAAGTGCCGGCTAGTTAACCTAGATTGTCCAAGTGCCTGCTATTTAACCTACATAGTCTAAGGGCCCACTAGTTAACCTAGATAGTCCAAGTGTCCTCTAGTTAACCTACATAGTCCAAGTGCCCGCTAGGTAACCTAGGCAGTCCAAGGGCCCGCTAGTTAACCTACATAGTCCAAGTGCTCACTTGTTAACTTTGATAGTCCAACTGCCCGCTAGTTAACCTAGATAGTCCAAGTGCCCCTAGGGAATGTACATAGTCCAAGTGCCCGCTAGGTAACCTAGATATTGCAAGTGTCCTCTAGTTAACCTACATAGTCCAAGTGCCCGCTAGGTAACCTAGGTAGTCCAAGGGCCCGCTAGTTAACCTACATAGTCCATAGGCTCACTTGTTAACTTTGTTAGTCCAAGTGCCCGCTAGTTAACCTAGATAGTCCAAGTGCCCGCAAGTTAACCTAGATAGTCCAAGTGCCTGCTAGGTAACCTACATAGTGCAAGTGTCCGCTAGTTAACCTACATATTCCTCGTGCCCGCTAGTTAACATAGATAGTCCAAGTGCCCCTAGGGAACGTACATAGTCCAAGTGCCCGCTAGGTAACCTAGATAGTGCAAGTGCCAGCTAGTTAACCTAGATAGTTCAAGTACCCGCTAAGTAACCTAGATCGTCCAAGGGCCCCCTAGTAAGCCTACATAGTCCAAGTGCCCGCTAGGTAACCTAGATAGTCCAAGTGCCCGTTCTGTAACCTAGATAGTCCAAGTGCCCTTTAGGGAACCTAGATAGTCCAAGGGCCCGATAATAAACCTACATAGTCCATGGGCCCGCTAGTTAACCTATATAGTGCAAGTGTCCGCTAGTTAACGTACATATTCCAAGTGCCCCCTAGTTAACCTACATAATCTAAGTGCCCGTTAGCTAACCTAGGTAGTCCAAGGGCCCGCTAGATGACCTACATAGTCCAAGTGCCAGCTAGGTAACCTAAATAGTACAAGTGCCCCCTAGGGAACCTAGATAGTCCAAGTGCCTGTTAGCTAACCTAGATAGTCAAAGTGGCGGCTAGGTAACCTACATACTCCAAGTGCCCGTTCATTAACCTAGATAATCCAAGTGCCCGCTAGGTAACGTAGACAGTCCAAGTGCCCGTTAGTTAACCTACATAGTCCAAGTGCCCGATAGGGAAACTACATTGTCTAAGGGCCCGCTAGTTAACCTACATAGTCCAAGGTCCGCTAGTTAACCTAGATAGTCCAAGTGCTCGCTAGTTAAGCTACATAGTACAAGGGCCCGCTAGTTGACCTAGATAGTCCAAGTGCACGCTAGGTAACCTAGATAGTCCAAGTGCCTGCTAGTTAACCTAAGTAGTCCAAATGTAAGATAGGAATCCTACCTAGTCCAAGTGCCCGTTAGGTAACCTACATAGTCCAAGTGCCCCTTCGTTAACCTAGATAGTCCAAGAGCCCTCTAGGTAACCTAGACTGTCCACGTGCCCGCTAGGTTACCTACATAGTCCAAGTGCCCGTTCGTTAACCTAGATAGTCCAAGTGCCCACTAGTTAACTGAAGTAGTCCAAATGTCCGATAGGGATCCTACATAGTCCAAGTGCCCGCTAGGTAACCTACATAGTCCAAGTGCCCGTTCGTTAACCTAGATAGTCCAAGTGCCCTCTAGGTAACCTAGACTGTCCAAATGCCCGCTAGGTTACCTACATAGTCCAAGTGCCCTTTCGTTAACCTAGACAGTCCAAGTGCCCGCTAGGAAACCTACATAGTCCAAGGGCCCGCTAGGTAACCTAGATAGTCCAAGTGCCCGCTAGTTAACCTTGATAGTCCAAGTACCCGCTAGGTAACCTAGAGTCCAAGTGCCCGCTAGGTAACCTAGATAGTCAAAGTGCCCGTTAGGTAACCTAGATAGTCCACGTGCCCGCTAGGTAACTTACATTGACGAAGTTCCCGCTAGGTAACCTAGATAGTCCAAGTGCCCGTTACCTAACCTGGATAGTCCAAGTGCCCGCTAGGCAACCTACATAGTCCAAGAGCCCGTTCGTTGACCTAGAAGTCCAAGTGCTCGCTAGGTAACCTAGACAGTAGAAGTGCCCGCTAGGTTACCTGCATATTCCAAGTGCCCGTTCGTTAACCTAGATAGTCCAAGTGCCCACTAGGTAACCTACATAGTTGAAGTGCCTGCTAGGTAACCTATATAGTCCAAGTGCCCGCTAGGTAACCTACATAGTCCAAGGGCTCACTTGTTAACTTTGATAGTCCAAGTGCCCGCTAGTTAACCTAGATTGTCCAAGTGCCCGCTAGTTAACCTAGATTGTCCAAGTGCCTGCTAGTTAACCTACATAGTCCAAGGGCCCACTAGTTAACCTAGATAATACAAGTGTCCTCTAGTTAACCTACATAGTCCAAGTGCACGCTAGTTAACCTAGATAGTCCAAGTGCCTGCTAGTTAACCTAGATAGTCCAAGTGCCTGCTAGTTAACCTAGATAGTCCAAGTGCCTGCTAGGTAACCTACATAGTGCAAGTGTCCGCTAGTTAACCTACATATTCCAAGTGCCCGCGAGTTAGCATAGACAGTCCATGTACCCGCTAGGGAACTTACATAGTCCAAGTGCCCACTAGGTAACCTAGATAGTGCAAGAGCCCGCTAGGTAACCTAGATCGTCCAAGGGCCCCCTAATTAGCCTACATAGTCCAAGTGCCCGCTAGGTAGCCGAGATAGTCCAAGTGCCCGTTCCGTAACTAGATACTCCAAGTACCCTTTAGGGAACCTGGATAGTCCAAGGGCCCGCTAGTAAACCTACATAGTCCATGGGCCCGCTAGTTAACATACATTGTGCAAGTGTCTGCTAGTTAACCTACATATTCCAAGTGCCCGCTAGTTAACCTACATAATCTAAGTGCCCGTTAGCTAACCAAGATAGTCCAAGGGCCTGCTAGTTGACCTACATAGTCCAAGTGCCAGCTAGGTAACCTAGATAGTACAAGTGCCCACTAGGGAACCTTGATAGTCCAAGTGCCTGTTAGCTAACCTAGATAATCCAAGAGCCCGCTAGGTAACCTAGACTGTCCAAGTGCCCGCTAGGTTACCTACATAGTCTAAGTGCCCAATCGTTAACCTAGATAATCCAAGTCCCCGCTAGTTAACCTACATAGTCCAAGTGCCCGTATGTAACCTAGATAGTCCAAGTGCCTGCTAGGTAACTTACATTGTCCAAGTTCCCGCTAGGTAACCTAGATAGTCCAAGTTCCCGTTACCTAACCTAGATAGTCCAAGTGCCCGCTAGGCAACCTACATAGTCCAATAGCCCGTTCGTTAACCTAGAAGTCCAAGTGCCCGCTAGGTAACCTAGACAGTACAAGTGCCCGCAAGGTTACGTACATATTCCATGTGCAAGCTAGTTAACATAGATAGTCCAAGTGCCCGCTAGGGAACGTACATAGTCCAAGTGCCCGCTAGATAACCTAGATAGTGCAAGTGCCCGCTAGTTAACCTAGATAGTTCAAGTACCCGCTAGGTAACCTAGATCGTCCAAGGGCTCGTTCGGTAACCTAGATAGTCTAAGTGCCCTTTAGAGAACCTAGATAGTCCAAGGGCCCGCTATTAAACCTACATAGACCATGCGCCAGCTAGTTAACCTACATAGTGCAAGTGTCCGCCAGTTAACCTACATATTCCAAGTGCCCGCTAGTTAACCTACATAATCTAAGTGCCCGTTAGCTAACCTAGATGGTCCAAGGGCCGCTAGTTGACCTACATAGTCCAAGTGCCAGCTAGGTAACCTAGCTAGTACAAGTGCCCGCTAGGGAACCTAGATAGTCCAAGTGCCTGTTAGCTAACCTAAATAGTCCAAGTGGCGGCTAGTTAACCTACATAGTCCAAGTGCCCGTTCGTTAACCTAGATAATCCAAGTGAACGCTAGGTAACCTAGACAGTCCAAGTGCCCGCTAGTTAACCTACATAGTCCAAGTGCCCGATAGGGAACCTACATAATCCAAGTGCCCGCTAGGCAACATACATACTCCAAGTGCCCGTTAGTTAACCTAGATAGTCAAAGTGCCTGCTAGGTAACCTAGATATTCCAAGTGCCCCTAGGTAACCTACATAGTCCAAGTGCCCGCTAGGCAACCTAAATAGTCCAAATGCCCGCTAGGGAAACTACATAGTCCAAGTGCCCGCTAGTTAACCTAGATAGTCCAAGTGCCTGGTAGTAAACCTACATACCCATGGGCCCGCTAGATAACCTACATAGTGCAAGTGCCCGTTAGTTAACCTAGATCGTGCAAGTGTCCGCTAGTTAACCTACATAGTCCAAGTGCCCGCTAGTTAACCTATATACCAAGTGCCCGCTACCTAACCTAGATAGTCCAAGGGCCCGCTAGTTAACCTACATAGTATAAGTGCCCGCTAGGGAGCCTAGATAGTCCAAGTGCCCTTGGAACATGCATAGTCCAAGTGCCCGCTAGGGAATCTACATAGTCCAAGGGCCCGCTAGTTAACCTACATACTCCAAGTACATGCTAGTTAACCTAGATCTTCCAAGTGCCCGGTAGTTAACCTAGATCTTCCAAGTGCCCGGTAGTTAACCTACATAGATCAAGGGCCCGCTAGTTAACCTACATCGTCCAAGGGCCCGCTAGTTAACCTAGATTGTCCAAGTGCCCGCTAGTTAACCTACACAGTCCAAGTGCCCGCTAGGTAACGTAGACAGTTCAAGTGAACACTAGGTTACCTACATAGTCTAAGTGCCTGTTCGTTAACCTCATAGTCAAAGTGCCCGCTAGGTAACCTATATAGTCCAAATGCCCGCTAGTGACCCTAATATTTCAAGTGCCCGCTAGTTAACCAAGATAGTCCAAGTGCCCGCTAGTTAACCTAGATAGTCCAAGTACCCGCTAGTTAACATAGATAGTCCAAGTACCCACTAGGAAACATACATAGTCCAAGTGCCCGCTAGGTAAGGTAGATAGTCCAAGTACCCGCTAGGGAACGTACATAGACCAAGTGCCCGCTAGGTAACCTAGATAGTCCAAGTGCCCGCTAGTTAACCTACATAGTCCAAATGCCTGCTAGGTAACCTAGATAGTCCAAGTGCCCACTAGTTAACCTACATAGTCCAAGGTCCCCTTAGGTAACCTAGATAGTCCAAAGGCCTGCTAGGTAACCTACATTGTCCTAGTGCCCCCTAGTTAACCTACATTCTCCAAGTGCCCGATAGGGAACCTACGTAGTCCAAGTGCCCGCTAGGTATCCTACATAGTCCAAATGCCCGCTAGTTAACCTACATAGTCCAAGTGCCCGTGAGTTAACCTAGATAATCCAAGTGCCCGCTAGGTAACCTAGATAGTCCAACAGCCCGGTAGGTAACCTACGTACTCCAAGTACCCGCTAGTTAACCTAGATAGTTCAAGTACCCGCTAGGTAAACTAGATCGTCCAAGGGCTCCCAAGTTAGCCTACATAGTCCAAGTGCCCGCTAGGTAACCTAGATAGTCCAAGGGCCCATTCAGTAACCTAGATAGTCCAAGGGCCCGCTACTAAACCTACATAGTCCATGGGCCCGCTAGTTAACCTACATAGTGCAAGTGTCCGCGAGTTAACCTACATATTCCAAGTGCCCGCTAGTTAACCTACATAATCTAAGTGCCCGTTAGCTAACCTAGATAGTCCAACGGTCCGCTAGTTGACCTACATAGTCCAAGTGCCAGCTAGGTAACCTAGATAGTACAAGTGCCCACTAGGGATCCTAGATAGTCCAAGAGCCTGTTAGCTAACCTAGATAGTCAAAGTGGCGGCTAGGTAACCTACATAGTCCAAGTGCCCGTTCGTTAACCTAGATAATCCAAGTGCCCGCTAGGTAACGTAGACAGTCCAAGTGCCCGCTAGTTAACCTACATAGTCCAAGGGCCCGCTCGTTAACCTACATAGTCCAAGGGCCCGCTAGGTAACCTAGATAGTCCAAGTGCCCGCTAGTTAACCTAGATAGACCAAGTGCCCGCTAGGGAACCTACCTAGTCCAAGTGCCCAATAGGGAACCTACATAGTCCAAGTGCCCTCTAGTTAACATAGCTAGTCCAAGTACCCACTAGGAAACGTACATAGTCCAAGTGCCCGCTAGGTAAGGTAGATAGTCCAAGTGCCCGCTAGGGAACGTACATAGTCCAAGTGCCCGCTAGGTAACCTAGATAGTCCAAGTGCCCGCTAGTTAACCTACATAGTCCAAGTGCCTGCTAGGTAACCTAGATAGTCCAAGTGCCCACTAGTTAACCTACATAGTCCAAGGTCCCCCTAGGTAACCTAGATAGTCCAAAGGTCTGCTAGGTAACCTACATTGTCCTAGTGCCCCCTAGTTAACCTACATTCTCCAAGTGCCCGATAGGGAACCTACATAGTCCAAGTGCCCGCTAGTTAACCTACATAGTCCAAGTGCCCGTTAGTTAACCTAGATAATCCAAGTGCCCGCTAGGTAACCTAGATAGTCCAACAGCCCGGTAGGTAACCTATGTACTGCAAGTACCCGCTAGTTAACCTAGATAGTTCAAGTACCCGCTAGGTAACCTAGATCGTCCAAGGGCCCCCTAGTTAGCCTACATAATCCAAGTGCCCGCTAGGTAACCTAGATAGTCCAAGGGCCCGTTCGGTAACCTAGATAGTCCAAGTGCCCTTTAGGGAACCTAGATAGTCCAAGGGCCCGCTACTAAACCTACATAGTCCATGCGCCAGCTAGTTAACTTACATAGTGCAAGTGTCCGCCAGTTAACCTACATATTCCAAGTGCCCGCTAGTTAACCTACATAATCTAAATGCCCGTTAGCTAACCTAGATAGTCCAAGGGCCCGCTAGTTGACCTACATAGTCCAATTGCCAGCTAGGTAACCTAGATAGTACAAGTGCCCGCTAGGGATCCTAGATAGTCCAAGTGCCTGTTAGCTAACCTAGATAGTACAAGTGGCGGCTAGGTAACCTACATAGTCCAAGTGCCCGTTCGTTAACCGAGATAATCCAAGTGCCCGCTAGGTAACGTAGACAGTCCAAGTGCCCGCTAGTTAACCTACATAGTCCAAGGTCCGCTAGTTAACCTAGATACTCCAAGTGCTCGCTAGTTAACCTACATAGTACAAGGGCCCGTAGTTGACCTAGATATTCCAAGTGCCCGCTAGGTAACCTACAAAATCTAAGTGCCCGCTGGGTTATCAATAAAGTCCAAATGCCCGCTAGTTGACCTAGATAGTCCAAGTGCCCGCTAGTTAACATAGATAGTCCAAGTGCCCGCTAGGTATCCTAAGTAGTCCAAATGTCCGATAGGGATCCTACATAGTCCAAGTGCCCGCTAGGTAACCTACATAGTCCAAGTGCCCGTTCGTTAACCAAGATAGTCCAAGTGCCCGCTAGGTAACCTAGACTGTCCAAGTGCCCGCTAGGTTACCTACATAGTGCAAGTGCCCGTTCGTTAACCTAGATAGTCCAAGGGCCCGCTAGGTAACCTAGATAGTCCAAGTGCCCGCTAGGTAACCTAGATAGTCCAAGTGCCCGTTACCTAACCTAGATAGTCCAAGTGCCCGTTAGGCAACCTACATTGTCCAAGAGCCCGTTCGTTAATCTAGAAGTCCCAGTGCCCGCTAGGTAACCTACATAGTCCAAGTGCGCGCTAGGTAACCTAGATTGTCCAAGTGCCCATTAGCTAACCTAGATACTCCAAGTGCCTGCTAGGTTACCTGCATATTCCAAGTGCGCGTTCGTTAACCTAGATAGTCCAAGTGCCCACTAGGTAACCTACATAGTCCAAGTGCACGCTAGATAACCTATATAGTCCAAGTGCCCGCTAGGTAACCTAGATAGTCAAAGGGCCCGCTAGCTAACCTACATAGTCCAAGGGCTCACTTGTTAACTTTGATATTCCAAGTGGCCGCTAGTTAACCTAGATCGTCCAAGTGCCGGCTAGTTAACCTAGATTGTCCAAGTGCCTGCTATTTAACCTACATAGTCTAAGGGCCCACTAGTTAACCTAGATAGTCCAAGTGTCCTCTAGTTAACCTACATATTCCAAGTGCCCGCTAGGTAACCTAGGTAGTCCAAGGGCCCGCTAGTTAACCTACATAGTCCAAGTGCTCACTTGTTAACTTTGATAGTCCAACTGCCCGCTAGTTAACCTAGATAGTCCAAGTGCCCCTAGGGAATGTACATAGTCCAAGTGCCCGCTAGGTAACCTAGATATTGCAAGTGTCCTCTAGTTAACCTACATAATCCAAGTGCCCGCTAGGTAACCTAGGTAGTCCAAGGGCCCGCTAGTTAACCTACATAGTCCATAGGCTCACTTGTTAACTTTGTTAGTCCAAGTGCCCGCTAGTTAACCTAGATAGTCCAAGTGCCCGCAAGTTAACCTAGATAGTCCAAGTGCCTGCTAGGTAACCTACATAGTGCAAGTGTCCGCTAGTTAACCTACATATTCCTCGTGCCCGCTACTTAACATAGATAGTCCAAGTGCCCCTAGGGAACGTACATAGTCCAAGTGCCCGCTAGGTAACCTAGATAGTGCAAGTGCCAGCTAGTTAACCTAGATAGTTCAAGTACCCGCTAAGTAACCTAGATCGTCCAAGGGACCCCTAGTTAGCCTACATAGTCCAAGTGCCCGCTAGGTAACCTAGATAGTCCAAGTGCCCGTTCGGTAACTTAGATAGTCCAAGTGCCCTTTAGGGAACCTAGATAGTCCAAGGGCCCGATAATAAACCTACATAGTCCATGGGCCCGCTAGTTAACCTATATAGTGCAAGTGTCCGCTAGTTAACGTACATATTCCAAGTGCCCCCTAGTTAACCTACATAATCTAAGTGCCCGTTAGCTAACCTAGGTAGTCCAAGGGCCCGCTAGTTGACCTACATAGTCCACGTGCCAGCTAGGTAACCTAAATAGTTCAAGTGCCCCCTAGGGAACCTAGATAGTCCAAGTGCCTGTTAGCTAACCTAGATAGTCAAAGTGGCGGCTAGGTAACCTACATACTCCAAGTGCCCGTTCATTAACCTAGATAATCCAAGTGCCCGCTAGGTAACGTAGACAGTCCAAGTGCCCGTTAGTTAACCTACATAGTCCAAGTGCCCGATAGGGAAACTACATTGTCTAAGGGCCCGCTAGTTAACCTACATAGTCCAAGGTCCGCTAGTTAACCTAGATAGTCCAAGTGCTCGCTAGTTAAGCTACATACTACAAGGGCCCGCTAGTTGACCTAGATAGTCCAAGTGCACGCTAGTTAACCTAGATAGTCCAAGTGCCTGCTAGTTAACCTAAGTAGTCCAAATGTAAGATAGGAATCCTACCTAGTCCAAGTGCCCGTTAGGTAACCTACATAGTCCAAGTGCCCCTTCGTTAACCTAGATAGTCCAAGAGCCCTCTAGGTAACCTAGACTGTCCAAGTGCCCGCTAGGTTACCTACATAGTCCAAGTGCCCGTTCGTTAACCTAGATAGTCCAAGTGCCCGCTAGGTAACCTAAGTAGTCCAAATGTCTGATAGGGATCCTACATAGTCCAAGTGCCCGCTAGGTAACCTACATAGTCCAAGTGCCCGTTCGTTAACCTAGATAGTCCAAGTGCCCTCTAGGTAACCTAGACTGTCCAAGTGCCCGCTAGGTTACCTACATAGTCCAAGTGCCCGTTCGTTAACCTAGATAGTCCAAGTGCCCGCTAGTTAACCTAAGTAGTCCAAATGTCCGATAGGGATCCTACATAGTCCAAGTGCCCGCTAGGTAACCTACATAGTCCAAGTGCCCGTTCGTTAACCTAGATAGTCCAAGTGCCCTCTAGGTAACCTAGACTGTCCAAATGCCCGCTAGGTTACCTACATAGTCCAAGTGCCCTTTCGTTAACCTAGATAGTGCAAGTGCCCGCTAGGAAACCTACATAGTCCAAGGGCCCGCTAGGTAACCTAGATAGTCCAAGTGCCCACTAGTTAACCTACATAGTCCAAGGTCCCCCTAGGTAACCTAGATAGTCCAAAGGTCTGCTAGGTAACCTACATTGTCCTAGTGCCCCCTAGTTAACCTACAATCTCCAAGTGCCCGATAGGGAACCGACATAGTCCAAGTCCCCGCTAGTTAACCTACATAGTCCAAGTGCCCGTTAGTTAACTTAGATAATCCAAGTGCCCGCTAGGTAACCTAGATAGTCCAACAGCCCGGTAGGTAACCTATGTACTGCAAGTACCCGCTAGTTAACCTAGATAGTTCAAGTACCCGCTAGGTAACCTAGATCGTCCAAGGGCCCCCTAGTTAGCCTACATAATCCAAGTGCCCGCTAGGTAACCTAGATAGTCCAAGGGCCCGTTCGGTAACCTAGATAGTCCAAGTGCCCTTTAGGGAACCTAGATAGTCCAAGGGCCCGCTACTAAACCTACATAGTCCATGCGCCAGCTAGTTAACTTACATAATGCAAGTGTCCGCCAGTTAACCTACATATTCCAAGTGCCCGCTAGTTAACCTACATAATCTAAATGCCCGTTAGCTAACCTAGATAGTCCAAGGGCCCGCTAGTTGACCTACATAGTCCAATTGCCAGCTAGGTAACCTAGATAGTACAAGTGCCCGCTAGGGATCCTAGATAGTCCAAGTGCCTGTTAGCTAACCTAGATAGTACAAGTGGCGGCTAGGTAACCTACATAGTCCAAGTGCCCGTTCGTTAACCGAGATAATCCAAGTGCCCGCTAGGTAACGTAGACAGTCCAAGTGCCCGCTAGTTAACCTACATAGTCCAAGGTCCGCTAGTTAACCTAGATACTCCAAGTGCTCGCTAGTTAACCTACATAGTACAAGGGCCCGTAGTTGACCTAGATATTCCAAGTGCCCGCTAGGTAACCTACAAAATCTAAGTGCCCGCTGGGTTATCAATAAAGTCCAAATGCCCGCTAGGGAACCTACATAGTCCAAGTTCCCGCTAGGTAACCTAGATAGTCCAAGTGCCCTCTAGTTAACCTAGATCGTCCAAGTGCCCGCTAGTTAACCTACATCGTCCAAGGGCCCGCTCTTTAACCTACATAGTCCAAGGTCCGCTAGTTAACCTAGATAGTCCAAGTGCTCGCTAATTAACCTACATAGTACAAGGGCCCGCTAGTTGACCTAGATAGTCCAAGTGCCCGCTAGTTAACATAGATAGTCCAAGTGCCCGCTAGGTATCCTAAGTAGTCCAAATGCCCGATAGGGATCCTACATAGTCCAAGTGCCCGCTAGGTAACCTACATAGTCCAAGTGCCCGTTCGTTAACCAAGATAGTCCAAGTGCCCGCTAGGTAACCTAGACTGTCCAAGTGCCCGCTAGGTTACCTACATAGTGCAAGTGCCCGTTCGTTAACCTAGATAGTCCAAGGGCCCGCTAGGTAACCTAGATAGTCCAAGTGCCCGCTAGGTAACCTAGATAGTCCAAGTGCCCGTTACCTAACCTAGATAGTCCAAGTGCCCGTTAGGCAACCTATATAGTCCAAGAGCCCGTTCGTTAATCTAGAAGTCCCAGTGCCCGCTAGGTAACCTACATAGTCCAAGTGCGCGCTAGGTAACCTAGATTGTCCAAGTGCCCATTAGCTAACCTAGATACTCCAAGTGCCTGCTAGGTTACCTGCATATTCCAAGTGCGCGTTCGTTAACCTAGATAGTCCAAGTGCCCACTAGGTAACCTACATAGTCCAAGTGCACGCTAGGTAACCTATATAGTCCAAGTGCCCGCTAGGTAACCTAGATAGTCAAAGGGCCCGCTAGCTAACCTACATAGTCCAAGGGCTCACTTGTTAACTTTGATATTCCAAGTGGCCGCTAGTTAACTTAGATCGTCCAAGTGCCGGCTAGTTAACCTAGATTGTCCAAGTGCCTGCTATTTAACCTACATAGTCTAAGGGCCCACTAGTTAACCTAGATAGTCCAAGTGTCCTCTAGTCAACCTACATAGTCCAAGTGCCCGCTAGGTAACCTAGGTAGTCCAAGGGCCCGCTAGTTAACCTACATAGTCCAAGTGCTCACTTGTTAACTTTGATAGTCCAACTGCCCGCTAGTTAACCTAGATAGTCCAAGTGCCCGCAAGTTAACCTAGATAGTCCAAGTGCCTGCTAGGTAACCTACATAGTGCAAGTGTCCGCTAGTTAACCTACATATTCCTCGTGCCCGGAAGTTAACATAGATAGTCCAAGTGCCCCTAGGGAACGTACATAGTCCAAGTGCCCGCTAGGTAACCTAGATAGTGCAAGTGTCCTCTAGTTAACCTACATAGTCCAAGTGCCCGCTAGGTAACCTAGGTAGTCCAAGGGCCCGCTAGTTAACCTACATAGTCCATAGGCTCACTTGTTAACTTTGATAGTCCAAGTGCCCGCAAGTTAACCTAGATAGTCCAAGTGCCTGCTAGGTAACCTACATAGTGCAAGTGTCCGCTAGTTAACCTACATATTCCTCGTGCCCGCTAGTTAACATAGATAGTCCAAGTGCTCCTAGGGAACGTACATAGTCCAAGTGCCCGCTAGGTAACCTAGATAGTGCAAGTGCCAGCTAGTTAACCTAGATAGTTCAAGTACCCGCTAAGTAACCTAGATCGTCCAAGGGCCCCCTATTTAGCCTACATAGTCCAAGTGCCCGCTAGGTAACCTAGATAGTCCAAGTGCCCTTTAGGGAACCTAGATAGTCCAAGGGCCCGATAATAAACCTACATAGTCCATGGGCCCGCTAGTTAACCTATATAGTGCAAGTGTCCGCTAGTTAACGTACATATTCCAAGTGCCCCCTAGTTAACCTACATAATCTAAGTCCCCGTTAACTAACCTAGGTAGTCCAAGGGCCCGCTAGTTGACCTACATAGTCCAAGTGCCAGCTAGGTAACCTAAATAGTTCAAGTGCCCCCTAGGGAACCTAGATAGTCCAAGTGCCTGTTAGCTAACCTAGATAGTCACAGTGGCGGCTAGGTAACCTACATACTCCAAGTGCCCGTTCATTAACCTAGATAATCTAAGTGCCCGCTAGGTAACGTAGACAGTCCAAGTGCCCGTTAGTTAACCTACATAGTCCAAGTGCCCGATAGGGAAACTACATTGTCTAAGGGCCCGCTAGTTAACCTACATAGTCCAAGGTCCGCTAGTTAACCTAGATAGTCCAAGTGCTCGCTAGTTAAGCTACATAGTACAAGGGCCCGCTAGTTGACCTAGATAATCCAAGTGCACGCTAGTTAACCTAGATAGTCCAAGTGCCTGCTAGTTAACCTAAGTAGTCCAAATGTAAGATAGGAATCCTACCTAGTCCAAGTGCCCGTTAGGTAACCTACATAGTCCAAGTGCCCCTTCGTTAACCTAGATAGTCCAAGAGCCCTCTAGGTAACCTAGACTGTCCAAGTGCCCGCTAGGTTACCTACATAGTCCAAGTGCCCGTTCGTTAACCTAGATAGTCCAAGTGCCCGCTAGTTAACCTAAGTAGTCCAAATGTCCGATAGGGATCCTACATAGTCCAAGTGCCCGCTAGGTAACCTACATAGTCCAAGTGCCCGTTCGTTAACCTAGATAGTCCAAGTGCCCTCTAGGTAACCTAGACTGTCCAAGTGCCCGCTAGGTTACCTACATAGTCCAAGTGCCCGTTCGTTAACCTAGATAGTCCAAGTGCCCGCTAGTTAACCTAAGTAGTCCAAATGTCCGATAGGGATCCTACATAGTCCAAGTGCCCACTAGGTAACCTACATAGTCCAAGTGCCCGTTCGTTAACCTAGATAGTCCAAGTGCCCTCTAGGTAACCTAGACTGTCCAAATGCCCGCTAGGTTACCTACATAGTCCAAGTGCCCTTTCATTAACCTAGATAGTCCAAGTGCCCGCTAGGAAACCTACAT
This sequence comes from Tenrec ecaudatus, assembly GCF_050624435.1. NCBI lineage: Eukaryota > Metazoa > Chordata > Mammalia > Afrosoricida > Tenrecidae > Tenrec > Tenrec ecaudatus. The sequence goes on from NW_027457673.1 coordinate 93,333, forward strand.
AGTCCAAGGGCCCGCTAGGTAACCTAGATAGTCCAAGTGCCCGCTAGTTAACCTTGATAGTCCAAGTACCCGCTAGGTAACCTAGAGTCCAAGTGCCCGCTAGGTAACCTAGATAGTCAAAGTGCCCGTTAGGTAACCTAGATAGTCCAAGTGCCCGCTAGGTAACTTACATTGACGAAGTTCCCGCTAGGTAACCTAGATAGTCCAAGTGCCCGTTACCTAACGTGGATAGTCCAAGTGCCCGCTAGGCAACCTACATAGTCCAAGAGCCCGTTCGTTGACCTAGAAGTCCAATTGGTCGCTAGGTAACCTAGACAGTAGAAGTGCCCGCTAGGTTACCTGCATATTCCAAGTGCCCGTTCGTTAACCTAGATAGTCCAAGTGCCCACTAGGTAACCTACATAGTTCAAGTGCCCGCTAAGTAACCTATATAATCCAAGTGCCCGCTAGGTAACCTACATAGTCCAAGGGCTCACTTGTTAACTTTGATAGTCCAAGTGCCCGCTAGTTAACCTAGATTGTCCAAGTGCCCGCTAGTTAACCTAGATTATCCAAGTGCCTGCTAGTTAACCTACATAGTCCAAGGGCCCACTAGTTAACCTAGATAATCCAAGTGTCCTCTAGTTAACCTACATAGTCCAAGTGCACGCTAGTTAACCTAGATAGTCCAAGTGCCTGCTAGGTAACCTACATAGTGCAAGTGTCCGCTAGTTAACCTACATATTCCAAGTGCCCGCTAGTTAGCATAGTTAGTCCAAGTGCCCGCTAGGGAACTTACATAGTCCAAGTGCCCACTAGGTAACCTAGATAGTGCAAGTGCCCACTAGGTAACCTAAATAGTCCAAGTGCCCGTTCGGTAACTAGATAATCCAAGTGCCCTTTAGATAACCTGGATAGTCCAAGGGCCCGCAAGTAAACCTACATAGTCCATGGCCCCGCTAGTTAACATACATTGTGCAAGTGTCCGCTAGTTAACCTACATATTCCAAGTGCCCGCTAGTTAACCTATATAATCTAAGTGCCCGTTAGCTAACCAAGATAGTCCAAGGGCCCGCTAGGTGACCTACATAGTCCCAGTGCCAGCTAGGTAACCTAGATAGTACCAGTGCCCGCTAGGGAACCTAGATAGTCCAAGTGCCTGTTAGCTAACCTAGATAATCCAAGAGCCCGCTAGGTAACCTAGACTGTCCAAGTGCCCGCTAGGTCACCTACATAGTCTAAGTGCCCAATCGTTAACCTAGATTGTCCAAGTGCCCGCTAGGAAACCTACATAGTCCAAGGGCCCGATAGGTAACCTAGATAGTCCAAGTACCCGCTAGGTAACCTAGAGTCCAAGTGCTCGCTAGTTAACCTACATAGTCCAAGTGCCCGTATGTAACCTAGATAGTCCAAGTGCCTGCTAGGTAACTTACATTGTCCAAGTTCCCGCTAGGTAACCTAGATAGTCCAAGTTCCCGTTACCTAACCTAGATAGTCCAAGTGCCCGCTAGGCAACCTACATAGTCCAATAGCCCGTTCGTTAACCTAGAAGTCCAAGTGCCCACTAGGTAACCTAGACAGTAGATGTGCCCGCAAGGTTACCTACATATTCCAAGTGCAATCTAGTTAACATAGATAGTCCAAGTGCCCGCTAGGGAACGTACATAATCCAAGTGCCCGCTAGGTAACCTAGATAGTGCAAGTGCCCGCTAGTTAACCTAGATAGTTCAAGTACCCGCTAGGTGACCCAGTTCGTCCAAGGGCCCGTTCGGTAACCTAGATAGTCTAAGTGCCCTTTAGAGAACCTAGATAGTCTAAGGGCCCGCTATTAAACCTACATAGTCCATGTGCCAGCTAGTTAACCTACATAGTGCAAGTGTCCGCCAGTTAACCTACATATTCCAAGTGCCCGCTAGTTAACCTACATAATATAAGTGCCCGTTAGCTAACCTAGATAGTCCAAGGGCCCGCTAGTTGACCTAAATAGTCCAAGTGCCAGCTAGGTAACCTAGATAGTACAAGTGCCCGCTAGGGAACCTTGATAGTCCAAGGGCCTGTTAGCTAACCTAGATAGTCCAAGTGGCGGCTAGGTAACCTACATAGTCCAAGATCCCGTTCGTTAACCTAGTTAATCCAAGTGCCCGCTAGGTAACCTAGACAGTCCAAGTGCCCGCTAGTTAACCTACATAGTCCAAGTGCCCGATAGGGAACCTACATAATCCAAGTGCCCGCTAGGCAACCTACATACTCCAAGTGCCCGTTAGTTAACCTAGATAGTCAAAGTGCCTGCTAGATAACCTAGATAGTCCAAGTGCCCGCTAGGTAACCTACATAGTCCAAGTGCCCGCTAGGTAACCTAAATAGTCCAAATGCCCGCTAGGGAAAGTACAGAGTCCAAGTGCCCGCTAGTTAACCTAGATAGTCCAAGTGCCTGGTAGTAAACCTACATACCCATGGGCCCGCTAGATAACCTACATAGTGCAAGGGCCCGTTACTTAACCTAGATCGTGCAAGTGTCCGTTAGTTAACCTACATAGTCCAAGTGCCAGCTAGTTAACCTATATACCATTTGCCCGCTACCTAACCTAGATAGTCCAAGGGCACGCTAGTTAACCTACATAGTACAAGTGCCCACTAGGGAGCCTAGATAGTCCAAGTGCCCGCTCTGGAATCTACATAGTCCAAGTGCCTGCTAGGGAACCTACATAGTCCAAGTGCCCGCTCTGGAACATGCATAGTCCAAGTGCGCGCTAGGTAATCTACATAGTCCACGGGCCCGCTAGTTACCCTACATAGTCCAAGGGCCCGCTAGTTAACCTACATCGTCCAAGGGCCCGCTAGTTAACCTAGATAGTCCAAGTGCCCGCTAGTTAACCTACACAGTCCAAGTGCCCGCTAGGTAATCTAGACAGTTCAAGTGACCACTAGGTTACCTACATAGTCTACGTGCCTGTTCGTTAACCTCATAGTCCAAGTGCCCGCTAGGTAACCTATATAGTCCAAATGCCCGCTAGTGACCCTAATCGTTCAAGTGCCCGCTAGTTAACCAAGATAGTCCAAGTGCCCGCTAGTTAACCTAGATAGTCCAAGTACCCGCCAGTTAACATAGATAGTCCAAGTACCCACTAGGAAAGGTACATAGTCCAAGTGCCCGCTAGGTAAGGTAGATAGTCCAAGTGCCTGCTAGGGAACGTACATAGTCCAAGTGCCCGCTAGTTAACCTACATAGTCCAAGTGCCTGCTAGGTAACCTAGATAGTCCATGTGCCCACTAGTTAACCTACATAGTCCAAGGTCCCCCTAGGTAACCTAGATAGTCCAAAGGCCTGCTAGGTAACCTACATTGTCCTAGTGCCCCCTAGTTAACCTACATTCTCCAAGTGCCCGATAGGGAACCTACATAATCCAAGTGCCCGCTAGGTAACCTACATAGTCCAAAGGCCCGCTAGTTAACCTACATAGTCCAAGTACCCGTGAGTTAACCTAGATAATCCAAGTGCTCGCTAGGTAACCTAGATAGTCCAACAGCCCGGTAGGTAACCTACGTACTCCAAGTACCCGCTAGTTAACCTAGATAGTTCAAGTACCCGCTAGGTAACCGAGATCATCCAAGGGCTCCCAAGTTAGCCTACATAGTCCAAGTGCCCGCTAGGTAACCTAGATAGTCCAAGGGCCCGTTCGGTAACCTAGATAGTCCAAGGGCCCGCTACTAAACCTACATAGTCCATGGGCCCGCTAGTTAACCTACATAGTGCAAGTGTCCGCTAGTTAACCTACATATTCCAAGTGCCCCCTAGTTAACCTACATAATCTAAGTGCCCATTAGCTAACCTAGGTAGTCCAAGGGCCCGCTAGTTGACCTACATAGTCCAAGTGCCAGCTAGGTAACCTAGATAGTACAAGTGCCTGTTAGCTAACCTAGATAGTTCAAGTGGCGGCTAGGTAACCTACATACTCCAAGTGCCCGTTCGTTAACCTAGATAATCCAGGAGCCCCTAGGTAACGTAGACAGTCCAAGTGCCCGCTAGTTAACCTACATAGTCCAAGTGTCCGATAGGGAACCTACATAGTCCAAGGGCCCGCTAGTTAACCTACTTAATCCAAGGTCTGCTAGTTAACCTAGATAGTCCAAGTGCTCACTAGTTAACCTACATAGTACAAGGGCCCGCTAGTTGACCTAGATAGTCCAAGTGCCCGCTAGGTAGCCTACATAGTCCAAGTGCCCGCTAGTTAACCTACATAGTCCAAGTGCCCGATAGGGAACTTACATAGTCCAAGGGCCCACTAGTTAACCTACATAGTCCAAGGTCTGCTAGATAACCTAGATAGTCCAAGTGCTCGCTAGTTAACCTACATAGTACAAAGGCCCGTTAGTTGACCTAGATAGTCCAAGTGCCCGCTAGGTAACCTACAAAGTCTAAGTGCCCGCTAGGTTATCTATATAGTCCAAATGCCCGCTAGGGAACCTACATAGTCCAACTGCCCGCTAGGTAACCTAAATAGTCAAAGTGCCCTCTAGAGAACCTAGATCGTCCAAGTGCCCGCTAGTTAACCTACATAGTCCAAGGGCCCGCTAGTTAACCTATATAGTCAAAGGTCCGCTAGTTAACCTAGATCGTCCAAGTGCCCGCTAGTTAACCTACATAGTACAAGGGCCCGCTAGTTGACCTAGATAGTCCAAGTGCCCGCTAGGTATCCTAAGTAGTCCAAATGTCCGATAGGGATCCTACATAGTCCAAGTGCCCGTTCATTAACCTAGATAGTCCAAGTGCCCTCTAGGTAACGTAGACTGTCCAAGTGCCCGCTAGGTTACCTACATAGTCCAAGTGCCCACTAGGAAACCTACATAGTCCAAGGGCCCGCTAGGTAACCTAGATAGTCCAAGTGCCCGCTAGGTAACCTAGATAGTCCAAATGCCCGCTAGGTAACCTAGAGTCCAAGTGCTCGCTAGTTAACCTACATAGTCCATGTGCCCGCTAGGTAACCTAGATAGACAAAGTGCCCGTTAGGTAACCTAGATAGTCCAAGTGCCCGCTAGGTAACTTACATTGACGAAGTTCCCGCTAGGTAACCTAGATAGTCCAAGTGCCCGTTACCTAACCTGGATAGTCCAAGTTCCCTCTAGGCAACCTACATAGTCCAAGAGCCCGTTAGTTGACCTAGATAGTCCAAGTGCCCGCTAGGTAACCTAGATAGTCCAAGTGCCCGCTAGGTATCCTAAGTAGTCCAAATGTCCGATAGGGATCCTACATAGTCCATGTGCTCGCTAGTTAACCTACATAGTCCATGTGCCCGCTAGGTAACCTAGATAGTCCAAGTGCCCGTTACCTAACCTGGATAGTCCAAGTTCCCGCTAGGCAACCTACATAGTCCAAGAGCCCGTTCGTTGACCTAGAAGTCCAAGTGCTCGCTAGGTAACCTAGACAGTAGAAGTGCCCGCTAGGTTACCTGCATATTACAAGTGCCCGTTCAGTAACCTAGATAGTCCAAGTGCCCACTAGGTAACCTACATAGTCCAAGTGCCCGCTAGGTAACCTATATAGTCCAACTGCCCGCTAGGTAACCTACATAGTCCAAGGGCTCACTTGTTTCCTTTGATAGTCCAAGTGCCCGCTAGTTAACCTAGATTGTTCAAGTGCCTGCTAGTTAACCTACATTGTCCAAGGGCTCACTAGTTAACCTAGATAATCCAAGTGTCCTCTAGTTAGCCTACATAGTCCAAGCACCCGCTAGTTAACTTATATACCAAGTGCCCGCTACGTAACCTAGATAGTCCAAGGGCACGCTAGTTAACCTACATAGAGTAAGTGCCCGCTAGGCAACCTAGATAGTCCAAGTGCCCATTAAGGAACCTACATAGTCCAAGTACACGGTAGTTAACCTAGATATTCCAAGTGCCCGCTAGTTAACCTAGATAGTCCAAGTGCCTGCTAGGTAACCTACATAGTGCCAGTGTCCGCTAGTTAACCTACATATTCCAAGTGCCCGCTAGTTAACATAGACAGTCCAAGTGCCCGCTAGGGAACTTACATAGTCCAAGTGCCCACTAGGTAACCTAGATAGTGCAAGTGCCCGCTAGGTAACCTAGATCGTCCATGGGCCCCCTAGTTAGCCTACATATTCCAAGTGCCCGCTAGGTAACCTAGATAGTCCAAGTGCCCGTTCGGTAACTAGATAGTCCAAGTGCCCTTTAGGGAACCTGGATAGTCCAAGGGCCCGCTAGTAAACCTACATAGTGCAAGTGTCCGCTAGTTAACCTACATAGTCCACGTGCCCGGTAGTTAACTTACATAGTTCAAGTGTCCGTAGGGAACAAACAGAGTCCAAGTGCCAGCTAGGGAACCTACATAATCCAAGTGCCCGCTAGTTAATCTACATAGTTCAAGGGCCCGCTAGTTAACCTACATAATCCAAGTACCCGCTAGTTAACCTAGATCGTCAAAGTGTCCGCTAATTAACGTACATAGTACAAGTGCCCGCTAGGGAACCTAGATAGTCTAAGTGCCCGCTCTGGAACCTACATAGTCCAAGTGCCCGCTCTCGAACATACATAGTCCAAGTGCCCGCTAGGGAATCTACATAGTCCAAGGGCCCGCTAGTTAACGTAGATAGTCCAAGTGCCGCTAGTTAATCTACATAGTCCAAGTGCCCTCTAGGTAACCTACATAGTCCAAGGGCACGCTAGTTAACCTACATAGTCCAAGGGCCCCCTAGTTAACCTAGATAGTCCAAGTGCCCGCTAGGTAACTTAGACAATTCAAGTGACCACTAGGTTTCCTACATAGTCCAAGTGCCCGTTCGTTAACCTACATAGTCCAAGTGCCCGCTAGGTAACCAATATAGTCCATATGCCCGCTAGGGTCCCTAATAGTCCATATGTCCGCTAGTTAACCTAGATAGTCCAAGTGCTCGCCAGTTAACCTAGATAGACCAAGTGCCCGCTAGGGAACATATCTAGTCCAAGTGCCCGCTAGGTAACGTTGATAGTCCAAGTGCCCGCTAGGGAACGTACATAGTCCAAGTGCCTGCTAGGTAACCTAGATAGTACAAGTCCCCACTAGTTAACCTACATAGTCCAGGTTTCCCCTAGGTAACCTAGATAGTCCAAGGACCCGCTAGGTAACCTACAACATAGTCCTAGTGCCCCCTAGTTAACCTACATTGTCCAAGTGCCCGATAGGGAACCTACATAGTCCAAGTGCCCGCTAGGTAACCTACATAGTCCAAATGCCCTCTAGTTAATCTACATAGTCCAAGTGCCCGATAGGGAACCTACATAATCCAAGTGCCCGCTAGGGAACCTACATTGTCCAAGTGCCCGTTAGTTAACCTAGATAGTCCAAGTCCCTGCTTGGTAAACTAGATAGTCCAACAGCCCGCTAGGTAACCTACATACACTAAAAACCCGCTATAACGTAGATAGTTCAAGTGCCAGCTAGGTAACCTTGATAGTCCATGTGCCGCTATGTAACCTACAAAGTCAAAGTGCCCACTGGGTTATCTATATAGTCCAAATGCCAGCTAGGGAATCTACATAGTCCAAGGGCCCGCTAGTTAACGTAGATAGTCCAAGTGCCGCTAGTTAATCTACATAGTCCAATGGACTGCTAGTTAACCTACATAGTCCAAGTACCCGCTAAGAAACCTAGATATTCCAAGTGCACGCTAGTTAACCTAGATAGTCGAAGTGCCCTCTAGTTAACCTAGATCGTCCAATTGCCCGCAAAGAAACCTAGATAGTCCAAGTGCCCGTTACCTAACCTAGATAGTCCAATTGCCCGCTATGCATCATACATAGTCCAAGTGCCGCTAGTTAACCTAGATAGTCCAAGTACCCGCTAGTTAACATAGATAGTCCAAGTACCCACTAGGAAACGTACATAGTCCAAGTGCCCGCTAGGTAAGGTAGATAGTCCAAGTGCCCGCTAGGGAACGTACATAGTCCAAGTGCCCGCTAGTTAACCTAGATAGTCCAAGTGCCCGCTAGTTAACCTACATAGTCCAAGTGCCCGCTAGTTAACTTACATAATTCAAGTGTCCGTAGGGAAAATACAGAGTCCAAGTGCCCGCTAGGGAACCTACATAGTCCAAGTGCACGCTAGTTAACCTAGATTGTCCAAGTGCCCGCTAGTTACCCTAGATACTCCAAGTGCCCGCTAGGTAACCTACATAGTGCAAGTGTCCGCTAGTTAACCTACATATTCCAAGTGCCCGCTAGTTAAAATAGATAGTCCAAGTGCCCGTTAGGGAACTTACATAGTCCAAGTGCCCGCTAGGTAACCTAGATACTGCAATTGAACGCTAGTTAACCTAGATAGTCTAAGTACCCGCTAGGTAACCTAGATCGTCCAAGGGCCCCTTAGTTAGCCTACATAGTCCAAGTGCCTGCTAGGTAACCTAGATAGTCCAAGTGCCCGTTCGGTAATCTAGATAGTCCAAGTGCCCTTTAGGGAACCCAGATAGTCCAAGGGCCCGCTAGTAAACCTACATAGTCCATGGGCCTGCTAGTTAACCTTCATAGTGCAAGTGTCCGCTACTTGACCTACATATTCCAAGTGCCCGCTAGTTAACCTACATAATCGAAGTGCCCGTTGGCTAACCTAGATAGTCCAAGGGCCCGCTCGTTGACCTACATAGTCCAAGTGCCCGCTAGTTAACCTAGATAGTCCAAGTGACTGCTAGGTAACCTACATAGTGCAAGTGTCCGCTAGTTAACCTACATAATCCAAGTGCCCGATAGTTAACATAGATAGTCCAAGTGCCCGCTAGGGAACGTACATATTCCAAGTGCCCGCTAGGTAACCTAGATACTGCAAGTGCCCGCTAGTTAACCTAGATAGTTCAAGTACCCGCTAGGAAACCTGGATCGTCAAAGGGCCAGTAGTTAGCCTACATAGTCCAAGTGCCCGCTAGGTAACCTAGATAGTCCAAGGGCCCGCTAGTAAACCTACATAGTCCATGGGCCCGCTAGTTAACCTTCATAGTGCAAGTGTCCGCTACTTAACCTACATATTCCAAGTTCCCGCTAATTAACCTACATAATCTAAGTGCCCGTTGGCTAACCTAGATAGTCCAAGGGCCCGCTAGTTGACCTACATAGTCCATGCCAGCTAGGTAACCTAGATAGTACAAGTGCCCGCTAGGGAACCTAGATAGTCCAAGTGCCTGTTAGCTAACCTAGATAGTCGAAGTGGCGGCTAGGTAACCTACATAGTCCTAGTGCCCGTTTGTTAACCTAGATAATCCAAGTGCCCACTAGGTAACCTAGACAGTCCAAGTGCCCGCTAGTTAACCTACATAGTCCAAGTGCCCGATAGGGAACCTACATAATCCAAGTGCCCACTAGGCAACCTACATTTTCCAAGTGCCCATTAGTTAACCTAGATAGTCAAATTGCCTGCTAGGTAACCTAGATAGTCCAAGTGCCTGCTAGGTAACCTACATAGTCCAAGTGCCCGCTAGGTAACCTAAATAGTCCAAATGCCCGCTAGGGAAACTACATAGTCCATGTGCCCGCTAGTTAACCAAGATAGTCCAAGTGCCTGCTAGTAAACCTACATAATCCATGGGCCCGCTAGTTAACCTACATAGTGCATGGGCCCGCTAGTTAACCTACATCGTCCAAGTGCCCGCTAGTTAACCTAGATAGTCCAAGTGCCCGCTTGTTAACCTACATAGTCTAAGTGCCCGCTAGGTAATCTAGACAGATCAAGTGACCACTAGGTTACCTACATAGTCCAAGTGCCCGTTCGTTAACCTACATAGTCCAAGTGCCCGCTAGGTAACCAATATAGTCCAAATGCCCGCTATGGGCCCTAATATTCCAAATGCCCGCTAGTTAGCCTAGTTAGTACAAGTGCTCACTAGTTAACCTAGATAGTCCAAGTGCCCGCTAGTTAACCTAGATAGACCAAGTGCCCGCTAGGGAACCTATCTAGTCCAAGTACCCGCTAGGAAACGTACATTGTCCAAGTGCCCGCTAGGTAACGTAGATAGTCCAAGTGCCCGCTAGGGAACGTACGTAGTCCAAGTGCCCGCTAGGAAACCTAGATAGTCCAAGTGCCCACTAGTTAACCTACATAGTCCAGGTTCCCCCTAGGTAACCTAGATAGTCCAAGGGCCCGCTAGGTAACCTACATTGTCCTAGTGCCCCCTAGTTAACCTACATTCTCCAAGTGCCCGATAGGGAACCTACATAGAACAAGTGCCCGCTAGGTAACCTACATAGTCCAAGTGCCCGATAGGGAACCTACATAATCCAAGTGCCCGCCAGGGAACCTACATAGTCCAAGTGCCCGTTAGGTAACCTAGATAGTCCAAATGCCCGCTAGGGAACCCACATAGTCCAAGTGCCCGCTATGGAACTTACATAGTCCAAGCGCCCGCTAGGGAACCTACATAGTCCAAGTGCCCGTCAGTTAACCTAGATAGTCCCAGTGCCGGCTAGGTAACCTAGATAGTCCAACAGCCCGGCAGGTAACCTACATTCTCCAAGTACCCGCTAGGGAACGTAGATAGTTCAAGTGCCAGCTAGGTAACCTAGATAGTCCAAGTGCCCGCTGGGTAACCTACAAAGTGTAAGTTCCCGCTAGGTAATCTGTATAATGCAAATGACCGCTAGGGAGCCTACATAGTCCAAATGATCGCTAGGTAACCTAGATAGTCTAAGGGCCCGCTAGGTAACCTACATAGTCCTAGTGCCCCCTAGTTAACCTACATTTTCCAAGTGCCCGATAGGGAACCTACATTGTCCAAGTGCCTGCTAGGTAACCTACATAGTCCAAGTGCCCGATAGGGAACCTACATAATCCAAGTGCCCGCCAGGGAACCTACATAGTCCAAGTGCCCGTTAGGTAACCTAGATAGTCCAAATGCCCGCTAGGGAACCCACATAGTCCAAGTGCCCGCTATGGAACTTACATAGTCCAAGGGCCCGCTAGGGAACCTACATAGTCCAAGTGCCCGTCAGTTAACCTAGATAGTCCCAGTGCCGGCTAGGTAACCTAGATAGTCCAAGAGCCCGGCAGGTGACCTACATTCTCCAAGTACCCGCTAGGGAACGTAGATAGTTCAAGTGCCAGCTAGGTAACCTAGATAGTCCAAGTGCCCGCTGGGTAACCTACAAAGTGTAAGTTCCCGCTAGGTAATCTGTATAGTCCAAATGACCGCTAGGGAGCCTACATAGTCCAAATGATCGCTAGGTAACCTAGATAGTCTAAGGGCCCGCTAGGTAACCTATATAGTCAAAGGTCCGCTAGTTAACCTAGATCGTCCAAGTGCCCGCTAGTTAACCTACATAGTACAAGGGCCCGCTAGTTGACCTAGATAGTCCAAGTGCCCGCTAGGTATCCTAAGTAGTCCAAATGTCCGATAGGGATCCTACATAGTCCAAGTGCCCGTTCATTAACCTAGATAGTCCAAGTGCCCTCTAGGTAACGTAGACTGTCCAAGTGCCCGCTAGGTTACCTACATAGTCCAAGTGCCCACTAGGAAACCTACATAGTCCAAGGGCCCGCTAGGTAACCTAGATAGTCCAAGTGCCCGCTAGGTAACCTAGATAGTCCAAATGCCCGCTAGGTAACCTAGAGTCCAAGTGCTCGCTAGTTAACCTACATAGTCCATGTGCCCGCTAGGTAACCTAGATAGACAAAGTGCCCGTTAGGTAACCTAGATAGTCCAAGTGCCCGCTAGGTAACTTACATTGACGAAGTTCCCGCTAGGTAACCTAGATAGTCCAAGTGCCCGTTACCTAACCTGGATAGTCCAAGTTCCCTCTAGGCAACCTACATAGTCCAAGAGCCCGTTAGTTGACCTAGATAGTCCATGTGCCCGCTAGGTAACCTAGATAGTCCAAGTGCCCGCTAGGTATCCTAAGTAGTCCAAATGTCCGATAGGGATCCTACATAGTCCATGTGCCCGCTAGGTAACCTACATAGTCCAAGTGCCCGTTCGTTAACCTAGATAGTCCAAGTGCCCTCTAGGTAACGTAGACTGTCCAAGTGCCCGCTAGGTTACCTACATAGTCCAAGGGCCCGCTAGGTAACCTAGATAGTCCAAGTGCCCGCTAGGTAACCTAGATAGTCCAAATGCCCGCTAGGAAACCTAGAGTCCAAGTGCTCGCTAGTTAACCTACATAGTCCATGTGCCCGCTAGGTAACCTAGATAGTCCAAGTGCCCGTTACCTAACCTGGATAGTCCAAGTTCCCGCTAGGCAACCTACATAGTCCAAGAGCCCGTTCGTTGACCTAGAAGTCCAAGTGCTCGCTAGGTAACCTAGACAGTAGAAGTGCCCGCTAGGTTACCTGCATATTACAAGTGCCCGTTCAGTAACCTAGATAGTCCAAGTGCCCACTAGGTAACCTACATAGTCCAAGTGCCCGCTAGGTAACCTATATAGTCCAACTGCCCGCTAGGTAACCTACATAGTCCAAGGGCTCACTTGTTTCCTTTGATAGTCCAAGTGCCCGCTAGTTAACCTAGATTGTTCAAGTGCCTGCTAGTTAACCTACATTGTCCAAGGGCTCACTAGTTAACCTAGATAATCCAAGTGTCCTCTAGTTAGCCTACATAGTCCAAGCACCCGCAAGTTAACTTATATACCAAGTGCCCGCTACGTAACCTAGATAGTCCAAGGGCACGCTAGTTAACCTACATAGAGTAAGTGCCCGCTAGGCAACCTAGATAGTCCAAGTGCCCACTAAGGAACCTACATAGTCCAAGTACACGGTAGTTAACCTAGATATTCCAAGTGCCCGCTAGTTAACCTAGATAGTCCAAGTGCCTGCTAGGTAACCTACATAGTGCCAGTGTCCGCTAGTTAACCTACATATTCCAAGTGCCCGCTAGTTAACATAGACAGTCCAAGTGCCCGCTAGGGAACTTACATAGTCCAAGTGCCCACTAGGTAACCTAGATAGTGCAAGTGCCCGCTAGGTAACCTAGATCGTCCATGGGCCCCCTAGTTAGCCTACATATTCCAAGTGCCCGCTAGGTAACCTAGATAGTCCAAGTGCCCGTTCGGTAACTAGATAGTCCAAGTGCCCTTTAGGGAACCTGGATAGTCCAAGGGCCCGCTAGTAAACCTACATAGTGCAAGTGTCCGCTAGTTAACCTACATAGTCCACGTGCCCGGTAGTTAACTTACATAGTTCAAGTGTCCGTAGGGAACAAACAGAGTCCAAGTGCCAGCTAGGGAACCTACATAATCCAAGTGCCCGCTAGTTAATCTACATAGTTCAAGGGCCCGCTAGTTAACCTACATAATCCAAGTACCCGCTAGTTAACCTAGATCGTCAAAGTGTCCGCTAATTAACGTACATAGTACAAGTGCCCGCTAGGGAACCTAGATAGTCTAAGTGCCCGCTCTGGAACCTACATAGTCCAAGTGCCCGCTCTCGAACATACATAGTCCAAGTGCCCGCTAGGGAATCTACATAGTCCAAGGGCCCGCTAGTTAACGTAGATAGTCCAAGTGCCGCTAGTTAATCTACATAGTCCAAGTGCCCTCTAGGTAACCTACATAGTCCAAGGGCACGCTAGTTAACCTACATAGTCCAAGGGCCCCCTAGTTAACCTAGATAGTCCAAGTGCCCGCTAGGTAACTTAGACAATTCAAGTGACCACTAGGTTTCCTACATAGTCCAAGTGCCCGTTCGTTAACCTACATAGTCCAAGTGCCCGCTAGGTAACCAATATAGTCCATATGCCCGCTAGGGTCCCTAATAGTCCATATGTCCGCTAGTTAACCTAGATAGTCCAAGTGCTCGCCAGTTAACCTAGATAGACCAAGTGCCCGCTAGGGAACATATCTAGTCCAAGTGCCCGCTAGGTAACGTTGATAGTCCAAGTGCCCGCTAGGGAACGTACATAGTCCAAGTGCCTGCTAGGTAACCTAGATAGTACAAGTCCCCACTAGTTAACCTACATAGTCCAGGTTTCCCCTAGGTAACCTAGATAGTCCAAGGACCCGCTAGGTAACCTACAACATAGTCCTAGTGCCCCCTAGTTAACCTACATTGTCCAAGTGCCCGATAGGGAACCTACATAGTCCAAGTGCCCGCTAGGTAACCTACATAGTCCAAATGCCCTCTAGTTAATCTACATAGTCCAAGTGCCCGATAGGGAACCTACATAATCCAAGTGCCCGCTAGGGAACCTACATTGTCCAAGTGCCCGTTAGTTAACCTAGATAGTCCAAGTCCCTGCTTGGTAAACTAGATAGTCCAACAGCCCGCTAGGTAACCTACATACACTAAAAACCCGCTATAACGTAGATAGTTCAAGTGCCAGCTAGGTAACCTTGATAGTCCATGTGCCGCTATGTAACCTACAAAGTCAAAGTGCCCACTGGGTTATCTATATAGTCCAAATGCCAGCTAGGGAATCTACATAGTCCAAGGGCCCGCTAGTTAACGTAGATAGTCCAAGTGCCGCTAGTTAATCTACATAGTCCAATGGACTGCTAGTTAACCTACATAGTCCAAGTACCCGCTAAGAAACCTAGATATTCCAAGTGCACGCTAGTTAACCTAGATAGTCGAAGTGCCCTCTAGTTAACCTAGATCGTCCTATTGCCCGCAAAGAAACCTAGATAGTCCAAGTGCCCGTTACCTAACCTAGATAGTCCAATTGCCCGCTATGCATCATACATAGTCCAAGTGCCGCTAGTTAACCTAGATAGTCCAAGTACCCGCTAGTTAACATAGATAGTCCAAGTACCCACTAGGAAACGTACATAGTCCAAGTGCCCGCTAGGTAAGGTAGATAGTCCAAGTGCCCGCTAGGGAACGTACATAGTCCAAGTGCCCGCTAGTTAACCTAGATAGTCCAAGTGCCCGCTAGTTAACCTACATAGTCCAAGTGCCCGCTAGTTAACTTACATAATTCAAGTGTCCGTAGGGAAAATACAGAGTCCAAGTGCCCGCTAGGGAACCTACATAGTCCAAGTGCACGCTAGTTAACCTAGATTGTCCAAGTGCCCGCTAGTTACCCTAGATACTCCAAGTGCCCGCTAGGTAACCTACATAGTGCAAGTGTCCGCTAGTTAACCTACATATTCCAAGTGCCCGCTAGTTAAAATAGATAGTCCAAGTGCCCGTTAGGGAACTTACATAGTCCAAGTGCCCGCTAGGTAACCTAGATACTGCAATTGAACGCTAGTTAACCTAGATAGTCCAAGTACCCGCTAGGTAACCTAGATCGTCCAAGGGCCCCTTAGTTAGCCTACATAGTCCAAGTGCCTGCTAGGTAACCTAGATAGTCCAAGTGCCCGTTCGGTAATCTAGATAGTCCAAGTGCCCTTTAGGGAACCCAGATAGTCCAAGGGCCCGCTAGTAAACCTACATAGTCCATGGGCCTGCTAGTTAACCTTCATAGTGCAAGTGTCCGCTACTTGACCTACATATTCCAAGTGCCCGCTAGTTAACCTACATAATCGAAGTGCCCGTTGGCTAACCTAGATAGTCCAAGGGCCCGCTCGTTGACCTACATAGTCCAAGTGCCCGCTAGTTAACCTAGATAGTCCAAGTGACTGCTAGGTAACCTACATAGTGCAAGTGTCCGCTAGTTAACCTACATAATCCAAGTGCCCGATAGTTAACATAGATAGTCCAAGTGCCCGCTAGGGAACGTACATATTCCAAGTGCCCGCTAGGTAACCTAGATACTGCAAGTGCCCGCTAGTTAACCTAGATAGTTCAAGTACCCGCTAGGAAACCTGGATCGTCAAAGGGCCAGTAGTTAGCCTACATAGTCCAAGTGCCCGCTAGGTAACCTAGATAGTCCAAGGGCCCGCTAGTAAACCTACATAGTCCATGGGCCCGCTAGTTAACCTTCATAGTGCAAGTGTCCGCTACTTAACCTACATATTCCAAGTTCCCGCTAATTAACCTACATAATCTAAGTGCCCTTTGGCTAACCTAGATAGTCCAAGGGCCCGCTAGTTGACCTACATAGTCCATGCCAGCTAGGTAACCTAGATAGTACAAGTGCCCGCTAGGGAACCTAGATAGTCCAAGTGCCTGTTAGCTAACCTAGATAGTCGAAGTGGCGGCTAGGTAACCTACATAGTCCTAGTGCCCGTTTGTTAACCTAGATAATCCAAGTGCCCACTAGGTAACCTAGACAGTCCAAGTGCCCGCTAGTTAACCTACATAGTCCAAGTGCCCGATAGGGAACCTACATAATCCAAGTGCCCACTAGGCAACCTACATTTTCCAAGTGCCCATTAGTTAACCTAGATAGTCAAATTGCCTGCTAGGTAACCTAGATAGTCCAAGTGCCTGCTAGGTAACCTACATAGTCCAAGTGCCCGCTAGGTAACCTAAATAGTCCAAATGCCCGCTAGGGAAACTACATAGTCCATGTGCCCGCTAGTTAACCAAGATAGTCCAAGTGCCTGCTAGTAAACCTACATAATCCATGGGCCCGCTAGTTAACCTACATAGTGCATGGGCCCGCTAGTTAACCTACATCGTCCAAGTGCCCGCTAGTTAACCTAGATAGTCCAAGTGCCCGCTTGTTAACCTACATAGTCTAAGTGCCCGCTAGGTAATCTAGACAGATCAAGTGACCACTAGGTTACCTACATAGTCCAAGTGCCCGTTCGTTAACCTACATAGTCCAAGTGCCCGCTAGGTAACCAATATAGTCCAAATGCCCGCTATGGGCCCTAATATTCCAAATGCCCGCTAGTTAGCCTAGTTAGTACAAGTGCTCACTAGTTAACCTAGATAGTCCAAGTGTCCGCTAGTTAACCTAGATAGACCAAGTGCCCGCTAGGGAACCTATCTAGTCCAAGTACCCGCTAGGAAACGTACATTGTCCAAGTGCCCGCTAGGTAACGTAGATAGTCCAAGTGCCCGCTAGGGAACGTACGTAGTCCAAGTGCCCGCTAGGAAACCTAGATAGTCCAAGTGCCCACTAGTTAACCTACATAGTCCAGGTTCCCCCTAGGTAACCTAGATAGTCCAAGGGCCCGCTAGGTAACCTACATTGTCCTAGTGCCCCCTAGTTAACCTACATTCTCCAAGTGCCCGATAGGGAACCTACATAGAACAAGTGCCCGCTAGGTAACCTACATAGTCCAAGTGCCCGATAGGGAACCTACATAATCCAAGTGCCCGCCAGGGAACCTACATAGTCCAAGTGCCCGTTAGGTAACCTAGATAGTCCAAATGCCCGCTAGGGAACCCACATAGTCCAAGTGCCCGCTATGGAACTTACATAGTCCAAGCGCCCGCTAGGGAACCTACATAGTCCAAGTGCCCGTCAGTTAACCTAGATAGTCCCAGTGCCGGCTAGGTAACCTAGATAGTCCAACAGCCCGGCAGGTAACCTACATTCTCCAAGTACCCGCTAGGGAACGTAGATAGTTCAAGTGCCAGCTAGGTAACCTAGATAGTCCAAGTGCCCGCTGGGTAACCTACAAAGTGTAAGTTCCCGCTAGGTAATCTGTATAATGCAAATGACCGCTAGGGAGCCTACATAGTCCAAATGATCGCTAGGTAACCTAGATAGTCTAAGGGCCCGCTAGGTAACCTACATAGTCCTAGTGCCCCCTAGTTAACCTACATTTTCCAAGTGCCCGATAGGGAACCTACATTGTCCAAGTGCCTGCTAGGTAACCTACATAGTCCAAGTGCCCGATAGGGAACCTACATAATCCAAGTGCCCGCCAGGGAACCTACATAGTCCAAGTGCCCGTTAGGTAACCTAGATAGTCCAAATGCCCGCTAGGGAACCCACATAGTCCAAGTGCCCGCTATGGAACTTACATAGTCCAAGGGCCCGCTAGGGAACCTACATAGTCCAAGTGCCCGTCAGTTAACCTAGATAGTCCCAGTGCCGGCTAGGTAACCTAGATAGTCCAAGAGCCCGGCAGGTGACCTACATTCTCCAAGTACCCGCTAGGGAACGTAGATAGTTCAAGTGCCAGCTAGGTAACCTAGATAGTCCAAGTGCCCGCTGGGTAACCTACAAAGTGTAAGTTCCCGCTAGGTAATCTGTATAGTCCAAATGACCGCTAGGGAGCCTACATAGTCCAAATGATCGCTAGGTAACCTAGATAGTCTAAGGGCCCGCTAGGTAACCTATATAGTCAAAGGTCCGCTAGTTAACCTAGATCGTCCAAGTGCCCGCTAGTTAACCTACATAGTACAAGGGCCCGCTAGTTGACCTAGATAGTCCAAGTGCCCGCTAGGTATCCTAAGTAGTCCAAATGTCCGATAGGGATCCTACATAGTCCAAGTGCCCGTTCATTAACCTAGATAGTCCAAGTGCCCTCTAGGTAACGTAGACTGTCCAAGTGCCCGCTAGGTTACCTACATAGTCCAAGTGCCCACTAGGAAACCTACATAGTCCAAGGGCCCGCTAGGTAACCTAGATAGTCCAAGTGCCCGCTAGGTAACCTAGATAGTCCAAATGCCCGCTAGGTAACCTAGAGTCCAAGTGCTCGCTAGTTAACCTACATAGTCCATGTGCCCGCTAGGTAACCTAGATAGACAAAGTGCCCGTTAGGTAACCTAGATAGTCCAAGTGCCCGCTAGGTAACTTACATTGACGAAGTTCCCGCTAGGTAACCTAGATAGTCCAAGTGCCCGTTACCTAACCTGGATAGTCCAAGTTCCCTCTAGGCAACCTACATAGTCCAAGAGCCCGTTAGTTGACCTAGATAGTCCATGTGCCCGCTAGGTAACCTAGATAGTCCAAGTGCCCGCTAGGTATCCTAAGTAGTCCAAATGTCCGATAGGGATCCTACATAGTCCATGTGCCCGCTAGGTAACCTACATAGTCCAAGTGCCCGTTCGTTAACCTAGATAGTCCAAGTGCCCTCTAGGTAACGTAGACTGTCCAAGTGCCCGCTAGGTTACCTACATAGTCCAAGGGCCCGCTAGGTAACCTAGATAGTCCAAGTGCCCGCTAGGTAACCTAGATAGTCCAAATGCCCGCTAGGAAACCTAGAGTCCAAGTGCTCGCTAGTTAACCTACATAGTCCATGTGCCCGCTAGGTAACCTAGATAGTCCAAGTGCCCGTTACCTAACCTGGATAGTCCAAGTTCCCGCTAGGCAACCTACATAGTCCAAGAGCCCGTTCGTTGACCTAGAAGTCCAAGTGCTCGCTAGGTAACCTAGACAGTAGAAGTGCCCGCTAGGTTACCTGCATATTACAAGTGCCCGTTCAGTAACCTAGATAGTCCAAGTGCCCACTAGGTAACCTACATAGTCCAAGTGCCCGCTAGGTAACCTATATAGTCCAACTGCCCGCTAGGTAACCTACATAGTCCAAGGGCTCACTTGTTTCCTTTGATAGTCCAAGTGCCCGCTAGTTAACCTAGATTGTTCAAGTGCCTGCTAGTTAACCTACATTGTCCAAGGGCTCACTAGTTAACCTAGATAATCAAAGTGTCCTCTAGTTAGCCTACATAGTCCAAGCACCCGCAAGTTAACTTATATACCAAGTGCCCGCTACGTAACCTAGATAGTCCAAGGGCACGCTAGTTAACCTACATAGAGTAAGTGCCCGCTAGGCAACCTAGATAGTCCAAGTGCCCACTAAGGAACCTACATAGTCCAAGTACACGGTAGTTAACCTAGATATTCCAAGTGCCCGCTAGTTAACCTAGATAGTCCAAGTGCCTGCTAGGTAACCTACATAGTGCCAGTGTCCGCTAGTTAACCTACATATTCCAAGTGCCCGCTAGTTAACATAGACAGTCCAAGTGCCCGCTAGGGAACTTACATAGTCCAAGTGCCCACTAGGTAACCTAGATAGTGCAAGTGCCCGCTAGGTAACCTACATCGTCCATGGGCCCCCTAGTTAGCCTACATATTCCAAGTGCCCGCTAGGTAACCTAGATAGTCCAAGTGCCCGTTCGGTAACTAGATAGTCCAAGTGCCCTTTAGGGAACCTGGATAGTCCAAGGGCCCGCTAGTAAACCTACATAGTGCAAGTGTCCGCTAGTTAACCTACATAGTCCACGTGCCCGGTAGTTAACTTACATAGTTCAAGTGTCCGTAGGGAACAAACAGAGTCCAAGTGCCAGCTAGGGAACCTACATAATCCAAGTGCCCGCTAGTTAATCTACATAGTTCAAGGGCCCGCTAGTTAACCTACATAATCCAAGTACCCGCTAGTTAACCTAGATCGTCAAAGTGTCCGCTAATTAACGTACATAGTACAAGTGCCCGCTAGGGAACCTAGATAGTCTAAGTGCCCGCTCTGGAACCTA
Source organism: Tenrec ecaudatus (assembly GCF_050624435.1). Lineage (NCBI taxonomy): Eukaryota > Metazoa > Chordata > Mammalia > Afrosoricida > Tenrecidae > Tenrec > Tenrec ecaudatus. Next base: position 113,539 of record NW_027457673.1, read on the forward strand.
CATAGTCCAAGTGCCCGCTCTCGAACATACATAGTCCAAGTGCCCGCTAGGGAATCTACATAGTCCAAGGGCCCGCTAGTTAACGTAGATAGTCCAAGTGCCGCTAGTTAATCTACATAGTCCAAGTGCCCTCTAGGTAACCTACATAGTCCAAGGGCACGCTAGTTAACCTACATAGTCCAAGGGCCCCCTAGTTAACCTAGATAGTCCAAGTGCCCGCTAGGTAACTTAGACAATTCAAGTGACCACTAGGTTTCCTACATAGTCCAAGTGCCCGTTCGTTAACCTACATAGTCCAAGTGCCCGCTAGGTAACCAATATAGTCCATATGCCCGCTAGGGTCCCTAATAGTCCATATGTCCGCTAGTTAACCTAGATAGTCCAAGTGCTCGCCAGTTAACCTAGATAGACCAAGTGCCCGCTAGGGAACATATCTAGTCCAAGTGCCCGCTAGGTAACGTTGATAGTCCAAGTGCCCGCTAGGGAACGTACATAGTCCAAGTGCCTGCTAGGTAACCTAGATAGTACAAGTCCCCACTAGTTAACCTACATAGTCCAGGTTTCCCCTAGGTAACCTAGATAGTCCAAGGACCCGCTAGGTAACCTACAACATAGTCCTAGTGCCCCCTAGTTAACCTACATTGTCCAAGTGCCCGATAGGGAACCTACATAGTCCAAGTGCCCGCTAGGTAACCTACATAGTCCAAATGCCCTCTAGTTAATCTACATAGTCCAAGTGCCCGATAGGGAACCTACATAATCCAAGTGCCCGCTAGGGAACCTACATTGTCCAAGTGCCCGTTAGTTAACCTAGATAGTCCAAGTCCCTGCTTGGTAAACTAGATAGTCCAACAGCCCGCTAGGTAACCTACATACACTAAAAACCCGCTATAACGTAGATAGTTCAAGTGCCAGCTAGGTAACCTTGATAGTCCATGTGCCGCTATGTAACCTACAAAGTCAAAGTGCCCACTGGGTTATCTATATAGTCCAAATGCCAGCTAGGGAATCTACATAGTCCAAGGGCCCGCTAGTTAACGTAGATAGTCCAAGTGCCGCTAGTTAATCTACATAGTCCAATGGACTGCTAGTTAACCTACATAGTCCAAGTACCCGCTAAGAAACCTAGATATTCCAAGTGCACGCTAGTTAACCTAGATAGTCGAAGTGCCCTCTAGTTAACCTAGATCGTCCTATTGCCCGCAAAGAAACCTAGATAGTCCAAGTGCCCGTTACCTAACCTAGATAGTCCAATTGCCCGCTATGCATCATACATAGTCCAAGTGCCGCTAGTTAACCTAGATAGTCCAAGTACCCGCTAGTTAACATAGATAGTCCAAGTACCCACTAGGAAACGTACATAGTCCAAGTGCCCGCTAGGTAAGGTAGATAGTCCAAGTGCCCGCTAGGGAACGTACATAGTCCAAGTGCCCGCTAGTTAACCTAGATAGTCCAAGTGCCCGCTAGTTAACCTACATAGTCCAAGTGCCCGCTAGTTAACTTACATAATTCAAGTGTCCGTAGGGAAAATACAGAGTCCAAGTGCCCGCTAGGGAACCTACATAGTCCAAGTGCACGCTAGTTAACCTAGATTGTCCAAGTGCCCGCTAGTTACCCTAGATACTCCAAGTGCCCGCTAGGTAACCTACATAGTGCAAGTGTCCGCTAGTTAACCTACATATTCCAAGTGCCCGCTAGTTAAAATAGATAGTCCAAGTGCCCGTTAGGGAACTTACATAGTCCAAGTGCCCGCTAGGTAACCTAGATACTGCAATTGAACGCTAGTTAACCTAGATAGTCCAAGTACCCGCTAGGTAACCTAGATCGTCCAAGGGCCCCTTAGTTAGCCTACATAGTCCAAGTGCCTGCTAGGTAACCTAGATAGTCCAAGTGCCCGTTCGGTAATCTAGATAGTCCAAGTGCCCTTTAGGGAACCCAGATAGTCCAAGGGCCCGCTAGTAAACCTACATAGTCCATGGGCCTGCTAGTTAACCTTCATAGTGCAAGTGTCCGCTACTTGACCTACATATTCCAAGTGCCCGCTAGTTAACCTACATAATCGAAGTGCCCGTTGGCTAACCTAGATAGTCCAAGGGCCCGCTCGTTGACCTACATAGTCCAAGTGCCCGCTAGTTAACCTAGATAGTCCAAGTGACTGCTAGGTAACCTACATAGTGCAAGTGTCCGCTAGTTAACCTACATAATCCAAGTGCCCGATAGTTAACATAGATAGTCCAAGTGCCCGCTAGGAAACGTACATATTCCAAGTGCCCGCTAGGTAACCTAGATACTGCAAGTGCCCGCTAGTTAACCTAGATAGTTCAAGTACCCGCTAGGAAACCTGGATCGTCAAAGGGCCAGTAGTTAGCCTACATAGTCCAAGTGCCCGCTAGGTAACCTAGATAGTCCAAGGGCCCGCTAGTAAACCTACATAGTCCATGGGCCCGCTAGTTAACCTTCATAGTGCAAGTGTCCGCTACTTAACCTACATATTCCAAGTTCCCGCTAATTAACCTACATAATCTAAGTGCCCGTTGGCTAACCTAGATAGTCCAAGGGCCCGCTAGTTGACCTACATAGTCCATGCCAGCTAGGTAACCTAGATAGTACAAGTGCCCGCTAGGGAACCTAGATAGTCCAAGTGCCTGTTAGCTAACCTAGATAGTCGAAGTGGCGGCTAGGTAACCTACATAGTCCTAGTGCCCGTTTGTTAACCTAGATAATCCAAGTGCCCACTAGGTAACCTAGACAGTCCAAGTGCCCGCTAGTTAACCTACATAGTCCAAGTGCCCGATAGAGAACCTACATAATCCAAGTGCCCACTAGGCAACCTACATTTTCCAAGTGCCCATTAGTTAACCTAGATAGTCAAATTGCCTGCTAGGTAACCTAGATAGTCCAAGTGCCTGCTAGGTAACCTACATAGTCCAAGTGCCCGCTAGGTAACCTAAATAGTCCAAATGCCCGCTAGGGAAACTACATAGTCCATGTGCCCGCTAGTTAACCAAGATAGTCCAAGTGCCTGCTAGTAAACCTACATAATCCATGGGCCCGCTAGTTAACCTACATAGTGCATGGGCCCGCTAGTTAACCTACATCGTCCAAGTGCCCGCTAGTTAACCTAGATAGTCCAAGTGCCCGCTTGTTAACCTACATAGTCTAAGTGCCCGCTAGGTAATCTAGACAGATCAAGTGACCACTAGGTTACCTACATAGTCCAAGTGCCCGTTCGTTAACCTACATAGTCCAAGTGCCCGCTAGGTAACCAATATAGTCCAAATGCCCGCTATGGGCCCTAATATTCCAAATGCCCGCTAGTTAGCCTAGTTAGTACAAGTGCTCACTAGTTAACCTAGATAGTCCAAGTGTCCGCTAGTTAACCTAGATAGACCAAGTGCCCGCTAGGGAACCTATCTAGTCCAAGTACCCGCTAGGAAACGTACATTGTCCAAGTGCCCGCTAGGTAACGTAGATAGTCCAAGTGCCCGCTAGGGAACGTACGTAGTCCAAGTGCCCGCTAGGAAACCTAGATAGTCCAAGTGCCCACTAGTTAACCTACATAGTCCAGGTTCCCCCTAGGTAACCTAGATAGTCCAAGGGCCCGCTAGGTAACCTACATTGTCCTAGTGCCCCCTAGTTAACCTACATTCTCCAAGTGCCCGATAGGGAACCTACATAGAACAAGTGCCCGCTAGGTAACCTACATAGTCCAAGTGCCCGATAGGGAACCTACATAATCCAAGTGCCCGCCAGGGAACCTACATAGTCCAAGTGCCCGTTAGGTAACCTAGATAGTCCAAATGCCCGCTAGGGAACCCACATAGTCCAAGTGCCCGCTATGGAACTTACATAGTCCAAGCGCCCGCTAGGGAACCTACATAGTCCAAGTGCCCGTCAGTTAACCTAGATAGTCCCAGTGCCGGCTAGGTAACCTAGATAGTCCAACAGCCCGGCAGGTAACCTACATTCTCCAAGTACCCGCTAGGGAACGTAGATAGTTCAAGTGCCAGCTAGGTAACCTAGATAGTCCAAGTGCCCGCTGGGTAACCTACAAAGTGTAAGTTCCCGCTAGGTAATCTGTATAATGCAAATGACCGCTAGGGAGCCTACATAGTCCAAATGATCGCTAGGTAACCTAGATAGTCTAAGGGCCCGCTAGGTAACCTACATAGTCCTAGTGCCCCCTAGTTAACCTACATTTTCCAAGTGCCCGATAGGGAACCTACATTGTCCAAGTGCCTGCTAGGTAACCTACATAGTCCAAGTGCCCGATAGGGAACCTACATAATCCAAGTGCCCGCCAGGGAACCTACATAGTCCAAGTGCCCGTTAGGTAACCTAGATAGTCCAAATGCCCGCTAGGGAACCCACATAGTCCAAGTGCCCGCTATGGAACTTACATAGTCCAAGGGCCCGCTAGGGAACCTACATAGTCCAAGTGCCCGTCAGTTAACCTAGATAGTCCCAGTGCCGGCTAGGTAACCTAGATAGTCCAAGAGCCCGGCAGGTGACCTACATTCTCCAAGTACCCGCTAGGGAACGTAGATAGTTCAAGTGCCAGCTAGGTAACCTAGATAGTCCAAGTGCCCGCTGGGTAACCTACAAAGTGTAAGTTCCCGCTAGGTAATCTGTATAGTCCAAATGACCGCTAGGGAGCCTACATAGTCCAAATGATCGCTAGGTAACCTAGATAGTCTAAGGGCCCGCTAGGTAACCTACATAGTCCTAGTGCCCCCTAGTTAACCTACATTTTCCAAGTGCCCGATAGGGAACCTACATTGTCCAAGTGCCTGCTAGGTAACCTACATAGTCCAAATGCCCTCTAGTTAACCTACATAGTCCAAGTGCCCGATAGGGAACCTACATAATCCAAGTGCCCGCTAGGGAACCTACATTGTACAAGTGCCCGTTAGGTATCCTAGATAGTCCAAATGCCCGCCAGGAAACCCACATAGTCCAAGTGCCCGCTAGGGAACTTACATAGTCCAAGGGCCCGCTAGGGAATCTACACAGTCCAAGTGCCCGTTAGTTAACCAACATAGTCCATGTCCCCGCTTGGTAACCTAGATAGTCCAACAGCCCGCTAGGTAACCTACATACTCTAAGAACCCGCTATAACGTAGATAGTTCAAGTGCCAGCTAGGTAACCTAGATAGTCCATGTGCCGCTAGGTAACCTACAAATTCAAAGTGCCCGTTAGGTTATCTATATAGTACAAATGCCAGCTAGGGAATCTACATAGTCCAAGGGCCCGCTAGTTAACGTAGATAGTCCAAGTGCCGCTAGTTAATCTACATAGTCCAAGGGCCCGCTAGTTAACCTACATAGTCCAAGTACCCACTAAGAAACCTAGATAGTCCAAGTGCACGCTAGTTAACCTAGATAGTCCAAGTGCCCTCTAGTTAACCTAGATCGTCCAAGTGCCCGCTAAGAAACCTAGATCGTCCAAGTGCACACTAGTTAACCTACATAGTCCAAGGGCCCGCTAGTTAACCTACATCGTCCAAGGGCCCGCTAGTTAACCTACATAGTCCAAGTGCCCGCTAGGTAACCTAGACAGTTCAAGTGACCACTAGGTTACTTACATAGTCCAAGTGCCTGTTCGTTAACCTACATAGTCCATGTGCCCGCTAGGTAACCTATATAGTCCAAATGCCCGCTAGGGACCCTAATATTCCAAGTGCCCGCTAGTTATCCTAGATAGTCCAAGTGCTCGCTAGTTAACCTAGATACTCCAAGTGCCCGCTAGTTAACCTAGATAGACCAAGTGCCCGCTAGGGACCCTACCTAGTCCAAGTGCCCGATAGCGAACTTACATAGTCCAAGGGCCCGCTAGGGAACCTACATAGTCCAAGTGCCCGTTAGTTAACCTAGATAGTCCAAGTGCCCGCTAGGTAACCTAGATAGTCCAACAGCCCTCTAGGTAACCTACATACTCCAGGAACCCGCTAGGCAACGTAGATAGTTCAATTGCCAGCTAGGTAACCTAGATAGTCCATGTGCCGCTAGGTAACCTACAAATCAAAGTGCCCGCTAGGTTATCTATATAGTCCAAATGCCCGCTAGGGTATCTACATAGTCCAAGGGCCAGCTAGTTAACGTAGATAGTCCAAGTGCCGCTAGTTATTCTACATAGTTCAAGGGCCCACTAGTTAACCTACATAGTCCAAGTACCCGCTAAGAAACCTAGATAGTCCAAGTGCCTGTTACCTAACCTAGATAGTCCAAGTGCCCTCTAGTTAACCTAGATCGTCCAAGTGCCCGCTAAGAAACCTAGATAGTCCAAGTGCCCGTTACCTAACCTAGATAGTCCAATTGCCCGCAATGCAACATACATAGTCCAAGTGCCCGTTCGTTAACCTAGAAGTCCAAGTGCCTGCTAGGTAACCTAGACTCTCCAAGTGCCCGCTAGGTTACCTACATAGTCCAAATGCCCGTTCGGTAACCAAATAGTGCAAGTGCCCAGTAGTTAACCTACATAGTCCAAGTGCCAGCTAGGTAACCTAGATAGTCCAAGGGCCCGCTAGTTAACCTACATAGTCCAAGTGCCCGGTAGTTAACTTACATAGTTCAAGTGTCCGTAGGGAACATACAGAGTCCAAGTGCCCGCTAGGGAACCTACATAGTCCAAGTGCCCGCTAGTTAATCTACATAGTTCAAGGGCCCGCTAGTTAACCTACATAATCCAAGTACCCGCTAGTTAACCTAGATCGTCCAAGTGTCCGCTAATTAACGTACATAGTACAAGTGCCCGCTAGGGAACCTAGATAGTCTAAGTGCCCGCTCTGGAACCTACATAGTCCAAGTGACTGCTAGGGAACCTACATAGTCCATGTGCCCGCTCTGGAACATACATAGTCCAAGTGCCCGCTAGGGAATCTACATAGTCCAAGGCACGCTAGTTAACGTAGATAGTCCAAGTGCCGCTAGTTAATCTACATAGTCCAAGAGCCCGCTAGTTAAACTACATAGTCCAAGTACCCGCTAGTTAACCTAGACCGTCCAAGTGCCCACTAGGTAACCTACATACTCCAATGGCCCGCTAGTTAACCTAGATAGACCAAGTGCCCGCTAGTTAACCTACATCGTCCAAGGGCTCGCTAGTTAACCTATACAGTTCAAGTGCCCGCTAGTTAATCTACATAGTCTAAGTGCCCGCTAGGTAACCTAGACATTTCAAGTGACCACTAGGTTACCTACATAGTTCAATTGCCCGTTCGTAACCTACATAGTCCAAGTGCCCACTAAGAAACATAGATAGTCCAAGTGCACGCTAGTTAACCTACATAGTCCAAGTACCCGCTAGCTAACCTAGATCATCCAAGTGCACGCTAGTTAACCTACATAGTCCAAGGGCCCGCTAGTTAACCTACATAGTCCAAGGGCCCGCTAGTTAAACTACATCGTCCAAGGGCCCGCTAGTTAACCTTCATAGTCCAAGTGCCCGCTAGGTAACCTAGACAGTTCAAGTGACCACTAGGTTACTTACATAGTCCAAGTGCCTGTTCGTTAACCTACATAGTCCAAGTGCCCGCTAGGTAACCTATATAGTCCAAATGCCCGCTAGGGACCCTAATTGTCCAAGTGCCCGCTAGTTATCCTAGATTGTCCAAGTGCTCGCTAGTTAACCTAGATACTCCAAGTGTCCGCTACTTAACCTAGATAGACCAAGTGCCCGCTAGGGAACCTACCTAGTCCAAGTGCCCGATAGGGAACTTACATAGTCCAAGGGCCCGCTAGTTAACGTAGATAGTCCAAGTGCCGCTAGTTATTCTACATAGTTCAAGGGCCCACTAGTTAACCTACGTAGTCCAAGTACCCGCTAAGTAACCTAGATAGTCCAAGTGCCCGTTACCTAACCTAGATAGTCCAAGTGCCCTCTAGTTAACCTAGATCGTCCAAGTGCCCACTAAGAAACCTAGATAGTCCAAGTGCCCGTTACGTAACCTAGATAGTCCAATTGCCCGCTATGAAACATACATAGTCCAAGTGCCCGTTCGTTAACCTAGAAGTCCAAGTGCCCGCTAGGTAACCTAGACTCTCCAAGTGCCCACTAGGTTACCTACATAGTCCAAATGCCCGTTCGGTAACCTAGATAGTGCAAGTGCCCAGTAGTTAACCTACATAGTCCAAGTGCCCGCTAGGTAACCTAGATAGTCCAAGGGCCCGCTAGTTAACCTACATAGTCCAAGTGCCCGATAGTTAACTTACATAGTTCAAGTGTCCGTAGGGAACATACAGAGTCCAGGTGCCCGCTAGGGAACCTACATATTCCAAGTGCCCGCTAGTTAATCTACATAGTTCAAGGGCCCGCTAGTTAACCTACATAATCCAAGTACCCGCTAGTTAACCTAGATCGTCCAAGTGTCCGCTAATTAACCTACATAGTACAAGTGCCCGCTAGGGAACCTAGATAGTCTAAGTGCCCGCTCTGGAACCTACATAGTCCAAGTGACTGCTAGGGAACCTACATAGTCCAAGTGCCCGCTCTGGAACATACATAGTCCAAGTGCCCGCTAGGTAACCTACAGAGTCTTAGTGCCCGCTACTTTATCTATTTAGTCCAAATGCCCGCTAGGGAACCTACATAGTCCAGGTGCCCGCTAGGTAACCTAGATAATCCAAGTGTCCGCTAGTTAACCTATATCGTCCTAGTGCCCGCTAGTGAACCTAGATCGTCCAAGTGCCCACTAGTTAACCTAGATAGTCCAAGTGCCCGCTAGTTAACCAGGATCATCAAAGTGCCCTCTAGTTAACTTACATAGTCCAAAGGCCTGCTAGTTAACCTACAAAGACCAAGGGTCCGCTAGTTAACCTACATAGTCAAAGTGCCCGCTAGTTAACCTACATAGTCCAAGTCCCCGCTAGGTAACCTAGACAGTCCAAGTGACCATTAGGTTACCTACATAGTCCAAGTGCCCGCTAGGTAACGTAGATAGCCCAAGTGCCCGCTAGGGAACGTACATAGTCCACGTGCCCGCTAAGTAACCTAGATAGTCCAAGTGCCTGCTAGTTAACCTACATAGTCCAAGTGCCTGCTAGGTAAACTACATAGTCCAAGTGCCCACTAGGTAACTTAGACAGTCCAATTGCCCGTTTGTTAACCTAGACAGTCCAAGTACCCGATAGGGAACCTACATAGTCCAAGTGCTCACTAGGGGACCTACATAGTCCTAGTGCTCGCCTGGCAACTTACATAGTCCAAATGCCCGTTTGTTAACCTAGATAGTCAAAGTGCCTGCTAGGTAACCTAAATGGTCCAAGTGCCCGCTAGGGAACCTACATATTGCAAGTGCCCGCTAGGTAACCTAGATAGTCCAATTGCCCGTTAGCTAACCTAGATAGTCGAAGTGTCCGCTAGTTAACCTACATAGTCCATGGACCCTCTAGTTAACCTAGATAGTCCAAGTGCCCACTAGGGGACGTACATAGTCCAAGTGCCCGCTAGGTAACCTAGATAGTCCAAGTGCCCGCTAGGGTATGTACATAGTTCAAGTGTCCGCTAGGTAACCTAGATTGTCCAAGTGTCCGCTAATTAACCTACATAGTCCATGTGCCCACTAGGTAACCTACATAGTCCAAGTGCCCGTTCGTTAACCTACATAGTCCAAGTGCCCGCTAGGTAACCAATATACTCCAAATGCCCGCTAGGGACCCTAATAGTCCAAATGCCCGCTAGTTAACCTAGATTGTCCAAGTGCTCGCTAGTTAACATAGATAGTCCAAGTGCCCGCTAGTTAACCTAGATAGACCAAGTGCCCGCTAGGGAACCTATCTAGTCCAAGTGCCCGATAGGAAACCTACATAGTCCAAGTGCCCGCTAGTTAACATGGATAGTCCAAGTACCCGCTAGGAAACGTACATAGTCCAAGTGCCCACTAGGTAACGTACATAGTCCAAGTGCCCGCTAGTTAACCTAGATAGTCCAAGTGCCCGCTAGGGAACGTACATAGTCCAAGTGCCCGCTAGGTAACCTAGATAGTCCAAATGCCCGCTAGGGAACCCACATAGTCCAAGTGCCCGTCAGGTAACCTAGATAGTCCAAATGCCCGCTTGGTAACCTAGATAGTCCAACAGCCCGTTAGGTAACCTACATACTCCAAGTACCCGCTAGCTAACATAGATAGTTCAAGTGCCAGCTAGGTAACCTAGATAGTCCAAGTGCCCGTTAGGTAACCTACAAAGTCTAAGTGCCCGCTAGGTAATCTATATAGTCCAAATGCCCATTAGGGAGCCTACATAGTCCAAATGCCCGCTAGGTAAGCTAGATAGTCCAAGGGCCCGCTAGGTAACCTTCATAGTCCTAGTGCCCCCTAGTTAACCTACATTCTCTAAGTGCACGATAGGGAACCTACATAGTCCAAGTTCCCTCTAGGTAACCTACATAGTCAAAATGCCCTCTAGTTAACCTACATAGTTCAAGTGCCCGATAGGGACCCTACATAATCCAAGTGCCCGCTAGGGAACCTACATAATCTAAGTGCCCGTTAGGTAACCTAGATCGTCCAAATGCCTGCCAGGAAACCCACATAGTCGAAGTGCCCGCTAGGGAACTTACATAGTCCAAGGGCCCGCTAGGGAACCTACATAGTCCAAGTGCCCGTTAGTTAACCTAGATAGTCCAAGTGCCCGCTTGGTAACCTAGATAGTCCAACAGACCGCTAGTTAGCCTACATACTCCAAGAACCCGCTAGGTAACGTAGATATTTCAAGTGCCAGGTAGATAACCTAGATAGTCCAAGTGCCCGACAGGTAACCTACAGAGTCTAAGTGCCCGCTAGTTTATCTATATAGTCCAAATGCCCGCTAGGGAACATACATAGTCCAAGTGCCCACTAGTTAACCTACGTAGTCAATGGGCCCGCTAGTTAACCTACATAGTGCAAGAGTCCGCTAGTTAACCTAGATCGGGCAAGTGTCCGCTAGTTAACCTATTGTCCAAGGGACCGCTAGTTAACCTAGATAGTCCAAGTACCCGCTAGTTAACCTAGATCGTCCAATTGTACGCTAGTTAACCTACATAGTCCAAGTGCCCGTTAGATAACCTAGATAGTCCAAGTGCCCTTTAGGGAACCTAGATAGTCCAAGTGCCCGCTAGGGAACCTACATAGTCCAATTGCCCGCTCTGGAACATACATAGTCCAAGTGCCCGTGAGTTAACCTAGATTATCCAAGTGCCCGCTAGTTAACCTAGATAGTCCAAATGCCCGCTAGGGAACCTACATAGTCCAAGTGCCTGCTAGTTAACCTAGATAGTCCACGTGCCTGCTAGTTAACCTTGATAGTCCAAGTGCCTTCTAGTTACCCTAAATAGTCCAAGTGCCCGATAGGTAACCTACATAGTCCAAGTGCCCACTAGGTAACCTAAATAATCCAAATACCCGCTAGTTAATCTAGAGAGTCCAAGTGCCCGCTAGTTAACCTACATAGTCCATGGGCCCTCTAGTTAACCTAGATAGTCCATGCCCGCTAGGGGACATACATAGTCCAAGTGCCCGCTAGGTAACTTATATAGTCCACGTGCCCGCTAGGGAACCTACATAGTCAAAGTGCCCGCTAGGGAACCTGCATTGTACAAGTGCCCGCTAATTAACCTAGATAGTCCAAGTGCCCGCTAGTTAAGCTAGATAGCCCAAGTGCCCGCTAGTTAACCTTGATCATCCAAGTGCCCGCTAGTTAACCTACATAGTCCAAGTGCCTGATAGGGAACCTATATAGTCCAAGTGCCCGATAGGGAACCTAGATAGTCCAAGTGCCCGTAGGGAACCTACATAGTCAAAGTGCCCGCTAGGGAACCTGCATTGAGCAAGTGCCCGCTAGTTAACCTAGATAGTCCAAGTGCCCGCTAGTTAACCTACATAGTCCAAGGTCAGCTAGTTAACCTAGATAGTCCAAATATCCGCTAGTTAACCTACATAGTCCAAGAACCCGCTAGTTAACCTAGATATTCCAAGTGCCCGCTAGTTTACCTACATAGTCCAAGGGCCCGCTAGTTAACTTAGATATTCCAAGTGCCCGCTAGTTAACCTACATAGTCAAAGTGCCCTTAGGGAACCTATATAGTCCAAGTGCCCGCTAGGGAACCTACATTGTATAAGTGCCTGCTAATCAACCTAGATAGTCCAAGTGCCTGCTAGTTAACCTAGATATTCCAAGTGCCCGCTAGTTAACCTTTATCATCCAAGTGCCCGCTAGTTAACCTACATAGAACAAGTACCTGATAGGGAACCTACATAGTCCAAGTGCTCGCAGAGTAACCTACATAGTCCAAGTGCCCGATAGGAAACCTACATATTCCAAGTGCCCGTTAGGGAACCTAGATAGTCCAAGTGCCCGTTAGGAACCTATATAGTCCAAGTGCCCGCTAGGGAAGCTACATAGTCAAAGTACCCGCTAGGGAACCTGCATTGTACAAGTTCCCGCTAGTTAACCTAGATAGTCCAAGTGCGCGCTAGTTAACTTACATAGTCCAAGGTCAGCTAGTTAACCTAGATAGTCCAAGTTCCCGCTAGTTAACCTACATAGTCCAATGTCAGCTAGTTAACCTAGATAGTCCACATGCCCGCTAGTTAACCAACATAGTCCAAGAACCCGCTAGTTAACCTAGATAGTCCAAGTGCCCGCTAGTTAAGCTACATAGTCCTAGGGCCCGCTAGTTAACATAGATATTCCAAGTGCCCGCTAGTTAACCTAGATCGTCCAAGTGTCCACTAGTTAACCTACATAGTCCAAGTTCCCGTTAGGTAACATAGATAGTACAAGTGCCCGCAAGGTAACCTACATAGTCCACGTGCCCGCTAGGTAACATAGATATTCCAAGTTCCTGTTAGCTAACCTAGATAATCCAAGTGCCCTCTAGGTAACCTACATAGTCAAAGGGTCCGCTAGGTAACCTATATAGTCCAAGTGCCCGTTACCTAACCTAGATAGTCGAATTGCCCGCTATGCAACATACATAGTCCAAGTGCCCGCTAGTTAACCTACATAGTCCAAGTGCCCGCTAGGTAACCTAGATATTCCAAGTGCCCGCTAGGTAACTTACATAGTCAAAATGCCCGCTGGGCAACCTAGATAGTCCAAGTGCCCGTTCGTTAACCTAGATCGCCAAGTGCCCGCATGGTAACCTACATAGTCCACGTGCCCGCTAGTTAACCTACATAGTCCAAATGCCCGTTCGTTAACCTACATAGTCCAAGGGCCCACTAGTTAACCTAGATCGTCTAAGTGTCTTCTAGTTAACCTACATAGTCCAAATGCACGCTAGTTAACCTACATAGTCAAATTGCCGCTAGGTAACCTACATAGTGCAAGTGTCCCCTAGTTTACCTACATAGTCCAAGTGGCCGGTAGTTAACATAGATAGTCCAAGTGCCCATTAGTTAACATAGATAGTCCAAGCGCCCACTAGGGAACATACATAGTACAAGTGCCCGCTAGGTAACCTAAATAGTGCATGTGCCCGGTAGTTAACCTACATAGTCCAAGTGCCCGCTAGGTAACCTAGATCATCCAAGTGCCCGCTAGTTAACCTACATAGTCCAAGCGCCCGCTAGTTAACCTACATCGTCCAAGGGCCCGCTAGTTAACCTAGATAGTCCAATTGCCCCCTAGTTAAGCTACATACTCCAAGTGCCCGCTAGGTAACCTAGACTGTTCACGTGACCACTAGGTTACCTACATAGTCCAAGTGCCCGTTCGTTAACATACATAGTCCAAGTGCCCGGTAGGTAACCAATATACTCCAAATGCCCGCTAGGGACCCTAATAGTCCAAATGCCCGCTAGTTAACCTAGATTGTCCAAGTGCTCGCTAGTTAACATAGATAGTCCAAGTGCCCGCTAGTTAACCTAGATAGACCAAGTGTCCGCTAGGGAACCTATCTAGTCCAAGTGCCCGATAGGAAACCTACATAGTCCAAGTACCCGCTAGGAAACGTACATAGTCCAAGTGCCCGCTAGGTAACGTACATACTCCAAGTGCCCGCTAGGTAACCTAGATAGTCCAAGTGCCCGCTAGGGAACGTACATAGTCCAAGTGCCCGCTAGGTAACCTAGATAGTCCAAATGCCCGCTAGGGAACCCACATAGTCCAAGTGCCCGTCAGGTAACCTAGATAGTCCAAATGCCCGCTAGGGAACCCACATAGTCCATGTGCCCGCTAGGGAACTTACATAGCAAGGGCCCGCTAGGGAACCTACATAGTTCAAGTGCCCGTTAGTTAACCTAGATAGTCCAAGTGCCCGCTTGGTAACCTAGATAGTCCAATAGCCCGTTAGGTAACCTACATACTCCAAGTACCCGCTAGCTAACATAGATAGTTCAAGTGCCAGCTAGGTAACCTAGATAGTCCAAGTGCCCGTTAGGTAACCTACAAAGTCTAAGTGCCCGCTAGGTAATCTATATAGTCCAAATGCCCATTAGGGAGCCTACATAGTCCAAATGCCCGCTAGGTAAGCTAGATAGTCCAAGGGCCCGCTAGGTAACCTACATAGTCCAAATGCCCTCTAGTTAACCTACATAGTCCAAATGCCCGCTAGGTAAGCTAGATAGTCCAAGGGCCCGCTAGGTAACCTACATAGTCCTAGTGCCCCCTAGTTAACCTACATTCTCTAAGTGCCGGATAGGGAACCTACATAGTCCAAGTTCCCGCTAGGTAACCTACATAGTCCAAATGCCCTCTAGTTAACCTACATAGTCCAAGTGCCCGATAGGGAACCTACATAATCCAAGTGCCCGCTAGGGAACCTACATAGTCCAAGTGCCCGTTAGGTAACCTAGATCGTCCAAATGCCTGCCAGGAAACCCACATAGTCCAAGTGCCCGCTAGGGAACTTACATAGTCCAAGGGCCCGCTAGGGAACCTACATAGTCCAAGTGCCCGTTAGTTAACCTAGATAGTGCAAGTGCCCGCTTGGTAACCTAGATAGTCCAACAGACCGCTGGTTAACCTACATACTCCAAGAACCCGCTAGGTAACGTTGATATTTCAAGTGCCAGGTAGATAACCTAGATAGTCCAAGTGCCCGATAGGTAACCTACAGAGTCTAAGTGCCCGCTAGTTTATCTATATAGTCCAAATGCCCGCTAGGGAACCTACAGAGTCCAAACGCCCACTAGTTAACCTACATAGTCAATGGGCCCGCTAGTTAACCTACATAGTGCAAGAGCCCGCTAGTTAACCTAGATCGTGCAAGTGTCCGCTAGTTAACCTACATAGTCCAAGTGCCACTTAGCTAACCTAGGTATTCCAAGGGCCTGCTAGTTAACCTACATAGTCCAAGTGCCCGCTAGGGAACCTACATAGTCCAAGTGCCTGCTAGTTAACCTATTGTCCAAGGGACCGCTAGTTAACCTAGATAGTCCAAGTACCCGCTAGTTAACCTAGATCGTCCAATTGTCCGCTAATTAACCTACATAGTCCAAGTGCCCGTTCGGTAACCTAGATAGTCCAAGTGCCCTTTAGGGAACCTAGATAGTCCAAGTGCCCGCTAGGGAACCTACATAGTCCAATTGCCCGCTCTGGAACATACATAGTCCAAGTGCCCGTTAGTTAACCTACATTATCCAAGTGCCCGCTAGTTAACCTAGATAGTCCAAGTAACCGCTAGGTAACCTACATAGTCCAAGTGCCTGCTAGGTAACATATATAGTCCAAATGCCCGCTAGGGAACCTACATAGTCCAAGTGCCTGCTAGTTAACCTAGATAGTCCACGTGCCTGCTAGTTAACCGTGATAGTCCAAGTGCCTTCTAGTTACCCTAAATAGTCCAAGTGCCCGATAGGTAACCTACATAGTCCAAGTGCCCACTAGGTAACCTAAATAATCCAAATGCCCGCTAGTTAATCTAGAGAGTCCAAGTGCCCGCTCGTTAACCTACATAGTCCATGGGCCCTCTAGTTAACCTAGATAGTCCATGCCCGCTAGGGGACATACATAGTCCAAGTGCCCGCTAGGTAACTTATATAGTCCACGTGCCCGCTAGGGAACCTACATAGTCAAAGTGCCCGCTAGGGAACCTGCATTGTACAAGTGCCCGCTAATTAACCTAGATAATCCAAGTGCCCGCTAGTTAAGCTAGATAGCCCAAGTGCCCGCTAGTTAACCTTGATCATCCAAGTGCCCGCTAGTTAACCTACATAGTCCAAGTGCCTGATAGGGAACCTACATAGTCCAAGTGCCCGATAGGGAACCTAGATAGTCCAAGTGCCCGTAGGGAACCTATATAGTCCAAGTGCCCGCAAGGGAACCTACATAGTCAAAGTGCCCGCTAGGGAACCTGCATTGAGCAAGTGCCCGCTAGTTAACCTAGATTGTCCAAGTGCCCGCTAGTTAACCTACATAGTCCAAGGTCAGCTAGTTAACCTAGATAGTCCAAATATCCGCTAGTTAACCTACATAGTCCAAGAACCCGCTAGTTAACCTAGATATTCCAAGTGCCCGCTAGTTTACCTACATAGTCCAAGGGCCCGCTAGTTAACTTAGATATTCCAAGTGCCCGCTAGTTAACCTACATAGTCAAAGTGCCCTTAGGGAACCTATATAGTCCAAGTGCCCGCTAGGGAACCTACATTGTATAAGTGCCTGCTAATCAACCTAGATAGTCCAAGTGCCTGCTAGTTAACCTAGATATTCCAAGTGCCCGCTAGTTAACCTTTATCATCCAAGTGCCCGCTAGTTAACCTACATAGTCCAAGTACCTGATAGGGAACCTACATAGTCCAAGTGCTCGCAGAGTAACCTACATAGTCCAAGTGCCCGATAGGGAACCTACATATTCCAAGTGCCCGTTAGGGAACCTAGATAGTCCAAGTGCCCGTTAGGAACCTATATAGTCCAAGTGCCCGCTAGGGAAGCTACATAGTCAAAGTACCCGCTAGGGAACCTGCATTGTGCAAGTTCCCGCTAGTTAACCTAGATAGTCCAAGTGCGCGCTAGTTAACTTACATAATCCAAGGTCAGCTAGTTAACCTAGATAGTCCAAATGCCCGCTAGTTAACCTACATAGTCCAATGTCAGCTAGTTAACCTAGATAGTCCAAGTGCCCGCTAGTTAACCTACATAGTCCAAGAACCCGCTAGTTAACCTAGATAGTACAAGTGCCCGCTAGTTAAGCTACATAGTCCTAGGGCCCGCTAGTTAACATAGATATTCCAAGTGCCCGCTAGTTAACCTAGATCGTCCAAGTGTCCACTAGTTAACCTACATAGTCCAAGTTCCCGTTAGGTAACCTAGATAGTACAAGTGCCCGCAAGGTAACCTACATAGTCCAAGTGCCCGCTAGGTAACCTAGATATTCCAAGTTCCTGTTAGCTAACCTAGATAATCCAAGTGCCCTCTAGGTAACCTACATAGTCAAAGGGTCCGCTAGGTAACCTATATAGTCCAAGTGCCCGTTACCTAACCTAGATAGTCGAATTGCCCGCTATGCAACATACATAGTCCAAGTGCCCGCTAGTTAACCTACATAGTCCAAGTGCCCGCTAGGTAACCTAGATAGTCCAAGTGCCCGCTAGGTAACTTACATAGTCAAAATGCCCGCTGGGCAACCTAGATAGTCCAAGTGCCCATTCGTTAACCTAGATAGCCAAGTGCCCGCATGGTAACCTACATAGTCCAAGTGCCCGCTAGTTAACCTACATAGTCCAAATGCCCGTTCGTTAACCTACATAGTCCAAGGGCCCACTAGTTAACCTAGATCGTCTAAGTGTCCTCTAGTTAACCTACATAGTCCAAATGCACGCTAATTAACCTACATAGTCAAATTGCCGCTAGGTAACCTACATAGTGCAAGTGTCCCCTAGTTTACCTACATAGTCCAAGTGGCCGGTAGTTAACATAGATAGTCCAAGTGCCCATTAGTTAACATAGATAGTCCAAGCGCCCACTAGGGAACATACATAGTACAAGTGCCCGCTAGGTAACCTAAATAGTGCATGTGCCCGGTAGTTAACCTACATAGTCCAAGTGCCCGCTAGGTAACCTAGATCATCCAAGTGCCCGCTAGTTAACCTACATAGTCCAAGCGCCCGCTAGTTAACCTACATCGTCCAAGGGCCCGCTAGTTAACTTAGATAGTCCAATTGCCCCCTAGTTAAGCTACATACTCCAAGGGCCCGCTAGGTAACCTAGACTGTTCAAGTGACCACTAGGTTACCTACATAGTCCAAGTGCCCGTTCGTTAACATACATAGTCCAAGTGCCCGGTAGGTAACCAATATACTCCAAATGCCCGCTAGGGACCCTAATAGTCCAAATGCCCGCTAGTTAACCTAGATTGTCCAAGTGCTCGCTAGTTAACATAGATAGTCCAAGTGCCCGCTAGTTAACCTAGATAGACCAAGTGTCCGCTAGGGAACCTATCTAGTCCAAGTGCCCGATAGGAAACCTACATAGTCCAAGTACCCGCTAGGAAACGTACATAGTCCAAGTGCCCGCTAGGTAACGTACATAGTCCCCGTGCCCGCTAGGTAACCTAGATAGTCCAAGTGCCCGCTAGGGAACGTACATAGTCCAAGTGCCCGCTAGGTAACCTAGATAGTCCAAATGCCCGCTAGGGAACCCACATAGTCCAAGTGCCCGTCAGGTAACCTAGATAGTCCAAATGCCCGCTAGGGAACCCACATAGTCCATGTGCCCGCTAGGGAACTTACATAGTCCAAGGGCCCGCTAGGGAACCTACATAGTTCAAGTGCCCGTTAGTTAACCTAGATAGTCCAAGTGCCCGCTTGGTAACCTAGATAGTCCAACAGCCCGTTAGGTAACCTACATACTCCAAGTACCCGCTAGCTAACATAGATAGTTCAAGTGCCAGCTAGGTAACCTAGATAGTCCAAGTGCCCGTTAGGTAACCTACAAAGTCTAAGTGCCCGCTAGGTAATCTATATAGTCCAAATGCCCATTAGGGAGCCTACATAGTCCAAATGCCCGCTAGGTAAGCTAGATAGTCCAAGGGCCCGCTAGGTAACATACATAGTCCTAGTGCCCCCTAGTTAACCTACATTCTCTAAGTGCCGGATAGGGAACCTACATAGTCCAAGTTCCCGCTAGGTAACCTACATAGTCCAAATGCCCTCTAGTTAACCTACATAGTCCAAATGCCCGCTAGGTAAGCTAGATAGTCCAAGGGCCCGCTAGGTAACCTACATAGTCCTAGTGCCCCCTAGTTAACCTACATTCTCTAAGTGCCGGATAGGGAACCTACATAGTCCAAGTTCCCGCTAGGTAACCTACATAGTCCAAATGCCCTCTAGTTAACCTACATAGTCCAAGTGCCCGATAGGGAACCTACATAATCCAAGTGCCCGCTAGGGAACCTACATAGTCCAAGTGCCCGTTAGGTAACCTAGATCGTCCAAATGCCTGCCAGGAAACCCACATAGTCCAAGTGCCCGCTAGGGAACTTACATAGTCCAAGGGCCCGCTAGGGAACCTACATAGTCCAAGTGCCCGTTAGTTAACCTAGATAGTGCAAGTGCCCGCTTGGTAACCTAGATAGTCCAACAGACCGCTAGTTAACCTACATACTCCAAGAACCCGCTAGGTAACGTTGATATTTCAAGTGCCAGGTAGATAACCTAGATAGTCCAAGTGCCCGATAGGTAACCTACAGAGTCTAAGTGCCCGCTAGTTTATCTATATAGTCCAAATGCCCGCTAGGGAACCTACAGAGTCCAAACGCCCACTAGTTAACCTACATAGTCATTGGGCCCGCTAGTTAACCTACATAGTGCAAGAGCCCGCTAGTTAACCTAGATCGTGCAAGTGTCTGCTAGTTAACCTACATAGTCCAAGTGCCACTTAGCTAACCTAGGTATTCCAAGGGCCTGCTAGTTAACCTACATAGTCCAAGTGCCCGCTAGGGAACCTACATAGTCCAAGTGCCTGCTAGTTAACCTATTGTCCAAGGGACCGCTAGTTAACCTAGATAGTCCAAGTACCCGCTAGTTAACCTAGATCGTCCAATTGTCCGCTAATTAACCTACATAGTCCAAGTGCCCGTTCGGTAACCTAGATAGTCCAAGTGCCCTTTAGGGAACCTAGATAGTCCAAGTGCCCGCTAGGGAACCTACATAGTCCAATTGCCCGCTCTGGAACATACATAGTCCAAGTGCCCGTTAGTTAACCTACATTATCCAAGTGCCCGCTAGTTAACCTAGATAGTCCAAGTAACCGCTAGGTAACCTACATAGTCCAAGTGCCTGCTAGGTAACATATATAGTCCAAATGCCCGCTAGGGAACCTACATAGTCCAAGTGCCTGCTAGTTAACCTAGATAGTCCACGTGCCTGCTAGTTAACCGTGATAGTCCAAGTGCCTTCTAGTTACCCTAAATAGTCCAAGTGCCCGATAGGTAACCTACATAGTCCAAGTGCCCACTAGGTAACCTAAATAATCCAAATGCCCGCTAGTTAATCTAGAGAGTCCAAGTGCCCGCTAGTTAACCTACATAGTCCATGGGCCCTCTAGTTAACCTAGATAGTCCATGCCCGCTAGGGGACATACATAGTCCAAGTGCCCACTAGGTAACTTATATAGTCCACGTGCCCGCTAGGGAACCTACATAGTCAAAGTGCCCGCTAGGGAACCTGCATTGTACAAGTGCCCGCTAATTAACCTAGATAGTCCAAGTGCCCACTAGTTAAGCTAGATAGCCCAAGTGCCCGCTAGTTAACCTTGATCATCCAAGTGCCCGCTAGTTAACCTACATAGTCCAAGTGCCTGATAGGGAACCTATATAGTCCAAGTGCCCGATAGGGAACCTAGATAGTCCAAGTGCCCGTAGGGAACCTACATAGTCAAAGTGCCCGCTAGGGAACCTGCATTGAGCAAGTGCCCGCTAGTTAACCTAGATAGTCCAAGTGCCCGCTAGTTAACCTACATAGTCCAAGGTCAGCTAGTTAACCTAGATAGTCCAAATATCCGCTAGTTAACCTACATAGTCCAAGAACCCGCTAGTTAACCTAGATATTCCAAGTGCCCGCTAGTTTACCTACATAGTCCAAGGGCCCGCTAGTTAACTTAGATATTCCAAGTGCCCGCTAGTTAACCTACATAGTCAAAGTGCCCTTAGGGAACCTATATAGTCCAAGTGCCCGCTAGGGAACCTACATTGTATAAGTGCCTGCTAATCAACCTAGATAGTCCAAGTGCCTGCTAGTTAACCTAGATATTCCAAGTGCCCGCTAGTTAACCTTTATCATCCAAGTGCCCGCTAGTTAACCTACATAGTCCAAGTACCTGATAGGGAACCTACATAGTCCAAGTGCTCGCAGAGTAACCTACATAGTCCAAGTGCCCGATAGGGAACCTACATATTCCAAGTGCCCGTTAGGGAACCTAGATAGTCCAAGTGCCCGTTAGGAACCTATATAGTCCAAGTGCCCGCTAGGCAAGCTACATAGTCAAAGTACCCGCTAGGGAACCTGCATTGTGCAAGTTCCCGCTAGTTAACCTAGATAGTCCAAGTGCGCGCTAGTTAACTTACATAGTCCAAGGTCAGCTAGTTAAACTAGATAGTCCAAATGCCCGCTAGTTAACCTACATAGTCCAATGTCAGCTAGTTAACCTAGATAGTCCAAGTGCCCGCTAGTTAACCTACATAGTCCAAGAACCCGCTAGTTAACCTAGATAGTCCAAGTGCCCGCTAGTTAAGCTACATAGTCCTAGGGCCCGCTAGTTAACATAGATATTCCAAGTGCCCGCTAGTTAACCTAGATCGTCCAAGTGTCCACTAGTTAACCTACATAGTCCAAGTTCCCGTTAGGTAACCTAGATAGTACAAGTGCCCGCAAGGTAACCTACATAGTCCAAGTGCCCGCTAGGTAACATAGATATTCCAAGTTCCTGTTAGCTAACCTAGATAATCCAAGTGCCCTCTAGGTAACCTACATAGTCAAAGGGTCCGCTAGGTAACCTATATAGTCCAAGTGCCCGTTACCTAACCTAGATAGTCAAATTGCCCGTTATGCAACATACATAGTCCAAGTGCCCGCTAGTTAACCTACATAGTCCAAGTGCCCGCTAGGTAACCTAGATAGTCCAAGTGCCCGCTAGGTAACTTACATAGTCAAAATGCCCGCTGGGCAACCTAGATAGTCCAAGTGCCCGTTCGTTAACCTAGATAGCCAAGTGCCCGCATGGTAACCTACATAGTCCAAGTGCCCGCTAGTTAACCTACATAGTCCAAATGCCCGTTCGTTAACCTACATAGTCCAAGGGCCCACTAGTTAACCTAGATCGTCTAAGTGTCCTCTAGTTAACCTACATAGTCCAAATGCACGCTAGTTAACCTACATAGTCAAATTGCCGCTAGGTAACGTACATAGTGCAAGTGTCCCCTAGTTTACCTACATAGTCCAAGTGGCCGGTAGTTAACATAGATAGTCCAAGTGCCCATTAGTTAACATAGATAGTCCAAGCGCCCACTAGGGAACATACATAGTACAAGTGCCCGCTAGGTAACCTAAATAGTGCATGTGCCCGGTAGTTAACCTACATAGTCCAAGTGCCCGCTAGGTAACCTAGATCATCCAAGTGCCCGCTAGTTAACCTACATAGTCCAAGCGCCCGCTAGTTAACCTACATCGTCCAAGGGCCCGCTAGTTAACCTAGATAGTCCAATTGCCCCCTAGTTAAGCTACATACTCCAAGTGCCCGCTAGGTAACCTAGACTGTTCAAGTGACCACTAGGTTACCTACATAGTCCAAGTGCCCGTTCGTTAACATACATAGTCCAAGTGCCCGGTAGGTAACCAATATACTCCAAATGCCCGCTAGGGACCCTAATAGTCCAAATGCCCGCTAGTTAACCTAGATTGTCCAAGTGCTCGCTAGTTAACATAGATAGTCCAAGTGCCCGCTAGTTAACCTAGATAGACCAAGTGTCCGCTAGGGAACCTATCTAGTCCAAGTGCCCGATAGGAAACCTACATAGTCCAAGTACCCGCTAGGAAACGTACATAGTCCAAGTGCCCGCTAGGTAACCTAGATAGTCCAAGTGCCCGCTAGGGAACGTACATAGTCCAAGTGCCCGCTAGGTAACCTAGATAGTCCAAATGCCCGCTAGGGAACCCACATAGTCCAAGTGCCCGTCAGGTAACCTAGATAGTCCAAATGCCCGCTAGGGAACCCACATAGTCCGTGTGCCCGCTAGGGAACTTACATAGTCCAAGGGCCCGCTAGGGAACCTACATAGTTCAAGTGCCCGTTAGTTAACCTAGATAGTCCAAGTGCCCGCTTGGTAACCTAGATAGTCCAACAGCCCGTTAGGTAACCTACATACTCCAAGTACCCGCTAGCTAACATAGATAGTTCAAGTGCCAGCTAGGTAACCTAGATAGTCCAAGTGCCCGTTAGGTAACCTACAAAGTCTAAGTGCCCGCTAGGTAATCTATATAGTCCAAATGCCCATTAGGGAGCCTACATAGTCCAAATGCCCGCTAGGTAAGCTAGATAGTCCAAGGGCCCGCTAGGTAACATACATAGTCCTAGTGCCCCCTAGTTAACCTACATTCTCTAAGTGCCGGATAGGGAACCTACATAGTCCAAGTTCCCGCTAGGTAACCTACATAGTCCAAATGCCCTCTAGTTAACCTACATAGTCCAAATGCCCGCTAGGTAAGCTAGATAGTCCAAGGGCCCGCTAGGTAACCTACATAGTCCTAGTGCCCCCTAGTTAACCTACATTCTCTAAGTGCCGGATAGGGAACCTACATAGTCCAAGTTCCCGCTAGGTAACCTACATAGTCCAAATGCCCTCTAGTTAACCTACATAGTCCAAGTGCCCGATAGGGAACCTACATAATCCAAGTGCCCGCTAGGGAACCTACATAGTCCAAGTGCCCGTTAGGTAACCTAGATCGTCCAAATGCCTGCCAGGAAACCCACATAGTCCAAGTGCCCGCTAGGGAACTTACATAGTCCAAGGGCCCGCTAGGGAACCTACATAGTCCAAGTGCCCGTTAGTTAACCTAGATAGTGCAAGTGCCCGCTTGGTAACCTAGATAGTCCAACAGACCGCTAGTTAACCTACATACTCCAAGAACCCGCTAGGTAACGTTGATATTTCAAGTGCCAGGTAGATAACCTAGATAGTCCAAGTGCCCGATAGGTAACCTACAGAGTCTAAGTGCCCGCTAGTTTATCTATATAGTCCAAATGCCCGCTAGGGAACCTACAGAGTCCAAACGCCCACTAGTTAACCTACATAGTCAATGGGCCCGCTAGTTAACCTACATAGTGCAAGAGCCCGCTAGTTAACCTAGATCGTGCAAGTGTCCGCTAGTTAACCTACATAGTCCAAGTGCCACTTAGCTAACCTAGGTATTCCAAGGGCCTGCTAGTTAACCTACATAGTCCAAGTGCCCGCTAGGGAACCTACATAGTCCAAGTGCCTGCTAGTTAACCTATTGTCCAAGGGACCGCTAGTTAACCTAGATAGTCCAAGTACCCGCTAGTTAACCTAGATCGTCCAATTGTCCGCTAATTAACCTACATAGTCCAAGTGCCCGTTCGGTAACCTAGATAGTCCAAGTGCCCTTTAGGGAACCTAGATAGTCCAAGTGCCCGCTAGGGAACGTACATAGTCCAATTGCCCGCTCTGGAACATACATAGTCCAAGTGCCCGTTAGTTAACCTACATTATCCAAGTGCCCGCTAGTTAACCTAGATAGTCCAAGTAACCGCTAGGTAACCTACATAGTCCAAGTGCCTGCTAGGTAACATATATAGTCCAAATGCCCGCTAGGGAACCTACATAGTCCAAGTGCCTGCTAGTTAACCTAGATAGTCCACGTGCCTGCTAGTAAACCGTGATAGTCCAAGTGCCTTCTAGTTACCCTAAATAGTCCAAGTGCCCGATAGGTAACCTACATAGTCCAAGTGCCCACTAGGTAACCTAAATAATCCAAATGCCCGCTAGTTAATCTAGAGAGTCCAAGTGCCCGCTAGTTAACCTACATAGTCCATGGGCCCTCTAGTTAACCTAGATAGTCCATGCCCGCTAGGGGACATACATAGTCCAAGTACCCGCTAGGTAACTTATATAGTCCACGTGCCCGCTAGGGAACCTACATAATCAAAGTGCCCGCTAGGGAACCTGCATTGTACAAGTGCCCGCTAATTAACCTAGATAGTCCAAGTGCCCACTAGTTAAGCTAGATAGCCCAAGTGCCCGCTAGTTAACCTTGATCATCCAAGTGCCCGCTAGTTAAGCTAGATAGCCCAAGGCCCGCTAGTTAACCTTGATCATCCAAGTGCCCGCTAGTTAACCTACATAGTCCAAGTGCCTGATAGGGAACCTACATAGTCCAAGTGCCCGATAGGGAACCTAGATAGTCCAAGTGCCCGTAGGGAACCTATATAGTCCAAGTGCCCGCTAGGGAACCTACATAGTCAAAGTGCCCGCTAGGGAACCTGCATTGTGCAAGTGCCCGCTAGTTAACCTAGATAGTCCAAGTGCCCGCTATTTAACCTACATAGTCCAAAGTCAGCTAGTTAACCTAGATAGTCCAAATACCCGCTAGTTAACCTACATAGTCCAAGAACCCGCTAGTTAACCTAGATATTCCAAGTGCCCGCTAGTTTACCTACATAGTCCAAGGGCCCGCTAGTTAACTTAGATATTCCAAGTGCCCGCTAGTTAACCTACATAGTGAAAGTGCCCTTAGGGAACCTATATAGTCCAAGTGCCCGCTAGGGAACCTGTATTGTATAAGTGCCTGTTAATCAACCTAGATAGTCCAAGTGCCTGCTAGTTACCCTAGATATTCCAAGTGCCCGCTAGTTAACCTTTATCATCCAAGTGCCCGCTAGTTAACCTACATAGTCCAAGTACCTGATAAGGAACCTACATATTCCAGTGTTCGCAGAGTAACCTACATAGTCCAAGTGCCCGATAGGGAACCTACATATTCCAAGTGCCCGTTAGGGAACCTAGATAGTCCAAGTGCCCGTTAGGAACCTATATAGTCCAAGTGCCCGCTAGGGAAGCTACATAGTCAAAGTACCCCCTAGGGAACCTGCATTGTGCAAGTTCCCGCTAGTTAACCTAGATAGTCCAAGTGCGCGCTAGTTAACTTACATAGTCCAAGGTCAGCTAGTTAACCTAGATAGTCCAAGTGCCCGCTAGTTAACCTACATAGTCCAATGTCAGCTAGTTAACCTAGATAGTCCAAGTGCCCGCTAGTTAACATACATAGTCCAAGAACCCGCTAGTTAACCTAGATAGTCCAAGTGCCCCCTAGTTAAGCTACATAGTCCTAGGGCCCGCTAGTTAACATAGATAGTCCAAGTGCCCGCTAGTTAACCTAGATCGTCCAAGTGTCCGCTAGTTAACCTACATAGTCCAAGTTCCCGTTAGGTAACCTAGATAGTACAAGTGCCCGCAAGGTAACCTACATAGTCCAAGTGCCCGCTAGGTAACCTAGATATTCCAAGTTCCTGTTAGCTAACCTAGATAATCCAAGTGCCCGCTAGGTAACCTACATAGTCCAAGTGCCCTTTCATTAACCTAGATAGTCCAAGTGCCCGCTAGGTAACCTACATAGTCAAAGGGTCCGCTAGGTAACATATATAGTCCAAGTGCCCGTTACCTAACCTAGATAGTCGAATTGCCCGCTATGAAACATACATAGTCCAAGTGCCCGCTAGTTAACCTACATAGTCCAAGTGCCCGCTAGGTAACCTAGATAGTCCAAGTGCCCGCTAGGTAACTTACATAGTCCAAATGCCCGCTGGGCAACCTAGATAGTCCAAGTGCCCGTTCGTTAACCTAGATAGCCAAGTGCCCGCAAGGTAACCTACATAGTCCAAGTGCCCGCTAGTTAACCTACATAGTCCAAATGCCCGTTCATTAACCTATATAGTCCAAGGGCCCACTAGTTAACCTAGATCGTCTAAGTGTCCTCTAGTTAACCTACATAGTCCAAATGCACGCTAGTTAACCTACTTAGTCAAATTGCCGCTAGGCAACCTACATAGTGCAAGTGTCCCCTAGTTAACCTACATAGTCCAAGTGGCCGGTAGTTAACATAGATAGTCCAAGTGCCCATTAGTTAACATAGATAGTCCAAGCGCCCACTAGGGAACATACATAGTACAAGTGCCCGCTAGGTAACCTAGATAGTCCAAGGGCCCGCTAGTTAACCTACATAGTCCAAGTGCCCGGTAGTTAACTTACATAGTCCAAGAGCCCCCTCTGGAACCTACATAGTCCAAGTGCCTGCTAGGGAATCTACATAGTTCAAGTGTCCGTAGGGAACATACAGAATCCAAGTGCCCGCTAGGGAATCTATATAGTCCAAGGGCCCGCTAGTTAACATAGATAGTCCAAGTACCCGCTAGTTAACCTACATAGTCCTAGTGCCCGGTAGTTAACTTACTTAGTCCAAGAGCCCCCTCTGGAACCTACATAGTCCAAGTGCCTGCTAGGGAACCTACATAGTTCAAGTGTCTGTAGGGAACATACAGAATCCAAGTGCCCGCTAGGGAATCTACATAGTCCAAGTACCCGCTAGTTAACATAGATAGTCCAAGTACCCGCTAGTTAACCTAGATCGTCCATGTGCACGCTAGTTAACCTACATAGTCCAAGGGCCCGCTAGTTAACCTATATAGTCCAAGTGCCCGCTAGGGAACCTACATAGTCAAAGTGCCCGCTAGGGAACCTACATAGTCCAAGTGCCCGCTAGTTAACCTAGATAGTCCAAGTGCCCGCTAGTTAACCTAGATAGTCCAAGTGCCCGCTAGTTAACCAGGATCATCAAAGTGCCCTCTAGTTAACTTACATAGTCCAAAGGCCTGCTAGTTAACCTACATAGTCCAAGTTCCCGCTAGGTAACCTAGACAGTCCAAGTGACCATTAGGTTACCTACATAGCACAAGTGCCCGTTCGTTAACCTACATAGTCCAAGTGCCCGCCAGATAACGTAGATAGCCCAAGTGCCCGCTAGGGAACGTACATAGTCCAAGTTCCCGCTAGGTAACCTAGATAGTCCAAATGCCCGCTAGTTAACCAACATAGTCCAAGTGCCTCCTAGGTAAACTACATAGTCCAAGTGCCCACTACGTAACCTAGACTGTCCAAGTACCCGATAGGGAACCTACATAGTCCAAGTGCTCGCTAGGGAACCTACATAGTCCAAGTGCTCGCTAGGCAACCTACATAGTCCAAGTGCCCGCTAGGTAACCTACATTGTCCAATTGCCCGTTAGCTAACCTTGATAGTCGAAGTGTCCGCTAGTTAACCTACATAGACCAAGTGCCTGTTCGTTAACGTAGATAGCCCAAGTGCCTGCTAAGTAACCTAGACAGTCCAAGTGCCCGCTAGGTTACCTACATAGTCCAAGTGCACGTTCGTTAACCTAGATAGTCAAAGTGCCTGCTAGGTAACCTAAATAGTCCAAGTGCCCGCTAGGTAACCTAGATAGTCCAAGTGCCCGCTAGGTAAGCTACATAGTCCAAGTTCCCGCTAGTTAACCTACATAATCCAAGTGCCCGTTAGGTAACCTAGATAGTACAAGTGCCTGCAAGGTAACCTACATAGTCCAAGTGCCCGCTAGGTAACCTAGATATTCCAAGTTCCTGTTAGCTAACCTAGATAATCCAAGTGCCCTCTAGGTAACCTACAGAGTCCAAGTGCCCTTTCGTTAACCTAGATAGTCCAAGTGCCCGCTAGGTAACCTACATAGTCAAAGGGTCCGCTAGGTAACCTATATAGTCCAAGTGCCCGTTACCTAACCTAGATAGTCGAATTGCCCGCTATGCAACATACATAGTCCAAGTGCCCGCTAGTTAACCTACATAGTCCAAGTGCCCGCTAGGTAACCTAGATAGTCCATGTGCCCGCTAGGTAACTTACATAGTCCAAATGCCCCCTGGGCAACCTAGATAGTCCAAGTGCCCATTCGTTAACCTAGATAGACAAGTGCCCGCTAGGTAACCTAGATCGTCTAAGTGTCCTCTAGTTAGCCTACATAGTCCAAATGCACGCTAGTTAACCTACATAGTCAAATTGCCGCTAGGTAACCTACATAGTGCAAGTGTCCCCTAGTTAACCTACATAGTCCAAGTGGCCGGTAGTTAACATAGATAGTCCAAGTGCCCACTAGTTAACATAGATAGTCCAAGCGCCCACTAGGGAACACACATAGTCCAAGTGCCCGCTAGGTAACCTAGATAGTCCAAGGGCCCGCTAGTTAACCTACATAGTCCAAGTGCCCGGTAGTTAACTTACATAGTCCAAGAGCCCCCTCTGGAACCTACATAGTCCAAGTGCCTTCTAGGGAACCTACATAGTTCAAGTGTCCGTAGGGAACATACAGAATCCAAGTGCCCGCTAGGGAATCTACATAGTCCAAGGGCCCGCTAGTTAACATAGATAGTACAAGTACCCGCTAGTTAACCTAGATCGTCCATGTGCACGCTAGTTAACCTACATAGTCCAAGGGCCCGCTAGTTAACCTATATAGTCCAAGTGCCTGCTAGGGAACCTACATAGTCAAAGTGCCCGCTAGGGAACCTACATAGTCCAAGTGCCCACTAGTTAACCAAGATAGTCCAAGTGCCCGCTAGTTAACCTAGATAGTCCAAGTGCCCGCTAGTTAACCAGGATGATCAAAGTGCCCTCTAGTTAACTTACATAGTCCAAAGGCCTGCTAGTTAACCTACATAGAGCAAGTGCCCGCTAGGTAACCTAGATAGTGCAAGTGCCCGCTAGTTAAACTAGATAGTTGAAGTACCTGCTAGGTAACCTAGATCGTCCAAGGGTCCCCTAGTTAGCCTACATATTCCAAGTGCCCGCTGGGAACCTACATAGTCCAAGTGCCCATTAGTTAACCTTGATAGTCCAAGTGCCCGCTAGTTAACCTACATAGTCCAAGTTCCCGCTAGGTAACCTAGACAGTCCAAGTGACCATTAGGTTACCTACATAGTAAAAGTGCCCGTTCGTTAACCTACATAGTCCAAATGCCCGCCAGGTAACGTAGATAGCCCAAGTGCCCGCTGGGAACGTACATAGTCCAAGTTCCCGCTAGGTAACCTAGATAGTCCAAATGCCTGCTAGTTAACCAACATAGTCCAAGTGCCTCCTAGGTAAACTATATAGTCCAAGTGCCCACTAGGTAACCTAGACTGTCCAAGTACCCGATAGGGAACCTACATAGTTAAAGTGCTCGCTAGGGAACCTACATAGTCCAAGTGCTCGCTAGGCAACCTACATAGTCCAAGTGCCCGCTAGGTAACCTAGATAGTCCAATTGCCCGTTAGCTAACCTTGATAGTCGAAGTGTCCGCTAGTTAACCTACATAGACCAAGTGTCTGTTCGTTAACGTAGATAGCCCAAGTGCCTGCTAAGTAACCTAGATAGTCCAAGTGCCCGCTAGGTTACCTACATAGTCCAAGTGCACGTTCCTTAACCTAGATAGTCAAAGTGCCTGCTAGGTAACCTAAATAGTCCAAGTGCCCGTTAGGTAACCTAGATAGTCCAAGTGCCCGCTAGGTAACATACATAGTCCAAGTGCCCGCTAGTTAACCTACATAATCCAAGTGCCCGTTAGGTAACCTAGATAGTACAAGTGCCTGCAAGGTAACCTACATAGTCCAAGTGCCCGCTAGGTAACCTAGATATTCCAAGTTCCTGTTAGCTAACCTAGATAATCCAAGTGCCCGCTAGGTAACCTACATAGTCCAAGTGCCCTTTCGTTAACCTAGATAGTCCAAGTGCCCGCTAGGTAACCTACATAGTCAAAGGGTCCGCTAGGTAACCTATATATTCCAAGTGCCCGTTACCTTACCTAGATAGTCGAATTGCCCGCTATGCAACATACATAGTCCAAGTGCCCGCTAGTTAACCTACATAGTCCAAGTGCCCGCTAGGTAACCTAGATAGTCCATGTGCCCGCTAGGTAACTTACATAGTCCAAATGCCCGCTGGGCAACCTAGATAGTCCAAGTGCCCGTTCGTTAACCTAGATAGCCAAGTGCCCGCTAGGTAACCTAGATCGTCTAAGTGTCCTCTAGTTAGCCTACATAGTCCAAATGCACGCTAGTTAACCTACATAGTCAAATTGCCGCTAGGTAACCTACATAGTGCAAGTGTCCCCTAGTTAACCTACATAGTCCAAGTGGCCGGTAGTTAAGATAGATAGTCCAAGTGCCCACTAGTTAACATAGATAGTCCAAGCGCCCACTAGGGAACATACATAGTCCAAGTGCCCGCTAGGTAACCTAGATAGTCCAAGGGCCCGCTAGTTAACCTACATAGTCCAAGTGCCCGGTAGTTAACTTACATAGTCCAAGAGCCCCCTCTGGAACCTACATAGTCCAAGTGCCTGCTAGGGAACCTACATAGTTCAAGTGTCCGTAGGGAACATACAGAATCCAAGTGCCCGCTAGGGAATCTACATAGTCCAAGGGCCCGCTAGTTAACATAGATAGTACAAGTACCCGCTAGTTAACCTAGATCGTCCAAGTGCACGCTAGTTAACCTACATAGTCCAAGGGCCCGCTAGTTAACCTATATAGTCCAAGTGCCTGCTAGGGAACCTACATAGTCAAAGTGCCCGCTAGGGAACCTACATAGTACAAGTGCCCACTAGTTAACCAAGATAGTCCAAGTGCCCGCTAGTTAACCTAGATAGTCCAAGTGCCCGCTAGTTAACCAGGA
Organism: Tenrec ecaudatus; assembly: GCF_050624435.1. Classification (NCBI taxonomy): domain Eukaryota; kingdom Metazoa; phylum Chordata; class Mammalia; order Afrosoricida; family Tenrecidae; genus Tenrec; species Tenrec ecaudatus. The sequence goes on from NW_027457673.1 coordinate 145,203, forward strand.
TCATCAAAGTGCCCTCTAGTTAACTTACATAGTCCAAAGGCCTGCTAGTTAACCTACATAGAGCAAGTGCCCGCTAGGTAACCTAGATAGTGCAAGTGCCCGCTAGTTAAACTAGATAGTTGAAGTACCTGCTAGGTAACCTAGATCGTCCAAGGGCCCCCTAGTTAGCCTACATATTCCAAGTGCCCGTTGGGAACCTACATAGTCCAAGTGCCCATTAGTTAACCTTGATAGTCCAAGTGCCCGCTAGTTAGCCTACATAGTCCAAGTTCCCGCTAGGTAACCTAGACAGTCCAAGTGACCATTAGGTTACCTACATAGTAAAAGTGCCCGTTCGTTAACCTACATAGTCCAAGTGCCCGCCAGGTAACGTAGATAGCCCAAGTGCCCGCTGGGAACGTACATAGTCCAAGTTCCCGCTAGGTAACCTAGATAGTCCAAATGCCCGCTAGTTAACCAACATAGTCCAAGTGCCTCCTAGGTAAACTACATAGTCCAAGTGCCCACTAGGTAACCTAGACTGTCCAAGTACCCGATAGGGAACCTACATAGTTAAAGTGCTCGCTAGGGAACCTACATAGTCCAAGTGCTCGCTAGGCAACCTACATAGTCAAAGTGCCCGCTAGGTAACCTAGATAGTCCAATTGCCCGTTAGCTAACCTTGATAGTCGAAGTGTCCGCTAGTTAACCTACATAGACCAAGTGCCTGTTCGTTAACGTAGATAGCCCAAGTGCCTGCTAAGTAACCTAGACAGTCCAAGTGCCCGCTAGGTTACCTACATAGTCCAAGTGCACGTTCGTTAACCTAGATAGTCCAAGTGCCCGCTGGTAACCTACATAGTCCAAGGGCCCGCTAGGTAACCTTGATAGTCCAAGTGCCTTCTAGTTAACCTACATAGTCCAAGCGCCCGCTAGGTATCCTACATAGTCCAAGTGCCCACTAGGTAACCTAAATAATCCAAATGCCCGCTAGGGAAACTACATAGTCCAAGTGCCCGCTAGTTAACCTAGATAGTCCAAGTGCCCGCTAGTAAACCTAGATAGTCCAAGGGCCCGCTAGTTAATCTAGATAGTCCAAGTGCCCTTTCGTTAACCTAGATAGTCCAAGTGCCCGCTAGGTAACCTACATAGTCCAAGGGCCCGCTAGGTAAACTATATAGTCCAAGTGCCCACTAAGAAACCAAGATAGTCCAAGTGCTCGTTAGCTAACCTAGATAGTCCAAGTGCCCGCTAGGTAACCTACATAGTCCAAGTGCCCGCTAGTTAACCTACATAGTCCAACTGCCCGCTAGGTAACCTAGATAGTCCAAGTGCCTGCTAGGTAACTTACATAGTCCAAATGCCCGCTGGGCAACCTAGATAGTCCAAGTGCCCGTTCATTAACCTAGATAGCCAAGTCCCCGCTAGGTAACCTAGATCGTCTAAGTGTCCTCTAGTTAACCTACATAGTCCAAATGCACACTAGTTAACCTACATAGTCAAATTGCCGCTAGGTAACCTACACAGTGCAAGTGTCCCCTAGTTAACCTACATAGTCCAAGTGGCCGGTAGTTAACATAGATAGTCCAAGTGCCCACTAGTTAACATAGATAGTCCAAGCGCCCACTATGGAACATACATAATACAAGTGCCCGCTAGGTAACCTAGATAGTGCATGTGCCCGGTAGTTAACCTACATAGTCCAAGTGCCCGCTAGGTAACCGAGATAGTCCAAGGGCCCGCTAGTTAACCTACATAGTCCATGTGCCCAGTAGTTAACTTACATAGTCCAAGTGCCCCCTCTGGAACCTACATAGTCCAAGTGCCTGCTAGGGAACCTACATAGTTCAAGTGTCCGTAGGGAACATGCAGAATCCAAGTGCCCGCTAGGGAATCTACATAGTCCAAGGGCCCGCTAGTTAACCTAGATCGTCCAAGTGCACGCTAGTTAACCTACATTGTCCAAGGGCCCGCTAGTTAACCAGAATCATCAAAGTGACCTCTAGTTAACTTACATAGTCCTGCTAGTTAACCTACATAGAGCAAGGGCCCGCTAGTTAACCTTGATAGTCCAAGTGCCCGCTAGTTAACCTACATTGTCCAATTTCCCGCTAGGTAACCTAGACAGTCCAAGTGACCATTAGGTTACCTACATAGTACAAGTGCCCGTTCGTTAAACTACATAGTCCAAGTGCCCGCCAGGTAACGTAGATAGCCCAAGTGCCCGCTAGGGAACGTACATAGTCCAAGTGCCCGCTAGGTAATCTAGATAGTCCAAATGCCCGCTAGTTAACCAACATAGTCCAAGTGCCTACTAGGTAAACTACATAGTCCAAGTGCCCACTAGGTAACCTGGACTGTCCAAGTACCCGCTAGGTAACCTAGATAGTCCAATTGCCCGTTAGCTAACCTAGATAGTCGAAGTGTCCGCTAGTTAACCTACATAGTCCAAGTGCCCGTTCGTTAACGTAGATAGGCCAAGTGCCTGCCAGGTAACCTAGACAGTCCAAGTGCCCGCTAGGTTACCTACATAGTCAAAGTGCACGTTCGTTAACCTAGATAGCCCAAGTGCCCGCTGGTAACCTACATAGTCCAAGGGCCCGCTAGGTAACCTTGATAGTCCAAGTGCCTTCTAGTTAACCTACATAGTCCAAGTGCCCGCTAGGTATCCTACATAGTCCAAGTGCCCACTAGGTAACCTAAATAATCCAAATGCCCGCTAGGGAAACTACATAGTCCAAGTGCCCGCTAGTTAACCTTGATAGTCCAAGTGTCCGCTAGTAAACCTAGATAGTCCAAGTCCCCGCTAGTAAACCTAGATATTCCAAGGGCCCGCTAGTTAATCTAGATAGTCCAAGTGCCCTTTCGTTAACCTAGATAGTCCAAGTGCCCTTTAGGTAACCTACATAGTCCAAGGGCCCGCTAGGTAACCTATATAGTCCAAGTGCCCACTAAGAAATCAAGATAGTCCAAGTGCCCGTTAGGTAACCTAGATAGTCCAAGTCCCCGCTAGGTAACCTACATAGTCCAAGTGCCCGCTAGTTAACCTACATAGTCCAAGGGCCCACTAGTTAACCTAGATCGTCTAAGTGTCCTCTCGTTAACCTACATAGTCCAAATGAACCCTAGTTAACCTACATAGTCCAAGTGCCGCTAGGTAACCTACATAGTGCAAGTGTCCCCTAGTTAACCTACATAGTCCAAGTGGCCGGTAGTTAACATAGATAGTCCAAGTGCCCACTAGGGAACATACATAGTACAACTGCCCGCTAGGTAACCTAGATAGTGCATGTGCCCGGTAGTTAACCTACATAGTCCAAGTGCCCCCTAGGTAACCTAGATAGTCCAAGTGCCCGCTAGTTAACCTAGATAGTCCAAGAGCCCTCTAGTTAACCTAGATCGTCCTAGTGCCCGCTAGTTAACCTACGTAGTCACAAGGCCCGCTAGTTAACCTACATAGTCCAAGGTCCGCTAGTTAACCTAGATAGTCCAAGTGCTCGCTAGTCAACCTACATAGTACAAGGGCCCACTAGTTGACCTAGATAGTCCAAGTGCCCGCTAGCTAACCTAGATAGTCCAAGTGCCCGCTAGGTAACCAAAGCAGTCCAAATATCCGATAGGCATCCTACATAGTCCAAGTGCCCGCAAGGTAACCTACATTGTCCAAGTGCCCGTTCGTTAACCTAGATAGTCCAAGTGCCCGCTAGGTAACCTAGACTGTCCAAGTGCCCGCTAGGTTACCTACATAGTCCAAGTGCCCGTTCGTTAACCTAGATAGTCCAAGTGCCCGCTAGGAAACCTTCATAGTCCAAGGGCCCGCTAGATAACCTAGATAGTCCAAGTGCCCGCTAGGTAACCTAGAGTCCAAGTGCTCGATAGTAGACCTACATAGTCCAAGTGCCCCCTATGTAACCTAGATAGTCAAAGTGCCGGTCAGGTAACCTAGATAGTCCAAGTGCCCGCTAGGTAACTTACATTGTCCAAGTTCCCGCTAGGTAACCTAGAGTCCAAGTGCTCGCTAGTTAACCTACATAGTCCAAGTGCCCGCTATGTAACCTAGATAGTCCAAGTGCCCTTTAGGGAACCTAGATAGTCCAAGTGCCCTTTAGGGAACCTAGATAGTCCAAGGGCCCGCTAGTAAACCTACATAGTCCATGGGCCCGCTAGTTAACCTACATATTCCAAGTTCCCGCTAGTTAACCTACATAATCTAAGTGCCCGTTGGCTAACCTAGATAGTCCAAGGGCCCGCTAGTTGACCTACATAGTCAAAGTGCCAGCTAGGTAACGTAGGTAGTACAAGTGCCCTCTAGGGAACCTAGATAGTCCAAGTGCCTGTTAGCTAACCTAGATAGTCCAAGTGGCGGCTAGGTAACATACATAGTCAAAGTGCCCGTTCGTTAACCTAGATAATCCAAGTGCCCGTTCGTTAACCGAGATAATCCAAGTGCCCACTGGGTAACCTAGACAGTCCAAGTGCCCGCTAGTTAACCTACAAAGTCCAAGTGCCCTATAGGGAACCTACATAATCCAAGTGCCCGCTAGGCAACCTACATAGTCCAAGTGCCCGTTAGTTAACCTACATAGTCAAAGTGCCTGCTAGGTAACCTAGATAGTCCATGTGCCCGCTAGGTAACCTAAATAATCCAAATGCACACTCTAGAAATTACGTAGTCCAAGTGCCCACTAGTTAACCTAGATAGTCCAAGTGCCTGCTAATAAACCTACATAATCCATGGGCCCGCTAGTTAGCCTACATAGTGCAAGGGCCCGCTAGTTAACCTACATCGTCCAAGGGCCCGCTAGTTAACCTAGATAGTCCAAGTGCCCGCTAGTTAACCTGCATAGTCTAAGTGCCCGCTAGGTAACCTAGACAGTTCAAGTGACCACTAGGTTACCCACATAGTCCAAGTGCCCGTTTGTTAACCTACATAGTCCAAGTGCCCGCTAGGTAACCAATATAGTCCAAATGCCGGCTTGGGGCCCTAATATTCCAAATGCCCGCTAGTTAACCTAGATAGTCCAAGTGCTCGCTAGTTAACCTAGATAGTCCCAGTGCCCGCTAGTTAACCTAGATAAACCAAGTGCCCGCTAGGGAACCTATCTAGTCCAAGTACCCGCTAGGAAACGTACATAGTCCAAGTGCCCGCTAAGTAACTTAGATAGTCCAAGTGCCCGCTAGGGAACGTACATAGTCCAAGTGCCCGCTAGGTAACCTAGATAGTCCAAGTGCCCGCTAGTTAACCTACATAGTCCAAGTGCCCGCTAGGTAACCTAGATAGTGCAAGTGCCCGCTAGTTAAACTAGATAGTTGAAGTACCTGCTAGGTAACCTAGATCGTCCAAGGGCCCCCTAGTTAGCCTACATATTCCACGTGCACGCTAGGTAACCTAGATATTCCAAGTGCCCGTTCGGTAACCTAGATAGTCTAAGTGCCCTTTAGGGAACCTAGATAGTCCAAGGGCCCGATAGTAAACCTACATAGTCCATGGGCCCGCTAGTTAACCTACATAGTGCAAGTGTCCGCTAGTTAACCTACATATTCCAAGTGCACGCTATTTAACCTACATAATCTAAGTACCAGCTAGGTAACCTAGATAATACAAGTGCCTGCTAGGGAATCTAGATAGTCCAAGTGCCTGTTAGCTAACCTAGATCGTCCAAATGGCGGCTAGGTAACCTACATAGTCCAAGTGCCCATTCGTTAACGTAGATAATCCAAGTGCCCGCTAGGTAACCTAGACAGTCCAAGTGCCCGCTAGTTAACCTACATAGTCCAAGTGCCCGATAGGGAACCTACATAATCCAAGTGCCCACTAGGTAATCTACATTGTCCATTTGCCCTCTAGGTAACCTACATAGTCCAAATGCCCACTAGTTAACCTACATAGTCCAAGTGCCCGATAGAGAACCTACATAATCCAAGTGACCGCCAGGGAACCTACATAGTCCAAGTGCCCGTTAGGTAACCTACATAGTCCAAATGCCCACTAGGGAACCCAAATAGTCCAAGTGCTCGCTAGGGAACCTACATAGTCCAAGGGCCCGCTACGGAACCTACATAGTCCAAGTTCCCGTTAGTTAACCTAGATAGTCCCAGTGCCCGCTTGGTAACCTGGACTGTCCAAGTACCCGCTAGGTAACCTAGATAGTCCAATTGCCCGTTAGCTAACCTAGATAGTCGAAGTGTCCGCTAGTTAACCTACATAGTAGAAGTGCCCGTACGTTAACGTAGATAGGCCAAGTGCCTGCCAGGTAACCTAGACAGTCCTAGTGCCCGCTAGGTTACCTACATAGTCAAAGTGCACGTTCGTTAACCTAGATAGCCCAAGTGCCCGCTGGTAACCTACATAGTCCAAGGGCCCGCTAGGTAACCTTGATAGTCCAAGTGCCTTCTAGTTAGCCTACATAGTCCAAGTGCCCGCTAGGTATCCTACATAGTCCAAGTGCCCACTAGGTAACCTAAATAATCCAAATGCCCGCTAGGGAAACAACATAGTCCAAGTGCCCGCTAGTTAACCTAGATAGTCCAAGTGCCCGCTAGTAAACCTAGATAGTCCAAGGGCCCGCTAGTTAATCTAGATATTCCAAGTGCCCTTTCGTTAACCTAGATAGTCCTAGTGCCCTTTAGGTAACCTACATAGTCCAAGGGCCCGCTAGGTAACCTATATAGTCCAAGTGCCCACTAAGAAATCAAGATAGTCCAAGTGCCCGTTAGGTAACCTAGATAGTCCAAGTGCCCGCTAGGTAACCTACATAGTCCAAGTGCCCGCTAGTTAACCTACATAGTCCAAGGGCCCACTAGTTAACCTAGATCGTCTAAGTGTCCTCTCGTTAACCTACATAGTCCAAATGAACCCTAGTTAACCTACATAGTCCAAGTGCCGCTAGGTAACCTACATAGTGCAAGTGTCCCCTAGTTAACCTACATAGTCCAAGTGGCCGGTAGTTAACATAGATAGTCCAAGTGCCCACTAGGGAACATACATAGTACAACTGCCCGCTAGGTAACCTAGATAGTGCATGTGCCCGGTAGTTAACCTACATAGTCCAAGTGCCCCCTAGGTAACCTAGATAGTCCAAGTGCCCGCTAGTTAACCTAGATAGTCCAAGTGCCCTCTAGTTAACCTAGATCGTCCTAGTGCCCGCTAGTTAACCTACGTAGTCACAAGGCCCGCTAGTTAACCTACATAGTCCAAGGTCCGCTAGTTAACCTAGATAGTCCAAGTGCTCGCTAGTCAACCTACATAGTACAAGGGCCCACTAGTTGACCTAGATAGTCCAAGTGCCCGCTAGCTAACCTAGATAGTCCAAGTGCCCGCTAGGTAACCAAAGCAGTCCAAATATCCGATAGGCATCCTACATAGTCCAAGTGCCCGCAAGGTAACCTACATTGTCCAAGTGCCCGTTCGTTAACCTAGATAGTCCAAGTGCCCGCTAGGTAACCTAGACTGTCCAAGTGCCCGCTAGGTTACCTACATAGTCCAAGTGCCCGTTCGTTAACCTAGATAGTCCAAGTGCCCGCTAGGAAACCTTCATAGTCCAAGGGCCCGCTAGATAACCTAGATAGTCCAAGTGCCCGCTAGGTAACCTAGAGTCCAAGTGCTCGATAGTAGACCTACATAATCCAAGTGCCCCCTATGTAACCTAGATAGTCAAAGTGCCGGTCAGGTAACCTAGATAGTCCAAGTGCCCGCTAGGTAACTTACATTGTCCAAGTTCCCGCTAGGTAACCTAGAGTCCAAGTGCTCGCTAGTTAACCTACATAGTCCAAGTGCCCGCTATGTAACCTAGATAGTCCAAGTGCCCTTTAGGGAACCTAGATAGTCCAAGTGCCCTTTAGGGAACCTAGATAGTCCAAGGGCCCGCTAGTAAACCTACATAGTCCATGGGCCCGCTAGTTAACCTACATATTCCAAGTTCCCGCTAGTTAACCTACATAATCTAAGTGCCCGTTGGCTAACCTAGATAGTCCAAGGGCCCGCTAGTTGACCTACATAGTCAAAGTGCCAGCTAGGTAACGTAGGTAGTACAAGTGCCCTCTAGGGAACCTAGATAGTCCAAGTGCCTGTTAGCTAACCTAGATAGTCCAAGTGGCGGCTAGGTAACATACATAGTCAAAGTGCCCGTTCGTTAACCTAGATAATCCAAGTGCCCGTTCGTTAACCGAGATAATCCAAGTGCCCACTGGGTAACCTAGACAGTCCAAGTGCCCGCTAGTTAACCTACAAAGTCCAAGTGCCCTATAGGGAACCTACATAATCCAAGTGCCCGCTAGGCAACCTACATAGTCCAAGTGCCCGTTAGTTAACCTACATAGTCAAAGTGCCTGCTAGGTAACCTAGATAGTCCATGTGCCCGCTAGGTAACCTAAATAATCCAAATGCACACTCTAGAAATTACGTAGTCCAAGTGCCCACTAGTTAACCTAGATAGTCCAAGTGCCTGCTAATAAACCTACATAATCCATGGGCCCGCTAGTTAGCCTACATAGTGCAAGGGCCCGCTAGTTAACCTACATCGTCCAAGGGCCCGCTAGTTAACCTAGATAGTCCAAGTGCCCGCTAGTTAACCTGCATAGTCTAAGTGCCCGCTAGGTAACCTAGACAGTTCAAGTGACCACTAGGTTACCCACATAGTCCAAGTGCCCGTTTGTTAACCTACATAGTCCAAGTGCCCGCTAGGTAACCAATATAGTCCAAATGCCGGCTTGGGGCCCTAATATTCCAAATGCCCGCTAGTTAACCTAGATAGTCCAAGTGCTCGCTAGTTAACCTAGATAGTCCCAGTGCCCGCTAGTTAACCTAGATAAACCAAGTGCCCGCTAGGGAACCTATCTAGTCCAAGTACCCGCTAGGAAACGTACATAGTCCAAGTGCCCGCTAAGTAACTTAGATAGTCCAAGTGCCCGCTAGGGAACGTACATAGTCCAAGTGCCCGCTAGGTAACCTAGATAGTCCAAGTGCCCGCTAGTTAACCTACATAGTCCAAGTGCCCGCTAGGTAACCTAGATAGTGCAAGTGCCCGCTAGTTAAACTAGATAGTTGAAGTACCTGCTAGGTAACCTAGATCGTCCAAGGGCCCCCTAGTTAGCCTACATATTCCACGTGCACGCTAGGTAACCTAGATATTCCAAGTGCCCGTTCGGTAACCTAGATAGTCTAAGTGCCCTTTAGGGAACCTAGATAGTCCAAGGGCCCGATAGTAAACCTACATAGTCCATGGGCCCGCTAGTTAACCTACATAGTGCAAGTGTCCGCTAGTTAACCTACATATTCCAAGTGCACGCTATTTAACCTACATAATCTAAGTACCAGCTAGGTAACCTAGATAATACAAGTGCCTGCTAGGGAATCTAGATAGTCCAAGTGCCTGTTAGCTAACCTAGATCGTCCAAATGGCGGCTAGGTAACCTACATAGTCCAAGTGCCCATTCGTTAACGTAGATAATCCAAGTGCCCGCTAGGTAACCTAGACAGTCCAAGTGCCCGCTAGTTAACCTACATAGTCCAAGTGCCCGATAGGGAACCTACATAATCCAAGTGCCCACTAGGTAATCTACATTGTCCATTTGCCCTCTAGGTAACCTACATAGTCCAAATGCCCACTAGTTAACCTACATAGTCCAAGTGCCCGATAGAGAACCTACATAATCCAAGTGACCGCCAGGGAACCTACATAGTCCAAGTGCCCGTTAGGTAACCTACATAGTCCAAATGCCCACTAGGGAACCCAAATAGTCCAAGTGCTCGCTAGGGAACCTACATAGTCCAAGGGCCCGCTACGGAACCTACATAGTCCAAGTTCCCGTTAGTTAACCTAGATAGTCCCAGTGCCCGCTTGGTAACCTGGACTGTCCAAGTACCCGCTAGGTAACCTAGATAGTCCAATTGCCCGTTAGCTAACCTAGATAGTCGAAGTGTCCGCTAGTTAACCTACATAGTAGAAGTGCCCGTACGTTAACGTAGATAGGCCAAGTGCCTGCCAGGTAACCTAGACAGTCCTAGTGCCCGCTAGGTTACCTACATAGTCAAAGTGCACGTTCGTTAACCTAGATAGCCCAAGTGCCCGCTGGTAACCTACATAGTCCAAGGGCCCGCTAGGTAACCTTGATAGTCCAAGTGCCTTCTAGTTAACCTACATAGTCCAAGTGCCCGCTAGGTATCCTACATAGTCCAAGTGCCCACTAGGTAACCTAAATAATCCAAATGCCCGCTAGGGAAACAACATAGTCCAAGTGCCCGCTAGTTAACCTAGATAGTCCAAGTGCCCGCTAGTAAACCTAGATAGTCCAAGGGCCCGCTAGTTAATCTAGATAGTCCAAGTGCCCTTTCGTTAACCTAGATAGTCCTAGTGCCCTTTAGGTAACCTACATAGTCCAAGGGCCCGCTAGGTAACCTATATAGTCCAAGTGCCCACTAAGAAATCAAGATAGTCCAAGTGCCCGTTAGGTAACCTAGATAGTCCAAGTGCCCGCTAGGTAACCTACATAGTCCAAGTGCCCGCTAGTTAACCTACATAGTCCAAGGGCCCACTAGTTAACCTAGATCGTCTAAGTGTCCTCTCGTTAACCTACATAGTCCAAATGAACCCTAGTTAACCTACATAGTCCAAGTGCCGCTAGGTAACCTACATAGTGCAAGTGTCCCCTAGTTAACCTACATAGTCCAAGTGGCCGGTAGTTAACATAGATAGTCCAAGTGCCCACTAGGGAACATACATAGTACAACTGCCCGCTAGGTAACCTAGATAGTGCATGTGCCCGGTAGTTAACCTACATAGTCCAAGTGCCCCCTAGGTAACCTAGATAGTCCAAGTGCCCGCTAGTTAACCTAGATAGTCCAAGTGCCCTCTAGTTAACCTAGATCGTCCTAGTGCCCGCTAGTTAACCTACGTAGTCACAAGGCCCGCTAGTTAACCTACATAGTCCAAGGTCCGCTAGTTAACCTAGATAGTCCAAGTGCTCGCTAGTCAACCTACATAGTACAAGGGCCCACTAGTTGACCTAGATAGTCCAAGTGCCCGCTAGCTAACCTAGATAGTCCAAGTGCCCGCTAGGTAACCAAAGCAGTCCAAATATCCGATAGGCATCCTACATAGTCCAAGTGCCCGCAAGGTAACCTACATTGTCCAAGTGCCCGTTCGTTAACCTAGATAGTCCAAGTGCCCGCTAGGTAACCTAGACTGTCCAAGTGCCCGCTAGGTTACCTACATAGTCCAAGTGCCCGTTCGTTAACCTAGATAGTCCAAGTGCCCGCTAGGAAACCTTCATAGTCCAAGGGCCCGCTAGATAACCTAGATAGTCCAAGTGCCCGCTAGGTAACCTAGAGTCCAAGTGCTCGATAGTAGACCTACATAATCCAAGTGCCCCCTATGTAACCTAGATAGTCAAAGTGCCGGTCAGGTAACCTAGATAGTCCAAGTGCCCGCTAGGTAACTTACATTGTCCAAGTTCCCGCTAGGTAACCTAGAGTCCAAGTGCTCACTAGTTAACCTACATAGTCCAAGTGCCCGCTATGTAACCTAGATAGTCCAAGTGCCCTTTAGGGAACCTAGATAGTCCAAGTGCCCTTTAGGGAACCTAGATAGTCCAAGGGCCCGCTAGTAAACCTACATAGTCCATGGGCCCGCTAGTTAACCTACATATTCCAAGTTCCCGCTAGTTAACCTACATAATCTAAGTGCCCGTTGGCTAACCTAGATAGTCCAAGGGCCCGCTAGTTGACCTACATAGTCAAAGTGCCAGCTAGGTAACGTAGGTAGTACAAGTGCCCTCTAGGGAACCTAGATAGTCCAAGTGCCTGTTAGCTAACCTAGATAGTCCAAGTGGCGGCTAGGTAACATACATAGTCAAAGTGCCCGTTCGTTAACCTAGATAATCCAAGTGCCCGTTCGTTAACCGAGATAATCCAAGTGCCCACTGGGTAACCTAGACAGTCCAAGTGCCCGCTAGTTAACCTACAAAGTCCAAGTGCCCTATAGGGAACCTACATAATCCAAGTGCCCGCTAGGCAACCTACATAGTCCAAGTGTCCGTTAGTTAACCTACATAGTCAAAGTGCCTGCTAGGTAACCTAGATAGTCCATGTGCCCGCTAGGTAACCTAAATAATCCAAATGCACACTCTAGAAATTACGTAGTCCAAGTGCCCACTAGTTAACCTAGATAGTCCAAGTGCCTGCTAATAAACCTACATAATCCATGGGCCCGCTAGTTAGCCTACATAGTGCAAGGGCCCGCTAGTTAACCTACATCGTCCAAGGGCCCGCTAGTTAACCTAGATAGTCCAAGTGCCCGCTAGTTAACCTGCATAGTCTAAGTGCCCGCTAGGTAACCTAGACAGTTCAAGTGACCACTAGGTTACCCACATAGTCCAAGTGCCCGTTTGTTAACCTACATAGTCCAAGTGCCCGCTAGGTAACCAATATAGTCCAAATGCCGGCTTGGGGCCCTAATATTCCAAATGCCCGCTAGTTAACCTAGATAGTCCAAGTGCTCGCTAGTTAACCTAGATAGTCCCAGTGCCCGCTAGTTAACCTAGATAAACCAAGTGCCCGCTAGGGAACCTATCTAGTCCAAGTACCCGCTAGGAAACGTACATAGTCCAAGTGCCCGCTAAGTAACTTAGATAGTCCAAGTGCCCGCTAGGGAACGTACATAGTCCAAGTGCCCGCTAGGTAACCTAGATAGTCCAAGTGCCCGCTAGTTAACCTACATAGTCCAAGTGCCCGCTAGGTAACCTAGATAGTGCAAGTGCCCGCTAGTTAAACTAGATAGTTGAAGTACCTGCTAGGTAACCTAGATCGTCCAAGGGCCCCCTAGTTAGCCTACATATTCCACGTGCACGCTAGGTAACCTAGATATTCCAAGTGCCCGTTCGGTAACCTAGATAGTCTAAGTGCCCTTTAGGGAACCTAGATAGTCCAAGGGCCCGATAGTAAACCTACATAGTCCATGGGCCCGCTAGTTAACCTACATAGTGCAAGTGTCCGCTAGTTAACCTACATATTCCAAGTGCACGCTATTTAACCTACATAATCTAAGTACCAGCTAGGTAACCTAGATAATACAAGTGCCTGCTAGGGAATCTAGATAGTCCAAGTGCCTGTTAGCTAACCTAGATCGTCCAAATGGCGGCTAGGTAACCTACATAGTCCAAGTGCCCATTCGTTAACGTAGATAATCCAAGTGCCCGCTAGGTAACCTAGACAGTCCAAGTGCCCGCTAGTTAACCTACATAGTCCAAGTGCCCGATAGGGAACCTACATAATCCAAGTGCCCACTAGGTAATCTACATTGTCCATTTGCCCTCTAGGTAACCTACATAGTCCAAATGCCCACTAGTTAACCTACATAGTCCAAGTGCCCGATAGAGAACCTACATAATCCAAGTGACCGCCAGGGAACCTACATAGTCCAAGTGCCCGTTAGGTAACCTACATAGTCCAAATGCCCACTAGGGAACCCAAATAGTCCAAGTGCTCGCTAGGGAACCTACATAGTCCAAGGGCCCGCTACGGAACCTACATAGTCCAAGTTCCCGTTAGTTAACCTAGATAGTCCCAGTGCCCGCTTGGTAACCTGGACTGTCCAAGTACCCGCTAGGTAACCTAGATAGTCCAATTGCCCGTTAGCTAACCTAGATAGTCGAAGTGTCCGCTAGTTAACCTACATAGTCCAAGTGCCCGTTCGTTAACGTAGATAGGCCAAGTGCCTGCCAGGTAACCTAGACAGTCCAAGTGCCCGCTAGGTTACCTACATAGTCAAAGTGCACGTTCGTTAACCTAGATAGCCCAAGTGCCCGCTGGTAACCTACATAGTCCAAGGGCCCGCTAGGTAACCTTGATAGTCCAAGTGCCTTCTAGTTAACCTACATAGTCCAAGTGCCCGCTAGGTATCCTACATAGTCCAAGTGCCCACTAGGTAACCTAAATAATCCAAATGCCCGCTAGGGAAACTACATAGTCCAAGTGCCCGCTAGTTAACCTAGATAGTCCAAGTGCCCGCTAGTAAACCTAGATAGTCCAAGGGCCCGCTAGTTAATCTAGATAGTCCAAGTGCCCTTTCGTTAACCTAGATAGTCCAAGTGCCCTTTAGGTAACCTACATAGTCCAAGGGCCCGCTAGGTAACCTATATAGTCCAAGTGCCCACTAAGAAATCAAGATAGTCCAAGTGCCCGTTAGGTAACCTAGATAGTCCAAGTGCCCGCTAGGTAACCTACATAGTCCAAGTGCCCGCTAGTTAACCTACATAGTCCAAGGGCCCACTAGTTAACCTAGATCGTCTAAGTGTCCTCTCGTTAACCTACATAGTCCAAATGAACCCTAGTTAACCTACATAGTCCAAGTGCCGCTAGGTAACCTACATAGTGCAAGTGTCCCCTAGTTAGCCTACATAGTCCAAGTGGCCGGTAGTTAACATAGATAGTCCAAGTGCCCACTAGGGAACATACATAGTACAACTGCCCGCTAGGTAACCTAGATAGTGCATGTGCCCGGTAGTTAACCTACATAGTCCAAGTGCCCCCTAGGTAACCTAGATAGTCCAAGTGCCCGCTAGTTAACCTAGATAGTCCAAGTGCCCTCTAGTTAACCTAGATCGTCCTAGTGCCCGCTAGTTAACCTACGTAGTCACAAGGCCCGCTAGTTAACCTACATAGTCCAAGGTCCGCTAGTTAACCTAGATAGTCCAAGTGCTCGCTAGTCAACCTACATAGTACAAGGGCCCACTAGTTGACCTAGATAGTCCAAGTGCCCGCTAGCTAACCTAGATAGTCCAAGTGCCCGCTAGGTAACCAAAGCAGTCCAAATATCCGATAGGCATCCTACATAGTCCAAGTGCCCGCAAGGTAACCTACATTGTCCAAGTGCCCGTTCGTTAACCTAGATAGTCCAAGTGCCCGCTAGGTAACCTAGACTGTCCAAGTGCCCGCTAGGTTACCTACATAGTCCAAGTGCCCGTTCGTTAACCTAGATAGTCCAAGTGCCCGCTAGGAAACCTTCATAGTCCAAGGGCCCGCTAGATAACCTAGATAGTCCAAGTGCCCGCTAGGTAACCTAGAGTCCAAGTGCTCGATAGTAGACCTACATAGTCCAAGTGCCCCCTATGTAACCTAGATAGTCAAAGTGCCGGTCAGGTAACCTAGATAGTCCAAGTGCCCGCTAGGTAACTTACATTGTCCAAGTTCCCGCTAGGTAACCTAGAGTCCAAGTGCTCGCTAGTTAACCTACATAGTCCAAGTGCCCGCTAGGTAACCAATATAGTCCAAATGCCCGCTAGGGGCCCTAATATTCCAAATGCCCGCTAGTTAACCTAGATAGTCCAAGTGCTCGCTAGTTAACCTAGATAGTCCCAGTGCCCGCTAGGGAACCAATCTAGTCCATGTACACGCTAGGAAACGTACATACTCCAAGTGCCCGCTACGTAACGTACATAGTCCAAGTACCCGCTAGGTAACGTAGATAGTCCAAGTGCCCGCTAGGGAACGTACATAGTCCAAGTGCCCGCTAGGTAACCTAGATAGTCCAAGTGCCCGCTAGTTAACCTACATAGTCCAAGTGCCCGCTAGGTAACCTAGATAGTGTAAGGTTCCGCTAGTTAAACTAGATAGTTGAAGTACCCGCTAGGTAACCTAGATCGTCCAAGGGCCCACTAGTTAGCCTACATAGTCCAAGTGCCCGCTAGCTAACCTAGATATTCCAAGTGCCCGTTCGGTAACCTAGATAGTCTAAGTGCCCTTTAGGGAACCTAGATAGTCCAAGGGCCCGCTAGTAAACCTACATAGTCCATGGGCCCGCTAGTTAACCTACATAGTGCAAGTGTCCGCTAGTTAACCTACATATTCCAAGTGCCCGCTATTTAACCTACATAATCTAAGTGCCAGCTAGGTAACCTAGATAGTTCAAGTGCCTGCTAGGGAATCTAGATAGTCCAAGTGCCTGTTAGCTAACCTAGATAATCCAAGTGCCCGCTAGGTAACCTAGACAGTCCAAGTGCCCACTAGTTAACCTACATAGTCCAAGTGCCCGATAGGGAACCTACATAATCCAAGTGCCCGCTCGGTAACCTACATACTCCAGGTGCGCGTTAGTTAACCTAGATAGTCAAAGTGCCTGCTAGGTAACCTAGATAGTCCAAGTGCCCGCTATGTAACCTACATAGTAAAAGTTCCCGATGGTAACCTAAATAGTCCAAATGCACGATAGGGAACCTACATAGTCCAAGTGCCTGCTAGTAAACCTACATAATCCATGGCCCGCTAGTTAACCTACATAGTGCAAGGGCCTGCTAGTTAACCTAGATCGTGCAAGTGTCCGCTAGTTAGCCTATATAGTCCAAGTGCCCGCTAGTTAACCTATATACCAAGTGCCCGCTACGTAACCTAGATAGTCCAAGGGCACGCTAGTTAACCTACATAGTGCAAGTGCCCGCTAGGCAACCTAGATAGTCCAAAGCCTGCTAAGGAACCTACATAGTCCAAGTGCACGCTAGTTAACATATATAGTCCAAGTGCCTGCTAGTTAACCTAGATAGTCCAAGTGCCTGCTAAGTAACCTACATAGTGCAAGTGTCCGCTAGTTAACCTACATAGTCCAAGTGCCCGCTAGTTAACCTAGATAGTTCAAGTACCCGCTAGGTAACCTAGATAGTCCAAGGGCCCCCTAGTTGGCCTACATAGTCCAAGTGCCCGCTAGGTAACCTATATAGTCCAAGTGCCCTTTAGGGAACCTACATAATCGAAGGGCCCGCAAGTAAACCTACATAGTTCAAGGGCCCGCTAGTTAACCTACATATTCCAAGTGCCCGCTAGTTAACCTACATAATCTAAGTGCCCGTTAGCTAAACTAGATAGTCCAAGGGCCCGCTAGTTGACCTACATAGTCCACGTGCCAGCTAGGTATCCTAGATAGTACAAGTGCACGCTAGGAAACCTAGATAGTCCAAGTGCCCGTTAGTTAACCTAGATAGTCCAAGTGCCCACTAGGGGACGTACTTAGTCCATGTGCCCATTAGCTAACGTAGATAGTCCAAGTGCCCGCTAGTTAACATTGATCATCCAAGTGCCCGCTAGTTAACCTAGATAGTCCAAGTGCCCTCTAGTTAACCTAGATCGTCCAAGTGCCCGCTAGTTAACCTACATAGTCCAAAGGCCCGCTAGTTAACCTACATAGTCCAAGATCCGCTAGTTAACCTAGATAGTCCAAGTGCTCGCTAGTCAACCTACATAGTACAAGGACCCACTAGTTGACCTAGATAGTCCAAGTGCCCGCTAGCTAACCTAGATAGTCCAAGTGCCCGCTAGGTAACCTAAGTAGTCCAAATATCCGATAGGATCCTACATAGTCCAAGTGTCCGCTAGGTAACCTACATTGTCCAAGTGCCCGTTCGTTAACCTAGATAGTCCAAGTGCCCGCTAGGTTAACTACATAGTCCAAGTGCCCGTTCGTTAACCTAGATAGTCCAAGTGCCCGCTAGGAAACCTACATAGTCCAAGGGCCCGCTAGGTAACCTAGATAGTCCAAGTGCCCGCTAGGTAACCTAGAGTCCAATTGCTCGATAGTTAACCTACATAGTCCAAGTGCCCGTTATGTAACCTAGATAGTCCAAGTGCCCGCTAGGTAACCTAAGTAGTCCAAATATCCGATAGGGATCCTACATAGTCCAAGTGCCCGCTAGGTAACCTACATTGTCCAAGTGCCCTTTCGTTAACCTAGATAGTCCAAGTGCCCGCTAGGTTACCTACATAGTCCAAGTGCCCGTTCGTTAAACTAGATAGTCCAAGTGCCCGCTGGGAAACCTACATAGTCCAAGGGCCTGCTAGGTAACCTAGATAGTCCAAGTGCCCGCTAGGTAACCTACAGTCCAAGTGCTCGATAGTTAACCTATATAGTCCAAGTGCCCGCTATGTAACCTAGATAGTCAAAGTGCCAGTTAGGTAACCTAGATAGTCCAAGTGCCCGCTAGGTAACTTACATTGTCCAAGTTCCCGCTAGGTAACCTAGATAGTCCAAGTGCCCGTTACCTAACCTAGATAGTCCAAGTGCCCGCTAGGCAACCTACATAGTCCAAGAGCCCGTTCGTTAACCTAGCAGTCCAAATGCCCGCTAGTTAACCTAGACAGTCCAAGTGCTCGCTAGGTTACCTGCATATTCCAAGTGCCCATTCGTTAACCTAGATAGTCCAAGTACCCACTAGGTAACTTACATAGTCCAAGTGCCCGCTAGGTAACCTATATAGTCCAAGTGCCTGCTAGGTAACCTAGATAGTCCAAGGGCCCGCTAGTTAACCTACATAGTCCAAGGGCTCACTTGTTCACTTTGATAGTCCAAGTGCCCGCTAGTTAACCTAGATCTTCAAAGTACCCGCTAGTTAACCTAGATTGTCCAAGTGCCCGCTAGTTAACCTACATAGTCCAAGGGCCCACTAGTTAACCTAGATATTCCAAGTGTCCTCTAGTTAACCTACATTGTCCAAGTGCCCGCTAGTTAACCTATATACCAAGTGCCCGCTACATAACCTAGATATTCCAAGGGCACGCTAGTTAACCTATATTGTCCAAGTGCCCGCTAGGCAACCTAGATAGTCCAAGTGCCCGCTAAGGAACCTACATAGTCCAAGTGCACGCGAGTTATCCTAGATAGTCCAAGTGCCCGCTAGTTAACCTAGATAGTCCAAGTGCCTGCTAGGTAACCTACATAGTGCAAGTGTCCGCTACTTAACCTACATATTTCAAGTGCCCGCTAGTTAACATAGATAGTTCAAATGCCCTCTAGGGAACGTACATAGTCCAAGTGCCCGCTAGGTAACCTAGATAGTTCAAGTACCCGCCAGGTAACCTAGATCATCAAAGGGCCCACAAGTTAGCCTCCATAGTCCATGTGCCCGCTAGGTAACCTAGATAGTCCAAGTGCCCTTTAGGGAACCTAGATAGTCCAAGTGCCCTTTAGGGAACCTAGATAGTCAAGGGCCCGCTAGTAAACCTACATAGCCCATGGGCCTGCTAGTTAACCTACATATTCCAAGTGCCCTCTAGTTAACCTACATAATCTAAGTGCCCGTTGGCTAACCTAGATAGTCCAAGGGCCCGCTAGTTGACCTACATAGTCAAAGTGCCAGCTAGGTAACCTAGGTAGTACAAGTGCCCCCTAGGGAACCTAGATAGTCCAAGTGCCTGTTGGCTAACCTAGATAGTCCAAGTGGCGGCTAGGTAACCTACATAGTCCAAGTACCCGTTCGTTAACCTAGATAATCCAAGTGCCCGTTCGTTAACCGAGATAATCTAAGTGCCCACTAGGTAACCTAGACAGTCCAAGTGCCCGCTAGTTAACCTACAAAGTCAAAGTGCCCTATAGGGAACCTACATAATCCAAGTGCCCGCTAGGCAACCTACAAAGTCCAAGTGCCCGTTAGTTAACCTAGATAGTCAAAGTGCCTGCTAGGTAACCTAGATAGTCCAAGTACCCGCTAGGTATCCTACATAGTCCAATTGCCCGCTAGGTAACTTAAATAGTCCAAATGCCCGCTAAGGAAACTACATAGTCCAAGTGCCCGCTCGTTAACCTAGATAGTCTAAGTGCCTGCTAGTAAACCTACATAATCCATGGGCCCGCTAGTTAACCTAGATAGTACAAGTGCCAGCTAGTTAACCTACATAGTCCAAGTGCCCGCTTGGAAACCTAGACAATTCAAGTGACCACTAGGTTACCCACATAGTCCAAGTGCCCACTAGGTAACCTACATAGTTCAAGTGCCCGCTAGGTAACCAATATAGTCCAAATGCCCGCTAGGGGCCCTAATATTCCAAATGCCCGCTAGTTAACCTAGATAGTCCAAGTGCTCGCTAGTTAACCTAGATAGTCCCAGTGCCCACTAGTTAACCCGATAGACCAAATGCCCGCTAGGGAACCTCTCTAGTCCAAGTACCCGCTA
This sequence comes from Tenrec ecaudatus, assembly GCF_050624435.1. Classification (NCBI taxonomy): domain Eukaryota; kingdom Metazoa; phylum Chordata; class Mammalia; order Afrosoricida; family Tenrecidae; genus Tenrec; species Tenrec ecaudatus. Next base: position 165,111 of record NW_027457673.1, read on the forward strand.
GGGAACCTACATAGTCCAAGTGCCCGCTAGGTAACGTACATAGTCCATTGCCCGCTAGGTAACGTACATAGTCCAAGTGCCCTCTAGGGAACGTACATAGTCCAAGTGCCCGCTAGGTAACCTAGATAGTCCAATTGCTCGCTAGTTAACCTACATAGTCCAAGTGCCTGGTAGGTAACCTAGATAGTCCAAGTGCCCACTAGTTAACCTACAAAGTCCAGGTTCCCCCTAGGTAACCTAGATAGTCCAAGGGCCCGCTAGGTAACCTACATAGTCCAAATGCCTGATAGGGAACCTATATAGTCCAAGTGCCCACTAGGTAACCTACATTGTCCATTTGCTCTCTAGGTAACCTACATAGTCCAAATGCCCACTAGTTAACCTACATAGTCCAAGTGCCCGATAGGGAACCTACATAATCCAAGTGACCGCCAGGGAACCTACATAGTCCAAGTGCCCGTTAGGTAACCTACATAGTCCAAATGCCCGCTAGGGAACCCACATAGTCCAAGTGCTCGCTAGGGAACCTACATAGTCCAAGGGTCCGCTATGGAACCTACATAGTCCAAGTTCCCGTTAGTTAACCTAGATAGTCCCAGTGCCCGCTTGGTAACTTAGATAGTCCAACAGCCCTATACGTAACCTACATACTCCAAGAACCGGCTATAACGTAGATAGTTCAAGTGCCAGCTAGGTAACCTAGATAGTTCTTGTGCCGCTAGGTAACCTACAAAGTCTAAGTGCCCGCTAGGTTATCTATATAGTCCAAATGCCCGCTAGGGAATCTACATAGTCCAAGGGCCTGCTAGTTAACGTAGATAGTCCAAGTGCCCCTAGTTAATCTACATAGTCCAAGGGCCCGCTAGTTAACCTACATAGTCCAAGTGCCCGCTAGGTAACCTAAATAGTCCAAATGCCCGCTAGGGAAACTACATAGTCCAAGTGCCCTCTAGTTAACCTAGATAGTCTAAGTGCCTGCTAGTAAACCTACATAATCCATGGGCCCGCTAGTTAACCTAGATAGTCCAAGTGCCCGCTAGTTAACCTACATAGTCCAAGTGCCCGCTAGCTAACCTAGACAGTTCAAGTGACCACTAGGTTACCCACATTGTCCAAGTGCCCGTTCGTTAACGTACATAGTCCAAGTGCCCGCTAGGTAACCAATATAGTCCAAATGCCCGCTAGGGGCCCTAATATTCCAAATACCCGCTAGTTAACCTAGATAGTCCAAGTGCCCGCTAGTTAACCTAGATAGACCAAGTGCCCGCTAGGGAACCTATCTAGTCCAAGTACCCGCTAGGAAACCTACATAGTCCAAGTGCCCGCTAAGTAACGTACATAGTCCAAGTGCCCGCTAGGGAACGTACATAGTCCAAGTGCCCGCTAGGTAACCTAGATAGTCCAATTGCCCGCTAGTTAACCTACATAGTCCAAGTGCCTGGTAGGTAACCTAGATAGTCCAAGTGCCCACTAGTTAACCTACAAAGTCCAGGTTCCCCCTAGGTAACCTAGATAGTCCAAGGGCGCGCTAGGTAACCTACATAGTCCAAATGCCTGATAGGGATCCTATATAGTCCAAGTGCCCACTAGGTAACCTACATTGTCCATTTGCCCTCTAGGAAACCTACATAGTCCAAATGCCCACTAGTTAACCTACATAGTCCAAGTGCCCGATAGGGAACCTACATAATCCAAATGACCGCCAGGGAACCTACATAGTCCAAGTGCCCGTTAGGTAACCTACATAGTCCAAATGCCCGCTAGGGAACCAACATAGTCCAAGTGCTCGCTAGGGAACCTACATAGTCCAAGGGCCCGCTACGGAATCTGCATAGTCCAAGTTCCCGTTAGTTAACCTAGATAGTCCCAGTGCCCGCTTGGTAACTTAGATAGTCCAACAGCCCTCTAGGTAACCTACATACTCCAAGAACCGGCTATAACGTAGATAGTTCAAGTGCCAGCTACGTAACCTAGATAGTTCTTGTGCCGCTAGGTAACCTACAAAGTCTAAGTGCCCGCTAGGTTATCTATATAGTCCAAATGCCCGCTAGGGAATCTACATAGTCCAAGGGCCTGCTAGTTAACGTAGATAGTCCAAGTGCCCCTAGTTAATCTACATAGTCCAAGGGCCCGCTAGTTAACCTACATAGTCCAAGTACCCGCTAAAAACCTAGATAGTCCAAGTGCACGCTAGTTAACCTAGATAGTCCAAGTGCCCTCTAGTTAACCTAGATCTTCCAAGTGCCCGCTAAGAACCCTAGATAGTCCAATTGCCCGTTACCTAATCAAGATAGTCCAATTGCCCGCTATGCAACATACATAGTCCAAGTGCCCGTTCGTTAACCTAGAAGTCCAAGTGCCCACTAGGTAACCTAGACTCTCCAAGTCCCCGCTAGGTTACCTACATAGTCCAAATGCCCGTTCCGTAACCTAGATAGTGCAAGTGCCCGGTAGTTAACCTACATAGTCCAAGTGCCCGCTAGGTAATCTAGATAGTCCAAGGGCCCGCTAGTTAACCTACATAGTCCAAGTGCCCGGTAGTTAACTTTCATAGTTCAAGTGTCCGTAGGGAACATACAGAGTCCAAGTGCCCGCTAGGGAACATACATATTGCAAGTGCCCGCTAGGCAATCTACATAGTCCAAGGGCCCGCTAGTTAATGTAGATAGTCCAAGTGCCGCTAGTTAATCTACATAGTTCAATGGCCCGCTAGTTAACCTACATAATCCAAGTACCCGCTAGTTAACCTAGATCGTCCAAGTGTCCGCTAATTAACCTACATAGTACAAGTGCCCGCTAGGGAACCTAGATAGTCCAAGTGCCCGCTCTGGAACCTACATAGTCCAAGTGACTGCTAGGGAACCTACATTGTCCAAGTGCCAGCTCTGGAACATACATAGTCCAAGTGCCCACTATGGAATCTACATAGTCCAATGGCCCGCTAGTTACCCTACATAGTCCAAGTACCCGCTAGTTAACCTAGATCGTCCAAGTGCCCACTAGGTAACCTATATAGTCCAAGGGCCCGCTAGTTAACCTACATAGTCCAAGGGACCGCTAGTTAACCTACATCGTCCAAGGGCCCGCTAGTTAACCTACATTGTCCAAGGGCCCGCTAGTTAACCTACATCGTCCAAGGGCCCGCTAGTTAACCTAGATAGTCCAAGTGCCCGCTAGTTAACCTACATAGTCCAAGTGCCCGCGAGGTAACCTAGACATTTCAAGTGACCACTAGGTTACCTACATAGTCCAAGTGCCCGTTCGTTAACCTACATAGTCCAAGTGCCCGCTAGGTAACCAATATTGTCCAAATGCCCGCTAGGGGCCCTAATTGTCCAAATGCCTGCTAGTTAACCCAGATAGTCCAAGTGCTCGCTAGTTAACCTAGATAGTCCACGTGCCCGCTAGTTAACATAGATAGACCAAGTGCCCGCTAGGGAACCTATCTAGTCCATGTACCCGCTAGGAAACGTACATAGTCCAAGTGCCCGCTAGGTAACGTACATAGTCTAAGCTCCCGCTAGGTAACCTAGATAGTCCAAGGGACTGCTAGGGAACGTACATAGTCCATTTGCCTGCTAGGTAACCTAGATAGTCCAAGGGCCCGCTAGGTAACCTACATTGTCCTAGTGCCCCCTAGTTAACCTACATTCTCCACGTGCCCTATAGGGAACCTACATAGTCCAAGTGCCCGCTAGGTAACTTACATAGTCCAAATGCCCGCTAGTTAACCTGCATAGTCCAAGTGCCCGCTAGGGAACTTACATAGTCCAAGTTCCCGATAGGGAACTTACATAATCCAAGTGCCCGCTAGTTGACCTACATAGTCCAAGTACCGCTAGTTAACCTACATAGTCCAAGTGCCCGATAGGGAACCTACATAATCCAAGTGCCCGCTAGGGAACCTACATTGTCCAAGTGCCCGTTAGTTAACCTAGATAGTCCAAGTGCCCGCTAGGTATCCTAGATAGTCCAACAGCCCGGTAGGTAACCTACATACTCCAAGTACCTGCTAGGTAACGTAGATAGTTCAAGTGCCTGTTAGGTAACCTAGATAGTCCAAGTGCCCGCTAGGAACCTACTAAGTCTAAGTGCCCGCTGAGTAATCTATATAGTCCAAATAACCGCTAGGGAGCCTACATAGTCCAAATGCCCGCTAGGTAACCTAGATAGTCTAGGGCCCGCTAGGTAACCTACATAGTCCTAGTGCCCCCTAGTTAACCAACATTTTCCAAGTGCACGATAGGGAACCTACATATTCCAAGTACCCGCTAGGTAACCTACATAATCCAAATGCCCTCTAGTTAACCAACATAATCCAAATGCCCGCTAGTTGACCTACATAGTCCAAGTGCCCGCTAGGTAACCTTTATAATCCTAGTGCCCGCTAGGGAACCTTCATAGTCCTAGTGCCACCTAGGTAACCTAGATATTCCAAGTGCCCGCTAGTTAACCTAGATAGTCCTAGTGCCCGTTAGTTAACCTAGAGTGTCCAAGTGCCCACTAGGGGACGTACGAAGTCCAAGTGCCTGTTAGCTAACCTAGATAGTCAAAGTGCCCGCTAGTTAACATTGATCATCCCAGTGCCCGCTAGTTAACCTACATAGTCCAAGTGCACGCTAGTTAACCTACATAGTCCAAGGGCCCGCTAGTTAACCTACGTAGACCAAGGTCCGCTAGTTAACCTAGGTAGTCCAAGTGCTCGCTAGTTAACCTACATAGTACAAGGGCCCACTAGTTGACAAAGATAGTCCAAGTGCCCGCGAGTTAACCTAGTTAGTCCAAGTGCCCGCTAGGTAACCTACATAGTCCACGTGCCCGTTCGTTAACCTAGATAGTCCAAGTGCCCGCTAGGAAACGTACATAGTCCAAGGGCCCGCTAGGTAACCTAGATAGTCCAAGTGCCCGCTAGGTAACCTAGAGTCCAAGTGCTCGCTAGTTAACCTACATAATCCAAGTGCCCGCTATGCAACCTAGATAGTCAAAGTGCCCGTTAGGTAACCTAGATAGTCCAAGTGCCCTCTAGGTAACTTACATTGTCCAAATTCCGGCTAGGTAACCTAGATACTCAAGGTGCCCGTTACCTAAACTAGATAGTCCAAGTGCCCGCTAAGCAACCTACATAGTCCAAGTGCCCGTTCGTTAACCTAGAGGTTCAAGTGCCCGCTAGGTAACCTAGACAGTCCAAGTGCCCGCTAGGTTACCTGCATATTCCAAGTGCCCGTTCGTTAACCTAGATAGTCCAAGTGCCCACTAGGTAACCTACATAGTCCAAGTGCCCGCTAGGTAACCTATATAGTCCAAGTGCGGGCTAGGTAACCTAGATAGTCCAAGGGCCCGCTAGTTAACCTACATAGTCCAAGGGCTCACTTGTTAACGTTGATAGTCCAAGTGCCTGCTAGTTAACCTAGATCGTCCAAGTGCCCGCAAGTTAACCTAGATAGTCCTAGTGCCCGTTAGTTAACCGAGAGTGTCCAAGTGCCCGCTTGGTAACCTAGATAGTCCAACAGCCCGCTAGGTAACCTACATACTCCAAAACCCGCTAAGTAACGTAGATAGTTCATGTACCAGCTAGGTAATCTAGATAGTCCAAATGCCCGCTAGGGAAACTACATAGTCCAAGGGCCCACTAGTTAACGTAGATAGTCCAAGTGCCGCTAGTTAATCTACATAGTCCAAGGGCCCGCTAGTTAACCTACATAGTCCAAGTACCCGCTAGTTAACCTAGATCGTCCAAGTGCCCGCTAGGTAACCTAGATAATCCAAGCGCCCCCTAGTTAACCTATATAGTCCAAGTGCCCGCTAGTTAACCTAGATCGTCCAAGTGCCCGCTAGTTAACCAACGGTGTCAATGGACCCGCTAGTTAACCTACATAGTGGAAGAGCCCGCTAGTTAACCTAGATCGTGCAAGTGTCCGCTAGTTAACCTACATAGTCCAAGTGCCAGTTAGCTAACCTAGATATTCCAAGGACCCGCTAGTTGACCTATATTGTCCAAGTGCCCGCTGGGTAACCTAGATAATCCAAGTGCCCGCAAGGGAACCTTCATAGTCCAAGTGCCAGCTAGGTAACCTAGATAGTCCAAGTGTCTGCTAGTTAACCTAGATAGTCCAAGTGCCCTCTAGTTAACCTAGATCATCCAAGTGCCCGCTAGTGAACCTAGATAGTCCAAGTGCCCGCTTGGTAACCTAAGTTTTCCAAATGTCCGATAGGGATCCTACATAGTCCCAGTGTCCGCTAGGTAACGTACATAGTCTAAGTGCCCGTTTGTTAACCTAGATAGTCCAAGTGCCTGCTAGGTAACCTAGACTGTCCAAGTGCCCGCTAGGTTACCTACATAGTCCAAGTGCCCGTTCGTTAACCTAGATAGTCCAAGTGCCCGCTAGGAAACCTACATTATCCAAGGGCACGCTAGGTAACCTAGATAGTCCAAGTGCCCGCTAGGTAACCTAGAGTCCAAGTGCTCGCTAGTTAACCTACATAGTCCAAGTGCCCGCGATGTAACCTAGATAGTCAAAGTGCCCGTTAGGTAACCTAGATATTCCAAGTGCCCGCTAGGTAACTTACATTGTCCAATTTCCCGCTAGGTAACCTAGATACTCAAAGTGCCCGTTACCTAACCTAGATAGTCGTAGTGCCCGCTAAGCAACCTACATAGTCCAAGTGCCCGTTCGTTAACCTAGAAGTCCAAGTGCCCGATAGGTAACCTAGACAGTCCAAGTGCCCGCTAGGTTACCTGCATATTCCAAGTGCCCGTTCGTTAACCTAGATAGTCCAAGTGCCCACTAGGTAACCTACATAGTCCAAGTGCCCTCTAGGTAACCTATATGGTCCATGTGCCCGCAAGGGAACCTAGATAGTCCAAGGGCCCGCTAGTTAACCTACATAGTCCAAGGGCTCACTTGTTAACTTTGATAGTCCAAGTGTCCTCTAGTTAACCGAGATCGTCCAAGTGCCCGCTAGTTAACCTAGATTGTCCAAGTGCCCGCTTGTTAACCTACATAGTCCAAGGGCCCACTAGTTAACCTAGATAGTCCAAGTGTCCTCTAGTTAACCTACATAGTCCACGTGCCCGCTGGTTAACCTATATACGAAGTGCCCGCTACGTATCCTAGATAGTCCAAGTGCATGCTAGTTAACCTACATAGTCCGAGTGCCCGCTTGGCAACCTAGATAATCCAAGTGCCCGCTAAAGAACCTACATAGTCCAAGTGCACGCTAGTTAACCTAGATAGTCCAAGTGCCTGCTAGGTAACCTACATAGTGCAAGTGTCCACTAGTTAACCTACATATTCAAAGTGCCCATTAGTTAACATAGATAGTCCAAGTGCCCGCTAGGGAACGTACATAGTCCACGTGCCCGCTAGGTAACCTAGATAGTGCAAGTGCCCGCTAGTTAACCTAGATAGTTCAAGTACCCGCTAGGTAACCTAGATCGTCCAAGGGCCCCCTAGTTAGCCTACATAGTCCAAGTGCCCGCTAGGTAACCTAGATAGTCCATGTGCACGTTCGGTAACCTAGATAGTCCAAGTGCCCTTTAGGGAACCTAGATAGTCCAAGGGCCCGCTAGTAAACCTACGTACTTCATGGGCCCGCTAGTTAACCTACATAGTGCAAGTGTTGCTAGTTAACCTACATATTCCAAGTGCCCGCTATTTAACCTACATAATCTAAGTGCCAGCTAGGTAACCTAGATAGTACAAGTGCCTGCTAGGGAATCTAGATAGTCCAAGTGCCTGTTAGCTAACCTAGATAGTCCAAGTGGCGGCTAGGTAACCTACATAGTCCAAGTGCACGTTCATTAACCTAGATAATCCAAGTGCCCGCTAGGTAACCAGGACAGTCCAAGTGTCCGCTAGTTTACCTCCATAGTCCATGTGCCCGATAGGGAACCTACATAATCCAAGTGCCCGCTAGGAAACCTGGATAGTCAAAGTGCCTACTAGGTAACCTAGATAGTCCAAGTGCCCGTTCGTTAACCTAGAAGTCAAGAGCCCGCTATGTAACCTAGACAGTCCAAGTGCCCGCTAGTTAACCTAGATAGCCCAAGTGCCTGCTAGGTAACCTACATAGTGCAAGTGCCCGCTAGTTAACATAGATAGTCCAAGTGTCGGCTAGGGAACGTACATAATCCAAGTGCCCGCTAGTTAACCTAGATAGTTCAAGTACCCGCTAGGTAACCTAGATAGTACAAGGGCCCCCTAGTTAGCCTATATAGTCCAAGGGCCCACTAGTTAACCTAGATAGTCCAAGTGCCTTTTCGGTAACCTAGATAGTCCAAGTGCCCTTTATGGAACCTAGATAGTCCAAGGACACGCAAGTAAACCTACATAGTCCATGGGCCCGCTAGTTAACCTATATATTCCAAGTGCCCGCTAGTTAACCTACAAAATCTAAGTGCCCGTTAGCTAACCTACATAGTCCAAGTGCCCGCTAGGGATCCTTCATAATCCAACTGCCTGATAGGTAACCTAGATAGTCCAAGTGCCCGCTAGTTAACCTAGATAGTCCTAGTGCCCGTTTGTTAACCTAGATAGTCCAAGTGCCCGCTAGTTAACCTAGATAGTCCTAGTGCCCGTTTGTTAACCTAGATAGTCCAAGTGCCCACTAGGGGACGTGCATAGTCCAAGTGCCTGCTAGGCAACCAATATAGTCCAAGTGCCCGTTAGTTAACCTAGATAGTCAAAGTGCCTGCTAGGTAACCTAGGTAGTCCAAGTGCTCGCTAGGTAACCTACATAGTCCAAGTGCCCGCTTGGTAACCTAAATAGTCCAAATGCCCGCTAGGAAAACTACATAGTCCTAGTGCCTGCTAGTAAACCTACATAATCCATGGGCACGCTAGTTAACCTACATAGTACAAGGACCCGTTAGTTAACCTAGATCGTGCAAGTGTCCGCTAATTAACCTACATAGTCCAAGTGCCCGCTAGGGATCCTTCATAATCCAACTGCCTGATAGGTAACCTAGATAGTCCAAGTGCCCGCTAGTTAACCTAGATAGTCCTAGTGCCCGTTTGTTAACCTAGATAGTCCAAGTGCCCGCTAGGTAACCTAGATAGTCCAAGTGCCTGTTACCTAACCTAGATAGTCCAAGTGCGCGCTAGGCAACCTACATAGTCCAAGTGCCCGTTCGTTAACCTAGAAATCAAGAGCCCGCTATGTAACCTAGACAGTCCAAGTGCCCACTAGGTTACCTGCATATTCCAAGTGCCCGTTCGTTAACATAGATAGTCCAAGTGCCCACTAGGGAACATATAGAGTCCAAGTGCTGTCTAGGTAACCTAGATAGTCCAAGGGCCCCCTAGTTAACCTACATAGTCCAAGGGCCCGCTAGTTAACCTACATCGTCCAAGGGCCCGCTAGTTAACCTACATAGTCCAACTGCCCCCTAGGTAACCTAGACAGTTCAAGTGACCACTAGGTTACTTACATAGTCCAAGTGCCTGTTCGTTAACCTACATAGTCCAAGTGCCCTCTAGGTAACCAATATAGTCCAAATGCCCGCTAGGGACCCTAATAGTCCAAGTGCCCGCTAGTTAACCTAGATAGTCCAAGTGCTCGCTAGTTAACCTAGATACTCCAAGTGCTCGCTAGTTAACCTAGATACTCCAAGTGCCCGCTAGTTAACCTAGATAGACCAAGTGCCCGCTAGGGAACCTACCTAGTCCAAGTGCCTGATAGGGAACTTACATAGTCCAAGGGCCTGCTAGGGAACCGACACAGTCCAAGTGCCCGTTAGTTAACCTAGATAGTCCAACAGCCCGCTAGGTAACCTACATACTCCAAGAACCGGCTAGGCAACTTAGATAGTTCAAGTGCCAGCTATGTAACTTGGATACTCCATGTGCCGCTAGGTAACCTACAAAGTCAAAGTGCCGGCTAGGTTATCTATATAGTCCAAATGCCCGCTAGGGTATCTACATAGTCCAAGGGCCCGCTAGTTAACGTAGATAGTCCAAGTGCCGCTAGTTATTCTACATAGTTCAAGGGCCCACTAGTTAACCTACATAGTCCAAGTACCCGTTAAGAAACCTAGATAGTCCAAGTGCCCGTTACCTAACCTAGTTAGTCCAAGTGCCCTCTAGTTAACCTAGATCGTACAAGTGCCCGCTAAGAAACCTAGATAGTCCAAGTGCCCGTTACCTAACCTAGATAGTCCAATTGCCCGCTATACAACATACATAGTCCAAGTGCCCGTTCGTTAACCTAGAAGTCCAAGTGCCCGCTAGGTAACCTAGACTCTCCTAGTGCCCGCTAGGTTACCTACATAGCCAAATGCCCGTTTGGTAACCTATATAGTGAAAGTGCCCGGTAGTAAACCTACATAGTCCAAGTGCCCGGTAGTTAACTTACATAGTTCAAGTGTCCGTAGGGAACATACAGAGTCCAAGTGCCCGCAAGGGAACCTACATAGTCCTAGTGCCCGCTAGGTAACGTAGACAGTTCAAGTGACCACTAGGTTACCTATATAGTACAAGTGCCCGTTCGTTAACCTAGATAGCCAAGTGCCCGCTAGGTAACCTAGACAGTCCAAGTGTCTGCTAGGTAACCTACATACTCCAAATGCCCGTTCGTTAACCTACATAGTCCAAGGGCCCACTAGCAACCTAGATCGTCCAAATGTTCTCTAGTTAACCTACATAGTCCAAATGCACGTTAGTTAACCTACATAGTCCAAGTGTCCTCTAGTTAACCTACATAGTCCAAGTGCCCGGTAGTTAACATAGATAGTCCAAGTGCCCACTAGTTAACATATATAGCGAAGTGCCCGCTAGGGAACGTACATAGTCCAAGTGCCCGCTAGGTAACCTAGATAGTGCATGTGCCCGGTAGTTAACCTACATAGTTCAAGTGCCCGGTAGTTAACTTACATAGTCCAAGTGCCCGCTCTGTAACCTACATAGTCCAAGTGCCTGCTGGGGAACCTACATAGTTCAAGTGTCCGTAGGGAACATACAGAATCCATGTGCCCGCTAGGGAATCTACATAGTCCAAGGGCCCGCTAGTTAACATAGATAGTCCAAGTGCCGCTAGATAATCTACATAGTCCAAGGGCCCGCTAGTTAACCTAAATAGTCCAAGTGCCCGCTAGGGAACCTACATAGTCCAAGTGCCCGCTAGTTAACCTAGATAGTCCAAGTGCCCGCCAGTTAACTTACATAGTCCAAGGTCAGCTAGTTAACCTAGATAGTCCAAGTGCCCGCTAGTTAACCTACATAATCCAAGGTCAGCTAGTTAACCTAGATAGTCCAAGTGCCCGCTAGTTAACCTTCATAGTCTAAAAACCCGCTAGTTAGCCTAGATAGTCCAAGTGCCCGCTAGTTAACCTACATATTCCTAGGGCCCGCTAATTAACCTAGATATTCCAAGTGCCCGCTAGTTAACCTAGATTGTCCAAGTGCCCGCTAGTTAACCTACATAGTCCAAGGGCCCACTAGTTAACCAAGATAGTCCAAGTGTCCTCTAGTTTATTTACATAGTCCAAGTGCCCGCTAGGCAACTTAGATAGTCCAATTGTCCGTTCGTTAACCTAGATACCCAAGTGCCCGCTAGGTAACTTAGACAGTCCAAGTGTCTGCTAGGTAACCTACATAGTCCAAATGCCCGTTCGTTAACCTACATAGTCCAAGGACACACTTGTTAACCTAGATCGTCCAAGTGTCCTCTAGTTAACCTACATAGTACAAATGCACGCTAGTTAGCCTACATAGTCCAAGTGCCGCTAGGTAACCTAAATAGTGCAAGTGTCCCCTAGTTAACCTACATAGTCCAAGTGCCCGGGAGTTAACATAGATAGTCCAAGTGCACACTAGTTAACATATATAGCCAAGTGCCCGCTAGGGAACGTACATAGTCCAAGTGCCCGCTAGGTAACCAAGATAGTCCAAGGGCCCGCTGGTTAACCTACATAGTCCAAGTGCCCAGTAGTTAACTTACATAGTCCAAGTGCCCGCTCTGGAACCTACATAGTCCAAGTGCCTGCTAGGGAACCTACATAGTTCAAGTGTCCGTTGGGAGCATACAGAATCCAAGTGCCCGCTAGGGAATCTACATAGTCCAAGGGCCCGCTAGTTAACCTAGATAGTCAAAGTGCTGCTAGATAATCTACAGAGTCCAAGGGCCTGCTAGTTAACCTACATAGTCCAAGTACCCGCTAGTTAACCTAGATCGTCCAAGTGCACGCTAGTTAACGTACATAGTCCAAGGGCCCGCTAGTTAACCTATATAGTCCAAGTGCCCGCTAGGACCTAGACAGTCCAAGTGCCCGCTAGGTTACCTGCATATTCCAAGTGCCCGTTCGTTAACTTAGATAGTCCAAGTGCCCACTAGGTAACCTAGATAGTCCAAGAGCCTGCTAGGTAACCTAGATTGTCCAAGGGCCCGCTAGTTAACCTACATAGTCCAAGTGCTCACCTGTTAACTTTGATAGTCCAAGAGCCCGCTAGTTAACCTAGATTGTCCAAGTGCCCGCAAGTTAACCTAGATTGTCAAAGTGCCCGCTAGGGATCCTTCATAATCCAAGTGCCTGCTAGGTAACCTAGATAGTCCAAGTGCTCGATAGTTAAACTAGATAGTCCTAGTGCCCGTTAGTTAACCTAGATAGTCCAATTGCCCACTAGGGGACGTACATAGTCCATGTGCCCGCTAGGTAACCTAGATAGTCCAAGTGCGCGCTAGGATATGTACATAGTACAAGTGCCTGCTAGGAAACCTAGATAGTCCAAGTGCCCGCTATTTAACCTACATAGTCAAATTGCCTGCTAGTTAACCTAAGTACTACAAATATCTGATAGGGATCCTACATAGTCCAAGTGCCCGCTAGGTAATCTACATAATCCAAGTGCCCATTCGTTAACCTAGATAGTCCAAGTGCCCGCTAGGCTACCTAGACAGTCCTAGTGCCCCCTAGTTAGCCTACATAGTCCAAGTGCCCGATAGGGAACCTACATAATCCAAGTGCCCGATAGGGAACCTACATAATCCAAGTGCCCGCTAGGGAACCTACACAGTCCATGTGCCCGCTAGGCAACCTACATAGTCCAAGTGCCCAATATTTAACCTAGATAGTCAAAGTGCCTGCTAGTTAACCTAGATAGTCTAAGTGCCCGCTAGGTAACCTACAGAGTCCAAGTTCACGCTTGGTAACCTTAATAGTCCAAATGCCCGCTAGGGAAACTACATAATCCAAGTGCCCGCTAGTTAACCTAGATAATCCAAGTGCCTGCTAGTAAACCTACATAATCCATGGGCCAGCTAGTTAACCTACATGGTGCAAGGCCCCGCTAGTTAACCTAGATCGTGCAAGTGTCCGCTAGTTAACCTACATAGTCCACGTGCCCGCTAGGTAACCTAGATAGTCCAAGTGCGGCTAGGGATCCTTCATAATCCAAGTGAATGCTAGGTAACCTAGATAGTCCAAGTGCCCGCTAGTTAACCTAGATAGTCCTAGTTCCAGTTAGTTAACCTAGATAGTCCAAGTGCCCACTAGGGGACGTACAAAGTCCAAGTGGCCGCTAGTTAACCTACATAGTCCAAGGTCCACTAGTTAACCTAGATAGTCCAAGTGCCCGCTAGTTAACCTACATAGTACAAGGGCCCGCTAGTTGACCTAGATATTCCAAGTTCCTGCTAGTTAACCTAGATAGTCAAAGTGCCCGCTAGTTAACCTAAGTAGTACAAATGTCCGATAGGGATCCTACATAGTCCAAGTGCCCGCTAGTTAACCTACATAGTCCAAGTCCCCGCTAGGTAACCTAGATAGTCCACGTGCCCGCTAGTTAACCTACATAGTCCAAGTGCCTGCTAGGTAAACTACATAGTCCAAGTGCCCACTAGGTAACCTAGACAGTCCAATTGCCCGCTATTTAACCTAGACAGTCCAATTGCCCGCTAGTTAACCTAGACAGTCCAAGTACACGATAGGGAACCTACATAGTTCAAGTGCCCGCTGGGAACCTACATAGTCCAAGTGCTCGCTAGGCAACCTACATAGTCCAAGTGCCCGTTAGTTAACCTAGATAGTCAAAGTGCCTGCTAGGGAACCTACATAGTCCAAGTTACCGCTAGGTAACCTAGATAGTCCAATTGCCCGTTAGGTAACCTACATAGTGGAAGTGTCCGCTAGTTAACCTACATAGTCCAAGTGCCCGCTAGGGAACCTACATAGCTCAAGTTCCCGCTAGGTAACCTAGTTAGTCCAATTGCCCATTAGCTAACCTACATAGTGGAAGTGTCCGCTAGTTAACCTACATAGTCCAAGTGCCCATTCGTCAACTTGATAGTCCAAGTGCCCGCTAGGTAACCTAAGTAGTCCAAATGTCCGATAGGGTTCCTACATAGTCCAAGTGCCCGCTGGTAATCTACATAGTCCATGTGCCCGTTCGTTAACCTAGATAGGCCATGTGCCCACTAGGTTACCTAGACAGTCCATGTGCCCGCTAGGTTACCTACATAGTCCAAGTGCACGTTCGTTAGCCTAGATAGTCCAAGTGCCCGCTGGTAACCTACATAGTCCAAGGGCCCGCTAGGTAACCTTGATAGTCCAAGTGCCTTCTAGTTAACCTACATAGTCCAAGTGCCCGCTAGGTAACCTACATAGTCCAAGTGCCCGTTAGTTAACCTAGATAGTCAAATTGACTGCTAGGTAACCTAAATAGTGCAAGTGCCCGCTAGGGAACCGACATAGTCCAAGTGCCCGCTAGGTAACCTAGATAGTCCAATTGCCCGTTAGCTAACCTACATAGTGGAAGTGTCCGCTGGTTAACTTACATAGTCCAAGTGCCCGTTCGTTAACCTAGATAGTCCAAGTGCCCGCTAGGTAACCTAAGTAGTCCAAATATCCGATAGGGTTCCTACATAGTCCAAGTGCCCGCTGGTAATCTACATAGTCCATGTGCCCGTTCGTTAACCTAGATAGGCCATGTGCCCACTAGGTAACCTAGACAGTCCAAGTGCCCGCTAGGTTACCTACATAGTCCAAGTGCCCGTTCGTTAGCCTAGATAGTCCAAGTGCCCGCTGGTAACCTACATAGTCCAAGGGCCCGCTAGGTAACCTAAATAATCCAAATGCCCGCTAGGAAAACTACATAGTCCAAGTGCCCGCTAGTTAACCTGGATAGTCCAAGTGCCCGCTAGTTAACCTAGATAGTCCAAGTGCCTTCTAGTTAACCTACATAGTCCAAGTGCCAGCTAGGTAACCTACATAGTCCAAGTGCCCGCTAGTTAACCTAGATAGTCCAACTGCCCGCTAGTAAACCTAGATAGTCCAAGGGCCCGCTAGTTAATCTAGATAGTCCAAGTGCCCGCTAGTTAACCTAGATAATCCAAGTGCCCGCGAGTTAACCTAGATAGTCCAAGGGCCCACTAGTTAACCTACCTAGTCCAATGTCCGTTAGATAACCTAGATAGTCCAAGTGCACGCTAGTTAACCTAGATTGTTCAAGTGCCCGCTAGTTAACGTACATAGTCCAAGGGCCCACTAGTTAACCAAGATAGTCCAAGTGTCCTCTAGTTAACCTACATAGTCCAAATGCCCCCTAGGTAACCTAGATAGTCCAAGTGCCCGCTAGGCAACTTACATAGTCCAAATGCCCACTAGGCAACCTAGATAGTTCAAGTGCCCGTTCGTTAACCTAGATAGCCAAGTGCCCGCTAGGTAACTTAGACAGTCCAAGTGTTTGCTAGGTAACCTACATAGTCCAAATGCCCGTTCGTTAACCTACATAGTCCAAGGGCCCACTAGTTAACCTAGATCGTCCAAGTGTCCTCTAGTTAACCTACATAGTCCAAGTGCCGCTAGGTAACCTACATAGTGCAAGTGTCCCCTAGTTAACCTACATAGTCCAAGTGCCCGGTAGTTAACCTAGATAGTCCAAGTGCCCGCTAGTAAACCTAGATATTCCAAGGGCCCGCTAGTTAATCTAGATAGTCCATGTGCCCGCTAGTTAACCTAGATAATCCAAGTGCCCGCGAGTTAACCTAGATAGTCCAAGGGCCCGCTAGTTAACCTACCTACTCCAATGTCCGTTAGTTAACCTAGATAGTCCAAGTGCATGCTAGTTAACCTAGATATACCAAGTGCCCGCTAGTTAACCTAGATTGTTCAAGTGCCCGCTACTTAACGTACATAGTCCAAGGGCCCACTAGTTAACCAAGATAGTCCACGTGTCCTCTAGTTAACCTACGTAGTCCAAGTGCCCGCTAGGTAACCTAGATAGTCCAAGTGCCCGCTAGGCAACTTACATAGTCCAAATGCCCGCTAGGCAACCTAGATAGTCCAAGTGCCCGTTCGTTAACCTAGATAGCAAAGTGCCCGCTAGGTAACTTAGACAGTCCAAGTGTCTGCTAGGTAACCTACATAGTCCAAATGCCCGTTCGTTAACCTACATAGTCCAAGGGCCCACTAGTTAACCTAGTTCGTCCAAGTGTCCTCTAGTTAACCTACATAGTCCAAGTGCCGCTAGGTAACCTACATAGTGCAAGTGTCCCCTAGTTAACCTACGTAGTCCAAGTGCCCGGTAGTTAACATAGATAGTCCAAGTGCCCACTAGTTAACATATATAGCCAAGTGCCCGCTAGGGAACGCACATATTCCAAGTGCCCGCTAGGTAACCTAGATAGTGCATGTGCCCGGTAGTTAACCTACATAGTCCAAGTGCCCCTAGGTAACCAAGATAGTCCAAGGGCCCGCTGGTTAACCTACATAGTCCAAGTGCCCGGTAGTTAACTTACATAGTCCAAGTGCCCGCTCTGTAACCTACATAGTCCAAGTGCCTGCTAGGGAACCTACATAGTTCAAGTGTCCGTAGGGAACATACAGAATCCAAGTGCCCGCTAGGGAATCTACTTAGTCCAAGGGCCCGCTAGTTAACGTAGATAGTCCAAGTGCCGCTAGATAATCTACATAGTCCAAGGGCCCGCTAGTTAACCTACATAGTCCAAGTATCCGCTAGTTAACCTAGATAGTCCAAGTGCACGCTAGTTAACCTACATAGTCCAAGGGCCCGCTAGTTAACCTATATAGTCCAAGTGCCCGCTAGGGAACCTACATAGTCAAAGTGCCCGCTAGGGAACCTACATAGTCCAAGTCCCCGCTAGTTAACCTAGATAGTCCAATTGCCCGCTAATTAACCTAGATAGTCCAAGTGCCCACTAGTTAACCAGGATCATCAAAGTGCCCTCTAGGTAACTTACATAGTCCAAAGGCCTGCTAGTTAACCTACATAGAGCAAGGGCCCACTAGTTAACCTTGATAGTCCAAGTGCCCACTAGTTAACCTACATAGTCCAAGTTCCCGCTAGGTAACCTAGACAGTCCAAGTGACCATTAGGTTACCTACATAGTCCAAGTGCCCGTTCGTTAACGTAGATAGTCCAAGTGCCTCCTAGGTAAACTACATAGTCCAAGTGCCCACTAGGTAACCTAGACTGTCCAATTACCCCCTAGTTAACCTACACAGTCCAAGTACCCGATAGGGAAGCTACATAGTCCAAGTGCTCGCTAGGCAACCTACATAGTCCAAGCGCCCGCTATGTAACCTGGATAGTCCAATTGTCCGTTAGGTAACCTACATAGTGGAAGTGTCCACTAGTTAACCTACATAGTCTAAGTGACCGTTCGTTAACCTAGATAGTCCAAGTGCCCGCTAGGTAACCTAAGTAGTCCAAATGTCCGATAGGGATCCTACATAGTCCAAGTGCCCGCTGGTAATCTACATAGTCCAAGTGCCCGTTCGTTAACCTAGATAGGCCATATGCCCACTAGGTAACCTAGACAGTCCAAGTGCCCGCTAGGTTACCTACATAGTCCAAGTGCACGTTCGATAGCCTAGATAGTCCAAGTGCCCGCTGGTAACCTACATAGTCCAAGGGCCCGCTAGGTAACCTAAATAATCCAAATGCCCGCTAGGAAAACTACATAGTCCAAGTGCCTTCTAGTTAACCTACATAGTCAAGTGCCCGCTAGGTAACCTACATAGTCCAAGTGCCCGCTAGTTAACCTAGATAGTCCAAGTGCCCGCTAGTAAACCTAGATATTCCAAGGGCCCGCTAGTTAATCTAGATAGTCCATGTGCCCGCTAGTTAACCTAGATAATCCAAGTGCCCGCGAGTTAACCTAGATAGTCCAAGGGCCCGCTAGTTAACCTACCTACTCCAATGTCCGTTAGTTAACCTAGATAGTCCAAGTGCATGCTAGTTAACCTAGATATACCAAGTGCCCGCTAGTTAACCTAGATTGTTCAAGTGCCCGCTACTTAACGTACATAGTCCAAGGGCCCACTAGTTAACCAAGATAGTCCACGTGTCCTCTAGTTAACCTACGTAGTCCAAGTGCCCGCTAGGTAACCTAGATAGTCCAAGTGCCCGCTAGGCAACTTACATAGTCCAAATGCCCGCTAGGCAACCTAGATAGTCCAAGTGCCCGTTCGTTAACCTAGATAGCAAAGTGCCCGCTAGGTAACTTAGACAGTCCAAGTGTCTGCTAGGTAACCTACATAGTCCAAATGCCCGTTCGTTAACCTACATAGTCCAAGGGCCCACTAGTTAACCTAGTTCGTCCAAGTGTCCTCTAGTTAACCTACATAGTCCAAGTGCCGCTAGGTAACCTACATAGTGCAAGTGTCCCCTAGTTAACCTACGTAGTCCAAGTGCCCGGTAGTTAACATAGATAGTCCAAGTGCCCACTAGTTAACATATATAGCCAAGTGCCCGCTAGGGAACGCACATATTCCAAGTGCCCGCTAGGTAACCTAGATAGGGCATGTGCCCGGTAGTTAACCTACATAGTCCATGTGCCCCTAGGTAACCAAGATAGTCCAAGGGCCCGCTGGTTAACCTACATAGTCCAAGTGCCCGGTAGTTAACTTACATAGTCCAAGTGCCCGCTCTGTAACCTACATAGTCCAAGTGCCTGCTAGGGAACCTACATAGTTCAAGTGTCCGTAGGGAACATACAGAATCCAAGTGCCCGCTAGGGAATCTACTTAGTCCAAGGGCCCGCTAGTTAACGTAGATAGTCCAAGTGCCGCTAGATAATCTACATAGTCCAAGGGCCCGCTAGTTAACCTACATAGTCCAAGTATCCGCTAGTTAACCTAGATAGTCCAAGTGCACGCTAGTTAACCTACATAGTCCAAGGGCCCGCTAGTTAACCTATATAGTCCAAGTGCCCGCTAGGGAACCTACATAGTCAAAGTGCCCGCTAGGGAACCTACATAGTCCAAGTCCCCGCTAGTTAACCTAGATAGTCCAATTGCCCGCTAATTAACCTAGATAGTCCAAGTGCCCACTAGTTAACCAGGATCATCAAAGTGCCCTCTAGTTAACTTACATAGTCCAAAGGCCTGCTAGTTAACCTACATAGAGCAAGGGCCCACTAGTTAACCTTGATAGTCCAAGTGCCCACTAGTTAACCTACATAGTCCAAGTTCCCGCTAGGTAACCTAGACAGTCCAAGTGACCATTAGGTTACCTACAGAGTCCAAGTGCCCGTTCGTTAACGTAGATAGTCCAAGTGCCTCCTAGGTAAACTACATAGTCCAAGTGCCCACTAGGTAACCTAGACTGTCCAATTACCCCCTAGTTAACCTAGACAGTCCAAGTACCCGATAGGGAAGCTACATAGTCCAAGTGCTCGCTAGGGAACCTACATAGTCCAAGTGCTCGCTAGGCAACCTACATAGTCCAAGCGCCCGCTAGGTAACCTAGATACTCCAATTGCCCATTAGCTAACCTAGATAATCGAAGTGTCCGCTAGTTAACCTACATAGCCCAAGTTCCCGTTCGTTAACGTAGATAGGCTAAGTGCCTGCTAGGTAACCTAGACAGTCCAAGTGCCCGCTAGGTTACCTACATAGTCCAAGTGCACGTTCGTTAACCTAGATAGTCCAAGTGCCCGCTGGTAACCTACATAGTCCAAGGGCCCGCTAGGTAACCTTGATAGTCCAAGTGCCTTCTAGTTAACCTACATCGTCCAAGTTCCCGCTAGGTAACCTACATAATCCATGTGCCCAGTAGGTAACCTAAACAATCCAAATGCCCGCTAGGGAAACTACATAGTCCAAGTGCCCGCTAGTTAACCTAGATAGTCCAAGTGCCCGCTAGTAAACCTAGATAGTCCAAGGGCACGCTAGTTAATCTAGATAGTCCAAGTGCCCGCTAGTTAACCTAGATAGTCCAAGGGCCCGCTAGTTAACCTACATAGTCCAAAGGCCCGATAGAGAACCTACATAATCCAAGTGCCCGCTAGTGATCCTACATAGTCCAAGTGCCCGTTATGTAACCTAGATAGTCCAAATTCCTGCCAGGAAACCCACATAGTCCAAGTGCCCGCTGGTTAACGTAGATAGTCCAAGTGCCACTAGTTAACCTACATAGTCCAAGTACCCGCTAGTTAACCTAGATCGTCCAAGTGCCCGCTAGGTAACCTATATAATCCAAGGACCCACTAGTTAACCTACATAGTCCAAGGGCCCGCTAGGTAAACTACAAAGTCTAAGTGCCCGCTAGGTTATCTATATAGTCCAAATGCCCGCTAGGGAACCTACATAGTCCAAGTGCCCGCTAGTTAACCTACGTAGTCCAAGGTCCGCTAGTAACCCTAGATACTCCAAGTGCTCGCTAGTTAACCTACATAGTACAAGGGCCCACTAGTTGACCTAGATAGTCCAAGTGCCCGCTAGTTAACCTAGATAGTCCAAGTGCCCGCTAGGTAACCTAAGTAGTCCAAATGTCCGATAGGAATCCTACATGGTCCAAGTGCCCGCTAGGTAACCTACATAGTCCAAGTGCCCGTTCATTAACCTAGATAGTCCAAGTGCCCGCTAGGAAATCTACATAGACCAAGGGACCGCTAGGTAACCTAGATAATCCAAGTGCCCGCTAGGTAACCTAGAGTCCATGTGCTCGCCAAATAACCTACATAGTCCGAGTGTCCGCTATGTAACCTAGATAGTCAAAGTGCCTGGTAGGTAACCTAGATAGGCCAAGTGCCCGCTAGGTAACCTAGACTGTCCAAGTGCCCGCTAGGTTACCTACATATTCCAAGTGCCCGTTCGTTAACCTAGATAGTCCAAGTGCCCGCTAGGTAACCTAGAGTCCAAGTGCTCGCCAAATAACCGACATAGTCCAAGTGCCCGCTATGTAACCTAGATAGTCAAAGTGCCCGTTAGGTAACCTAGATACTCAAAGTGCCCGTTACCTAAGCTAGATAGTCCAAGTGCCCGCTAAGCAACCTACATAGTCCAAGTGCCCGTACGTTAACTTGGAAGTCCAAGTGCCCGCTATGTCACCTAGACAGTCCAAGTGCCCGCTAGGTTACCTGCATATTCCAAGTGTCCGTTCATTAACTTAGATAGTCCAAGTGCCCACTAGGTAACCTATATAGTCCAAGTGCCTGCTAGGTAACCTAGATAGTCCAAGCGCCCGCTAGTTAACCTACATAGTCCAAGAGCTCACTTGTTAGCTTTGATAGTCCAAGTGCCCGCTAGTTAACCTAGATTATCCAAGTGCCCGCTAGTTAACCTCGATTGTCCAAGTGCACGCTAGGGATACTTCATAATCCAAGTGCCTGCTAGGTAACCTTGATAGTCCAAGTGCTCGCTAGTTAACCTAGATAGTCCTAGTGCCCATTAGTTAACCTAGATACTCCAATTGCACACTAGGGGACGTACATAGTCCAAGTGCCCGCTAGGTAACCTAGATAGTCCAAGTGCGCGCTAGGGTATGTACATAGTCCAAGTGTCTGCTAGGAAACCTAGATAATCCAAGTGCCCGCTATTTAACCTACATAGTCAAATTGCCCGCTAGTTAACCTAAGTAGTACAAATGTCTGATAGGGATCCTACATAGTCCAAGTGCCCGCTAGGTAACCTACATTGTCCAAGTGCCCATTCGTTAACCTAGATAGTCAAAGTGCCCACTAGGTAACCTAGACTGTCCAAGTGCCCGCTAGGTTGCCTACATAGTCAAAGTGCCCGTTCGTTAACCTAGATAGTCAAAATGCCCGCTAGGTTACCTAGACAGTCCAAGTGCCCGCTAGGGAACCTACATAGTCCAAGTGCCCGCTAGTTAACCTACATAGTCCAAGTGCCCAATAGGGAACCTACATTATCCAAGTGCCCGCTAGGGAACCTACACAGTCCATGTGCCCGCTAGGCAACCTACATAGTCCAAGTGCCCGTTAGTTAACCTAGATAGTCCAAGTGCCTGCAAGTAAACCTACATAATCCATGGGCCAGCTAGTTAACCGACATAGTGCAAGGGCCCGCTAGTTAACCTAGATCGTGCAAGTGTCCGCTAGTTAACCTACATAGTCCACGTGCCCGCTAGGTAACCTAGATAGTCCAAGTGCCCGCTAGGGATCCTTCATAATCCAAGTGCCTGCTAGGTAACCTAGATAGTCCTAGTTCCCTTTAGTTAACCTAGATAGTCCAAGTGACCACTAGGGGACGTACAAAGTCCAAGTGGCCGATAGTTAACCTACATAGTCCAAGGTCCACTAGTTAACCTAGATAGTCCAAGTGCCCGCTAGTTAACCTACATAATACAAGGGCCCGCTAGTTGACCTAGATAGTCGAAGTTCCCGCTCGTTAACCTTGATAGTCAAAGTGCCCGCTAGATAACAAAAGTAGTAAAAATGTCCGATAGGGATCCTACATAGTCCAAGTGCCCGCTAGTTAAACTACATAGTCCAAGTCCCCACTAGGTAACCTAGACAGTCCAAGTGCCCGCTAATTAACCTACATAGTCCAAGTGCCTGCTAGGTAAACTACATAGTCCAAGTGCCCACTAGGTAACCTAGACAGTCCAATTGCCCGCTAGTTAACTAAGACCGTCCAAGTACCCGATAGAGAACCTACATAGTCCAAGTGCCCGCTGGGAACCTACATAGTCCAAGTGCCCGTTAGTTAACGTAGAGAGTCAAAGTGCCTGCTACGTAACCTAAATAGTCCAAGTGCCCGCTAGGGAACCTAGATAGTCCAATTGCCCGTTAGCTAACCTAAATAGTGGAAGTGTATGCTAGTTAACCTACATAGTCCAAGTGCCCGTTCGTTAACCTAGATAGTCCAAGTGCCCGCTAGGTAACCTAAGTAGTCCAAATGTCCGATAGGTATCCTACATAGTCCAAGTGCCCGCTGGTAATCTACATAGTCAAGTGCCCGTTCGTTAACCTAGATAGGCCATGTGCGCACTAGGTAACCTAGACAGTCCAAGTGCCCGCTAGGTTACCTACATAGTCCAAGTGCACGTTCGTTAACCTAGATAGTCCAAGTGCCCGCTGGTATCCTACATAGTCCAAGGGCCCGCTAGGTAACCT
The DNA here is from genome assembly GCF_050624435.1 of Tenrec ecaudatus. Classification (NCBI taxonomy): domain Eukaryota; kingdom Metazoa; phylum Chordata; class Mammalia; order Afrosoricida; family Tenrecidae; genus Tenrec; species Tenrec ecaudatus. The sequence continues at coordinate 188,427 of NW_027457673.1, forward strand.
TGATAGTCCAAGTGCCCACTAGGTAACCTAAATAATCCAAATGCCCGCTAGGAAAACTACATAGTCCAAGTGCCCGCTAGTTAACCTAGATATTCCAAGTGCCCGCTAGTTAACCTAGATAGTCCAAGTGCCTTCTAGTTAACCTACATAGTCCAATTGCCCGCTAGGTAACCTACATAGTCCATGTGCCCGCTAGTTAACCTAGATAGTCCAAGTGCTCGCTAGTAAACCAAGATATTCCAAGGGCCCGCTAGTTAATCTAGATAGTCCAAGTGCCCGCTAGTTAACCTAGATAATCCAAGTGCCCGATAGTTAACCTACATAGTCCAAGGGCCCTCTAGTTAACCTAGATAGTCCAATTGCCCGCTAGGTAACCTACATAGTCCAAGTGCCCACTAGTTAACCTAGATAGTCCAAGTGCCTGCAAGTAAACCAAGATAGTCCAAGGGCCCGCTAGTTACTCTAGATACTCCAAGTGCCCGCTAGTTAACCTAGATAATCCAAGTGCCCGATAGTTAACCTACATAGTCTAAGGGCCCTCTAGTTAACCTATATAGTCCAAGTGCCCGCTAGGGGACGTACATAGTCCAAGTGCTCGCTAGGGAACCTACATAGTCCAAGTGCCCGTTAGTTAACCTAGATAGTCAAAGTGCCTGCTAGGTAACCTAAATAGTCCAAGTTCCCGCTAGGGAACCTACATAGTCCAAGTGCCCGCTAGATAACCTACATAGTCCAATTGCCCGTTAGCTAACCTAGATAGTCCAAGTGTCCGCTAGTTAATCTACAGAGTCCAAGTGCCCGTTAGTTAATCTAGATAGGCTAAGTGCCCGCTAGGTAACCTAGACAGTCCAAGTGCCTGCTAGGTTACCTACATAGTCCAAGTGCACGTTCGTTAACCTAGAAAGTCCAAGTGCCCGCTGGTAACCTACATTGTCCAAGGGCCCGCTAGGTAACCTTGATAGTCCAAGTGCTTTCTACTTAACCTACATAGTCCAAGTGCCCGCTAGGTAACCTACATAGTCCAAGTGCCCACTAGGTAACCTAAATAATCCAAATGCCCGCTAGGAAAACTACATAGTCCAAGTGCCCGTTAGTTAACCAAGATAGTCCAAGTGCCCACTAGGGGACGTACATAGTCCAAGTGCCCGCAAGGTAACCTAGATAGTCCAAGTGCGCGCTAGGGTATGTACATAGTCCGAGTGCCGGCTAGGAAACCTAGATAGTCCAAGTGCCCGCTAGTTAACCTACATAGTCTAAGGGCCAGCTAGTTAACCTACATAGTACAAGGGCCCGCTAGTTGACCTACATAGTACAAGTGCCCGCTAGTTAACCTAGATAGTCCAAGTGCCCGCTAGTTAACGTAAGTAGTCCAAATGTCCGATAGGGATCCTACAGAGTCTAAGTGCCCGCTAGGTAACCTACATAGTTCAAGTGCCCGTTCGTTAACCTAGATAGTCAAAGTGCCCGCTAGGTAACCTAGACAGTCCAAGTGCCCGCTAGGTTACCTACATAGTTCAAGTGCCCGTTCTTAACCTAGATAGTCCAAGTGCCTGCTAGGTTACCTAGACAGTCCAAGTGCCCGCTAGTTAACCTAGATAGTCCAAGTGCGCACTAGGGTATGTACATAGTCCGAGTGCCAGATAGGAAACTTAGATAGTCCAAGTGCCCGCTAGTTAACCTACACAGTCCAAGGGCCCGCTAGTTAACCTATATAGTCCAAGTGCCCGCTAGTTAACCTACATAGTCCAAGGTCCGCTAGTTAACCTATAAAGTCCAAGTGCCCGCTAGTTAACCTAGATAGTCCAAGTGCCCGCTAGTTAACCTAAATAGTCCAAATGTCTGATAGGGATCCTGCATAGTCCAAGGACCCGCTAGGTAACCTACATAGTCCAAGTGCCCGTTCGTTAACCTAGATAGTCAAAGTGCCCGCTAGGTAACCTAGACAGTCCAAGTGCCCGTTCATTAACCTACATAGTCCAAGTGCCCGCTAGGTAACCTACATAGTCCAAGTGCCCACTAGGTAACCTAAATAGTCCAAATGCCCGCTAGGGAAACTACATAGTCCAAGTGCCTGCTAGTTAACCTAGATAGTCCAAGTGCCTGCTAGTAAACCTACATAATCCATGGGCCCACTAGTTAACCTACATAGTGCAATGGCCCGCTAGTTAACCTAGATCATGCAAGTGACCGCAAGTTAACCTACATAGTCCTCGTGCCCGCTAGTTAACCTAGATAGTCCAAGTGCTGGCTAGGGATCCTTCATAATCCAAGTGCCTGTTAGGTAACCTAGATAGTCCAAGTGCCTGCTAGTTAACCTAGATAGTCCTAGTGCCCGTTAGTTAACCTAGATAGTCCAAGTGCCCACTAGGGGACGTACATAGTCCAAGGGCCCGCTAGTTAACCTACATAGTCCAAGGTCCGTTAGTTAACCTAGATAGTCCAAGTGCCCGTTAGTTAACCTACATAGTACAAGTGCCCGCTAGTTGACCTAGATAGTCCAAGTGCCCGCTAGTTAACCTAGATAGTCAAAGTGCCCGCTAGTTAACCTAAGTAGTACAAATGTCCGATAGGGATCCTACATAGTCCAAGTGCCCGCTACTTAACCTACATAGTCCAAGTCCCTGATAGGTAACCTAGACAGTCCAAGTGACCATTAGGTTACCTACATAGTCCAAGTGCCCGTTCGTTATCCTAGACAGTCCACGTACCCGATAGGGAACCTACATAGTCCAAGTGCCCGCTAGGGAACCTACATAGTCCAAGTGCTTGCTAGGTAAACTACATAGTCCAAGTGCCCGCTCGTTAACCTAGACAGTCCAAGTACCCGATAGGGAACCTACATAGTCCAAGTGCCCGCTGGGAACCTACATAGTCCAAGTGCTCGCTAGGCAACCTACATAGTCCAAGTGCACGTTAGTTAACCTAGATAGTCAAAGTGCCTGCTAGGTAACCTATATAGTCCAAGTGCCCGCTAGGTAACCTAGACAGTCCAAGTGCCCGCTAGGTTACCTACATAGTCCAAGTGCACGTTCGTTAACTTAGATATACCAAGTGCCCGCTGGTAACCTACATAGTCCAAGGGCCTGCTATGTAACCTTGATAGTCCAAGTGCCTGCTAGGTAACCTAAATAGTCCAAGTACCCGATAGGGAACCTACATAGTCCAAGTGCCCGCTAGGGAACCTACATAGTCCAAGTGCTCCCTAGGTAAACTACATAGTCCAAGTGCCCACTAGGTAACCTAGACAGTCCAATTGCCCGCTAGTTAACCTAGACAGTCCAAGTACCCGATAGGGAACCTACATAGTCCAAGTGCCCGCTGGGAACCTACATAGTCCAAGTGCTCGCTAGACAACCTACATAGTCCAAGTGCCCGTTAGTTAATCTAGATAGTCAAAATGCCTGCTAGGTAACCTATATAGTCCAAGTGCCCGCTAGGGAACCTACATAGTCCAAGTGCCCGTTCGTTAACCTAGATAGTCCAAGTGCCCGCTAGGTAACCTAAGTAGTCCAAATGTCCGATAGGGATCCTACATCGTTCAAGGGCCCGCTGGTAACCTACATAGTCTTAGGGCCCGATAGGTAACCTTGATAGTCCAAGTGCCTTCTAGTTAACCTACATAGTCCAAGTGCCGGCTAGGTAACCTACATAGTCCAAGTGCCCACTAGGTAACCTAAATAATCCAAATGCCCGCTAGGGAAACTACATAGTCCAAGTGCCCGCTAGTTAACCTAGATAGTCCAAGTGCCCGCTAGTAAACCTAGATAGTCCAAGGGCCCGCTAGTTAACCTAGATCGTCCAAGTGCCCGCTAGTAAACCTAGATAATCCAAGTGCCCGATAGTTAACCTACATAGTCCAAGGGCCCTCTAGTTAAGATAGATAGTCCAAGTGCCCGCTAGGGGACGTACATAGTCCAAGTGCTCGCTAGGCAACCTACATAGTCCAAGTGCCCGTTAGTTAACCTAGATAGTCAAAGTGCCTGCTAGGTAACCTAAATAGTCCAAGTGCCCGCTAGGGAACCTACATAGTCCAAGTACCCGCTAGGTAACCTAGATAGTCCAATTGCCCGTTAGCTAACCTAGATAGGCGAAGTGTCCGCTAGTTAACCTACATAGTCCAAGTGCCCGTTCGTTAACCTAGATAGGCCAAGTGCCCGCTAGGTAACCTAGACAGTCCAAGTGCCTGCTAGGTTACCTACATAGTCCAAGTGCACGTTCGTTAACCTAGATTGTCCAAGTGCCCGCTAGGTAACCTACATAGTCCAAGTGCCCACTAGGTAACCTAAATAATCCAAATGCCCGCTAGGGAAACTACATAGTCCAAGTGCCCGTTAGTTAACCTAGATAGTCCACGTGCCCACTAGGGGACGTACATAGTCCAAGTGCCCGCTAGGTAACCTAGATAATCCTAGTGCGCGCTAGGGTATGTACATAGTCCGAGTGCCGCCTAGGAAACCTAGATAGTCCAAGTGCCCGCTAGGTAACCTAAGTAGTCCAAATGTCCGATAGGGATCCTACATAGTCCAAGTGCCCGCTGGTAATCTACATAGTCAAGTGCCCGTTCGTTAACCTAGATAGGCCATGTGCGCACTAGGTAACCTAGACAGTCCAAGTGCCCGCTAGGTTACCTACATAGTCCAAGTGCGCGTTCGTTAACCTAGATAGTCCAAGTGCCCGCTGGTAACCTACATAGTCCAAGGGCCCGCTAGGTAACCTTGATAGTCCAAGTGCCCACTAGGTAACCTAAATAATCCAAATGCCCGCTAGGGAATCTACATAGTCCAAGTGCCCGCTAGTTAACCTAGATAGTCCAAGTGCCCGGTAGTAAACCTAGATAGTGCAAGGGCCCGCTAGTTAATCTAGATTGTCCAAGTGCCCGCTATTTAACCTAGATCGTCCAAGTTCCCGCTAGTAAACCTAGATAATCCAAGTGCCAGATAGTTAACCTACATAGTCCAAGGGCCCTCTAGTTAAGCTACATAGTCCAAATGCCCGCTAGGGGACGTACATTGTCCAAGTGCTCGGTAGGCAACATACATAGTCCAAGTGCCCGTTAGTTAACCTAGATAGTCTAAGTGCCCACTAGGGGACGTACATAGTCCAAGGACCCGCTAGTTCACCTACATATTACAAGGGCCCGCTAGTTGACCTACATAGTCCAAGTGCCCGCTAGTTATCATAGATAGTCAAAGTGCCCGCTAGTTAACCTAAGTAGTAAAAATGTCCTATAGGGATCCTACATAGTCCAAGTGCCCGTTACTTAACCTACATAGTCCAAGTCCCTGCTAGGTAACCTAGACAGTCCAAGTGACCATTAGGTTACCTACATAGTCTAAGTGCCCGTTCGTTAACCTACATAGTCCAAGTGACCGCTAGGTAACGTAGATAGCCCAAGTGCCCGCTAGGAAACGTACATAGTCCAAATGCCCTCTAGGTAACCTAGATAGTCCAAGTGCCCGCTAGGTAACCTACATAGTCCAAGTGCCCACTAGGTAACCTAAATAATCCAAATGCCCGCTAGGGAAACTACATAGTCCAAGTGCCCGCTAGTTAACCTAGATAGTCCAAGTGCCTGCTAGTAAACCTAGATAGTCCAAGGGCCCGCTAGTTAATCTAGATTGTCCAAGTGCCCGCTAGTTAACCTAGATCGTCCAAGTGCCCGCTAGTAAACCTAGATAATCCAAGTGCCCGATAGTTAACCTACATAGTCCAAGGGCCCTCTAGTTAAGCTAGATAGTCCAAGTGCCCGCTAGGGGACGTACATAGTCCAAGTGCTCGCTAGGCAATCTACATAGTCCATTGCCCGTTAGTTAACCTAGATAGTCAAAGTGCCTGCTAGGTAACCTAAATAGTCCAAGTACCCGATTGGGAACCTACATAGTCCAAGTGCCCGCTAGGGAACCTACATAGTCCAAGTGCTCGCTAGGTAAACTACATAGTCCAAGTGCCCACTAGGTAACCTAGACAGTCCAATTGCCCGCTAGTTAACCTAGACAGTCCAAGTACCCGATAGGGAACCTACATAGTCCAAGTACCCGCTGGGAACCTACATAGTCCAAGTGCTCGCTAGGCAACTTACATAGTCCAAGTGCCCGTTAGTTAACCTAGATAGTCAAAGTGCCTGCTAGGTAACCTATATAGTCCAAGTGCCCGCTAGGGATCCTACATAGTCCAAGTGCCCGTTCGTTAACCTAGATAGTCCAAGTGCCCGCTAGGTAGCCTAAGTAATCCAAATGTCCGATAGGGATCCTACATCGTCCAAGTGCCCGCTGGTAACCTACATAGTCTTAGGGCCCGCTAGGTAACCTTGATAGTCCAAGTGCCTTCTAGTTAACCTACATAGTCCAAGTGCCCGCTAGGTAACCTACATAGTCCAAGTGCCCACTAGGTAACCTAAATAATCCAAATGCCCGCTAGGGAAACTACATAGTCCAAGTGCCCGCTAGTTAACCTAGATAGTCCAAGTGCCCGCTAGTAAACCTAGATAGTCCAAGGGACCGCTAGTTAATCTAGATTGTCCAAGTGCCCGCTAGTTAACCTAGATCGTCCAAGTGCCCGCTAGTAAACCTGGATAATCCAAGTGCCAGATAGTTAACCTACATAGTCCAAGGGCCCTCTAGTTAAGATAGATAGTCCAAGTGCCCGCTAGGGGACGTACATAGTCCAAGTGCTCGCTAGGCAACCTACATAATCCAAGTGCCCGCTAGTTAACCTACATAGTCCAAGTGCCTGCTAGGTAAACTACATAGTCCAAGTGCCCGCTAGGTAACCTAGATAATCCAATTGCCCGTTAGCTAACCTAGATAGTCGAAGTGTCCGCTAGTTAACCTACATAGTCCAAGTGCCCGTTCGTTAACCTAGATAAGCCAAGTGCCCGCTAGGTAACCTAGACAGTCCAAGTGCCTGCTAGGTTACCTACATAGTCCATGTGCACGTTCGTTAACCTAGATTGTCCAAGTGCCCGCTAGGTAATCTACATAGTCCAAGTGCCCACTAGGTAACCTAAATAATCCAAATGCCCGCTAGGGAAACTACATATTCCAAGTGCCCGTTAATTAACCTAGATAGTCCAAGTGCCCACTAGGGGACGTACATAGTCCAATTGCCCGCTAGGTAACCTAGATAGTCAAGTGTGCGCTAGGGTATGTACATAGTCCGAGTGCCGCCTAGGAAACCTAGATAGTCCAAGTGCCCGCTAGTTAACCTACATAGTCCAAGGGACCGCTAGTTAACCTACATAGTCCAAGGTCCGCTAGTTAACCTAGATAGTCCAAGTGCCCGCTAGTTAACCTAGATAGTCCAAGTGTCCGCTAGTTAACTTAAGTAGTCCAAATGTCCGCTAGGGATCCTACATAGTCCAAGTACCCGCTAGGTAACCTACATAGTCCAAGTGCCCGTTCGTTAACCTAGATAGTCAAAGTGCCCGCTAGGTAACCTAGACAGTCCAAGTGCCCGTTCGTTAACCTACATAGTCCAAGTGCCCGCTAGGTAACGTTGATAGCCCAAGTGCCCGCTAGGAAACGTACATAGCCCAAGTGCCCTCTAGGTAACCTAGATAGTCCAAGTGCCCGCTAGTTAACCTACATAGTCCAAGTGCCTGCTAGGTAAACTACATAGTCCAAGTGCCCACTAGGTAACCTAGAGAGTCCAATTGCTCGCTAGTTAACCTAGACAGTCCAAGTACCCGATAGGGAACCTACATAGTCCAAGTGACCGCTAGGGAACCTATATAGTCCAAGTGCTCGCTAGGCAACCTACATAGTCCAAGTGCCCGTTAGTTTACCTAGATAGTCCAAGTGCCTGCTAGGTAACCTAAATTGTCCAAGTGCCCGCTAGGGAACCTACATAGTCCAAGTGTCTGCTAGGTAACCTACATAGTCCAAGTGCCCACAAGGTAACCTACGCAATCCAAATGCCCGCTAGGGAAACTACATAGTCCAAGTGCCCGCTAGTTAATCTAGATAATCCAAGTGCCCGCAAGTTAACCTAGATAGTCCAAGTGCCCGCTAGTTAACCTAGATAGTCCAAGGGCCAGCTAGTTAATCTAGATAGTCCAAGTGCCCTCTAGTTAACCTAGATAGTCCAAGTGCCCGCTATTTAACCTAGAACGTCCAAGTGCCCGCTAGTTACCCTAGATAATCCAAGTGCCCGCTAGGTAACCTACATAGTCCAAGGGACCTCTAGTTAACCTAGATAGTCCAAGTGCCCGCTAGGGTACGTACATAGTCCAAGTGACCGCTAGGTAACCTAGATTGTACAAGTGTCCGCTAGGTAACCTAGATAGTCCAAGGTCCTGCTAGTTTACCTATATAGTCCAATGCCCGATAGGGAACCTACACAGTCCAAGTGCCCGCTGAGGAACCTACATAGTCAAAGTGCCCGATAGGGAACCTACATATTCCAAGTGCCCGTTAGGGAACCTAGATAGTCCAAGTGCCCATAGGGAATCTATATAGTCCAAGTGCCCGCTAGGGAACCTACATAGTCAAAGTGCCCGCTAGGGAACCTGCATTGTGCAAGTGCCCACTACTTAACCTAGATAATCCAAGTGCCCGCCAGTTAACCTACATAGTCCAAGGTCAGCTAGTTAACCTAGATAGTCCAAGTGCCCGCTAGTTAACCTACATAGTCCAAGAACCCGCTAGTTAACCTAGATAATCCAAGTTCCCGCTAGTTAACCTACATAGTCCAAGGGCCCGCTAGTTAACCTAGATAGTCAAAGTGCCCGCTAGGTAACCTAGACAGTCCAAGTGCCCGCTAGGTTACCTACATAGTCCAAGTGCCCGTTCGTTAACCTAGATACTCCAAGTGCCCGCTAGGTTACCTAGACAGTCCAAGTGCCCGCTAGTTAACCTACATAGTCCAAGTGCCCGATAGGGAACCTACATAATCCAAATGCCCGATAGGGAACCTACATAATCCAAGTGACCGCTAGGGAACCTACATAGTCCAAGTGCCCGCAAGGCAACCTATATAGTCCAAGTGCCCGTTAGTTAACCTAGATAGTCCAAGTGCCCACTAGGGGACGTACATAGTCCAAGTGCCCGCTGGTAACCTTCATAGTCCAAGGGCCCGCTAGGTAACCTTGATAGTCCAAGTGCTTTCTAGTTAACCTACATAGTCCAAGTGCCCGCTAGGTAACCTACATAGTCCAAGTGCCCACTAGGTAACCTGAACAATCCAAAAGCCCGTTAGGAAAACTACATAGTGCAAGTGCCCGCTAGTTAACCTAGATAGTCCAAGTGCCCGCTAGTTAACGTAGATAGTCCAAATGCCTTCTAGTTAACCTACATAGTCCACGTGCCCGCTAGGTAACCTACATAGTCCAAGTGCCCGCTAGGTAACCTACATAGTCCAAGTGCCCACTAGGTAACCTGAATAATCCAAAAGCCCGTTAGGAAAACTACATAGTGCAAGTGCCCGCTAGTTAACCTAGATAGTCCAAGTGCCCGCTAGTTAACGTAGATAGTCCAAATGCCTTCTAGTTAACCTACATAGTCCACGTGCCCGCTAGGTAACCTACATAGTCAAAGGGCCCGCTAGTTAACCTAGATAGTCCAAGTGCCCGCTAGTAAACCTAGATAGTCCAAGGGCCCGCTAGTTAATCTAGATTGTCCAAGTGCCCGCTAGTTAACCTAGATCGTCCAAGTGCCCGCTAGTAAACCTAGATAATCCAAGTGCCCGATAGTTAAACTACATAGTCCAAGGGCCCTCTAGTTAAGCTAGATAGTTCAAGTGCCCGGTAGGGGACGTACATAGTCCAAGTGCTCGCTAGGCAACCTACATAGTCCAAGTGCCCGTTAGTTAACCTAGATAGTCAAAGTGCCTGCTAGGTAACCTAAATAGTCCAAAGTGCCCGCTAGGGAACTTACATAGTCCAAGTGCCCGCTAGTTAACCTGGATAGTCCAATTGCCCGTTAGCTAACCTAGATAGTCGAAGTGTCCGCTAGTTAACCTACATAGTCCAAGTGCCCGTTCGTTAACCTAGATAGGCCAAGTGCCCGCTAGGTAACCTAGACAGTCCAAGTGCCTGCAAGGTTACCTACATAGTCCAAGTGCACGTTCGTTAACCTAGATAGTCCAAGTGCCTGCTAGGTTACCTAGACAGTCCAAGTGCCCGCTAGTTAACCTACATAGTCCAAGTGCCCATTCGTTAACCTAGATAGTCCAAGTGCCCGCTAGGTAACCTAAGTATTCCAAATGTCCGATAGGGATCCTACATCGTCCAAGTGCCCGCTGGTAACCTACATAGTCTTAGGGCCCGCTAGGTAACCTTGATAGTCCAAGTGCCTTCTAGTTAACCTACATAGTCCAAGTGCCCGCTAGGTAACCTACATAGTCCAAGTACCCACTAGGTAACCTAAATAATCCAAATGCCCACTAGGGAAACTACATAGTCCAAGTGCCCGTTAGTTAACCTAAATAGTCCAAGTGCCCACTAGGGGACGGACATAGTCCAAGTGCCCGCTAGGTAACCTAGATAGTCCAAGTGCGCGCTAGTGTATGTACATAGTCCGAGGGTCGTCTAGGAAACCTAGATAGTCCAAGTGCCTGCTAGTTAACCTATATAGTACAAGGGCCCGCTAATTGACCTAGATAGTCCAAGTGCCCGCTAGTTAACCTAGATAGTCCAAGTGCCCGCCAGTTAACCTAAGTAGTCCAAATGTCCGATAGGGATCCTACATAGTCCAAGTGCCCGCTAGGTAACCTACATAGTTCAAGTGCCCGTTCGTTAACCTAGATAGTCCAAGTGCCTGCTAGGTTACCTAGACAGTCCAAGTGCCCACTAGTTATCCTACATAGTCCAAGTGCCCCATAGGGAACCTACATAGTCCAAGTGCCCGCTAGGCAACCTACATAGTCCAAGTGCCCGTTAGTTAACCTAAATAGTCCATGTGCCCACTAGGGGAAGTACATAGTCCTAGTGCCCGCTAGGTAACCTACATAGTCCAAGTTCCCGATGGTAACCTAAATAGTCCAAATGCCCGCTAGTGAAACTACATAGTCCAAGTGCCTGCTAGTTAACCTAGATAGTCCAAGTGCCTGCTAGTAAACCTACATAATCCATGGGCCCGCTAGTTAACCTACATAGTGCAAGGGCCCGCTAGTTAACTTAGATAGAGCAATTGTCCGCTAGTTAACCTACATAGTCCTCGTGCCCGCTAGTTAACCTAGATGGTCCAAGTGCCCGCTAGGGATCCTTCATAATCCAAGTGCCTGCTAGGTAACCTAGATAGTCCAAGTGCCCGCTAGTTAACCTAGATAGTCCTAGTGCCCGTTAGTTAACCTAGATAGTCCAAGTGCCCACTAGGGGACGTACATAGTCCAAGTGCCCGCTAGTTAACCTAGATAGTTCAAGTGCCCGCTAGTAAACCTAGATAGTGCAAGGGCCCGCTAGTTAATCTAGATTGTCCAAGTGCCCGCTAGTTAACCTAGATCGTCCAAGTGCCCGCTAGTAAACCTAGATAATCCAAGTGCCCGATAGTTAACCTACATAGTCCAAGGGCCCTCTTGTTAAGCTAGATAGTCCAAATGCCCTCTAGGGGACGTACGTTGTCAAAGTGCTCGGTAGGCAACCTACATAGTCCAAGTGCCCGTTAGTTAACCTAGATAGTCCAAGTGCCCACTAGGGGACGTACATAGTCCAAGGGCCCGCTAGTTAACCTACATAGTACAAGGGCCCGCTAGTTGACCTAGATAGTCCAAGTGCCCGCTAGTTAACCTAGATAGTCAAAGTGCCCGCTAGTTAACCTAACTAGTACAAATGTCCTATAGGGATCCTACATAGTCCAAGTGCCCGTTAGTTAACCTACATAGTCCAAGTCCCTGCTAGGTAACCTAGACAGTCCAAGTGACCATTAGGTTACCTACATAGTCCAAGTGCCCGTTCGTTAACCTACATAGTCCAAGTGCCTGCTAGTTAACCTAGATAGTCCAAGTGCCTGCTAGTAAACCTACATAATCCATGGGCCCACTAGTTAACCTACATAGTGCAATGGCCCGCTAGTTAACCTAGATCGTGCAAGTGTCCGCAAGTTAACCTACATAGTCCTCGTTCCCGCTAGTTAACCTAGGTAGTCCAAGTGCTGGCTAGGGATCCTTCATAATCCAAGTGCCTGCTAGGTAACCTAGATAGTCCAAGTGCCCGCTAGTTAACCTAGATAGTCCTAGTGCCCGCTAGTTAACCTAGATAGTCCAAGTGCCCACTAGGGGACGTACATAGTCCAAGGGCCCGCTAGTTAACCTACATAGTCCAAGGTCCGTTAGTTAACCTATATAGTCCAAGTGCCTGCTAGTTAACCTACATAGTACAAGGGCCCACTAGTTGACCTAGATAGTCCAAGTGCCCACTAGTTAACCTAGATAGTCAAATTGCCCGCTAGTTAACCTAAGTAGTACAAATGTCCGATAGGGATCCTACATAGTCCAAGTGCCCGCTAGTTAACCTACATAGTCCAAGTCCTTGCTAGGTAACCTAGACAGTCCAAGTGACCATAAGGTTACCTACATAGTCCAAGTGCCCGTTCGTTAACCTACATAGTCCAAGTGCCCGCTAGGTAACGAAGATAGCCCAAGTGCCCGCAAGGAAACGTACATAGTCCAAGTGCCCTCTAGGTAACCTAGATAGTCCAAGTGCCCGCTAGGTAAACTACATAGTCCAAGTGCCCACTAGGTAACCTAGACAGTCCAATGCCCGCTAGTTAACCTAGACAGTCTAAGTACCCGATAGGGAACCTACATAGTCCAAGTGCCCGCTAGGGAACCTACATAGTCCAAGGGCCCGTTCGTTAACCTACATAGTCCAAGTGCCCGCTAGGTAACGTAGATAGCCCAAGTGCCCGCTAGGAAACGTACATAGTCCAAATGCCCTCTAGGTAACCTAGATAGTCCAAGTGCCCGCTAGGTAACCTACATAGTCCAAGTGCCCACTAGGTAACCTAAATAATCCAAATGCCCGCTAGGGAAACTACATAGTCCAAGTGCCCGCTAGTTAACCTAGATAGTCCAAGTGCCCGCTAGTAAACCTAGATAGTCCAAGGGCCCGCTAGTTAATCTAGATTGTCCAAGTGCCCGCTAGTTAACCTAGATCATCCAAGTGCCCGCTAGTAAACCTAGATAATCCAAGTGCCCGATAGTTAACCTACATAGTCCAAGGGCCCTCTAGTTAAGCTAGATAGTCCAAGTGCCCGCTAGGGGACGTACATAGTCCAAGAGCTCGCTAGGCAACCTACATAGTCCAAGTGCCCGTTAGTTAACCTAGATAGTCAAAGTGCCTGCTAGGTAACCTAAATAGTCCAAGTACCCGATAGGGAACCTACATAGTCCAAGTGCCCGCTAGGGAACCTACATAGTCCAAGTGCTCGCTAGGTAAACTACATAGTCCAAGTGCCCACTAGGTAACCTAGACAGTCCAATTGCCCGCTAGTTAACCTAGACAGTCCAAGTACCCGATAGGGAACCTACATAGTCCAAGTGCCCGCTGGGAACCTACATAGTCCAAGTGCTCGCTAGGCAACCTATATAGTCCAAGTGCCCGTTAGTTAACCTAGATAGTCAAAGTGCCTGCTAGGTAACCTATATAGTCCAAGTGCCCGCTAGGGAACTTACATAGTCCAAGTGCCCGTTCGTTAACCTAGATAGTCCAAGTGCCCGCTAGGTAACCTAAGTAATCCAAATGTCTGATAGGGATCCAACATCGTCCAAGTGCCTGCTGGTAACCTACATAGTCTTAGGGCCCGCTAGGTAACCTTGAATGTCCAAGTGCATTCTAGTTAACCTACATAGTCCAAGTGCCCGCTAGGTAACCTACATAGTCCAAGTGCCCACTAGGTAACCTAAATAATCCAAATGCCCGCTAGGGAAACTACATAGTCCAAGTGCCCGCTAGTTAACCTAGATAGTCCAAGTGCCCGCTAGTAAACCTAGATAGTCCAAGGGCCCGCTAGTTAATCTAGATTGTCCAAGTGCCCGCTACTTAACCTAGATCGTCCAAGTGCCTGCTAGTAAACCTAGATAATCCAAGTGCCCGTTAGTTAACCTAGATAGTCAAAGTGCCTGCTAGGTAACCTAAATAGTCCAAGTGCCCGCTAGGGAACCTACATAGTCCAAGTGCCCGCTAGGTAACCTAGATAGTCCAATTGCCCGTTAGCTAACCTAGATAATCAAAGTGTCCGCTAGTTAACCTACATACTCCAAGTGCCCGTTCGTTAACCTAGATAAGCCAAGTGCCCGCTAGGTAACCTAGACAGTCCAAGAGCCTGCTAGGTTACCTACATAGTCCAAGTGCACGTTCGTTAACCTAGATTGTCCAAGTGCCCGCTAGGTAACCTACATAGTCCAAGTGCCCACTAGGTAACATAAATAATACAAATGCCCGCTAGGGAAACTACATAGTCCAAGTGCCCGTTAGTTAACCTAGATAGTCCAAGTGCCCACTAGATGACGTACATAGTCCAAGTGCCCGCTAGGTAACCTAGATAATCCTAGTGCGCGCTAGGGTATGTACATAGTCCGAGTGCCGCCTAGGAAACCTAGATAGTCCAAGTGCCCGCTAGGTAACCTAAGTAGTCCAAATGTCCGATAGGGATCCTACATAGTCCAAGTGCCCGCTGGTAATCTACATAGTCAAGTGCCCGTTCGTTAACCTAGATAGGCCATGTGCGCACTAGGTAACCTAGACAGTCCAAGTGCCCACTAGGATACCTACATAGTCCAAGTGCACGTTCGTTAACCTAGATAGTCCAAGTGCCCGCTGGTAACCTACATAGTCCAAGTGCCCACTAGGTAACCTAAATAATCCAAATGCCCGCTAGGGAAACTACATAGTCCAAGTGCCCGTTAGTTAACCAAGATAGTCCAAGTGCCCACTAGGGGACGTACATAGTCCAAGTGCCCGCTAGGTAACCTAGATAGTCCAAGTGTCTGCTAGGGTATGTACATAGTCTGAGTGCCGGCTAGGAAACCTAGATAGTCCAAGTGCCCGCTAGTTAACCTACATAGTACAAGGGCCCGCTAGTTGACCTACATAGTACAAGTGCCCGCTAGTTAACCTAGATAGTCCAATTGCCCGCTAGTTAACCTAAGTAGTCCAAATGTCTGATAGGGATCCTACATAGTCCAAGTGGCCGCTAGGTAACCTACATAGTTCAAGTGCCCGTTCGTTAACCTAGATAGTCAAAGTGCCCGCTAGGTAACCTAGACAGTCCAAGTGCCCGCTAGGTTACCTACATAGTCCAAGTGCCCGTTCTTAACCTAGATAGTCCAAGTGCCTGCTAGGTTACCTAGACAGTCCAAGTGCCCGCTAGTTAACCTAGATAGTCCAAGTGCGCACTAGGGTATGTACATAGTCCGAGTGCCGGATAGGAAACCTAGATAGTCCAAGTGCCCGCTAGTTAACCTACACAGTCCAAGGGCCCGCTAGTTAACCTATATAGTCCATGTGCCCGCTAGTTAACCTACATAGTCCAAGGTCCGCTAGTTAACCTATAAAGTCCAAGTGCCCGCTAGTTAACCTAGATAGTCCAAGTGCCCGCTAGTTAACCTAAATAGTCCAAATGTCTGATAGGGATCCTACATAGTCCAAGGACCCGCTAGGTAACCTACATAGTCCAAGTGCCCGTTCGTTAACCTAGATAGTCAAAGTGCCCGCTAGGTAACCTAGACAGTCCAAGTGCCTGTTCGTTAACCTACATAGTCCAAGTGCCCGCTAGGTAACCTACATAGTCCAAGTGCCCACTAGGTAACCTAAATAGTCCAAATGCCCGCTAGGGAAACTCCATAGTCCAAGTGCCTGCTAGTTAACCTAGATAGTCCAAGTGCCTGCTAGTAAACCTACATAATCCATGGGCCCACTAGTTAACCTACATAGTGCAATGGCCCGCTAGTTAACCTAGATCGTGCAAGTGTCCGCAAGTTAACCTACATAGTCCTCGTTCCCGCTAGTTAACCTAGGTAGTCCAAGTGCTGGCTAGGGATCCTTCATAATCCAAGTGCCTGCTAGGTAACCTAGATAGTCCAAGTGCCCGCTAGTTAACCTAGATAGTCCTAGTGCCCGCTAGTTAACCTAGATAGTCCAAGTGCCCACTAGGGGACGTACATAGTCCAAGGGCCCGCTAGTTAACCTACATAGTCCAAGGTCCGTTAGTTAACCTATATAGTCCAAGTGCCTGCTAGTTAACCTACATAGTACAAGGGCCCACTAGTTGACCTAGATAGTCCAAGTGCCCGCTAGTTAACCTAGATAGTCAAATTGCCCGCTAGTTAACCTAAGTAGTACAAATGTCCGATAGGGATCCTACATAGTCCAAGTGCCCGCTAGTTAACCTACATAGTCCAAGTCCTTGCTAGGTAACCTAGACAGTCCAAGTGACCATAAGGTTACCTACATAGTCCAAGTGCCCGTTCGTTAACCTACATAGTCCAAGTGCCCGCTAGGTAACGAAGATAGCCCAAGTGCCCGCAAGGAAACGTACATACTCCAAGTGCCCTCTAGGTAACGTAGATAGTCCAAGTGCCCGCTAGGTAAACTACATAGTCCAAGTGCCCACTAGGTAACCTAGACAGTCCAATGCCCGCTAGTTAACCTAGACAGTCTAAGTACCCGATAGGGAACCTACATTGTCCAAGTGCCCGCTAGGGAACCTACATAGTCCAAGGGCCCGTTCGTTAACCTACATAGTCCAAGTGCCCGCTAGGTAACGTAGATAGCCCAAGTGCCCGCTAGGAAACGTACATAGTCCAAATGCCCTCTAGGTAACCTAGATAGTCCAAGTGCCCGCTAGGTAACCTACATAGTCCAAGTGCCCACTAGGTAACCTAAATAATCCAAATGCCCGCTAGGGAAACTACATAGTCCAAGTGCCCGCTAGTTAACCTAGATAGTCCAAGTGCCCGCTAGTAAACCTAGATAGTCCAAGGGCCCGCTAGTTAATCTAGATTGTCCAAGTGCCCGCTAGTTAACCTAGATCATCCAAGTGCCCGCTAGTAAACCTAGATAATCCAAGTGCCCGATAGTTAACCTACATAGTCCAAGGGCCCTCTAGTTAAGCTAGATAGTCCAAGTGCCCGCTAGGGGACGTACATAGTCCAAGAGCTCGCTAGGCAACCTACATAGTCCAAGTGCCCGTTAGTTAACCTAGATAGTCAAAGTGCCTGCTAGGTAACCTAAATAGTCCAAGTACCCGATAGGGAACCTACATAGTCCAAGTGCCCGCTAGGGAACCTACATAGTCCAAGTGCTCGCTAGGTAAACTACATAGTCCAAGTGCCCACTAGGTAACCTAGACAGTCCAATTGCCCGCTAGTTAACCTAGACAGTCCAAGTACCCGATAGGGAACCTACATAGTCCAAGTGCCCGCTGGGAACCTACATAGTCCAAGTGCTCGCTAGGCAACCTATATAGTCCAAGTGCCCGTTAGTTAACCTAGATAGTCAAAGTGCCTGCTAGGTAACCTATATAGTCCAAGTGCCCGCTAGGGAACTTACATAGTCCAAGTGCCCGTTCGTTAACCTAGATAGTCCAAGTGCCCGCTAGGAAACCTAAGTAATCCAAATGTCTGATAGGGATCCTACATCGTCCAAGTGCCTGCTGGTAACCTACATAGTCTTAGGGCCCGCTAGGTAACCTTGAATGTCCAAGTGCATTCTAGTTAACCTACATAGTCCAAGTGCCCGCTAGGTAACCTACATAGTCCAAGTGCCCACTAGGTAACCTAAATAATCCAAATGCCCGCTAGGGAAACTACATAGTCCAAGTGCCCGCTAGTTAACCTAGATAGTCCAAGTGCCCGCTAGTAAACCTAGATAGTCCAAGGGCCCGCTAGTTAATCTAGATTGTCCAAGTGCCCGCTACTTAACCTAGATCGTCCAAGTGCCTGCTAGTAAACCTAGATAATCCAAGTGCCCGTTAGTTAACCTAGATAGTCAAAGTGCCTGCTAGGTAACCTAAATAGTCCAAGTGCCCGCTAGGGAACCTACATAGTCCAAGTGCCCGCTAGGTAACCTAGATAGTCCAATTGCCCGTTAGCTAACCTAGATAATCAAAGTGTCCGCTAGTTAACCTACATAGTCCAAGTGCCCGTTCGTTAACCTAGATAAGCCAAGTGCCCGCTAGGTAACCTAGACAGTCCAAGAGCCTGCTAGGTTACCTACATAGTCCAAGTGCACGTTCGTTAACCTAGATTGTCCAAGTGCCCGCTAGGTAACCTACATAGTCCAAGTGCCCACTAGGTAACATAAATAATACAAATGCCCGCTAGGGAAACTACATAGTCCAAGTGCCCGTTAGTTAACCTAGATAGTCCAAGTGCCCACTAGATGACGTACATAATCCAAGTGCCCGCTAGGTAACCTAGATAATCCGAGTGCGCGCTAGGGTATGTACATAGTCCGAGTGCCGCCTAGGAAACCTAGATAGTCCAAGTGCCCGCTAGGTAACCTAAGTAGTCCAAATGTCCGATAGGGATCCTACATAGTCCAAGTGCCCGCTGGTAATCTACATAGTCAAGTGCCCGTTCGTTAACCTAGATAGGCCATGTGCGCACTAGGTAACCTAGACAGTCCAAGTGCCCACTAGGATACCTACATAGTCCAAGTGCACGTTCGTTAACCTAGATAGTCCAAGTGCCCGCTGGTAACCTACATAGTCCAAGTGCCCACTAGGTAACCTAAATAATCCAAATGCCCGCTAGGGAAACTACATAGTCCAAGTGCCCGTTAGTTAACCAAGATAGTCCAAGTGCCCACTAGGGGACGTATATAGTCCAAGTGCCCGCTAGGTAACCTAGATAGTCCAAGTGTCTGCTAGGGTATGTACATAGTCTGAGTGCCGGCTAGGAAACCTAGATAGTCCAAGTGCCCGCTAGTTAACCTACATAGTACAAGGGCCCGCTAGTTGACCTACATAGTACAAGTGCCCGCTAGTTAACCTAGATAGTCCAATTGCCCGCTAGTTAACCTAAGTAGTCCAAATGTCTGATAGGGATCCTACATAGTCCAAGTGGCCGCTAGGTAACCTACATAGTTCAAGTGCCCGTTCGTTAACCTAGATAGTCAAAGTGCCCGCTAGGTAACCTAGACAGTCCAAGTGCCCGCTAGGTTACCTACATAGTCCAAGTGCCCGTTCTTAACCTAGATAGTCCAAGTGCCTGCTAGGTTACCTAGACAGTCCAAGTGCCCGCTAGTTAACCTAGATAGTCCAAGTGCGCACTAGGGTATGTACATAGTCCGAGTGCCGGATAGGAAACCTAGATAGTCCAAGTGCCCGCTAGTTAACCTACACAGTCCAAGGGCCCGCTAGTTAACCTATATAGTCCATGTGCCCGCTAGTTAACCTACATAGTCCAAGGTCCGCTAGTTAACCTATAAAGTCCAAGTGCCCGCTAGTTAACCTAGATAGTCCAAGTGCCCGCTAGTTAACCTAAATAGTCCAAATGTCTGATAGGGATCCTACATAGTCCAAGGACCCGCTAGGTAACCTACATAGTCCAAGTGCCCGTTCGTTAACCTAGATAGTCAAAGTGCCCGCTAGGTAACCTAGACAGTCCAAGTGCCTGTTCGTTAACCTACATAGTCCAAGTGCCCGCTAGGTAACCTACATAGTCCAAGTGCCCACTAGGTAACCTAAATAGTCCAAATGCCCGCTAGGGAAACTCCATAGTCCAAGTGCCTGCTAGTTAACCTAGATAGTCCAAGTGCCTGCTAGTAAACCTACATAATCCATGGGCCCACTAGTTAACCTACATAGTGCAATGGCCCGCTAGTTAACCTAGATCGTGCAAGTGTCCGCAAGTTAACCTACATAGTCCTCGTTCCCGCTAGTTAACCTAGGTAGTCCAAGTGCTGGCTAGGGATCCTTCATAATCCAAGTGCCTGCTAGGTAACCTAGATAGTCCAAGTGCCCGCTAGTTAACCTAGATAGTCCTAGTGCCCGCTAGTTAACCTAGATAGTCCAAGTGCCCACTAGGGGACGTACATAGTCCAAGGGCCCGCTAGTTAACCTACATAGTCCAAGGTCCGTTAGTTAACCTATATAGTCCAAGTGCCTGCTAGTTAACCTACATAGTACAAGGGCCCACTAGTTGACCTAGATAGTCCAAGTGCCCGCTAGTTAACCTAGATAGTCAAATTGCCCGCTAGTTAACCTAAGTAGTACAAATGTCCGATAGGGATCCTACATAGTCCAAGTGCCCGCTAGTTAACCTACATAGTCCAAGTCCTTGCTAGGTAACCTAGACAGTCCAAGTGACCATAAGGTTACCTACATAGTCCAAGTGCCCGTTCGTTAACCTACATAGTCCAAGTGCCCGCTAGGTAACGAAGATAGCCCAAGTGCCCGCAAGGAAACGTACATAGTCCAAGTGCCCTCTAGGTAACCTAGATAGTCCAAGTGCCCGCTAGGTAAACTACATAGTCCAAGTGCCCACTAGGTAACCTAGACAGTCCAATGCCCGCTAGTTAACCTAGACAGTCCAAGTACCCGATACGGAACCTACATAGTCCAAGTGCCCGCTAGGGAACCTACATAGTCCAAGTGCTCGCTAGGTAAACTACATAGTCCAAGTGCCCGCTAGTTAACCTAGACAGTCCAAGTACCCGATAGGGAACCTACATAGTCCAAGTGCCCGCTGGGAACCTACATAGTCCAAGTGCTCGCTAGGCAACCTACATAGTCCAAGTGCACGTTAGTTAACCTAGATAGTCAAAGTGCCTGCTAGGTAACCTATATAGTCCAAGTGCCCGCTAGGTAACCTAGACAGTCCAAGTGCCCGCTAGGTTACCTACATAGTCCAAGTGCACGTTCGTTAACTTAGATATTCCATGCGCCCGCTGGTAACCTACATAGTCCAAGGGCCCGCTAATTACCCTAGATAGTACAAGTGCCCGCTAGTAAACCTAGATAGTGCAAGGGCCCGCTAGTTAATCTAGATTGTCCAAGTGCCCGCTATTTAACCTAGATCGTCCAAGTGCCCGCTAGTAAACCTAGATAATCCAAGTGCCCGATAGTTAACCTACATTGTCCAAGGGCCCTCTAGTTAAGCTACATAGTCCAAATGCCCGCTAGGGGACGTACATTGTCCAAGTGCTCGGTAGGCAACCTACATAGTCCAAGTGCCCGTTAGTTAACCTAGATAGTCCAAGTGCCCACTAGGGGACGTACATAGTCCATGGGCCCGCTAGTTAACCTACATAGTACAAGGGCCTGCTAGTTGACCTACATAGTACAAGTGCCCGCTAGTTAACCTAGATAGTCCAAGTGCCCGCTAGTTAACCTAAGTAGTCCAAATGTCTGATAGGGATCCTACATAGTCCAAGTGGCCGCTAGGTAACCTACATAGTTCAAGTGCCCGTTCGTTAACCTAGATAGTCAAAGTGCCCGCTAGGTAACCTAGACAGTCCAAGTGCCCGCTAGGTTACCTACACAGTCCAAGTGCCCGTTCTTAACCTAGATAGTCCAAGTGCCTGCTAGGTTACCTAGACAGTCCAAGTGCCCGCTAGTTAACCTAGATAGTCCAAGTGCGCACTAGGGTATGTACATAGTCCGAGTGCCGGATAGGAAACCTAGATAGTCCAAGTGCCCGCTAGTTAACCTACACAGTCCAAGGGCCCGCTAGTTAACCTATATAGTCCATGTGCCCGCTAGTTAACCTACATAGTCCAAGGTCCGCTAGTTAACCTATAAAGTCCAAGTGCCCGCTAGTTAACCTAGATAGTCCAAGTGCCCGCTAGTTAACCTAAATAGTCCAAATGTCTGATAGGGATCCTACATAGTCCAAGGACCCGCTAGGTAACCTACATAGTCCAAGTGCCCGTTCGTTAACGTAGATAGTCAAAGTGCCCGCTAGGTAACCTAGACAGTCCAAGTGCCCGTTCGTTAACCTACATAGTCCAAGTGCCCACTAGGTAACCTAAGTAGTCCAAATGCCCGCTAGGGAAACTCCATAGTCCCAGTGCCTGCTAGTTAACCTAGATAGTTCAAGTGCCTGCTAGTAAACCTACATAATCCATGGGCCCACTAGTTAACCTACATAGTGCAATGGCCCGCTAGTTAACCTAGATCGTGCAAGTGTCCGCAAGTTAACCTACATAGTCCTCGTTCCCGCTAGTTAACCTAGGTAGTCCAAGTGCTGGCTAGGGATCCTTCATAATCCAAGTGCCTGCTAGGTAACCTAGATAGTCCAAGTGCCCGCTAGTTAACCTAGATAGTCCAAGTGCCCGCTAGTTAACCTAGATAGTCCAAGTGCCCGCTAGTAAACCTAGATAGTCCAAGGGCCCGCTAGTTTATCTAGATTGTCCAAGTGCCCGCTAGTTAACCTAGATCATCCAAGTGCCCGCTAGTAAACCTAGATAATCCAAGTGCCCGATAGTTAACCTACATAGTCCAAGGGCCCTCTAGTTAAGCTAGATAGTCCAAGTGCCCGCTAGGGGACGTACATAGTCCAAGAGCTCGCTAGGCAACCTACATAGTCCAAGTGCCCGTTAGTTAACCTAGATAGTCAAAGTGCCTGCTAGGTAACCTAAATAGTCCAAGTACCCGATAGGGAACCTACATAGTCCAAGTGCCCGCTAGGGAACCTACATAGTCCAAGTGCTCGCTAGGTAAACTACATAGTCCAAGTGCCCACTAGGTAACCTAGACAGTCCAATTGCCCGCTAGTTAACCTAGACAGTCCAAGTACCCGATAGGGAACCTACATAGTCCAAGTGCCCGCTGGGAACCTACATAGTCCAAGTGCTCGCTAGGCAACCTATATAGTCCAAGTGCCCGTTAGTTAACCTAGATAGTCAAAGTGCCTGCTAGGTATCCTATATAGTCCAAGTGCCCGCTAGGGAACTTACATAGTCCAAGTGCCCGTTCGTTAACCTAGATAGTCCAAGTGCCCGCTAGGTAACCTAAGTAATCCAAATGTCTGATAGGGATCCTACATCGTCCAAGTGCCTGCTGGTAACCTACATAGTCTTAGGGCCCGCTAGGTAACCTTGAATGTCCAAGTGCATTCTAGTTAACCTACATAGTCCAAGTGCCCGCTAGGTAACCTACATAGTCCAAGTGCCCACTAGGTAACCTAAATAATCCAAATGCCCGCTAGGGAAACTACATAGTCCAAGTGCCCGCTAGTTAACCTAGATAGTCCAAGTGCCCGCTAGTAAACCTAGATAGTCCAAGGGCCCGCTAGTTAATCTAGATTGTCCAAGTGCCCGCTACATAACCTAGATCGTCCAAGTGCCTGCTAGTAAACCTAGATAATCCAAGTGCCCGTTAGTTAACCTAGATAGTCAAAGTGCCTGCTAGGTAACCTAAATAGTCCAAGTGCCCGCTAGGGAACCTACATAGTCCAAGTGCCCGCTAGGTAACCTAGATAGTCCAATTGCCCGTTAGCTAACCTAGATAATCAAAGTGTCCGCTAGTTAACCTACATAGTCCAAGTGCCCGTTCGTTAACCTAGATAAGCCAAGTGCCCGCTAGGTAACCTAGACAGTCCAAGAGCCTGCTAGGTTACCTACATAGTCCAAGTGCACGTTCGTTAACCTAGATTGTCCAAGTGCCCGCTAGGTAACCTACATAGTCCAAGTGCCCACTAGGTAACATAAATAATACAAATGCCTGCTAGGGAAACTACATAGTCCAAGTGCCCGTTAGTTAACCTAGATAGTCCAAGTGCCCACTAGATGACGTACATAGTCCAAGTGCCCGCTAGGTAACCTAGATAATCCAAGTGCGCGCTAGCGTATGTACATAGTCCGAGTGCCGCCTAGGAAACCTAGATAGTCCAAGTGCCCGCTAGGTAACCTAAGTAGTCCAAATGTCCGATAGGGATCCTACATAGTCCAAGTGCCCGCTGGTAATCTACATAGTCAAGTGCCCGTTCGTTAACCTAGATAGGCCATGTGCGCACTAGGTAACCTAGACAGTCCAAGTGCCCACTAGGATACCTACATAGTCCAAGTGCACGTTCGTTAACCTAGATAGTCCAAGTGCCCGCTGGTAACCTACATAGTCCAAGTGCCCACTAGGTAACCTAAATAATCCAAATGCCCGCTAGGGAAACTACATAGTCCAAGTGCCCGTTAGTTAACCAAGATAGTCCAAGTGCCCACTAGGGGACGTACATAGTCCAAGTGCCCGCTAGGTAACCTAGATAGTCCAAGTGTCTGCTAGGGTATGTACATAGTCTGAGTGCCGGCTAGGAAACCTAGATAGTCCAAGTGCCCGCTAGTTAACCTACATAGTACAAGGGCCCGCTAGTTGACCTACATAGTACAAGTGCCCGCTGCTTAACCTAGATAGTCCAATTGCCCGCTAGTTAACCTAAGTAGTCCAAATGTCTGATAGGGATCCTACATAGTCCAAGTGGCCGCTAGGTAACCTACATAGTTCAAGTGCCCGTTCGTTAACCTAGATAGTCAAAGTGCCCGCTAGGTAACCTAGACAGTCCAAGTGCCCGCTAGGTTACCTACATAGTCCAAGTGCCCGTTCTTAACCTAGATAGTCCAAGTGCCTGCTAGGTTACCTAGACAGTCCAAGTGCCCGCTAGTTAACCTAGATAGTCCAAGTGCGCACTAGGGTATGTACATAGTCCGAGTGCCGGATAGGAAACCTAGATAGTCCAAGTGCCCGCTAGTTAACCTACACAGTCCAAGGGCCCGCTAGTTAACCTATATAGTCCATGTGCCCGCTAGTTAACCTACATAGTCCAAGGTCCGCTAGTTAACCTATAAAGTCCAAGTGCCCGCTAGTTAACCTAGATAGTCCAAGTGCCCGCTAGTTAACCTAAATAGTCCAAATGTCTGATAGGGATCCTACATAGTCCAAGGACCCGCTAGGTAACCTACATAGTCCAAGTGCCCGTTCGTTAACCTAGATAGTCAAAGTGCCCGCTAGGTAACCTAGACAGTCCAAGTGCCTGTTCGTTAACCTACATAGTCCAAGTGCCCGCTAGGTAACCTACATAGTCCAAGTGCCCACTAGGTAACCTAAATAGTCCAAATGCCCGCTAGGGAAACTCCATAGTCCAAGTGCCTGCTAGTTAACCTAGATAGTCCAAGTGCCTGCTAGTAAACCTACATAATCCATGGGCCCACTAGTTAACCTACATAGTGCAATGGCCCGCTAGTTAACCTAGATCGTGCAAGTGTCCGCAAGTTAACCTACATAGTCCTCGTTCCCGCTAGTTAACCTAGGTAGTCCAAGTGCTGGCTAGGGATCCTTCATAATCCAAGTGCCTGCTAGGTAACCTAGATAGTCCAAGTGCCCGCTAGTTAACCTAGATAGTCCTAGTGCCCGCTAGTTAACCTAGATAGTCCAAGTGCCCACTAGGGGACGTACATAGTCCAAGGGCCCGCTAGTTAACCTACATAGTCCAAGGTCCGTTAGTTAACCTATATAGTCCAAGTGCCTGCTAGTTAACCTACATAGTACAAGGGCCCACTAGTTGACCTAGTTAGTCCAAGTGCCCGCTAGTTAACCTAGATAGTCAAATTGCCCGCTAGTTAACCTAAGTAGTACAAATGTCCGATAGGGATCCTACATAGTCCAAGTGCCCGCTAGTTAACCTACATAGTCCAAGTCCTTGCTAGGTAACCTAGACAGTCCAAGTGACCATAAGGTTACCTACATAGTCCAAGTGCCCGTTCGTTAACCTACATAGTCCAAGTGCCCGCTAGGTAACGAAGATAGCCCAAGTGCCCGCAAGGAAACGTACATAGTCCAAGTGCCCTCTAGGTAACCTAGATAGTCCAAGTGCCCGCTAGGTAAACTACATAGTCCAAGTGCCCACTAGGTAACCTAGACAGTCCAATGCCCGCTAGTTAACCTAGACAGTCCAAGTACCCGATACGGAACCTACATAGTCCAAGTGCCCGCTAGGGAACCTACATAGTCCAAGTGCTCGCTAGGTAAACTACATAGTCCAAGTGCCCGCTAGTTAACCTAGACAGTCCAAGTACCCGATAGGGAACCTACTTAGTCCAAGTGCCCGCTGGGAACCTACATAGTCCAAGTGCTCGCTAGGCAACGTACATAGTCCAAGTGCACGTTAGTTAACCTAGATAGTCAAAGTGCCTGCTAGGTAACCTATATAGTCCAAGTGCCCGCTAGGTAACCTAGACAGTCCAAGTGCCCGCTAGGTTACCTACATAGTCCAAGTGCACGTTCGTTAACTTAGATATTCCAAGCGCCCGCTGGTAACCTACATAGTCCAAGGGCCCGCTAGTTACCCTAGATAGTACAAGTGCCCGCTAGTAAACCTAGATAGTGCAAGGGCCCGCTAGTTAATCTAGATTGTCCAAGTGCCCGCTATTTAACCTAGATCGTCCAAGTGCCCGCTAGTAAACCTAGATAATCCAAGTGCCCGATAGTTAACCTACATTGTCCAAGGGCCCTCTAGTTAAGCTACATAGTCCAAATGCCCGCTAGGGGACGTACATTGTCCAAGTGCTCGGTAGGCAACCTACATAGTCCAACTGCCCGTTAGTTAACCTAGATAGTCCAAGTGCCCACTAGGGGATGTACATAGTCCAAGGGGCGCTAGTTAACCTACATAGTACAAGGGCCCGCTAGTTGACCTACATAGTACAAGTGCCCGCTAGTTAACCTAGATAGTCCAAGTGCCCGCTAGTTAACCTAAGTAGTCCAAATGTCTGATAGGGATCCTACATAGTCCAAGTGGCCGCTAGGTAACCTACATAGTTCAAGTGCCCGTTCGTTAACCTAGATAGTCAAAGTGCCCGCTAGGTAACCTAGACAGTCCAAGTGCCCGCTAGGTTACGTACATAGTCCAAGTGCCCGTTCTTAACCTAGATAGTCCAAGTGCCTGCTAGGTTACCTAGACAGTCCAAGTGCCCGCTAGTTAACCTAGATAGTCCAAGTGCGCACTAGGGTATGTACATAGTCCGAGTGCCGGATAGGAAACCTAGATAGTCCAAGTGCCCGCTAGTTAACCTACACAGTCCAAGGGCCCGCTAGTTAACCTATATAGTCCATGTGCCCGCTAGTTAACCTACCTAGTCCAAGGTCCGCTAGTTAACCTATAAAGTCCAAGTGCCCGCTAGTTAACCTAGATAGTCCAAGTGCCCGCTAGTTAACCTAAATAGTCCAAATGTCTGATAGGGATCCTACATAGTCCAAGGACCCGCTAGGTAACCTACATAGTCCAAGTGCCCGTTCGTTAACCTAGATAGTCAAAGTGCCCGCTAGGTAACCTAGACAGTCCAAGTGCCCGTTCGTTAACCTACATAGTCCAAGTGCCCGCTAGGTAACCTACATAGTCCAAGTGCCCACTAGGTAACCTAAATAGTCCAAATGCCCGCTAGGGAAACTCCATAGTCCAAGTGCCTGCTAGTTAACCTAGATAGTCCAAGTGCCTGCTAGTAAACCTACATAATCCATGGGCCCACTAGTTAACCTACATAGTGCAATGGCCCGCTAGTTAACCTAGATCGTGCAAGTGTCCGCAAGTTAACCTACATAGTCCTCGTTCCCGCTAGTTAACCTAGGTAGTCCAAGTGCTGGCTAGGGATCCTTCATAATCCAAGTGCCTGCTAGGTAACCTAGATAGTCCAAGTGCCCGCTAGTTAACCTAGATAGTCCAAGTGCCCGTTAGTTAACCTAGATAGTCCAAGTGCCCACTAGGGGACGTACATAGTCCAAGGGCCCGCTAGTTAACCTACATACTCCAAGGTCCGTTAGTTAACCTATATAGTCCAAGTGCCTGCTAGTTAACCTACATAGTACAAGGGCCCGCTAGTTGACCTAGATAGTCCAAGTGCCCGCTAGTTAACCTAGATAGTCAAATTGCCCGCTAGTTAACCTAAGTAGTACAAATGTCCGATAGGGATCCTACATAGTCCATGTGCCCGCTAGTTAACCTACATAGTCCAAGTCCTTGCTAGGTAACCTAGACAGTCCAAGTGACCATAAGGTTACCTACATAGTCCAAGTGCCCGTTCGTTAACCTACATAGTCCAAGTGCCCGCTAGGTAACGAAGATAGCCCAAGTGCCCGCAAGGAAACGTACATAGTCCAAGTGCCCTCTAGGTAACCTAGATAGTCCAAGTGCCCGCTAGGTAAACTACATAGTCCAAGTGCCCACTAGGTAACCTAGACAGTACAATGCCCGCTAGTTAACCTAGACAGTCCAAGTACTCGCTAGGGAACCTACATAGTCCAAGTGCCCGCTAGGGAACCTACATAGTCCAAGTGCTCGCTAGGTAAACTACATAGTCCAAGTGCCCGCTAGTTAACCTAGACAGTCCAAGTACCCGATAGGGAACCTACATAGTCCAAGTGCCCGCTGTGAACCTACATAGTCCAAGTGCTCGCTAGGCAACCTACATAGTCCAAGTGCCCGTTAGTTTACCTAGATAGTCCAAGTGCCCACTAGGGGACGTACATAGTCCAAGGGCCCGCTAGTTAACCTACATAGTACAAGGGCCCGCTAGTTGACCTAGATAGTCCAAGTGCCCGCTAGTTATCCTAGATAGTCAAAGTGCCCGCTTGTTAACCTAAGTAGTACAAATGTCCTATAGGGATCCTACATAGTCCAAGTGCCCGTTAGTTAACCTACATAGTCCAAGTCCCTGCTAGGTAACCTAGACAGTCCAAGTGACCATTAGGTTACCTACATAGTCTAAGTGCCCGTTCGTTAACCTACATAGTCCAAGTGACCGCTAGGTAACGTAGATAGCCCAAGTGCCCGCTAGGAAACGTACATAGTCCAAATGCCCTCTAGGTAACCTAGATAGTCCAAGTGCCCGCTAGGTAACCTACATAGTCCAAGTGCCCACTAGGTAACCTAAATAATCCAAATGCCCGCTAGGGAAACTACATAGTCCAAGTGCCCGCTAGTTAACCTAGATAGTCCAAGTGCCCGCTAGTAAACCTAGATAGTCCAAGGGCCCGCTAGGTAACCTAAATAGTCCAAGTACCCGATAGGGAACCTACATAGTCCAAGTGCCCGCTAGGGAACCTACATAGTGCAAGTGCTCGCTAGGTAAACTACATAGTCCAAGTGCCCACTAGGTAACCTAGACAGTCCAATTGCCCGCTAGTTAACATAGACAGTCCAAGTACCCGATAGGGAACCTACATAGTCCAAGTGCCCGCTGGGAACCTACATAGTCCAAGTGCTCGCTAGGCAACCTACATAGTCCAAGTGCCCGTTAGTTAACCTAGATAGTCAAAGTGCCTGCTAGGTAACCTATATAGTCCAAGTGCCCGCTAGGGAACCTACATAGTCCAAGTGCCCGTTCGTTAACCTAGATAGTCCAAGTGCCCGCTAGGTAACCTAAGTAATCCAAATGTCCGATAGGGATCCTACATCGTCCAAGTGCCTGCTGGTAACCTACATAGTCTTAGGGCCCGCTAGGTAACCTTGATAGTCCAAGTGCCTTCTAGTTAACCTACATAGTCCAAGTGCCCGCTAGGTAACCTACATAGTCCAAGTGCCCACTAGGTAACCTAAATAATCCAAATGCCCGCTAGGGAAACTACATAGTCCAAGTGCCCGCTAGTTAACCTAGATAGTCCAAGTGCCCGCTAGTAAACCTAGATAGTCCAAGGGCCCGCTAGTTAATCTAGATTGTCCAAGTGCCCGCTAGTTAACCTAGATCGTCCAAGTGCCCGCTAGTAAACCTAGATAATCCATGTGCCCGATAGTTAACCTACATAGTCCAAGGGCCCTCTAGTTAAGATAGATAGTCCAAGTGCCCGCTAGGGGACGTACATAGTTCAAGTGCTCGCTAGGCAACCTACATAGTCGAAGTGCCAGTTAGTTAACCTAGATAGTCAAAGTGCCTGCTAGGTAACCTAAATAGTCCAAGTGCCCGCTAGGGAACCTACATAGTCCAAGTGCCCGCTAGGTAACCTAGATAGTCCAATTGCCCGTTAGCTAACCTAGATAGTCCAAGTGTCCGCTAGTTAACCTACATAATCCAAGTGCCCGTTCGTTAACCTAGATAAGCCAAGTGCCCGCTAGGTAACCTAGACAGTCCAAGTGCCTGCTAGGTTACCTACATAGTCCAAGTGCACGTTCGTTAACCTAGATTGTCCAAGTGCCCGCTAGGTAACCTACATAGTCTAAGTGCCCACTAGGTAACCAAATAATCCAAATGCCCGCTAGGGAAACTACATAGTCCAAGTGCCCGTTAGTTAACCTAGATAGTCCAAGTGCCCACTAGGGGACGTACATAGTCCAAGTGCCCGCTAGGTAACCTAGATAGTCAAGTGTGCGCTAGGGTATGTATATAGTCCGAGTGCCGCCTAGGAAACCTAGATAGTCCAAGTGCCCGCTAGTTAACCTACATAGTCCAAGCGCCCGCTAGTTAACCTACATAGTCCAAGGTCCGCTAGTTAACCTAGATAGTCCAAGTGCCCGCTAGTTAACCTAGATAGTCCAAGTGCCCGCTAGTTAACCTAAGTAGTCCAAATGTCCGCTAGGGATCCTACATAGTCCAAGTGCCCACTAGGTAAACTACATAGTACAAGTGCCCGTTCGTTAACCTAGATAGTCAAAGTGCCCGCTAGGTAACCTAGACAGTCCAAGTGCCCGTTCGTTAACCTACATAGTCCAAGTGCCCGCTAGATAACGTTGATAGCCCAAGTGCCCGCTAGTTAACCTAGATAATCCAAGTGCCCGCTAGTTAACCTACATAGTCCAAGGGCCCTCTAGTTAACCTAGATAGTCCAAGTGCCCGCTAGGGTATGTACATAGTCCAAGTGACCGCTAGGTAACCTAGATTGTCTAAGTGTCCGCTAGGTAACCTAGATAGTCCAAGGTCCTGCTAGTTAACCTATATAGTCCAATGCCCGATAGGGAACCTACACAGTCCAAGTGCCCGCTGAGGAACCTACATAGTCAAAGTGCCCGATAGGGAACCTACATATTCCAAGTGCCCGTTAGGGAACCTAGATAGCCCTAGTGCCCATAGGGAACCTATATAGTCCAAGTGCCCGCTAGGGAACCTACATAGTCAAAGTGCCCGCTAGGGAACCTGCATTGTGCAAGTGCCCGCTAGTTAACCTAGATAGTCCAAGTGCCCACTAGTTAACCTACATAGTCCAAGGTCAGCTAGTTAACCTAGATAGTCCAAGTGCCCGCTAGTTAACCTACATAGTCCAAGAACCCGCTAGTTAACCTACATAGTCCAAGGGCCTGCTAGTTAACCTAGATAGTCAAAGTGCCCGCTAGGTAACCTAGACAGTCCAAGTGCCCGCTAGGTTACCTACATAGTCCAAGTGCCCGTTCGTTAACCTAGATAGTCCAAGTGCCCGCTAGGTTACCTAGACAGTCCAAGTGCCAGCTAGTTAACCTACATAGTCCAAGTGCCCGATAGGGAACCTACATAATCCAAATGCCCGATAGGGAACCTACATAATCCAAGTGACCGCTAGGGAACCTACATAGTCCATGTGCCCGCTAGGCAACCTACATAGTCCAAGTGCCCGTTAGTTAACCTAGATAGTCCAAGTGCCCACTAGGGAACGTACATAGTCCAAGTGCCCGCTAGGTAACATACATAGTCCAAGTGCCCGCTGGTAACCTTCATAGTCCAAGGACCCGCTAGGTAACCTTGATAGTCCAAGTGCCTTCTAGTTAACCTACATAGTCCAAGTGCCCGCTAGGTAACCTACATAGTCCAAGTGCCCACTAGGTAACCTGAATAATCCAAATGCCTGTTAGGAAAACTACATAGTCCAAGTGCCCACTAGTTAACCTAGATAGTCCAAGTGCCCGCTAGTTAACCTAGATAGTCCAAATGCCTTCTAGTTAACCTACATAGTCCAAGTGTCCGCTAGGTAACCTACATAGTCCATTTGCCCGCTAGTTAACCTAGATAGTCCAAGTGCCCGCTAGTAAACCTAGATAGTCCAAGGGCCCGCTAGTTAATCTAGATTGTCCAAGTGTCCGCTAGTTAACCTAGATCGTCCAAGTGCCCGCTAGTAAACCTAGATAATCCAAGTGCCCGATAGTTAAAATACATAGTCCAAGGGCCCTCTAGTTAGGCTAGATAGTCCAAGTGCCCGCTAGGGGACGTACATAGTCCAAGTGCTCGCTAGGCAACCTACATAGTCCAAGTGCCCGTTAGTTAACCTAGATAGTCAAAGTGCCTGCTAGGTAACCTAAATAGTCCAAAGTGCCCGCTAGGGAACCTACATAGTCCAAGTGCCCGCTAGGTAACCTAGATAGTCCAATTGCCCGTTAGCTAACCTAGATAGTCGAAGTGTCCGCTAGTTAACCTACATAGTCCAAGTGCCCGTTCGTTAACCTAGATAGGCCAAGTGCCCGCTAGGTAACCTAGACAGTCCAAGTGCCTGCAAGGTTACCTACATAGTCCAAGTGCACGTTCGTTAACCTAGATAGTCCAAGTGCCCGCTGGTAACCTACATAGTCCAAGGGCCCGCTAGGTAACCTTGATAGTCCAAGTGCCTTCTAGTTAACCTACATAGTCCAAGTGCCCGCTAGGTAACCTACATAGTCCAAGTACCCACTAGGTAACCTAAATAATCCAAATGCCCGCTAGGGAAACTACATAGTCCAAGTGCCCGTTAGTTAACCTAGATAGTCCAAGTGCCCACTAGGGGACGTACATAGTCCAAGTGCCCGCTAGGTAACCTAGATAGTCAAAGTGCGCGCTAGGGTATGTACATAGTCCGAGGGTCATCTAGGAAACCTAGATAGTCCAAGTGCCTGCTAGTTAACCTACATAGTACAAGGGCCCGCTAATTGACCTAGATAATCCAAGTGCCCGCTAGTTAACCTAGATAGTCCAAGTGCCCGCTAGTTAACCTAAGTAGTCCAAATGTCCGATAGGGATCCTACATAGTCCAAGTGCCCGCTAGGTAACCTACATAGTTCAAGTGCCCGTTCGTTAACCTAGATAGTCCAAGTGCCTGCTAGGTTACCTAGACTGTCCAAGTGCCCACTAGTTATCCTACATAGTCCAAGTGCCCGATAGGGAACCTACATAGTCCAAGTGCCCGCTAGGCAACCTACATAGTCCAAGTGCCCGTTAGTTAACCTATATAGTCCAAATGCCCACTAGGGGAAGTACATAGTCCAAGTGCCCGCTAGGTAACCTACATAGTCCAAGTTCCCGATGGTAACCTAAATAGTCCAAATGCCCGCTAGTGAAACTACATAGTCCAAGTGCCTGCTAGTTAACCTAGATAGACCAAGTGCCTGCTAGTAAACCTACATAATCCATGGGCCCGCTAGTTAACCTACATAGTGCAAGGGCCCGCTAGTTAACTTAGATAGTGCAAGTGTCCGCTAGTTAACCTACATAGTCCTCGTGCCCGCTAGTTAACCTAGATGATCCAAGTGCCCGCTAGGGATCCTTCATAATCCAAGTGCCTGCTAGGTAACCTAGATAGTCCAAGTGACCGCTAGTTAACCTAGATAGTCCTAGTGCCCGTTAGTTAACCTAGATAGTCCAAGTGCCCACTAGGGGACGTACATAGTCCAAGTGCCCGCTAGTTAACCTAGATAGTCCAAGTGCCCGCTAGTAAACCTAGATAGTGCAAGGGCCCGCTAGTTAATCTAGATTGTCCAAGTGCCCGCTAGTTAACCTAGATCGTCAAAGTGCCCGCTAGGTAACCTACATAGTCCAAGTGCCCACTAGGTAACCTAAATAATCCAAATGCCTGCTAGGGAAACTACATAGTCCAAGTGCCCGTTAGTTAACCTAGATAGTCCAAGTGCCCGCTAGGTAACCTAGATAATCCAAGTGCGCGCTAGGGTATGTACATAGTCCGAGTGCCGCCTAGGAAACCTAGATAGTCCAAGTGCCCGCTAGGTAACCTAAGTAGTCCAAATGTCCGATAGGGATCCTACATAGTCCAAGTGCCCGCTGGTAATCTACATAGTCAAGTGCCCGTTCGTTAACCTAGATAGGCCATGTGCGTACTAGATAACCTAGACAGTCCAAGTGCCCGCTAGGATACCTACATAGTCCAAGTGCACGTTCGTTAACCTAGATAGTCCAAGTGCCCGCTGGTAACCTACATAGTCCAAGGGCCCGCTAGGTAACCTTGATAGTCCAAGTGCCCACTAGGTAACCTAAATAATCCAAATGCCCGCTAGGAAAACTACATAGTCCAAGTGCCTGCTAGTTAACCTAGATATTCCAAGTGCCCGCTAGTTAACCTAGATAGTCCAAGTGCCTTCTTGTTAACCTACATAGTCCAATTGTCTGCTAGGTAACCTACATAGTCCAAGTGCCCGCTAGTTAACCTAGATAGTCCAAGTGCTCGCTAGTAAACCAAGATATTCCAAGGGCCCACTAGTTAATCTAGATAGTCCAAGTGCCCGCTAGTTAACCTAGATAATCCAAGTGCCCGATAGTTAACCTACATAGTCCAAGGGCCCTCTAGTTAACCTAGATAGTCCAAGTGCCCGCTAGGGGACGTACATAGTCCAAGTGCTCGCTAGGGAACCTACATAGTCCAAGTGCCCGTTAGTTAACCTAGATAGTCAAAGTGCCTGCTAGGTAACCTAAATAGTCCAAGTGCCCGCTAGGGAACCTACATAGTCCAAGTGCCCGCTAGGTAACCTAGATAGTCCAATTGCCCGTTAGCTAACCTAGATAGTCCATGTGTCCGCTAGTTAACCTACATAGTCCAAGTGCCCGTTCGTTAACCTATATAAGCCAAGTGCCCGCTAGGTAACCTAGTCAGTCCAAGTGCCTGCTAGGTTACCTACATAGTCCAAGTGCCCACTAGGTAACCTAAATAATCCAAATGCCCGCTAGGGAAACTACATAGTCCAAGTGCCCGTTAGTTAACCTAGATAGTCCAAGTGCCCACTAGGGGACGTACATAGTCCAAGTGCCCGCTAGGTAACCTAGATAGTCAAGTGTGCGCTAGGGTATGTACATAGTCCGAGTGCCGCCTAGGAAACCTAGATAGTCCAAGCGCCCGCTAGTTAACCTACATAGTCCAAGCGCCCGCTAGTTAACCTACATAGTCCAAGGTCCGCTAGTTAACCTAGATAGTCCAAGTGCCCGCTAGTTAACCTAGATAGTCCAAGTGCCCGCTAGTTAACCTAAGTAGTCCAAATGTCCGCTAGGGATCCTACATAGTCCAAGTGCCCGCTAGGTAACCTACATAGTCCAAGTGCCCGTTCGTTAACCTAGATAGTCAAAGTGCCCCCTAGGTAACCTAGACAGTCCAAGTGCCCGTTCGTTAACCTACATAGTCCAAGTGCCCGCTAGTAAACCTAGATAGTCCAAGGGCCCGCTAGTTAATCTAGATTGTCCAAGTGTCCGCTAGTTAACCTAGATCGTCCAAGTGCCCGCTAGTAAACCTAGATAATCCAAATGCCCGATAGTTAAAATACATAGTCCAAGGGCCCTCGAGTTAAGCTAGATAGTCCAAGTGCCCGCTAGGGGACGTACATAGTCCAAGTGCTCGCTAGGCAACCTACATAGTCCAAGTGCCCGTTAGTTAACCTAGATAGTCAAAGTGCCTGCTAGGTAACCTAAATAGTCCAAAGTGCCCGCTAGGGAACCTACATAGTCCAAGTGCCCGCTAGGTAACCTAGATAGCCCAATTGCCCGTTAGCTAACCTAGATAGTCGAAGTGTCCGCTAGTTAACCTACATAGTCCAAGTGCCCGTTCGTTAACCTAGATAGGCCAAGTGCCCGCTAGGTAACCTAGACAGTCCAAGTGCCTGCAAGGTTACCTACATAGTCCAAGTGCACGTTCGTTAACCTAGATAGTCCAAGTGCCCGCTGGTAACCTACATAGTCCAAGTGCCCGCTAGGTAACCTACATAGTCCAAGTACCCACTAGGTAACCTAAATAATCCAAATGCCCGCTAGGGAAACTACATAGTCCAAGTGCCCGTTCGTTAACCTAGATAGTCCAAGTGCCCACTAGGGGACGTACATAGTCCAAGTGCCCGCTAGGTAACCTAGATAGTCAAAGTGCGCGCTAGGGTATGTACATAGTCCGAGGGTCATCTAGGAAACCTAGATAATCCAAGTGCCTGCTAGTTAACCTACATAGTACAAGGGCCCGCTAATTGACCTAGATAGTCCAAGTGCCCGCTAGTTAACCTAGATAGTCCAAGTGCCCGCTAGTTAACCTAAGTAGTCCAAATGTCCGATAGGGATCCTACATAGTCCAAGTGCCCGCTAGGTAACCTACATAGTTCAAGGGCCCGTTCGTTACCCTAGATAGTCCAAGTGCCTGCTAGGTTACCTAGACTGTCCAAGTGCCCCCTAGTTATCCTACATAGTCCAAGTGCCCGATAGGGAACCTACATAGTCCAAGTGCCCGCTAGGCAACCTACATAGTCCAAGTGCCCGTTAGTTAACCTAGATAGTCAAAATGCCCACTAGGGGAAGTACATAGTCCAAGTGCCCGCTAGGTAACCTACATAGTCCAAGTTCCCGATGGTAACCTAAATAGTCCAAATGCCCGCTAGTGAAACTACATAGTCCAAGTGCCTGCTAGTTAACCTAGATAGACCAAGTGCCTGCTAGTAAACCTACATAATCCATGGGCCCGCTAGTTAACCTACATAGTGCAAGGGCCCGCTAGTTAACTTAGATAGTGCAAGTGTCCGCTAGTTAACCTACATAGTCCTCGTACCCGCTAGTTAACCTAGATGATCCAAGTGTCCGCTAGGGATCCTTCATAATCCAAGTGCCTGCTAGGTAACCTAGATAGTCCAAGTGACCGCTAGTTAACCTAGATAGTCCTAGTGCCCGTTAGTTAACCTAGATAGTCCAAGTGCCCACTAGGGGACGTACATAGTCCAAGTGCCCGCTAGTTAACCTAGATAGTCCAAGTGCCCGCTAGTAAACCTAGATAGTGCAAGGGCCCGCTAGTTAATCTAGATTGTCCAAGTGCCCGCTAGTTAACCTAGATCGTCCAAGTGCCCGCTAGGTAACCTACATAGTCCAAGTGCCCACTAGGTAACCTAAATAATCCAAATGCCTGCTAGGGAAACTACATAGTCCAAGTGCCCGTTAGTTAACCTAGATAGTCCAAGTGCCCGCTAGGTAACCTAGATAATCCAAGTGCGCGCTAGGGTATGTACATAGTCCGAGTGCCGCCTAGGAAACCTAGATAGTCCAAGTGCCCGCTAGGTAACCTAAGTAGTCCAAATGTCCGATAGGGATCCTACATAGTCCAAGTGCCCGCTGGTAATCTACATAGTCAAGTGCCCGTTCGTTAACCTAGATAGGCCATGTGCGCACTAGATAACCTAGACAGTCCAAGTGCCCGCTAGGATACATACATAGTCCAAGTGCACGTTCGTTAACCTAGATAGTCCAAGTGCCCGCTGGTAACCTACATAGTCCAAGGGCCCGCTAGGTAACCTTGATAGTCCAAGTGCCCACTAAGTAACCTAAATAATCCAAATGCCCGCTAGGAAAACTACATAGTCCAAGTGCCCGCTAGTTAACCTAGATATTCCAAGTGCCCGCTAGTTAACCTAGATAGTCCAAGTGCCTTCTAGTTAACCTACATAGTCCAATTGTCCGCTAGGTAACCTACATAGTCCATGTGCCCGCTAGTTAACCTAGATAGTCCAAGTGCTCGCTAGTAAACCAAGATATTCCAAGGGCCCACTAGTTAATCTAGATAGTCCAAGTGCCCGCTAGTTAACCTAGATAATCCAAGTGCCCGATAGTTAACCTACATAGTCCAAGGGCCCTCTAGTTAACCTAGGTAGTCCAATTGCCCGCTAGGTAACCTACATAGTCCAAGTGCCCGCTAGTTAACCTAGATAGTCCAAGTTCCCGCCAGTAAACCAAGATAGTCCAAGGGCCCGCTAGTTAACCTAGATACTCCAAGTGCCCGCTAGTTAACCTAGATAATCCAAGTGCCCGATAGTTAACCTACATAGTCCAAGGGCCCTCTAGTTAACCTAGATAGTCCAAGTGCCCGCTAGGGGACGTACATAGTCCAAGTGCTCGCTAGGGAACCTACATAGTCCAAGTGCCCGTTAGTTAACCTAGATAGTCAAAGTGCCTGCTAGGTAACCTAAATAGTCCAAGTGCCCGCTAGGGAACCTACATAGTCCAAGTGCCCGCTAGGTAACCTAGATAGTCCAATTGCCCGTTAGCTAACCTAGATAGTCCATGTGTCCGCTAGTTAACCTACATAGTCCAAGTGCCCGTTCGTTAACCTAGATAAGCCAAGTGCCCGCTAGGTAACCTAGTCAGTCCAAGTGCCTGCTAGGTTACCTACATAGTCCAAGTGCACGTTCGTTAACCTAGATTGTCCAAGTGCCCGCTAGGTAACCTACATAGTCCAAGTGCCCACTAGGTAACCTAAATAATCCAAATGCCCGCTAGGGAAACTACATAGTCCAAGTGCCCGTTAGTTAACCTAGATAGTCCAAGTGCCCACTAGGGGACGTACATAGTCCAAGTGCCCGCTAGGTAACCTAGATAGTCAAGTGTGCGCTAGGGAATGTACATAGTCCGAGTGCCGCCTAGGAAACCTAGATAGTCCAAGTGCCCGCTAGTTAACCTACATAGTCCAAGCGCCCGCTAGTTAACCTACATAGTCCAAGGTCCGCTAGTTAACCTAGATAGTCCAAGTGCCCGCTAGTTAACCTAGATAGTCCAAGTGCCCGCTAGTTAACCTAAGTAGTCCAAATGTCCGCTAGGGATCCTACATAGTCCAAGTGCCCGCTAGGTAACCTACATAGTCCAAGTGCCCGTTCGTTAACCTAGATAGTCAAAGTGCCCGCTAGGTAACCTAGACAGTCCAAGTGCCCGTTCGTTAACCTACATAGTCCAAGTGCCCGCTAGATAACGTTGATAGCCCAAGTGCCCGCTAGTTAACCTAGATAATCCAAGTGCCCGCTAGTTAACCTACATAGTCCAAGGGCCCTCTAGTTAACCTAGATAGTCCAAGTGCCAGCTAGGGTACGTACATAGTCCAAGTGACCGCTAGGTAACCTAGATTGTCCAAGGGTCCACTAGGTAAACTAGATAGTCCAAGGTCCTGCTAGTTAACCTATATAGTCCAATGCCCGATAGGGAACCTACACAGTCCAAGTGCCCGCTGAGGAACCTACATAGTCAAAGTACCCGATAGGGAACCTACATATTCCAAGTGCCCGTTAGGGAACCTAGATAGCCCAAGTGCCCATAGGGAACCTATATAGTCCAAGTGCCCGCTAGGGAACCTAAATAGTCAAAGTGCCCGCTAGGGAACCTGCATTGTGCAAGTGCCCGCTAGTTAACCTAGATAGTCCAAGTGCCCACTAGTTAACCTACATAGTCCAAGGTCAGCTAGTTAACCTAGATAGTCCAAGTGCCCGCTAGTTAACCTACATTGTCCAAGAACCCGCTAGTTAACCTAGATAGTCCAAGTTCCCGCTAGTTAACCTACATAGACCAAGGGCCCGCTAGTTAACCTAGATAGTCAAAGTGCCCGCTAGGTAACCTAGACAGTCCAAGTGCCCGCTAGGTTACCTACATAGTCCAAGTGCCCGTTCGTTAACCTAGATAGTCCAAGTGCCCGCTAGGTTACCTAGACAGTCCAAGTGCCCGCTAGTTAACCTACATAGTCCAAGTGCCCGATAGGGAACCTACATAATCCAAATGCCCGATAGGGAACCTACATAATCCAAGTGACCGCTAGGGAACCTACATAGTCCATGTGCCCGCTAGGCAACCTACATAGTCCAAGTGCCCGTTAGTTAACCTAGATAGTCCAAGTGCCCACTAGGGAACGTACATAGTCCAAGTGCCCGCTAGGTAACATACATAGTCCAAGTGCCCGCTGGTAACCTTCATAGTCCAAGGACCCGCTAGGTAACCTTGATAGTCAAAGTGCCTTCTAGTTAACCTACATAGTCCAAGTGCCCGCTAGGTAACCTACATAGTCCAAGTGCCCACTAGGTAACCTGAATAATCCAAATGCCCGTTAGGAAAACTACATAGTCCAAGTGCCCACTAGTTAACCTAGATAGTCCAAGTGCCCGCTAGGTAACCTACATAGTCCAAATGCCTTCTAGTTAACCTACATAGTCCAAGTGCCCGCTAGGTAACCTACATAGTCTATTTGCCCGCTAGTTAACCTAGATAGTCCAAGTGCCCGCTAGTAAACCTAGATAGTCCAAGGGCCCGCTAGTTAATCTAGATTGTCCAAGTGTCCGCTAGTTAACCTAGATCGTCCAAGTGCCCGCTAGTAAACCTAGATAATCCAAATGCCCGATAGTTAAAATACATAGTCCAAGGGCCCTCGAGTTAAGCTAGATAGTCCAAGTGCCCGCTAGGGGACGTACATAGTCCAAGTGCTCGCTAGGCAACCTACATAGTCCAAGTGCCCGTTAGTTAACCTAGATAGTCAAAGTGCCTGCTAGGTAACCTAAATAGTCCAAAGTGCCCGCTAGGGAACCTACATAGTCCAAGTGCCCGCTAGGTAACCTAGATAGTCCAATTGCCCGTTAGCTAACCTAGATAGTCGAAGTGTCCGCTAGTTAACCTACATAGTCCAAGTGCCCGTTCGTTAACCTAGATAGGCCAAGTGCCCGCTAGGTAACCTAGACAGTCCAAGTGCCTGCAAGGTTACCTACATAGTCCAAGTGCACGTTCGTTAACGTAGATAGTCCAAGTGCACGCTGGTCACCTACATAGTCCAAGGGCCCGCTAGGTAACCTTGATAGTCCAAGTGCCTTCTAGTTAACCTACATAGTCCAAGTGCCCGCTAGGTAACCTACATAGTCCAAGTGCCCACTAGGTAACCTGAATAATCCAAATGCCCGTTAGGAAAACTACATAGTCCAAGTGCCCACTAGTTAACCTAGATAGTCCAAGTGCCCGCTAGGTAACCTACATAGTCCAAATGCCTTCTAGTTAACCTACATAGTCCAAGTGCCCGCTAGGTAACCTACATAGTCTATTTGCCCGCTAGTTAACCTAGATAGTCCAAGTGCCCGCTAGTAAACCTAGATAGTCCAAGGGCCCGCTAGTTAATCTAGATTGTCCAAGTGTCCGCTAGTTAACCTAGATCGTCCAAGTGCCCGCTAGTAAACCTAGATAATCCAAATGCCCGATAGTTAAAATACATAGTCCAAGGGCCCTCGAGTTAAGCTAGATAGTCCAAGTGCCCGCTAGGGGACGTACATAGTCCAAGTGCTCGCTAGGCAACCTACATAGTCCAAGTGCCCGTTAGTTAACCTAGATAGTCAAAGTGCCTGCTAGGTAACCTAAATAGTCCAAAGTGCCCGCTAGGGAACCTACATAGTCCAAGTGCCCGCTAGGTAACCTAGATAGTCCAATTGCCCGTTAGCTAACCTAGATAGTCGAAGTGTCCGCTAGTTAACCTACATAGTCCAAGTGCCCGTTCGTTAACCTAGATAGGCCAAGTGCCCGCTAGGTAACCTAGACAGTCCAAGTGCCTGCAAGGTTACCTACATAGTCCAAGTGCACGTTCGTTAACGTAGATAGTCCAAGTGCACGCTGGTCACCTACATAGTCCAAGGGCCCGCTAGGTAACCTTGATAGTCCAAGTGCCTTCTAGTTAACCTACATAGTCCAAGTGCCCGCTAGGTAACCTACATAGTCCAAGTACCCACTAGGTAACCTAAATAATCCAAATGCCCGCTAGGGAAACTACATAGTCCAAGTGCCCGTTAGTTAACCTAGATAGTCCAAGTGCCCACTAGGGGACGTACATAGTCCAAGTGCCCGCTAGGTAACCTAGATAGTCAAAGTGCGCGCTAGGGTATGTACATAGTCCGAGGGTCATCTAGGAAACCTAGATAGTCCAAGTGCCTGCTAGTTAACCTACATAGTACAAGGGCCCGCTAATTGACCTAGATAGTCCAAGTGCCCGCTAGTTAACCTAGATAGTCCAAGTGCCCGCTAGTTAACCTAAGTAGTCCAAATGTCCGATAGGGATCCTACATAGTCCAAGTGCCCGCTAGGTAACCTACATAGTTCAAGTGCCCGTTCGTTAACCTAGATAGTCCAAGTGCCTGCTAGGTTACCTAGACTGTCCAAGTGCCCACTAGTTATCCTACATAGTCCAAGTGCCCGATAGGGAACCTACATAGTCCAAGTGCCCGCTAGGCAACCTACATAGTCCAAGTGCCCGTTAGTTAACCTAGATAGTCCAAATGCCCACTAGGGGAAGTACATAGTCCAAGTGCCCGCTAGGTAACCTACATAGTCCAAGTTCCTGATGGTAACCTAAATAGTCCAAATGCCCGCTAGTGAAACTACATAGTCCAAGTGCCTGCTAGTTAACCTAGATAGACCAAGTGCCTGCTAGTAAACCTACATAATCCATGGGCCCGCTAGTTAACCTACATAGTGCAAGGGCCCGCTAGTTAACTTAGATAGTGCAAGTGTCCGCTAGTTAACCTACATAGTCCTCGTGCCCGCTAGTTAACCTAGATGATCCAAGTGCCCGCTAGGGATCCTTCATAATCCAAGTGCCTGCTAGGTAACCTAGATAGTCCAAGTGACCGCTAGTTAACCTAGATAGTCCTAGTGCCCGTTAGTTAACCTAGATAGTCCAAGTGCCCACTAGGGGACGTACATAGTCCAAGTGCCCGCTAGTTAACCTAGATAGTCCAAGTGCCCGCTAGTAAACCTAGATAGTGCAAGGGCCCGCTAGTTAATCTAGATTGTCCAAGTGCCCGCTAGTTAATCTAGATAGTCCAAGTGCCTGCTAGTAAACCTACATAATCCATGGGCCCACTAGTTAACCTACATAGTGCAATGGCCCGCTAGTTAACCTAGATCGTGCAAGTGTCCGCAAGTTAACCTACATAGTCCTCGTGCCCGCTAGTTAACCTAGATCGTCCAAGTGCCGGCTAGGGATCCTGCATAATCCAAGTGCCTGCCAGGTAACCTAGATAGTCCAAGTGCCCGCTAGTTAACCTAGATAGTCCTTTTGCCCGTTAGTTAACCTAGATAGTCCAAGTGCCCGCTAGGTAACCTACATAGTCCAAGTGCCCACTAGGGAACCTAAATAATCCAAATGCCTGCTAGGGAAACTACATAGTCCAAGTGCCCGTTAGTTAACCTAGATAGTCCAAGTGCCCGCTAGGTAACCTAGATAATCCAAGTGCGCGCTAGGGTATGTACATAGTCCGAGTGCCGCCTAGGAAACCTAGATAGTCCAAGTGCCCGCTAGGTAACCTAAGTAGTCCAAATGTCCGATAGGGATCCTACATAGTCCAAGTGCCCGCTGGTAATCTACATAGTCAAGTGCCCGTTCGTTAACCTAGATAGGCCATGTGCGCACTAGATAACCTAGACAGTCCAAGTGCCCGCTAGGATACCTACATAGTCCAAGTGCACGTTCGTTAACCTAGATAGTCCAATAGCCCACTAGGGGACGTACATAGTCCAAGTGCCCGCTAGTTAACCTAGATAGTCCAAGTGCCCGCTAGTAAACCTAGATAGTGCAAGGGCCCGCTAGTTAATCTAGATTGTCCAAGTGCCCGCTAGTTAACCTAGATCGTCCAAGTGCCCGCTAGGTAACCTACATAGTCCAAGTGCCCACTAGGTAACCTAGATAGTCCAAGTGCCTGCTAGTTAACCTACATAGTACAAGGGCCCGCTAATTGACCTAGATAGTCCAAGTGCCCGCTAGTTAACCTAGATAGTCCAAGTGCCCGCTAGTTAACCTAAGTAGTCCAAATGTCCGATAGGGATCCTACATAGTCCAAGTGCCCGCTAGGTAACCTACATAGTTCAAGTGCCCGTTCGTTAACCTAGATAGTCCAAGTGCCTGCTAGGTTACCTAGACTGTCCAAGTGCCCACTAGTTATCCTACATAGTCCAAGTGCCCGATAGGGAACCTACATAGTCCAAGTGCCCGCTAGGCAACCTACATAGTCCAAGTGCCCGTTAGTTAACCTAGATAGTCCAAATGCCCACTAGGGGAAGTACATAGTCCAAGTGCCCGCTAGGTAACCTACATAGTCCAAGTTCCCGATGGTAACCTAAATAGTCCAAATGCCCGCTAGTGAAACTACATAGTCCAAGTGCCTGCTAGTTAACCTAGATAGACCAAGTGCCTGCTAGTAAACCTACATAATCCATGGGCCCGCTAGTTAACCTACATAGTGCAAGGGCCCGCTAGTTAACTTAGATGATCCAAGTGCCCGCTAGGGATCCTTCATAATCCAAGTGCCTGCTAGGTAACCTAGATAGTCCAAGTGACCGCTAGTTAACCTAGATAGTCCTAGTGCCCGTTAGTTAACCTAGATAGTCCAAGTGCCCACTAGGGGACGTACATAGTCCAAGTGCCCGCTAGTTAACCTAGATAGTCCAAGTGCCCACTAGTAAACCTAGATAGTGCAAGGGCCCGCTAGTTAATCTAGATTGTCCAAGTGCCCGCTAGTTAACCTAGATCGTCCAAGTGCCCGCTAGGTAACCTACATAGTCCAAGTGCCCACTAGGTAACCTAAATAATCCAAATGCCCGCTAGGGAAACTACATAGTCCAAGTGCCCGTTAGTTAACCTAGATAGTCCAAGTGCCCGCTAGGTAACCCAGATAATCCAAGTGCTCGCTAGGGTATGTACATAGTCCGAGTGCCGCCTAGGAAACCTAGATAGTCCAAGTGCCCGCTAGGTAACCTAAGTAGTCCAAATGTCCGATAGGGATCCTACATAGTCCAAGTGCCCGCTGGTAATCTACATAGTCAAGTGCCCGTTCGTTAACCTAGATAGGCCATGTGCGCACTAGATAACCTAGACAGTCCAAGTGCCCGCTAGGATACCTACATAGTCCAAGTGCACGTTCGTTAACCTAGATA
Organism: Tenrec ecaudatus; assembly: GCF_050624435.1. Classification (NCBI taxonomy): domain Eukaryota; kingdom Metazoa; phylum Chordata; class Mammalia; order Afrosoricida; family Tenrecidae; genus Tenrec; species Tenrec ecaudatus. The sequence continues at coordinate 233,173 of NW_027457673.1, forward strand.
GTCCAAGTGCCCGCTGGTAACCTACATAGTCCAAGGGCCCGCTAGGTAACCTTGATAGTCCAAGTGCCCACTAGGTAACCTAAATAATCCAAATGCCCGCTAGGAAAACTACATAGTCCAAGTGCCCGTTAGTTAACCTAGATATTCCAAGTGCCCGCTAGTTAACCTAGATAGTCCAAGTGCCTTCTAGTTAACCTACATAGTCCAATTGTCCGCTAGGTAACCTACATAGTCCATGTGCCCGCTAGTTAACCTAGATAGTCCAAGTGCTCGCTAGTAAACCAAGATATTCCAAGGGCCCGCTAGTTAATCTAGATAGTCCAAGTGCCCGCTAGTTAACCTAGATAATCCAAGTGCCCGATAGTTAACCTACATAGTCCAAGGGCCCTCTAGTTAACCTAGGTAGTCCAATTGCCCGCTAGGTAACCTACATAGTCCAAGTGCCCGCTAGTTAACCTAGATAGTCCAAGTTCCCGCCAGTAAACCAAGATAGTCCAAGGGCCCGCTAGTTAATCTAGATACTCCAAGTGCCCGCTAGTTAACCTAGATAATCCAAGTGCCCGATAGTTAACCTACATAGTCCAAGGGCCCTCTAGTTAACCTAGATAGTCCAAGTGCCCGCTAGGGGACGTACATAGTCCAAGTGCTCGCTAGGGAACCTACATAGTCCAAGTGCCCGTTAGTTAACCTAGATAGTCAAAGTGCCTGCTAGGTAACCTAAATAGTCCAAGTGCCCGCTAGGGAACCTACATAGTCCAAGTGCCCGCTAGGTAACCTAGATAGTCCAATTGCCCGTTAGCTAACCTAAATAGTCGAAGTGTCCGCTAGTTAATCTACATAGTCCAAGTGCCCGTTAGTTAATCTAGATAGGCCAAGTGCCCGCTAGGTAACCTAGACAGTCCAAGTGCCTGCTAGGTTACCTACATAGTCTAAGTGCACGTTCGTTAACCTTGAAAGTCCAAGTGCCCGCTGGTAACCTACATTGTCCAAGGGCCCGCTAGGTAACCTTGATAGTCCAAGTGCTTTCTAGTTAACCTACATAGTCCAAGTGCCCGCTAGGTAACCTACATAGTCCAAGTGCACACTAGGTAACCTAAATAATCCAAATGCCCGCTAGGGAAACTACATAGTCCAAGTGCCCGTTAGTTAACCAAGATAGTCCAAGTGCCCACTAGGGGACGTACATAGTCCAAGTGCCCGCTAGGTAACCTAGATAGTCCAAGTGCCCGCTAGTTAACCTACATAGTCTAAGGGCCCGCTAGTTAACCTACATAGTACAAGGGCCCGCTAGTTGACCTATATTGTACAAGTGCCCGCTAGTTAACCTAGATAGTCCAAGTGCACGCTAGTTAACCTAAGTAGTCCAAATGTCTGATAGGGATCCTACATAGTCCAAATGCCCGCTAGGAAACCTACATAGTTCAAGTGCCCGTTCGTTAACCTAGATAGTAAAAGTGCGCGCTAGGTAACCTAGACAGTCCAAGTGCCCTCTAGGTTACCTACATAGTCCAAATGCCCGTTCTGAACCTAGAGAGTCCAAGTGCCTGCTAGGTTACCTAGACAGTCCAAGTGCCCGCTAGTTAACCTAGATAGTCCAAGTGCACACTAGGGTATGTACATAGTCCGAGTGCCGGATAGGAAACCTAGATAGTCCAAGTGCCCGCTAGTTAACCTACACAGTCCAAGGGCCCGCTAGTTAACCTATATAGTCCATGTGCCCGCTAGTTAACCTACATAGTCCAAGGTCCGCTAGTTAACCTATAAAGTCCAAGTGCCCGCTAGTTAACCTAGATAGTCCAAGTGCCCGCTAGTTAACCTAAATAGTCCAAATGTCTGATAGGGATCCTACATAGTCCAAGGACCCGCTAGGTAACCTACATAGTCCAAGTGCCCGTTCGTTAACCTAGATAGTCAAAGTGCCCTCTAGGTAACCTAGACAGTCCAAGTGCCCGTTCGTTAACCTACATAGTCCAAGTGCCCACTAGGTAACCTACATAGTCCAAGTGCCCACTATGTAACCTAAATAGTCCAAATGCCCGCTAGGGAAATTACATAGTCCAAGTGCCTGCTAGTTAACCTAGATAGTCCAAGTGCCTGCTAGTAAACCTATATAATCCATGGGCCCACTAGTTAACCTACATAGTGCAATGGCCCGCTAGTTAACCTAGATCGTGCAAGTGTCCGCAAGTTAACCTACATAGTCCTCGTGCCCGCTAGTTAACCTAGATAGTCCAAGTGCTGGCTAGGGATCCTTCATAATCCAAGTGCCTGCCAGGTAACCTAGATAGTCCAAGTGCCCGCTAGTTAACCTAGATAGTCCTTTTGCCCGTTAGTTAACCTAGATAGTCCAAGTGCCCACTAGGGGACGTACATAGTCCAAGGGCCCGCTAGTTAACCTACATAGTCCAAGGTCCGTTAGTTAACCTAGATAGTCCAAGTGCCCGCTAGTTAACCTACATAGTACAAGGGCCCGCTAGTTGACCTAGATAGTCCAAGTGCCCGCTAGTTAACCTAGATAGTCAAAGTGCCCGCTAGTTAACCTAAGTAGTACAAATGTCCGATAGGGATCCTACATAGTCCAAGTGCCCGCTAGTTAACCTACATAGTCCAAGTCCCTGCTAGGTAACCTAGACAGTCCAAGTTTCCATTAGGTTACCTACATAGTCCAAGTGCCCGTTCGTTAACCTACATAGTCCAAGTGCCCGCTAGGTAACGAAGATAGCCCAAGTGCCCGCAAGGAAACGTACATAGTCCAAGTGCCCTCTAGGTAACCTAGATAGTCCAAGTGTCCGCTAGGTAAACTACATAGTCCAAGTGCCCACTAGGTAACCTAGACAGTCCAATGCCCGCTAGTTAACCTAGACAGTCCAAGTACCCGATAGGGAACCTACATTGTCCAAGTGCCCGCTAGGGAACCTACATAGTCCAAGTGCTCGCTAGGTAAACTACATAGTCCAAGTGCCCGCTAGTTAACCTAGACAGTCCAAGTACCCGAAAGGGAACCTACATAGTCCAAGTGCCCGCTGGGAACCTACATAGTCCAAGTGCTCGCTAGGCAACCTACATAGTCCAAGTGCACGTTAGTTAACCTAGATAGTCCAAGTGCCCGCTAGGTAACCTAGACAGTCCAAGTGCCCGCTAGGTTACCTACATAGTCCAAGTGCACGTTCGTTAACTTAGATATTCCATGTGCCCGCTGGTAACCTACATAGTCCAAGGGCCCGCTAGGTAACCTTGATAGTCCAAGTGCCTTCTAGTTAAGCTACATAGTCCAAGTGCCCGCTAGGCAACCTACATAGTCCAAGTGCCCACTAGGTAACCTAAATAATCCAAATGCCCGCTAGGGAATCTACATAGTCCAAGTGCCCGCTAGTTAACCTAGATAGTCCAAGTGCCCGCTAGTAAACCTAGATAGTGCAAGGGCCCGCTAGTTAATCTAGATTGTCCAAGTGCCCGCTATTTAACCTAGATCGTCGTAGTGCCCGCTAGTAAACCTAGATAATCCAAGTGCCCGATAGTTAACCTACATAGTCCAAGGGCCCTCTAGTTAAGCTACATAGTCCAAATGCCCGCTAGGGGACGTACATTGTCCAAGTGCTCGGTAGGCAACCTACATAGTCAAGTGCCCGTTAGTTAACCTAGATAGTCCAAGTGCCCACTAGGGAACGTACATAGTCCAAGTGCCCGCTAGGTAACCTACATAGTCCAAGTGCACACTAGGTAACCTAAATAATCCAAATGCCCGCTAGGGAAACTACATAGTCCAAGTGCCCGTTAGTTAACCAAGATAGTCCAAGTGCCCACTAGGGGACGTACATAGTCCAAGTGCCCGCTAGGTAACCTAGATAGTCCAAGTGCCCGCTAGTTAACCTACATAGTCTAAGGGCCCGCTAGTTAACCTACATAGTACAAGGGCCCGCTAGTTGACCTATATTGTACAAGTGCCCGCTAGTTAACCTAGATAGTCCAAGTGCACGCTAGTTAACCTAAGTAGTCCAAATGTCTGATAGGGATCCTACATAGTCCAAATGCCCGCTAGGAAACCTACATAGTTCAAGTGCCCGTTCGTTAACCTAGATAGTAAAAGTGCGCGCTAGGTAACCTAGACAGTCCAAGTGCCCTCTAGGTTACCTACATAGTCCAAGTGCCCGTTCTGAACCTAGAGAGTCCAAGTGCCTGCTAGGTTACCTAGACAGTCCAAGTGCCCGCTAGTTAACCTAGATAGTCCAAGTGCACACTAGGGTATGTACATAGTCCGAGTGCCGGATAGGAAACCTAGATAGTCCAAGTGCCCGCTAGTTAACCTACACAGTCCAAGGGCCCGCTAGTTAACCTATATAGTCCATGTGCCCGCTAGTTAACCTACATAGTCCAAGGTCCGCTAGTTAACCTATAAAGTCCAAGTGCCCGCTAGTTAACCTAGATAGTCCAAGTGCCCGCTAGTTAACCTAAATAGTCCAAATGTCTGATAGGGATCCTACATAGTCCAAGGACCCGCTAGGTAACCTACATAGTCCAAGTGCCCGTTCGTTAACCTAGATAGTCAAAGTGCCCTCTAGGTAACCTAGACAGTCCAAGTGCCCGTTCGTTAACCTACATAGTCCAAGTGCCCACTAGGTAACCTACATAGTCCAAGTGCCCACTATGTAACCTAAATAGTCCAAATGCCCGCTAGGGAAATTACATAGTCCAAGTGCCTGCTAGTTAACCTAGATAGTCCAAGTGCCTGCTAGTAAACCTATATAATCCATGGGCCCACTAGTTAACCTACATAGTGCAATGGCCCGCTAGTTAACCTAGATCGTGCAAGTGTCCGCAAGTTAACCTACATAGTCCTCGTGCCCGCTAGTTAACCTAGATAGTCCAAGTGCTGGCTAGGGATCCTTCATAATCCAAGTGCCTGCCAGGTAACCTAGATAGTCCAAGTGCCCGCTAGTTAACCTAGATAGTCCTTTTGCCCGTTAGTTAACCTAGATAGTCCAAGTGCCCACTAGGGGACGTACATAGTCCAAGGGCCCGCTAGTTAACCTACATAGTCCAAGGTCCGTTAGTTAACCTAGATAGTCCAAGTGCCCGCTAGTTAACCTACATAGTACAAGGGCCCGCTAGTTGACCTAGATAGTCCAAGTGCCCGCTAGTTAACCTAGATAGTCAAAGTGCCCGCTAGTTAACCTAAGTAGTACAAATGTCCGATAGGGATCCTACATAGTCCAAGTGCCCGCTAGTTAACCTACATAGTCCAAGTCCCTGCTAGGTAACCTAGACAGTCCAAGTTTCCATTAGGTTACCTACATAGTCCAAGTGCCCGTTCGTTAACCTACATAGTCCAAGTGCCCGCTAGGTAACGAAGATAGCCCAAGTGCCCGCAAGGAAACGTACATAGTCCAAGTGCCCTCTAGGTAACCTAGATAGTCCAAGTGTCCGCTAGGTAAACTACATAGTCCAAGTGCCCACTAGGTAACCTAGACAGTCCAATGCCCGCTAGTTAACCTAGACAGTCCAAGTACCCGATAGGGAACCTACATTGTCCAAGTGCCCGCTAGGGAACCTACATAGTCCAAGTGCTCGCTAGGTAAACTACATAGTCCAAGTGCCCGCTAGTTAACCTAGACAGTCCAAGTACCCGAAAGGGAACCTACATAGTCCAAGTGCCCGCTGGGAACCTACATAGTCCAAGTGCTCGCTAGGCAACCTACATAGTCCAAGTGCACGTTAGTTAACCTAGATAGTCCAAGTGCCCGCTAGGTAACCTAGACAGTCCAAGTGCCCGCTAGGTTACCTACATAGTCCAAGTGCACGTTCGTTAACTTAGATATTCCATGTGCCCGCTGGTAACCTACATAGTCCAAGGGCCCGCTAGGTAACCTTGATAGTCCAAGTGCCTTCTAGTTAAGCTACATAGTCCAAGTGCCCGCTAGGCAACCTACATAGTCCAAGTGCCCACTAGGTAACCTAAATAATCCAAATGCCCGCTAGGGAATCTACATAGTCCAAGTGCCCGCTAGTTAACCTAGATAGTCCAAGTGCCCGCTAGTAAACCTAGATAGTGCAAGGGCCCGCTAGTTAATCTAGATTGTCCAAGTGCCCGCTATTTAACCTAGATCGTCGTAGTGCCCGCTAGTAAACCTAGATAATCCAAGTGCCCGATAGTTAACCTACATAGTCCAAGGGCCCTCTAGTTAAGCTACATAGTCCAAATGCCCGCTAGGGGACGTACATTGTCCAAGTGCTCGGTAGGCAACCTACATAGTCAAGTGCCCGTTAGTTAACCTAGATAGTCCAAGTGCCCACTAGGGAACGTACATAGTCCAAGGGCCCGCTAGTTAACCTACATAGTACAAGGGCCCGCTAGTTGACCTAGATAGTCCAAGTGCCCGCTAGTTAACCTAGATAGTCAAAGTGCCCGCTAGTTAACCTAAGTAGAACAAATGTCCTATAGGGATCCTACATAGTCCAAGTGCCCGTTAGTTAACCTACATAGTCCAAGTCCCTGCTAGGTAACCTAGACAGTCCAAGTGACCATAAGGTTACCTACATAGTCCAAGTGCCCGTTCTTTAACCTACATAGTCCAAGTGCCCGCTAGGTAACGAAGATAGCCCAAGTGCCCGCAAGGAAACGTACATAGTCCAAGTGCCCTCTAGCTAACCTAGATAGTCCAAGTGCCCGCTAGGTAACCTTGATAGTCCAAGTGCCGACTAGGTTACCTAAATAATCCAAATGCCCGCTAGGGAAACTACATAGTCCAAGTGCCCGCTAGTTAACCTAGATAGTCCCAGTGCCCGCTAGTAAACCTAGATAGTCCAAGGGCCCGCTAGTTAATCTAGATTGTCCAAGTGCCCGCTAGTTAACCTAGATCGTCCAAGAGCCCGCTAGTAAACCTAGATAATCCAAGTGCCCGATAGTTAACCTACATAGTCCAAGGGCCCTCTAGTTAAGCTACATAGTCCAAGTGCCCGCTAGGGGACATACATAGTCCAAGTGCTCGCTAGGCAACCTTCATAGTCCAAGTGCCCGTTAGTTAACCTAGATAGTCAAAGTGCCTGCTAGGTAACCTAAATAGTCCAAGTACCCGATAGGGAACCTACATAGTCCAAGTGCCCGCTAGGGAACCTAAGTAGTCCAAATGTCCGCTAGGGATCCTACATAGTCCAAGTGCCCGTTAGTTAACCTAGATAGTCGAGATGCCTGCTAGGTAACCTAAATAGTCCAAGTGCCCGCTAGGGAACCTACATAGTCCAAGTGCCCGCTAGGTAACCTAGATAGTCCAAGTGCCCGTTCGTTAACCTAGATAGTCAAAGTGCCCGCTAGGTAACCTAGACAGTCCAAGTGCCCGTTCGTTAACCTACATAGTCCAAGTGCCCACTAGGTAACCTACATAGTCCAAGTGCCCACTATGTAACCCAAATAGTCCAAATGCCCGCTAGGGAAATTACATAGTCCAAGTGCCTGCTAGTTAACCTAGATAGTCCAAGTGCCTGCTAGTAAACCTACATAATCCATGGGCCCACTAGTTAACCTACATAGTGCAATGGCCCGCTAGTTAACCTAGATCGTGCAAGTGTCCGCAAGTTAACCTACATAGTCCTCGTGCCCGCAAGTTAACCTAGATAGTCCAAGTGCTGGCTAGGGATCCTGCATAATCCAAGTGCCTGCCAGGTAACCTAGATAGTCCAAGTGCCCGCTAGTTAACCTAGATAGTCCTTTTGCCCGTTAGTTAACCTAGATAGTCCAAGTGCCCACTAGGGGACGTACATAGTCCAAGGGCCCGCTAGTTAACTTACATAGTCCAAGGTCCGTTAGTTAACCTAGATAGTCCAAGTGCCCGCTAGTTAACCTACATAGTACAAGGGCCCGCTAGTTGACCTAGATAGTCCAAGTGCCCGCTAGTGAAACTACATAGTCCAAGTGCCTGCTAGTTAACCTAGATAGACCAAGTGCCTGCTAGTAAACCTACATAATCCATGGGCCCGCTAGTTAACCTACATAGTGCAAGGGCCCGCTAGTTAACTTAGATAGTGCAAGTGTCCGCTAGTTAACCTACGTAGTCCTCGTGCCCGCTAGTTAACCTAGATGATCCAAGTGCCCGCTAGGGATCCTTCATAATCCAAGTGCCTGCTAGGTAACCTAGATAGTCCAAGTGACCGCTAGTTAACCTAGATAGTCCTAGTGCCCGTTAGTTAACCTAGATAGTCCAAATGCCCACTAGGGGACGTACATAGTCCAAGTGCCCGCTAGTTAACCTAGATAGTCCAAGTGCCCACTAGTAAACCTAGATAGTGCAAGGGCCCGCTAGTTAATCTAGATTGTCCAAGTGCCCGCTAGTTAACCTAGATCGTCCAAGTGCCCGCTAGGTAACCTACATAGTCCAAGTGCCCACTAGGTAACCTAAATAATCCAAATGCCCGCTAGGGAAACTACATAGTCCAAGTGCCCGTTAGTTAACCTAGATAGTCCAAGTGCCCGCTAGGTAACCTAGATAATCCAAGTGCGCGCTAGGGTATGTACATAGTCCGAGTGCCGCCTAGGAAACCTAGATAGTCCAAGTGCCCGCTAGGTAACCTAAGTAGTCCAAATGTCCGATAGGGATCCTACATAGTCCAAGTGCCCGCTGGTAATCTACATAGTCAAGTGCCCGTTCGTTAACCTAGATAGGCCATGTGCGCACTAGATAACCTAGACAGTCCAAGTGCCCGCTAGGATACCTACATAGTCCAAGTGCACGTTCGTTAACCTAGATAGTCCAAGTGCCCGCTGGTAACCTACATAGTCCAAGGGCCCGCTAGGTAACCTTGATAGTCCAAGTGCCCACTAGGTAACCTAAATAATCCAAATGCCCGCTAGGAAAACTACATAATCCAAGTGCCTGCTAGTTAACCTAGATATTCCAAGTGCCCGCTAGTTAACCTAGATAGTCCAAGTGCCTTCTAGTTAACCTACATAGTCCAATTGTCCGCTAGGTAACCTACATAGTCCATGTGCCCGCTAGTTAACCTAGATAGTCCAAGTGCCCACTAGTTAACCTAGATAATCCAAGTGCCCGATAGTTAACCTACATAGTCTAAGGGCCCTCTAGTTAACCTAGGTAGTCCAATTGCCCGCTAGGTAACCTACATAGTCCAAGTGCCCGCTAGTTAACCTAGATAGTCCAAGTTCCCGCCAGTAAACCAAGATAGTCCAAGGGCCCGCTAGTTAATCTAGATACTCCAAGTGCCCGCTAGTTAACCTAGATAATCCAAGTGCCCGATAGTTAACCTACATAGTCCAATGGCCCTCTAGTTAACCTAGATAGTCCAAGTGCCCGCTAGGGGACGTACATAGTCCAAGTGCTCGCTAGGGAACCTACATAGTCCAAGTGCCCGTTAGTTAACCTAGATAGTCAAAGTGCCTGCTAGGTAACCTAAATAGTCCAAGTGCCCGCTAGGGAACCTACATAGCCCAAGTGCCCGCTAGGTAACCTAGATAGTCCAAGTGCCCGTTCGTTAACCTAGATAAGCCAAGTGCCCGCTAGGTAACCTAGTCAGTCCACGTGCCTGCTTGGTTACCTACATAGTCCAAGTGCACGTTCGTTAACCTAGATTGTCCAAGTGCCCGCTAGGTAACCTACATAGTCCAAGTGCCCACTAGGTAACCTAAATAATCCAAATGCCCGCTAGGGAAACTACATAGTCCAAGTGCCCGTTAGTTCACCTGGATAGTCCAAGTGCCCACTAGGGGACGTACATAGTCCAAGTGCCCGCTAGGTAACCTAGATAGTCAAGTGTGCGCTAGGGTATGTACATAGTCCGAGTGCCGCCTAGGAAACCTAGATAGTCCAAGTGCCCGCTAGTTAACCTACATAGTCCAAGCGCCCGCTAGTTAACCTACATAGTCCAAGGTCCGCTAGTTAACCTAGATAGTCCAAGTGCCTGCTAGTTAACCTAGATAGTCCAAGTGCCCGCTAGTTAACCTAAGTAGTCCAAATGTCCGCTAGGGATCCTACATCGTCCAAGTGCCCGCTAGGTAACCTACATAGTCCAAGTGCCCGTTCGTTAACCTAGATAGTCAAAGTGCCCGCTAGGTAACCTAGACAGTCCAAGTGCCCGTTCGTTAACCTACATAGTCCAAGTGCCCGCTAGTAAACCTAGATAGTCCAAGGGCCCGCTAGTTAATCTAGATTGTCCAAGTGTCCGCTAGTTAACCTAGATCGTCCAAGTGCCCGCTAGTAAACCTAGATAATCCAAGTGCCCGATAGTTAAAATACATAGTCCAAGGGCCCTCTAGTTAAGCTAGATAGTCCAAGTGCCCGCTAGGGGACGTACATAGTCCAAGTGCTCGCTAGGCAACCTACATAGTCCAAGTGCCCGTTAGTTAACCTAGATAGTCAAAGTGCCTGCTAGGTAACCTAAATAGTCCAAAGTGCCCGCTAGGGAACCTACATAGTCCAAGTGCCCGCTAGGTAACCTAGATAGTCCAATTGCCCGTTAGCTAACCTAGATAGTCGAAGTGTCCGCTAGTTAACCTACATAGTCCAAGTGCCCGTTCGTTAACCTAGATAGGCCAAGTGCCCGCTAGGTAACCTAGACAGTCCAAGTGCCTGCAAGGTTACCTACATAGTCCAAGTGCACGTTCGTTAACGTAGATAGTCCAAGTGCCCGCTGGTAACCTACATAGTCCAAGGGCCCGCTAGGTAACCTTGATAGTCCAAGTGCCTTCTAGTTAACCTACATAGTCCAAGTGCCCGCTAGGTAACCTACATAGTCCAAGTACCCACTAGGTAACCTAAATAATCCAAATGCCCGCTAGGGAAACTACATAGTCCAAGTGCCCGTTAGTTAACCTAGATAGTCCAAGTGCCCACTAGGGGACGTACATAGTCCAAGTGCCCGCTAGGTAACCTAGATAGTCAAAGTGCGCGCTAGGGTATGTACATAGTCCGAGGGTCATCTAGGAAACCTAGATAGTCCAAGTGCCTGCTAGTTAACCTACATAGTACAAGGGCCCGCTAATTGACCTAGATAGTCCAAGTGCCCGCTAGTTAACCTAGATAGTCCAAGTGCCCGCTAGTTAACCTAAGTAGTCCAAATGTCCGATAGGGATCCTACATAGTCCAAGTGCCCGCTAGGTAACCTACATAGTTCAAGTGCCCGTTCGTTAACCTAGATAGTCCAAGTGCCTGCTAGGTTACCTAGACTGTCCAAGTGCCCACTAGTTATCCTACATAGTCCAAGTGCCCGATAGGGAACCTACATAGTCCAAGTGCCCGCTAGGCAACCTACATAGTCCAAGTGCCCGTTAGTTAACCTAGATAGTAAAAATGCCCACTAGGGGAAGTACATAGTCCAAGTGCCCGCTAGGTAACCTACATAGTCCAATTCCCGATGGTAACCTAAATAGTCCAAATGCCCGCTAGTGAAACTACATAGTCCAAGTGCCTGCTAGTTAACCTAGATAGACCAAGTGCCTGCTAGTAAACCTACATAATCCATGGGCCCGCTAGTTAACCTACATAGTGCAAGGGCCCGCTAGTTAACTTAGATAGTGCAAGTGTCCGCTAGTTAACCTACATAGTCCTCGTGTCCGCTAGTTAACCTAGATGATCCAAGTGCCCGCTAGGGATCCTTCATAATCCAAGTGCCTGCTAGGTAACCTAGATAGTCCAAGTGACCGCTAGTTAACCTAGATAGTCCTAGTGCCCGTTAGTTAACCTAGATAGTCCAAGTGCCCACTAGGGGACGTACATAGTCCAAGTGCCCGCTAGTTAACCTAGATAGTCCAAGTGCCCGCTAGTAAACCTAGATAGTGCAAGGGCCCGCTAGTTAATCTAGATTGTCCAAGTGCCCGCTAGTTAACCTAGATCGTCCAAGTGCCCGCTAGGTAACCTACATAGTCCAAGTGCCCACTAGGTAACCTAAATAATCCAAATGCCTGCTAGGGAAACTACATAGTCCAAGTGCCCGTTAGTTAACCTAGATAGTCCAAGTGCCCGCTAGGTAACCTAAGTAGTCCAAATGTCCGATAGAAATCCTACATAGTCCAAGTGCCCGCTGGTAATCTACATAGTCAAGTGCCCGTTCGTTAACCTAAATAGGCCATGTGCGCACTAGATAACCTAGACAGTCCATGTGCCCGCTAGGATACCTACATAGTCCAAGTGCACGTTCGTTAACCTAGATAGTCCAAGTGCCCGCTGGTAACCTACATAGTCCAAGGGCCCGCTAGGTAACCTTGATAGTCCAAGTGCCCACTAGGTAACCTAAATAATCCAAATGCCCGCTAGGAAAACTACATAGTCCAAGTGCCCGCTAGTTAACCTAGATATTCCAAGTGCCCGCTAGTTAACCTAGATAGTCCAAGTGCCTTCTAGTTAACCTACATAGTCCAATTGTCCGCTAGGTAACCTACATAGTCCATGTGCCCGCTAGTTAACCTAGATAGTCCAAGTGCTCGCTAGTAAACCAAGATATTCCAAGGGCCCGCTAGTTAATCTAGATAGTCCAAGTGCCCGCTAGTTAACCTAGATAATCCAAGTGCCCGATAGTTAACCTACATAGTCCAAGGGCCCTCTAGTTAACCTAGGTAGTCCAATTGCCCGCTAGGTAACCTACATAGTCCAAGTGCCCGCTAGTTAACCTAGATAGTCCAAGTTCCCGCCAGTAAACCAAGATAGTCCAAGGGCCCGCTAGTTAATCTAGATACTCCAAGTGCCCGCTAGTTAACCTAGATAATCCAAGTGCCCGATAGTTAACCTACATAGTCCAAGGGCCCTCTAGTTAACCTAGATAGTCCAAGTGCCCGCTAGGGGACGTACATAGTCCAAGTGCTCGCTAGGGAACCTACATAGTCCAAGTGCCCGTTAGTTAACCTAGATAGTCAAAGTGCCTGCTAGGTAACCTAAATAGTCCAAGTGCCCGCTAGGGAACCTACATAGTCCAAGTGCCCGCTAGGTAACCTAGATAGTCCAATTGCCCGTTAGCTAACCTAAATAGTCGAAGTGTCCGCTAGTTAATCTACATAGTCCAAGTGCCCGTTAGTTAATCTAGATAGGGCAAGTGCCCGCTAGGTAACCTAGACAGTCCAAGTGCCTGCTAGGTTACCTACATAGTCTAAGTGCACGTTCGTTAACCTTGAAAGTCCAAGTGCCCGCTGGTAACCTACATTGTCCAAGGGCCCGCTAGGTAACCTTGATAGTCCAAGTGCTTTCTAGTTAACCTACATAGTCCAAGTGCCCGCTAGGTAACCTACATAGTCCAAGTGCACACTAGGTAACCTAAATAATCCAAATGCCCGCTAGGGAAACTACATAGTCCAAGTGCCCGTTAGTTAACCTAGATAGTCCAAGTGCCCACTAGGGGACGTACATAGTCCAAGTGCCCGCTAGGTAACCTAGATAGTCAAAGTGCGCGCTAGGGTATGTACATAGTCCGAGGGTCATCTAGGAAACCTAGATAGTCCAAGTGCCTGCTAGTTAACCTACATAGTACAAGGGCCCGCTAATTGACCTAGATAGTCCAAGTGCCCGCTAGTTAACCTAGATAGTCCAAGTGCCCGCTAGTTAACCTAAGTAGTCCAAATGTCCGATAGGGATCCTACATAGTCCAAGTGCCCGCTAGGTAACCTACATAGTTCAAGTGCCCGTTCGTTAACCTAGATAGTCCAAGTGCCTGCTAGGTTACCTAGACTGTCCAAGTGCCCACTAGTTATCCTACATAGTCCAAGTGCCCGATAGGGAACCTACATAGTCCAAGTGCCCGCTAGGCAACCTACATAGTCCAAGTGCCCGTTAGTTAACCTAGATAGTCCAAATGCCCACTAGGGGAAGTACATAGTCCAAGTGCCCGCTAGGTAACCTACATAGTCCAAGTTCCCGATGGTAACCTAAATAGTCCAAATGCCCGCTAGTGAAACTACATAGTCCAAGTGCCTGCTAGTTAACCTAGATAGACCAAGTGCCTGCTAGTAAACCTACATAATCCATGGGCCCGCTAGTTAACCTACATAGTGCAAGGGCCCGCTAGTTAACTTAGATAGTGCAAGTGTCCGCTAGTTAACCTACATAGTCCTCGTGCCCGCTAGTTAACCTAGATGATCCAAGTGCCCGCTAGGGATCCTTCATAATCCAAGTGCCTGCTAGGTAACCTAGATAGTCCAAGTGACCGCTAGTTAACCTAGATAGTCCTAGTGCCCGTTAGTTAACCTAGATAGTCCAAGTGCCCACTAGGGGACGTACATAGTCCAAGTGCCCGCTAGTTAACCTAGATAGTCCAAGTGCCCGCTAGTAAACCTAGATAGTGCAAGGGCCCGCTAGTTAATCTAGATTGTCCAAGTGCCCGCTAGTTAACCTAGATCGTCCAAGTGCCCGCTAGGTAACCTACATAGTCCAAGTGCCCACTAGGTAACCTAAATAATCCAAATGCCTGCTAGGGAAACTACATAGTCCAAGTGCCCGTTAGTTAACCTAGATAGTCCAAGTGCCCGCTAGGTAACCTAAGTAGTCCAAATGTCCGATAGAAATCCTACATAGTCCAAGTGCCCGCTGGTAATCTACATAGTCAAGTGCCCGTTCGTTAACCTAAATAGGCCATGTGCGCACTAGATAACCTAGACAGTCCATGTGCCCGCTAGGATACCTACATAGTCCAAGTGCACGTTCGTTAACCTAGATAGTCCAAGTGCCCGCTGGTAACCTACATAGTCCAAGGGCCCGCTAGGTAACCTTGATAGTCCAAGTGCCCACTAGGTAACCTAAATAATCCAAATGCCCGCTAGGAAAACTACATAGTCCAAGTGCCCGCTAGTTAACCTAGATATTCCAAGTGCCCGCTAGTTAACCTAGATAGTCCAAGTGCCTTCTAGTTAACCTACATAGTCCAATTGTCCGCTAGGTAACCTACATAGTCCATGTGCCCGCTAGTTAACCTAGATAGTCCAAGTGCTCGCTAGTAAACCAAGATATTCCAAGGGCCCGCTAGTTAATCTAGATAGTCCAAGTGCCCGCTAGTTAACCTAGATAATCCAAGTGCCCGATAGTTAACCTACATAGTCCAAGGGCCCTCTAGTTAACCTAGGTAGTCCAATTGCCCGCTAGGTAACCTACATAGTCCAAGTGCCCGCTAGTTAACCTAGATAGTCCAAGTTCCCGCCAGTAAACCAAGATAGTCCAAGGGCCCGCTAGTTAATCTAGATACTCCAAGTGCCCGCTAGTTAACCTAGATAATCCAAGTGCCCGATAGTTAACCTACATAGTCCAAGGGCCCTCTAGTTAACCTAGATAGTCCAAGTGCCCGCTAGGGGACGTACATAGTCCAAGTGCTCGCTAGGGAACCTACATAGTCCAAGTGCCCGTTAGTTAACCTAGATAGTCAAAGTGCCTGCTAGGTAACCTAAATAGTCCAAGTGCCCGCTAGGGAACCTACATAGTCCAAGTGCCCGCTAGGTAACCTAGATAGTCCAATTGCCCGTTAGCTAACCTAAATAGTCGAAGTGTCCGCTAGTTAATCTACATAGTCCAAGTGCCCGTTAGTTAATCTAGATAGGCCAAGTGCCCGCTAGGTAACCTAGACAGTCCAAGTGCCTGCTAGGTTACCTACATAGTCTAAGTGCACGTTCGTTAACCTTGAAAGTCCAAGTGCCCGCTGGTAACCTACATTGTCCAAGGGCCCGCTAGGTAACCTTGATAGTCCAAGTGCTTTCTAGTTAACCTACATAGTCCAAGTGCCCGCTAGGTAACCTACATAGTCCAAGTGCACACTAGGTAACCTAAATAATCCAAATGCCCGCTAGGGAAACTACATAGTCCAAGTGCCCGTTAGTTAACCAAGATAGTCCAAGTGCCCACTAGGGGACGTACATAGTCCAAGTGCCCGCTAGGTAACCTAGATAGTCCAAGTGCCCGCTAGTTAACCTACATAGTCTAAGGGCCCGCTAGTTAACCTACATAGTACAAGGGCCCGCTAGTTGACCTATATTGTACAAGTGCCCGCTAGTTAACCTAGATAGTCCAAGTGCACGCTAGTTAACCTAAGTAGTCCAAATGTCTGATAGGGATCCTACATAGTCCAAATGCCCGCTAGGAAACCTACATAGTTCAAGTGCCCGTTCGTTAACCTAGATAGTAAAAGTGCGCGCTAGGTAACCTAGACAGTCCAAGTGCCCTCTAGGTTACCTACATAGTCCAAGTGCCCGTTCTGAACCTAGAGAGTCCAAGTGCCTGCTAGGTTACCTAGACAGTCCAAGTGCCCGCTAGTTAACCTAGATAGTCCAAGTGCACACTAGGGTATGTACATAGTCCGAGTGCCGGATAGGAAACCTAGATAGTCCAAGTGCCCGCTAGTTAACCTACACAGTCCAAGGGCCCGCTAGTTAACCTATATAGTCCATGTGCCCGCTAGTTAACCTACATAGTCCAAGGTCCGCTAGTTAACCTATAAAGTCCAAGTGCCCGCTAGTTAACCTAGATAGTCCAAGTGCCCGCTAGTTAACCTAAATAGTCCAAATGTCTGATAGGGATCCTACATAGTCCAAGGACCCGCTAGGTAACCTACATAGTCCAAGTGCCCGTTCGTTAACCTAGATAGTCAAAGTGCCCTCTAGGTAACCTAGACAGTCCAAGTGCCCATTCGTTAACCTACATAGTCCAAGTGCCCACTAGGTAACCTACATAGTCCAAGTGCCCACTATGTAACCTAAATAGTCCAAATGCCCGCTAGGGAAATTACATAGTCCAAGTGCCTGCTAGTTAACCTAGATAGTCCAAGTGCCTGCTAGTAAACCTACATAATCCATGGGCCCACTAGTTAACCTACATAGTGCAATGGCCCGCTAGTTAACCTAGATCGTGCAAGTGTCCGCAAGTTAACCTACATAGTCCTCGTGCCCGCTAGTTAACCTAGATAGTCCAAGTGCTGGCTAGGGATCCTTCATAATCCAAGTGCCTGCCAGGTAACCTAGATAGTCCAAGTGCCCGCTAGTTAACCTAGATAGTCCTTTTGCCCGTTAGTTAACCTAGATAGTCCAAGTGCCCACTAGGGGACGTACATAGTCCAAGGGCCCGCTAGTTAACCTACATAGTCCAAGGTCCGTTAGTTAACCTAGATAGTCCAAGTGCCCGCTAGTTAACCTACATAGTACAAGGGCCCGCTAGTTGACCTAGATAGTCCAAGTGCCCGCTAGTTAACCTAGATAGTCAAAGTGCCCGCTAGTTAACCTAAGTAGTACAAATGTCCGATAGGGATCCTACATAGTCCAAGTGCCCGCTAGTTAACCTACATAGTCCAAGTCCCTGCTAGGTAACCTAGACAGTCCAAGTTTCCATTAGGTTACCTACATAGTCCAAGTGCCCGTTCGTTAACCTACATAGTCCAAGTGCCCGCTAGGTAACGAAGATAGCCCAAGTGCCCGCAAGGAAACGTACATAGTCCAAGTGCCCTCTAGGTAACCTAGATAGTCCAAGTGTCCGCTAGGTAAACTACATAGTCCAAGTGCCCACTAGGTAACCTAGACAGTCCAATGCCCGCTAGTTAACCTAGACAGTCCAAGTACCCGATAGGGAACCTACATTGTCCAAGTGCCCGCTAGGGAACCTACATAGTCCAAGTGCTCGCTAGGTAAACTACATAGTCCAAGTGCCCGCTAGTTAACCTAGACAGTCCAAGTACCCGAAAGGGAACCTACATAGTCCAAGTGCCCGCTGGGAACCTACATAGTCCAAGTGCTCGCTAGGCAACCTACATAGTCCAAGTGCACGTTAGTTAACCTAGATAGTCCAAGTGCCCGCTAGGTAACCTAGACAGTCCAAGTGCCCGCTAGGTTACCTACATAGTCCAAGTGCACGTTCGTTAACTTAGATATTCCATGTGCCCGCTGGTAACCTACATAGTCCAAGGGCCCGCTAGGTAACCTTGATAGTCCAAGTGCCTTCTAGTTAAGCTACATAGTCCAAGTGCCCGCTAGGCAACCTACATAGTCCAAGTGCCCACTAGGTAACCTAAATAATCCAAATGCCCGCTAGGGAATCTACATAGTCCAAGTGCCCGCTAGTTAACCTAGATAGTCCAAGTGCCCGCTAGTAAACCTAGATAGTGCAAGGGCCCGCTAGTTAATCTAGATTGTCCAAGTGCCCACTATTTAACCTAGATCGTCGTAGTGCCCGCTAGTAAACCTAGATAATCCAAGTGCCCGATAGTTAACCTACATAGTCCAAGGGCCCTCTAGTTAAGCTACATAGTCCAAATGCCCGCTAGGGGACGTACATTGTCCAAGTGCTCGGTAGGCAACCTACATAGTCAAGTGCCCGTTAGTTAACCTAGATAGTCCAAGTGCCCACTAGGGAACGTACATAGTCCAAGGGCCCGCTAGTTAACCTACATAGTACAAGGGCCCGCTAGTTGACCTAGATAGTCCAAGTGCCCGCTAGTTAACCTAGATAGTCAAAGTGCCCGCTAGTTAACCTAAGTAGAACAAATGTCCTATAGGGATCCTACATAGTCCAAGTGCCCGTTAGTTAACCTACATAGTCCAAGTCCCTGCTAGGTAACCTAGACAGTCCAAGTGACCATAAGGTTACCTACATAGTCCAAGTGCCCGTTCTTTAACCTACATAGTCCAAGTGCCCGCTAGGTAACGAAGATAGCCCAAGTGCCCGCAAGGAAACGTACATAGTCCAAGTGCCCTCTAGCTAACCTAGATAGTCCAAGTGCCCGCTAGGTAACCTTGATAGTCCAAGTGCCGACTAGGTTACCTAAATAATCCAAATGCCCGCTAGGGAAACTACATAGTCCAAGTGCCCGCTAGTTAACCTAGATAGTCCCAGTGCCCGCTAGTAAACCTAGATAGTCCAAGGGCCCGCTAGTTAATCTAGATTGTCCAAGTGCCCGCTAGTTAACCTAGATCGTCCAAGTGCCCGCTAGTAAACCTAGATAATCCAAGTGCCCGATAGTTAACCTACATAGTCCAAGGGCCCTCTAGTTAAGCTACATAGTCCAAGTGCCCGCTAGGGGACATACATAGTCCAAGTGCTCGCTAGGCAACCTTCATAGTCCAAGTGCCCGTTAGTTAACCTAGATAGTCAAAGTGCCTGCTAGGTAACCTAAATAGTCCAAGTACCCGATAGGGAACCTACATAGTCCAAGTGCCCGCTAGGGAACCTAAGTAGTCCAAATGTCCGCTAGGGATCCTACATAGTCCAAGTGCCCGTTAGTTAACCTAGATAGTCGAGATGCCTGCTAGGTAACCTAAATAGTCCAAGTGCCCGCTAGGGAACCTACATAGTCCAAGTGCCCGCTAGGTAACCTAGATAGTCCAAGTGCCCGTTCGTTAACCTAGATAGTCAAAGTGCCCGCTAGGTAACCTAGACAGTCCAAGTGCCCGTTCGTTAACCTACATAGTCCAAGTGCCCACTAGGTAACCTACATAGTCCAAGTGCCCACTATGTAACCCAAATAGTCCAAATGCCCGCTAGGGAAATTACATAGTCCAAGTGCCTGCTAGTTAACCTAGATAGTCCAAGTGCCTGCTAGTAAACCTACATAATCCATGGGCCCACTAGTTAACCTACATAGTGCAATGGCCCGCTAGTTAACCTAGATCGTGCAAGTGTCCGCAAGTTAACCTACATAGTCCTCATGCCCGCAAGTTAACCTAGATAGTCCAAGTGCTGGCTAGGGATCCTGCATAATCCAAGTGCCTGCCAGGTAACCTAGATAGTCCAAGTGCCCGCTAGTTAACCTAGATAGTCCTTTTGCCCGTTAGTTAACCTAGATAGTCCAAGTGCCCACTAGGGGACGTACATAGTCCAAGGGCCCGCTAGTTAACTTACATAGTCCAAGGTCCGTTAGTTAACCTAGATAGTCCAAGTGCCCGCTAGTTAACCTACATAGTACAAGGGCCCGCTAGTTGACCTAGATAGTCCAAGTGCCCGCTAGTGAAACTACATAGTCCAAGTGCCTGCTAGTTAACCTAGATAGACCAAGTGCCTGCTAGTAAACCTACATAATCCATGGGCCCGCTAGTTAACCTACATAGTGCAAGGGCCCGCTAGTTAACTTAGATAGTGCAAGTGTCCGCTAGTTAACCTACGTAGTCCTCGTGCCCGCTAGTTAACCTAGATGATCCAAGTGCCCGCTAGGGATCCTTCATAATCCAAGTGCCTGCTAGGTAACCTAGATAGTCCAAGTGACCGCTAGTTAACCTAGATAGTCCTAGTGCCCGTTAGTTAACCTAGATAGTCCAAGTGCCCACTAGGGGACGTACATAGTCCAAGTGCCCGCTAGTTAACCTAGATAGTCCAAGTGCCCACTAGTAAACCTAGATAGTGCAAGGGCCCGCTAGTTAATCTAGATTGTCCAAGTGCCCGCTAGTTAACCTAGATCGTCCAAGTGCCCGCTAGGTAACCTACATAGTCCAAGTGCCCACTAGGTAACCTAAATAATCCAAATGCCCGCTAGGGAAACTACATAGTCCAAGTGCCCGTTAGTTAACCTAGATAGTCCAAGTGCCCGCTAGGTAACCTAGATAATCCAAGTGCGCGCTAGGGTATGTACATAGTCTGAGTGCCGCCTAGGAAACCTAGATAGTCCAAGTGCCCGCTAGGTAACCTAAGTAGTCCAAATGTCCGATAGGGATCCTACATAGTCCAAGTGCCCGCTGGTAATCTACATAGTCAAGTGCCCGTTCGTTAACCTAGATAGGCCATGTGCGCACTAGATAACCTAGACAGTCCAAGTGCCCGCTAGGATACCTACATAGTCCAAGTGCACGTTCGTTAACCTAGATAGTCCAAGTGCCCGCTGGTAACCTACATAGTCCAAGGGCCCGCTAGGTAACCTTGATAGTCCAAGTGCCCACTAGGTAACCTAAATAATCCAAATGCCCGCTAGGAAAACTACATAATCCAAGTGCCTGCTAGTTAACCTAGATATTCCAAGTGCCCGCTAGTTAACCTAGATAGTCCAAGTGCCTTCTAGTTAACCTACATAGTCCAATTGTCCGCTAGGTAACCTACATAGTCCATGTGCCCGCTAGTTAACCTAGATAGTCCAAGTGCCCACTAGTTAACCTAGATAATCCAAGTGCCCGATAGTTAACCTACATAGTCCAAGGGCCCTCTAGTTAACCTAGGTAGTCCAATTGCCCGCTAGGTAACCTACATAGTCCAAGTGCCCGCTAGTTAACCTAGATAGTCCAAGTTCCCGCCAGTAAACCAAGATAGTCCAAGGGCCCGCTAGTTAATCTAGATACTCCAAGTGCCCGCTAGTTAACCTAGATAATCCAAGTGCCCGATAGTTAACCTACATAGTCCAATGGCCCTCTAGTTAACCTAGATAGTCCAAGTGCCCGCTAGGGGACGTACATAGTCCAAGTGCTCGCTAGGGAACCTACATAGTCCAAGTGCCCGTTAGTTAACCTAGATAGTCAAAGTGCCTGCTAGGTAACCTAAATAGTCCAAGTGCCCGCTAGGGAACCTACATAGCCCAAGTGCCCGCTAGGTAACCTAGATAGTCCAATTGCCAGTTAGCTAACCTAGATAGTCCATGTGTCCGCTAGTTAACCTACATAGTCCAAGTGCCCGTTCGTTAACCTAGATAAGCCAAGTGCCCGCTAGGTAACCTAGTCAGTCCACGTGCCTGCTTGGTTACCTACATAGTCCAAGTGCACGTTCGTTAACCTAGATTGTCCAAGTGCCCGCTAGGTAACCTACATAGTCCAAGTGCCCACTAGGTAACCTAAATAATCCAAATGCCCGCTAGGGAAACTACATAGTCCAAGTGCCCGTTAGTTCACCTAGATAGTCCAAGTGCCCACTAGGGGACGTACATAGTCCAAGTGCCCGCTAGGTAACCTAGATAGTCAAGTGTGCGCTAGGGTATGTACATAGTCCGAGTGCCGCCTAGGAAACCTAGATAGTCCAAGTGCCCGCTAGTTAACCTACATAGTCCAAGCGCCCGCTAGTTAACCTACATAGTCCAAGGTCCGCTAGTTAACCTAGATAGTCCAAGTGCCTGCTAGTTAACCTAGATAGTCCAAGTGCCCGCTAGTTAACCTAAGTAGTCCAAATGTCCGCTAGGGATCCTACATAGTCCAAGTGCCCGCTAGGTAACCTACATAGTCCAAGTGCCCGTTCGTTAACCTAGATAGTCAAAGTGCCCGCTAGGTAACCTAGACAGTCCAAGTGCCCGTTCGTTAACCTACATAGTCCAAGTGCCCGCTAGTAAACCTAGATAGTCCAAGGGCCCGCTAGTTAATCTAGATTGTCCAAGTGTCCGCTAGTTAACCTAGATCGTCCAAGTGCCCGCTAGTAAACCTAGATAATCCAAGTGCCCGATAGTTAAAATACATAGTCCAAGGGCCCTCTAGTTAAGCTAGATAGTCCAAGTGCCCGCTAGGGGACGTACATAGTCCAAGTGCTCGCTAGGCAACCTACATAGTCCAAGTGCCCGTTAGTTAACCTAGATAGTCAAAGTGCCTGCTAGGTAACCTAAATAGTCCAAAGTGCCCGCTAGGGAACCTACATAGTCCAAGTGCCCGCTAGGTAACCTAGATAGTCCAATTGCCCGTTAGCTAACCTAGATAGTCGAAGTGTCCGCTAGTTAACCTACATAGTCCAAGTGCCCGTTCGTTAACCTAGATAGGCCAAGTGCCCGCTAGGTAACCTAGACAGTCCAAGTGCCTGCAAGGTTACCTACATAGTCCAAGTGCACGTTCGTTAACGTAGATAGTCCAAGTGCCCGCTGGTAACCTACATAGTCCAAGGGCCCGCTAGGTAACCTTGATAGTCCAAGTGCCTTCTAGTTAACCTACATAGTCCAAGTGCCCGCTAGGTAACCTACATAGTCCAAGTACCCACTAGGTAACCTAAATAATCCAAATGCCCGCTAGGGAAACTACATAGTCCAAGTGCCCGTTAGTTAACCTAGATAGTCCAAGTGCCCACTAGGGGACGTACATAGTCCAAGTGCCCGCTAGGTAACCTAGATAGTCAAAGTGCGCGCTAGGGTATGTACATAGTCCGAGGGTCATCTAGGAAACCTAGATAGTCCAAGTGCCTGCTAGTTAACCTACATAGTACAAGGGCCCGCTAATTGACCTAGATAGTCCAGGTGCCCGCTAGTTAACCTAGATAGTCCAAGTGCCCGCTAGTTAACCTAAGTAGTCCAAATGTCCGATAGGGATCCTACATAGTCCAAGTGCCCGCTAGGTAACCTACATAGTTCAAGTGCCCGTTCGTTAACCTAGATAGTCCAAGTGCCTGCTAGGTTACCTAGACTGTCCAAGTGCCCACTAGTTATCCTACATAGTCCAAGTGCCCGATAGGGAACCTACATAGTCCAAGTGCCCGCTAGGCAACCTACATAGTCCAAGTGCCCGTTAGTTAACCTAGATAGTCCAAATGCCCACTAGGGGAAGTACATAGTCCAAGTGCCCGCTAGGTAACCTACATAGTCCAAGTTCCCGATGGTAACCTAAATAGTCCAAATGCCCGCTAGTGAAACTACATAGTCCAAGTGCCTGCTAGTTAACCTAGATAGACCAAGTGCCTGCTAGTAAACCTACATAATCCATGGGCCTGCTAGTTAACCTACATAGTGCAAGGGCCCGCTAGTTAACTTAGATAGTGCAAGTGTCCGCTAGTTAACCTACATAGTCCTCGTGCCCGCTAGTTAACCTAGATGATCCAAGTGCCCGCTAGGGATCCTTCATAATCCAAGTGCCTGCTAGGTAACCTAGATAGTCCAAGTGACCGCTAGTTAACCTAGATAGTCCTAGTGCCCGTTAGTTAACCTAGATAGTCCAAGTGCCCACTAGGGGACGTACATAGTCCAAGTGCCCGCTAGTTAACCTAGATAGTCCAAGTGCCCGCTAGTAAACCTAGATAGTGCAAGGGCCCGCTAGTTAATCTAGATTGTCCAAGTGCCCGCTAGTTAACCTAGATCGTCCAAGTGCCCGCTAGGTAACCTACATAGTCCAAGTGCCCACTAGGTAACCTAAATAATCCAAATGCCTGCTAGGGAAACTACATAGTCCAAGTGCCCGTTAGTTAACCTAGATAGTCCAAGTGCCCGCTAGGTAACCTAGATAATCCAAGTGCGCGCTAGGGTATGTACATAGTCCGAGTGCCGCCTAGGAAACCTAGATAGTCCAAGTGCCCGCTAGGTAACCTAAGTAGTCCAAATGTCCGATAGGGATCCTACATAGTCCAAGTGCCCGCTGGTAATCTACATAGTCAAGTGCCCGTTCGTTAACCTAGATAGGCCATGTGCGCACTAGATAACCTAGACAGTCCAAGTGCCCGCTAGGATACCTACATAGTCCAAGTGCACGTTCGTTAACCTAGATAGTCCAAGTGCCCGCTGGTAACCTACATAGTCCAAGGGCCCGCTAGGTAACCTTGATAGTCCAAGTGCCCACTAGGTAACCTAAATAATCCAAATGCCCGCTAGGAAAACTACATAGTCCAAGTGCCTGCTAGTTAACCTAGATATTCCAAGTGCCCGCTAGTTAACCTAGATAGTCCAAGTGCCTTCTAGTTAACCTACATAGTCCAATTGTCCGCTAGGTAACCTACATAGTCCATGTGCCCACTAGTTAACCTAGATAGTCCAAGTGCTCGCTAGTAAACCAAGATATTCCAAGGGCCCGCTAGTTAATCTAGATAGTCCAAGTGCCCGCTAGTTAACCTAGGTAATCCAAGTGCCCGATAGTTAACCTACATAGTCCAAGGGCCTCTAGTTAACCTAGGTAGTCCAATTGCCCGCTAGGTAACCTACATAGTCCAAGTGCCCGCTAGTTAACCTAGATAGTCCAAGTTCCCGCCAGTAAACCAAGATAGTCCAAGGGCCCGCTAGTTAATCTAGATACTCCAAGTACCCGCTAGTTAACCTACATAGTCCAAGGGCCCTCTAGTTAACCTAGATAGTCCAAGTGCCCGCTAGGGTACGTACATAGTCCAAGTGACCGCTAGGTAACCTAGATTGTCCAAGTGTCCGCTAGGTAACCTAGATAGTCCAAGGTCCTGCTAGTTAACCTATATAGTCCAATGCCCGATAGGGAACCTACACAGTCCAAGTGCCCGCTGAGGAACCTACATAGTCAAAGTGCCCGATAGGGAACCTACATATTCCAAGTGCCCGTTAGGGAACCTAGATAGCCCAAGTGCCCATAGGGAACCTATATAGTCCAAGTGCCCGCCAGTAAACCAAGATAGTCCAAGGGCCCGCTAGTTAATCTAGATACTCCAAGTGCCCGCTAGTTAACCTAGATAATCCAAGTGCCCGCTAGGCAACCTACATAGTCCAAGTGCCCGTTAGTTAACCTAGATAGTCCAAGTGCCCACTAGGGGAAGTACATAGTCCAAGTGCCCGCTAGGTAACCTACATAGTCCAAGTTCCCGATGGTAACCTAAATAGTCCAAATGCCCGCTAGTGAAACTACATAGTCCAAGTGCCTGCTAGTTAACCTAGATAGACCAAGTGCCTGCTAGTAAACCTACATAATCCATGGGCCTTCTAGTTAACCTACATAGTGCAAGGGCCCGCTAGTTAACTTAGATAGTGCAAGTGTCCGCTAGTTAACCTACATAGTCCTCGTGCCCGCTAGTTAACCTAGATGATCCAAGTGCCCGCTAGGGATCCTTCATAATCCAAGTGCCTGCTAGGTAACCTAGATAGTCCAAGTGACCGCTAGTTAACCTAGATAGTCCTAGTGCCCGTTAGTTAACCTAGATAGTCCAAGTGCCCACTAGGGGACGTACATAGTCCAAGTGCCCGCTAGTTAACCTAGATAGTCCAAGTGCCCGCTAGTAAACCTAGATAGTGCAAGGGCCCGCTAGTTAATCTAGATTGTCCAAGTGCCCGCTAGTTAACCTAGATCGTCCAAGTGCCCGCTAGGTAACCTACATAGTCCAAGTGCCCACTAGGTAACCTAAATAATCCAAATGCCTGCTAGGGAAACTACATAGTCCAAGTGCCCGTTAGTTAACCTAGATAGTCCAAGTGCCCGCTAGGTAACCTAGATAATCCAAGTGCGCGCTAGGGTATGTACATAGTCCGAGTGCCGCCTAGGAAACCTAGATAGTCCAAGTGCCCGCTAGGTAACCTAAGTAGTCCAAATGTCCGATAGAAATCCTACATAGTCCAAGTGCCCGCTGGTAATCTACATAGTCAAGTGCCCGTTCGTTAACCTAAATAGGCCATGTGCGCACTAGATAACCTAGACAGTCCATGTGCCCGCTAGGATACCTACATAGTCCAAGTGCACGTTCGTTAACCTAGATAGTCCAAGTGCCCGCTGGTAACCTACATAGTCCAAGGGCCCGCTAGGTAACCTTGATAGTCCAAGTGCCCACTAGGTAACCTAAATAATCCAAATGCCCGCTAGGAAAACTACATAGTCCAAGTGCCCGCTAGTTAACCTAGATATTCCAAGTGCCCGCTAGTTAACCTAGATAGTCCAAGTGCCTTCTAGTTAACCTACATAGTCCAATTGTCCGCTAGGTAACCTACATAGTCCATGTGCTCGTTAGTTAACCTAGATAGTCCAAGTGCTCGCTAGTAAACCAAGATATTCCAAGGGCCCGCTAGTTAATCTAGATAGTCCAAGTGCCCGCTAGTTAACCTAGATAATCCAAGTGCCCGATAGTTAACCTACATAGTCCAAGGGCCCTCTAGTTAACCTAGGTAGTCCAATTGCCCGCTAGGTAACCTACATAGTCCAAGTGCCCGCTAGTTAACCTAGATAGTCCAAGTTCCCGCCAGTAAACCAAGATAGTCCAAGGGCCCGCTAGTTAATCTAGATACTCCAAGTGCCCGCTAGTTAACCTAGATAATCCAAGTGCCCGATAGTTAACCTACATAGTCCAAGGGCCCTCTAGTTAACCTAGATAGTCCAAGTGCCCGCTAGGGGACGTACATAGTCCAAGTGCTCGCTAGGGAACCTACATAGTCCAAGTGCCCGTTAGTTATCCTAGATAGTCAAAGTGCCTGCTAGGTAACCTAAATAGTCCAAGTGCCCGCTAGGGAACCTACATAGTCCAAGTGCCCGCTAGGTAACCTAGATAGTCCAATTGCCCGTTAGCTAACCTAGATAGTCCATGTGTCCGCTAGTTAACCTACATAGTCCAAGTGCCCGTTCGTTAACCTAGATAAGCCAAGTGCCCGCTAGGTAACCTAGTCAGTCCAAGTGCCTGCTAGGTTA
Source organism: Tenrec ecaudatus (assembly GCF_050624435.1). Lineage (NCBI taxonomy): Eukaryota > Metazoa > Chordata > Mammalia > Afrosoricida > Tenrecidae > Tenrec > Tenrec ecaudatus. Next base: position 260,339 of record NW_027457673.1, read on the forward strand.
CCTACATAGTCCAAGTGCACGTTCGTTAACCTAGATTGTCCAAGTGCCCGCTAGGTAACCTACATAGTCCAAGTGCCGACTAGGTAACCTAAATAATCCAAGTGCCCGCTAGGGAAACTACATAGTCCAAGTGCCCGTTAGTTAACCTAGATAGTCCAAGTGCCCACTAGGGTACGTACATAGTCCAAGTGCCCGCTAGGTAACCTAGATAGTCAAGTGTGCGCTAGGGTATGTACATAATCCGAGTGCCGCCTAGGAAACCTAGATAGTCCAAGTGCCCGCTAGTTAACCTACATAGTCCAAGCGCCGCTAGTTAACCTACATAGTCCAAGGTCCGCTAGTTAACCTAGATAGTCCAAGTGCCCGCTAGTTAACCTAGATAGTCAAAGTGCCCGCTAGTTAACCTAAGTAGTCCAAATGTCCGCTAGGGATCCTACATAGTCCAAGTGCCCGCTAGGTAACCTACATAGTCCAAGTGCCCGTTCGTTAACCTAGATAGTCAAAGTGCCCGCTAGGTAACCTAGACAGTCCAAGTGCCCGTTCGTTAACCTACATAGTCAATGTGCCCGCTAGATAACGTTGATAGCCCAAGTGCCCGCTAGTTAACCTACATAGTCCAAGGGCCCTCTAGTTAACCTAGATAGTCCAAGTGCCCGCTAGGGTACGTACATAGTCCAAGTGACCGCTAGGTAACCTAGATTGTCCAAGTGTCCGCTAGGTAACCTAGATAGTCCAAGGTCCTGCTAGTTAACCTATATAGTCCAATGCCCGATAGGGAACCTACACAGTCCAAGTGCCCACTGAGGAACCTACATTGTCAAAGTGCCCGATAGGGAACCTACATATTCCAAGTGCCCGCTAGGGAACCTACATAGTCAAAGTGCCCGCTAGGGAACCTGCATTGTGCAAGTGCCCGCTAGTTAACCTAGATAGTCCAAGTGCCCACTAGTTAACCTACATAGTCCAAGGTCAGCTAGTTAACCTAGATAGTCCAAGTGCCCGCTAGTTAACCTACATAGTCCAAGAACCCGCTAGTTAACCTAGATAGTCCAAGTTCCCGCTAGTTAACCTACATAGTCCAAGGGCCCGCTAGTTAACCTAGATAGTCAAAGTGCCCGCTAGGTAACCTAGACAGTCCAAGTGCCCGCTAGGTTACCTACATAGTCCAAGTGCCCGTTCGTTAACCTAGATAGTCCAAGTGCCCGCTAGGTTACCTAGACAGTCCAAGTGCCCGCTAGTTAACCTACATAGTCCAAGTGCCCGATAGGGAACCTACATAATCCAAATGCCCGATTGGGAACCTACATAATCCAAGTGACCGCTAGGGAACCTACATAGTCCATGTGCCCGCTAGGCAACCTACATAGTCCAAGTGCCCGTTAGTTAACCTAGATAGTCCAAGTGCCCACTAGGGAACGTACATAGTCCAAGTGCCCGCTAGGTAACATACATAGTCCAAGTGCCCGCTGGTAACCTTTATAGTCCAAGGACCCGCTAGGTAACCTTGATAGTCCAAGTGCCTTCTAGTTAACCTACATAGTCCAAGTGCCCGCTAGGTAACCTACATAGTCCAAGTGCCCACTAGGTAACCTGAATAATCCAAATGCCCGTTAGGAAAACTACATAGTCCAAGTGCCCACTAGTTAACCTAGATAGTCCAAGTGCCCGCTAGTTAACCTAGATAGTCCAAATGCCTTCTAGTTAACCTACATAGTCCAAGTGCCCGCTAGGTAACCTACATAGTCCATTTGCCCGCTAGTTAACCTAGATAGTCCAAGTGCCCGCTAGTAAACCTAGATAGTCCAAGGGCCCGCTAGTTAATCTAGATTGTCCAAGTGTCCGCTAGTTAACCTAGATCGTCCAAGTGCCCGCTAGTAAACCTAGATAATCCAAGTGCCCGATAGTTAAAATACATAGTCCAAGGGCCCTCTAGTTAAGCTAGATAGTCCAAGTGCCCGCTAGGGGACGTACATAGTCCAAGTGCTCGCTAGGCAACCTACATAGTCCAAGTGCCCGTTAGTTAACCTAGATAGTCAAAGTGCCTGCTAGGTAACCTAAATAGTCCAAAGTGCCCGCTAGGGAACCTACATAGTCCAAGTGCCCGCTAGGTAACCTAGATAGTCCAATTGCCCGTTAGCTAACCTAGATAGTCGAAGTGTCCGCTAGTTAACCTACATAGTCCAAGTGCCCGTTCGTTAACCTAGATAGGCCAAGTGCCCGCTAGGTAACCTAGACAGTCCAAGTGCCTGCAAGGTTACCTACATAGTCCAAGTGCACGTTCGTTAACGTATTTAGTCCAAGTGCCCGCTGGTAACCTACATAGTCCAAGGGCCCGCTAGGTAACCTTGATAGTCCAAGTGCCTTCTAGTTAACCTACATAGTACAAGTGCCCGCTAGGTAACCTACATAGTCCAAGTACCCACTAGGTAACCTAAATAATCCAAATGCCCGCTAGGGAAACTACATAGTCCAAGTGCCCGTTAGTTAACCTAGATAGTCCAAGTGCCCACTAGGGGACGTACATAGTCCAAGTGCCCGCTAGGTAACCTAGATAGTCAAAGTGCGCGCTAGGGTATGTACATAGTCCGAGGGTCATCTAGGAAACCTAGATAGTCCAAGTGCCTGCTAGTTAACCTACATAGTACAAGGGCCCGCTAATTGACCTAGATAGTCCCAGTGACCGCTAGTTAACCTAGATAGTCCAAGTGCCCGCTAGTTAACCTAAGTAGTCCAAATGTCCAATAGGGATCCTACATAGTCCAAGTGCCCGCTAGGTAACCTACATAGTTCAAGTGCCCGTTCGTTAACCTAGATAGTCCAAGTGCCTGCTAGGTTACCTAGACTGTCCAAGTGCCCACTAGTTATCCTACATAGTCCAAGTGCCCGATAGGGAACCTACATAGTCCAAGTGCCCGCTAGGCAACCTACATAGTCCAAGTGCCCGTTAGTTAACCTAGATAGTCCAAATGCCCACTAGGGGAAGTACATAGTCCAAGTGCCCGCTAGGTAACCTACATAGTCCAAGTTCCCGATGGTAACCTAAATAGTCCAAATGCCCGCTAGTGAAACTACATAGTCCAAGTGCCTGCTAGTTAACCTAGATAGACCAAGTGCCTGCTAGTAAACCTACATAATCCATGGGCCCGCTAGTTAACCTACATAGTGCAAGGGCCCGCTAGTTAACTTAGATGATCCAAGAGCCCGCTAGGGATCCTTCATAATCCAAGTGCCTGCTAGGTAACCTAGATAGTCCAAGTGAGCGCTAGTTAACCTAGATAGTCCTAGTGCCCGTTAGTTAACCTAGATAGTCCAAGTGCCCACTAGGGGACGTACATAGTCCAAGTGCCCGCTAGTTAACCTAGATAGTCCAAGTGCCCACTAGTAAACCTAGATAGTGCAAGGGCCCGCTAGTTAATCTAGATTGTCCAAGTGCCCGCTAGTTAACCTAGATCGTCCAAGTGCCCGCTAGGTAACCTACATAGTCCAAGTGCCCACTAGGTAACCTAAATAATCCAAATGCCCGCTAGGGAAACTACATAGTCCAAGTGCCCGTTAGTTAACCTAGATAGTCCAAGTGCCCGCTAGGTAACCTAGATAATCCAAGTGCGCGCTAGGGTATGTACATAGTCCGAGTGCCGCCTAGGAAACCTAGATAGTCCAAGTGCCCGCTAGGTAACCTAAGTAGTCCAAATGTCCGATAGGGATCCTACATAGTCCAAGAGCCCGCTGGTAATCTACATAGTCAAATGCCCGTTCGTTAACCTAGATAGGCCATGTGCGCACTAGATAACCTAGACAGTCCAAGTGCCCGCTAGGATACCTACATAGTCCAAGTGCACGTTCGTTAACCTAGATAGTCCAAGTGCCCGCTGGTAACCTACATAGTCCAAGGGCCCGCTAGGTAACCTTGATAGTCCAAGTGCCCACTAGGTAACCTAAATAATCCAAATGCCCGCTAGGAAAACTACATAGTCCAAGTGCCCGCTAGTTAACCTAGATATTCCAAGTGCCCGCTAGTTAACCTAGATAGTCCAAGTGCCTTCTAGTTAACCTACATAGTCCAATTGTCCGCTAGGTAACCTACATAGTCCATGTGCCCGCTAGTTAACCTAGATAGTCCAAGTGCTCGCTAGTAAACCAAGATATTCCAAGGGCCCGCTAGTTAATCTAGATAGTCCAAGTGCCCGCTAGTTAACCTAGATAATCCAAGTGCCCGATAGTTAACCTACATAGTCCCAGGGCCCTCTAGGTAACCTAGGTAGTCCAATTGCCCGCTAGGTAACCTACATAGTCCAAGTGCCCGCTAGTTAACCTAGATAGTCCAAGTTCCCGCCAGTAAACCAAGATAGTCCAAGGGCCCGCTAGTTAATCTAGATACTCCAAGTGCCCGCTAGTTAACCTAGATAATCCAAGTGCCCGATAGTTAACCTACATAGTCCAAGGGCCCTCTAGTTAACCTAGATAGTCCAAGTGCCCGCTAGGGGACGTACATAGTCCAAGTGCTCGCTAGGGAACCTACATAGTCCAAGTGCCCGTTAGTTAACCTAGATAGTCAAAGTGCCTGCTAGGTAACCTAAATAGTCCAAGTGCCCGCTAGGGAACCTACATAGTCCAAGTGCCCGCTAGGTAACCTAGATAGTCCAATTGCCCGTTAGCTAACCTAAATAGTCGAAGTGTCCGCTAGTTAATCTACATAGTCCAAGTGCCCGTTAGTTAATCTAGATAGGCCAAGTGCCCGCTAGGTAACCTAGACAGTCCAAGTGCCTGCTAGGTTACCTACATAGTCTAAGTGCACGTTCGTTAACCTTGAAAGTCCAAGTGCCCGCTGGTAACCTACATTGTCCAAGGGCCCGCTAGGTAACCTTGATAGTCCAAGTGCTTTCTAGTTAACCTACATAGTCCAAGTGCCCGCTAGGTAACCTACATAGTCCAAGTGCACACTAGGTAACCTAAATAATCCAAATGCCCGCTAGGGAAACTACATAGTCCAAGTGCCCGTTAGTTAACCAAGATAGTCCAAGTGCCCACTAGGGGACGTACATAGTCCAAGTGCCCGCTAGGTAACCTAGATAGTCCAAGTGCCCGCTAGTTAACCTACATAGTCTAAGGGCCCGCAAGTTAACCTACATAGTACAAGGGCCCGCTAGTTGACCTATATTGTACAAGTGCCCGCTAGTTAACCTAGATAGTCCAAGTGCACGCTAGTTAACCTAAGTAGTCCAAATGTCTGATAGGGATCCTACATAGACCAAATGCCCGCTAGGAAACCTACATAGTTCAAGTGCCCGTTCGTTAACCTAGATAGTAAAAGTGCCCGCTAGGTAACCTAGACAGTCCAAGTGCCCGCTAGGTTACCTACATAGTCCAAGTGCCCGTTCTGAACCTAGAGAGTCCAAGTGCCTGCTAGGTTACCTAGACAGTCCAAGTGCCCGCTAGTTAACCTAGATAGTCCAAGTGCACACTAGGGTATGTACATAGTACGAGTGCCGGATAGGAAACCTAGATAGTCCAAGTGCCCGCTAGTTAACCTACACAGTCCAAGGGCCCGCTAGTTAACCTATATAGTCCATGTGCCCGCTAGTTAACATACATAGTCCAAGGTCCGCTAGTTAACCTATAAAGTCCAAGTGCCCGCTAGTTAACCTAGATAGTCCAAGTGCCCGCTAGTTAACCTAAATAGTCCAAATGTCTGATAGGGATCCTACATAGTCCAAGGACCCGCTAGGTAACCTACATAGTCCAAGTGCCCGTTCGTTAACCTAGATAGTCAAAGTGCCCGCTAGGTAACCTAGACAGTCCAAGTGCCCGTTCGTTAACCTACATAGTCCAAGTGCCCACTAGGTAACCTACATAGTCCAAGTGCCCACTATGTAACCTAAATAGTCCAAATGCCCGCTAGGGAAATTACATAGTCCAAGTGCCTGCTAGTTAACCTAGATAGTCCAAGTGCCTGCTAGTAAACCTACATAATCCATGGGCCCACTAGTTAACCTACATAGTGCAATGGCCCGCTAGTTAACCTAGATCGTGCAAGTGTCCGCAAGTTAACCTACATAGTCCTCGTGCCCGCTAGTTAACCTAGATAGTCCAAGTGCTGGCTAGGGATCCTTCATAATCCAAGGGCCTGCCAGGTAACCTAGATAGTCCAAGTGCCCGCTAGTTAACCTAGATAGTCCTTTTGCCCATTAGTTAACCTAGATAGTCCAAGTGCCCACTAGGGGACGTACATAGTCCAAGGGCCCGCTAGTTAACCTACATAGTCCAAGGTCCGTTAGTTAACCTAGATAGTCCAAGTGCCCGCTAGTTAACCTACATAGTACAAGGGCCCGCTAGTTGACCTAGATAGTCCAAGTGCCCGCTAGTTAACCTAGATAGTCAAAGTGCCCGCTAGTTAACCTAAGTAGTACAAATGTCCGATAGGGATCCTACATAGTCCAAGTGCCCGCTAGTTAACCTACATAGTCCAAGTCCCTGCTAGGTAACCTAGACAGTCCAAGTGACCATTAGGTTACCTACATAGTCCAAGTGCCCGTTCGTTAACCTACATAGTCCAAGTGCCCGCTAGGTAACGAAGATAGCCCAAGTGCCCGCAAGGAAACGTACATAGTCCAAGTGCCCTCTAGGTAACCTAGATAGTCCAAGTGTCCGCTAGGTAAACTACATAGTCCAAGTGCCCACTAGGTAACCTAGACAGTCCAATGCCCGCTAGTTAACCTAGACAGTCCAAGTACCCGATAGGGAACCTATATTGTCCAAGTGCCCGCTAGGGAACCTACATAGTCCAAGTGCTCGCTAGGTAAACTACATAGTCCAAGTGCCCGCTAGTTAACCTAGACAGTCCAAGTACCCGATAGGGAACCTACATAGTCCAAGTGCCCGCTGGGAACCTACATAGTCCAAGTGCTCGCTAGGCAACCTACATAGTCCAAGTGCACGTTAGTTAACCTAGATAGTCAAAGTGCCTGCTAGGTAACCTATATAGTCCAAGTGCCCGCTAGGTAACCTAGACAGTCCAAGTGCCCGCTAGGTTACCTACATAGTCCAAGTGCACGTTCGTTAACTTAGATATTCCATGTGCCCGCTGGTAACCTACATAGTCCAAGGGCCTGCTAGGTAACCTTGATAGTCCAAGTGCCTTCTAGTTAACCTACATAGTCCAAGTGCCCGCTAGGCAACCTACATAGTCCAAGTGCCCACTAGGTAACCTAAATAATCCAAATGCCCGCTAGGGAATCTACATAGTCCAAGTGCCCGCTAGTTAACCTAGATAGTCCAAGTGCCCGCTAGTAAACCTAGATAGTGCAAGGGCCCGCTAGTTAATCTAGATTGTCCAAGTGCCCGCTATTTAACCTAGATCGTCGAAGTGCCCGCTAGTAAACCTAGATAATCCAAGTGCCCGATAGTTAACCTACATAGTCCAAAGGCCCTCTAGTTAAGCTACATAGTCCAAATGCCCGCTAGGGGACGTACATTGTCCAAGTGCTCGGTAGGCAACCTACATAGTCAAGTGCCCGTTAGTTAACCTAGATAGTCCAAGTGCCCACTAGGGAACGTACATAGTCCAAGGGCCCGCTAGTTAACCTACATAGTACAAGGGCCCGCTAGTTGACCTAGATAGTCCAAGTGCCCGCTAGTTAACCTAGATAGTCAAAGTGCCCGCTAGTTAACCTAAGTAGAACAAATGTCCTATAGGGATCCTACATAGTCCAAGTGCCCGTTAGTTAACCTACATAGTCCAAGTCCCTGCTAGGTAACCTAGACAGTCCAAGTGACCATAAGGTTACCTACATAGTCCAAGTGCCCGTTCGTTAACCTACATAGTCCAAGTGCCCGCTAGGTAACGAAGATAGCCCAAGTGCCCGCAAGGAAACGTACATAGTCCAAGTGCCCTCTAGGTAACCTAGATAGTCCAAGTGCCCTCTAGGTAACCTTGATAGTCCAAGTGCCCACTAGGTAACCTAAATAATCCAAATGCCCGCTAGGGAAACTACATAGTCCAAGTGCCCGCTAGTTAACCTAGAGAGTCCAAGTGCCCGCTAGTAAACCTAGATAGTCCAAGGGCCCGCTAGTTAATCTAGATTGTCCAAGTGCCCGCTAGTTAACCTAGATCGTCCAAGTGCCCGCTAGTAAACCTAGATAATCCAAGTGCCCGATAGTTAACCTACATAGTCCAAGGGCCCTCTAGTTAAGCTAGATAGTCCAAGTGCCCGCTAGGGGACATACATAGTCCAAGTGCTCGCTAGGCAACCTACATAGTCCAAGTGCCCGTTAGTTAACCTAGATAGTCAAAGTGCCTGCTAGGTAACCTAAATAGTCCAAGTACCCGATAGGGAACATACATAGTCCAAGTGCCCGCTAGGGAACCTAAGTAGTCCAAATGTCCGCTAGGGATCCTACATAGTCCAAGTGCCCGTTAGTTAACCTAGATAGTCGAGATGCCTGCTAGGTAACCTAAATAGTCCAAGTGCCCGCTAGGGAACCTACATAGTCCAAGTGCCCGCTAGGTAACCTAGATAGTCCAAGTACCCGTTCGTTAACCTAGATAGTCAAAGTGCCCGCTAGGTAACCTAGACAGTCCAAGTGCCCGTTCGTTAACCTACATAGTCCAAGTGCCCACTAGGTAACCTACATAGTCCAAGTGCCCACTAAGTAACCTAAATAGTCCAAATGCCCGCTAGGGAAATTACATAGTCCAAGTGCCTGCTAGTTAACCTAGATAGTCCTAGTGCCTGCTAGTAAACCTACATAATCCATGGGCCCACTAGTTAACCTACATAGTGCAATGGCCCGCTAGTTAACCTAGATCGTGCAAGTGTCCGCAAGTTAACCTACAAAGTCCTCGTGCCCGCTAGTTAACCTAGATAGTCCAAGTGCTGGCTAGGGATCCTTCATAATCCAAGTGCCTGCCAGGTAACCTAGATAGTCCAAGTGCCCGCTAGTTAATCTAGATAGTCCTTTTCCCCGTTAGTTAACCTAGATAGTCCAAGTGCCCACTAGGGGACGTACATAGTCCAAGTGCCCGCTAGGTAACCTACATAGTCCAAGTGCCCGTTCGTTAACCTAGATAGTCAAAGTGCCCGCTAGGTAACCTAGACAGTCCAAGTGCCCGTTCGTTAACCTACATAGTCCAAGTGCCCGCTAGTAAACCTAGATAGTCCAAGGGCCCGCTAGTTAATCTAGATTGTCCAAGTGTCCGCTAGTTAACCTAGATCGTCCAAGTGCCCGCTAGTAAACCTAGATAATCCAAGTGCCCGATAGTTAAAATACATAGTCCAAGGGCCCTCTAGTTAAGCTAGATAGTCCAAGTGCCCGCTAGGGGACGTACATAGCCCAAGTGCTCGCTAGGCAACCTACATAGTCCAAGTGCCCGTTAGTTAACCTAGATAGTCAAAGTGCCTGCTAGGTAACCTAAATAGTCCAAGTACCCGATAGGGAACATACATAGTCCAAGTGCCCGCTAGGGAACCTAAGTAGTCCAAATGTCCGCTAGGGATCCTACATAGTCCAAGTGCCCGTTAGTTAACCTAGATAGTCGAGATGCCTGCTAGGTAACCTAAATAGTCCAAGTGCCCGCTAGGGAACCTACATAGTCCAAGTGCCCGCTAGGTAACCTAGATAGTCCAAGTGCCCGTTCGTTAACCTAGATAGTCAAAGTGCCCGCTAGGTAACCTAGACAGTCCAAGTGCCCGTTCGTTAACCTACATAGTCCAAGTGCCCACTAGGTAACCTACATAGTCCAAGTGCCCACTAAGTAACCTAAATAGTCCAAATGCCCGCTAGGGAAATTACATAGTCCAAGTGCCTGCTAGTTAACCTAGATAGTCCTAGTGCCTGCTAGTAAACCTACATAATCCATGGGCCCACTAGTTAACCTACATAGTGCAATGGCCCGCTAGTTAACCTAGATCGTGCAAGTGTCCGCAAGTTAACCTACATAGTCCTCGTGCCCGCTAGTTAACCTAGATAGTCCAAGTGCTGGCTAGGGATCCTTCATAATCCAAGTGCCTGCCAGGTAACCTAGATAGTCCAAGTGCCCGCTAGTTAACCTAGATAGTCCTTTTCCCCGTTAGTTAACCTAGATAGTCCAAGTGCCCACTAGGGGACGTACATAGTCCAAGTGCCCGCTAGGTAACCTACATAGTCCAAGTGCCCGTTCGTTAACCTAGATAGTCAAAGTGCCCGCTAGGTAACCTAGACAGTCCAAGTGCCCGTTCGTTAACCTACATAGTCCAAGTGCCCGCTAGTAAACCTAGATAGTCCAAGGGCCCGCTAGTTAATCTAGATTGTCCAAGTGTCCGCTAGTTAACCTAGATCGTCCAAGTGCCCGCTAGTAAACCTAGATAATCCAAGTGCCCGATAGTTAAAATACATAGTCCAAGGGCCCTCTAGTTAAGCTAGATAGTCCAAGTGCCCGCTAGGGGACGTACATAGCCCAAGTGCTCGCTAGGCAACCTACATAGTCCAAGTGCCCGTTAGTTAACCTAGATAGTCAAAGTGCCTGCTAGGTAACCTAAATAGTCCAAAGTGCCCGCTAGGGAACCTACATAGTCCAAGTGCCCGCTAGGTAACCTAGATAGTCCAATTGCCCGTTAGCTAACCTAGATAGTCGAAGTGTCCGCTAGTTAACCTACATAGTCCAAGTGCCCGTTCGTTAACCTAGATAGGCCAAGTGCCCGCTAGGTAACCTAGACAGTCCAAGTGCCTGCAAGGTTACCTACATAGTCCAAGTGCACGTTCGTTAACGTAGATAGTCCAAGTGCCCGCTGGTAACCTACATAGTCCAAGGGCCCGCTAGGTAACCTTGATAGTCCAAGTGCCTTCTAGTTAACCTACATAGTCCAAGTGCCCGCTAGGTAACCTACATAGTCCAAGTACCCACTAGGTAACCTAAATAATCCAAATGCCCGCTAGGGAAACTACATAGTCCAAGTGCCCGTTAGTTAACCTAGATAGTCCAAGTGCCCACTAGGGGACGTACATAGTCCAAGTGCCCGCTAGGTAACCTAGATAGTCAAAGTGCGCGCTAGGGTATGTACATAGTCCGAGGGTCATCTAGGAAACCTAGATAGTCCAAGTGCCTGCTAGTTAACCTACATAGTACAAGGGCCCGCTAATTGACCTAGATAGTCCAGGTGCCCGCTAGTTAACCTAGATAGTCCAAGTGCCCGCTAGTTAACCTAAGTAGTCCAAATGTCCGATAGGGATCCTACATAGTCCAAGTGCCCGCTAGGTAACCTACATAGTTCAAGTGCCCGTTCGTTAACCTAGATAGTCCAAGTGCCTGCTAGGTTACCTAGACTGTCCAAGTGCCCACTAGTTATCCTACATAGTCCAAGTGCCCGATAGGGAACCTACATAGTCCAAGTGCCCGCTAGGCAACCTACATAGTCCAAGTGCCCGTTAGTTAACCTAGATAGTCCAAGTGCCCGCTAGGTAACCTAGATAATCCAAGTGCGCGCTAGGGTATGTACATAGTCCGAGTGCCGCCTAGGAAACCTAGATAGTCCAAGTGCCCGCTAGGTAACCTAAGTAGTCCAAATGTCCGATAGAAATCCTACATAGTCCAAGTGCCCGCTGGTAATCTACATAGTCAAGTGCCCGTTCGTTAACCTAAATAGGCCATGTGCGCACTAGATAACCTAGACAGTCCATGTGCCCGCTAGGATACCTACATAGTCCAAGTGCACGTTCGTTAACCTAGATAGTCCAAGTGCCCGCTGGTAACCTACATAGTCCAAGGGCCCGCTAGGTAACCTTGATAGTCCAAGTGCCCACTAGGTAACCTAAATAATCCAAATGCCCGCTAGGAAAACTACATAGTCCAAGTGCCCGCTAGTTAACCTAGATATTCCAAGTGCCCGCTAGTTAACCTAGATAGTCCAAGTGCCTTCTAGTTAACCTACATAGTCCAATTGTCCGCTAGGTAACCTACATAGTCCATGTGCTCGCTAGTTAACCTAGATAGTCCAAGTGCTAGCTAGTAAACCAAGATATTCCAAGGGCCCGCTAGTTAATCTAGATAGTCCAAGTGCCCGCTAGTTAACCTAGATAATCCAAGTGCCCGATAGTTAACCTACATAGTCCAAGGGACCTCTAGTTAACCTAGGTAGTCCAATTGCCCGCTAGGTAACCTACATAGTCCAAGTGCCCGCTAGTTAACCTAGATAGTCCAAGTTCCCGCCAGTAAACCAAGATAGTCCAAGGGCCCGCTAGTTAATCTAGATACTCCAAGTGCCCGCTAGTTAACCTAGATAATCCAAGTGCCCGATAGTTAACCTACATAGTCCAAGGGCCCTCTAGTTAACCTAGATAGTCCAAGTGCCCGCTAGGGGACGTACATAGTCCAAGTGCTCGCTAGGGAACCTACATAGTCCAAGTGCCCGTTAGTTAAACTAGATAGTCAAAGTGCCTGCTAGGTAACCTAAATAGTCCAAGTACCCGCTAGGGAACCTACATAGTCCAAGTGCCCGCTAGGTAACCTAGATAGTCCAATTGCCCGTTAGCTAACCTAGATAGTCCATGTGTCCGCTAGTTAACCTACATAGTCCAAGTGCCCGTTCGTTAACCTAGATAAGCCAAGTGCCCGCTAGGTAACCTAGTCAGTCCAAGTGCCTGCTAGGTTACCTACATAGTCCAAGTGCACGTTCGTTAACCTAGATTGTCCAAGTGCCCGCTAGGTAACCTACATAGTCCAAGTGCCGACTAGGTAACCTAAATAATCCAAGTGCCCGCTAGGGAAACTACATAGTCCAAGTGCCCGTTAGTTAACCTAGATAGTCCAAGTGCCCACTAGGGTACGTACATAGTCCAAGTGCCCGCTAGGTAACCTAGATAGTCAAGTGTGCGCTAGGGTATGTACATAGTCCGAGTGCCGCCTAGGAAACCTAGATAGTCCAAGTGCCCGCTAGTTAACCTACATAGTCCAAGCGCCGCTAGTTAACCTACATAGTCCAAGTTCCGCTAGTTAACCTAGATAGTCCAAGTGCCCGCTAGTTAACCTAGATAGTCCAAGTGCCCGCTAGTTAACCTAAGTAGTCCAAATGTCCGCTAGGGATCCTACATAGTCCAAGTGCCCGCTAGGTAACCTACATAGTCCAAGTGCCCGTTCGTTAACCTAGATAGTCAAAGTGCCCGCTAGGTAACCTAGACAGTCCAAGTGCCCGTTCGTTAACCTACATAGTCCATGTGCCCGCTAGATAACGTTGATAGCCCAAGTGCCCGCTAGTTAACCTACATAGTCCAAGGGCCCTCTAGTTAACCTAGATAGTCCAAGTGCCCGCTAGGGTACGTACATAGTCCAAGTGACCGCTAGGTAACCTAGATTGTCCAAGTGTCCGCTAGGTAACCTAGATAGTCCAAGGTCCTGCTAGTTAACCTATATAGTCCAATGCCCGATAGGGAACCTACACAGTCCAAGTGCCCGCTGAGGAACCTACATTGTCAAAGTGCCCGATAGGGAACCTACATATTCCAAGTGCCCGCTAGGGAACCTACATAGTCAAAGTGCCCGCTAGGGAACCTGCATTGTGCAAGTGCCCGCTAGTTAACCTAGATAGTCCAAGTGCCCACTAGTTAACCTACATAGTCCAAGGTCAGCTAGTTAACCTAGATAGTCCAAGTGCCCGCTAGTTAACCTACATAGTCCAAGAACCCGCTAGTTAACCTAGATAGTCCAAGTTCCCGCTAGTTAACCTACATAGTCCAAGGGCCCGCTAGTTAACCTAGATCGTCAAAGTGCCCGCTAGGTAACCTAGACAGTCCAAGTGCCCGCTAGGTTACCTACATAGTCCAAGTGCCCGTTCGTTAACCTAGATAGTCCAAGTGCCCGCTAGGTTACCTAGACAGTCCAAGTGCCCGCTAGTTAACCTACATAGTCCAAGTGCCCGATAGGGAACCTACATAATCCAAATGCCCGATTGGGAACCTACATAATCCAAGTGACCGCTAGGGAACCTACATAGTCCATGTGCCCGCTAGGCAACCTACATAGTCCAAGTGCCCGTTAGTTAACCTAGATAGTCCAAGTGCCCACTAGGGAACGTACATAGTCCAAGTGCCCGCTAGGTAACATACATAGTCCAAGTGCCCGCTGTTAACCTTCATAGTCCAAGGACCCGCTAGGTAACCTTGATAGTCCAAGTGCCTTCTAGTTAACCTACATAGTCCAAGTGCCCGCTAGGTAACCTACATAGTCCAAGTGCCCACTAGGTAACCTGAATAATCCAAATGCCCGTTAGGAAAACTACATAGTCCAAGTGCCCACTAGTTAACCTAGATAGTCCAAGTGCCCGCTAGTTAACCTAGATAGTCCAAATGCCTTCTAGTTAACCTACATAGTCCAAGTGCTCGCTAGGCAACCTACATAGTCCAAGTGCCCGTTAGTTAACCTAGATAGTCAAAGTGCCTGCTAGGTAACCTAAATAGTCCAAAGTGCCCGCTAGGGAACCTACATAGTCCAAGTGCCCGCTAGGTAACCTAGATAGTCCAATTGCCCGTTAGCTAACCTAGATAGTCGAAGTGTCCGCTAGTTAACCTACATAGTCCAAGTGCCCGTTCGTTAACCTAGATAGGCCAAGTGCCCGCTAGGTAACCTAGACAGTCCAAGTGCCTGCAAGGTTACCTACATAGTCCAAGTGCACGTTCGTTAACGTAGATAGTCCAAGTGCCCGCTGGTAACCTACATAGTCCAAGGGCCCGCTAGGTAACCTTGATAGTCCAAGTGCCTTCTAGTTAACCTACATAGTCCAAGTGCCCGCTAGGTAACCTACATAGTCCAAGTACCCACTAGGTAACCTAAATAATCCAAATGCCCGCTAGGGAAACTACATAGTCCAAGTGCCCGTTAGTTAACCTAGATAGTCCAAGTGCCCACTAGGGGACGTACATAGTCCAAGTGCCCGCTAGGTAACCTAGATAGTCAAAGTGCGCGCTAGGGTATGTACATAGTCCGAGGGTCATCTAGGAAACCTAGATAGTCCAAGTGCCTGCTAGTTAACCTACATAGTACAAGGGCCCGCTAATTGACCTAGATAGTCCAGGTGCCCGCTAGTTAACCTAGATAGTCCAAGTGCCCGCTAGTTAACCTAAGTAGTCCAAATGTCCGATAGGGATCCTACATAGTCCAAGTGCCCGCTAGGTAACCTACATAGTTCAAGTGCCCGTTCGTTAACCTAGATAGTCCAAGTGCCTGCTAGGTTACCTAGACTGTCCAAGTGCCCACTAGTTATCCTACATAGTCCAAGTGCCCGATAGGGAACCTACATAGTCCAAGTGCCCGCTAGGCAACCTACATAGTCCAAGTGCCCGTTAGTTAACCTAGATAGTCCAAGTGCCCGCTAGGTAACCTAGAAAATTCAAGTGCGCGCTAGGGTATGTACATAGTCCGAGTGCCGCCTAGGAAACCTAGATAGTCCAAGTGCCCGCTAGGTAACCTAAGTAGTCCAAATGTCCGATAGAAATCCTACATAGTCCAAGTGCCCGCTGGTAATCTACATAGTCAAGTGACCGTTCGTTAACCTAAATAGGCCATGTGCGCACTAGATAACCTAGACAGTCCATGTGCCCGCTAGGATACCTACATAGTCCAAGTGCACGTTCGTTATCCTAGATAGTCCAAGTGCCCGCTGGTAACCTACATAGTCCAAGGGCCCGCTAGGTAACCTTGATAGTCCAAGTGCCCACTAGGTAACCTAAATAATCCAAATGCCCGCTAGGAAAACTACATAGTCCAAGTGCCCGCTAGTTAACCTAGATATTCCAAGTGCCCGCTAGTTAACCTAGATAGTCCAAGTGCCTTCTAGTTAACCTACATAGTCCAATTGTCCGCTAGGTAACCTACATAGTCCATGTGCTCGCTAGTTAACCTAGATAGTCCAAGTGCTCGCTAGTAAACCAAGATATTCCAAGGGCCCGCTAGTTAATCTAGATAGTCCAAGTGCCCGCTAGTTAACCTAGATAATCCAAGTGCCCGATAGTTAACCTACATAGTCCAAGGGACCTCTAGTTAACCTAGGTAGTCCAATTGCCCGCTAGGTAACCTACATAGTCCAAGTGCCCGCTAGTTAACCTAGATAGTCCAAGTTCCCGCCAGTAAACCAAGATAGTCCAAGGGCCCGCTAGTTAATCTAGATACTCCAAGTGCCCGCTAGTTAACCTAGATAATCCAAGTGCCCGATAGTTAACCTACATAGTCCAAGGGCCCTCTAGTTAACCTAGATAGTCCAAGTGCCCGCTAGGGGACGTACATAGTCCAAGTGCTCGCTAGGGAACCTACATAGTCCAAGTGCCCGTTAGTTAACCTAGATAGTCAAAGTGCCTGCTAGGTAACCTAAATAGTCCAAGTGCCCGCTAGGGAACCTACATAGTCCAAGTGCCCGCTAGGTAACCTAGATAGTCCAATTGCCCGTTAGCTAACCTAGATAGTCCATGTGTCCGCTAGTTAACCTACATAGTCCAAGTGCCCGTTCGTTAACCTAGATAAGCCAAGTGCCCGCTAGGTAACCTAGTCAGTCCAAGTGCCTGCTAGGTTACCTACATAGTCCAAGTGCACGTTCGTTAACCTAGATTGTCCAAGTGCCCGCTAGGTAACCTACATAGTCCAAGTGCCGACTAGGTAACCTAAATAATCCAAGTGCCCGCTAGGGAAACTACATAGTCCAAGTGCCCGTTAGTTAACCTAGATAGTCCAAGTGCCCACTAGGGTACGTACATAGTCCAAGTGCCCGCTAGGTAACCTAGATAGTCAAGTGTGCGCTAGGGTATGTACATAGTCCGAGTGCCGCCTAGGAAACCTAGATAGTCCAAGTGCCCGCTAGTTAACCTACATAGTCCAAGCGCCGCTAGTTAACCTACATAGTCCAAGGTCCGCTAGTTAACCTAGATAGTCCAAGTGCCCGCTAGTTAACCTAGATAGTCCAAGTGCCCGCTAGTTAACCTAAGTAGTCCAAATGTCCGCTAGGTATCCTACATAGTCCAAGTGCCCGCTAGGTAACCTACATAGTCCAAGTGCCCGTTCGTTAACCTAGATAGTCAAAGTGCCCGCTAGGTAACCTAGACAGTCCAAGTGCCCGTTCGTTAACCTACATAGTCCATGTGCCCGCTAGATAACGTTGATAGCCCAAGTGCCCGCTAGTTAACCTACATAGTCCAAGGGCCCTCTAGTTAACCTAGATAGTCCAAGTGCCCGCTAGGGTACGTACATAGTCCAAGTGACCGCTAGGTAACCTAGATTGTCCAAGTGTCCGCTAGGTAACCTAGATAGTCCAAGGTCCTGCTAGTTAACCTATACAGTCCAATGCCCGATAGGGAACCTACACAGTCCAAGTGCCCGCTGAGGAACCTACATTGTCAAAGTGCCCGATAGGGAACCTACATATTCCAAGTGCCCGCTAGGGAACCTACATAGTCAAAGTGCCCGCTAGGGAACCTGCATTGTGCAAGTGCCCGCTAGTTAACCTAGATAGTCCAAGTGCCTACTAGTTAACCTACATAGTCCAAGGTCAGCTAGTTAACCTAGATAGTCCAAGTGCCCGCTAGTTAACCTACATAGTCCAAGAACCCGCTAGTTAACCTAGATAGTCCAAGTTCCCGCTAGTTAACCTACATAGTCCAAGGGCCCGCTAGTTAACCTAGATAGTCAAAGTGCCCGCTAGGTAACCTAGACAGTCCAAGTGCCCGCTAGGTTACCTACATAGTCCAAGTGCCCGTTCGTTAACCTAGATAGTCCAAGTGCCCGCTAGGTTACCTAGACAGTCCAAGTGCCCGCTAGTTAACCTACATAGTCCAAGTGCCCGATAGGGAACCTACATAATCCAAATGCCCGATTGGGAACCTACATAATCCAAGTGACCGCTAGGGAACCTACATAGTCCATGTGCCCGCTAGGCAACCTACATAGTCCAAGTGCCCGTTAGTTAACCTAGATAGTCCAAGTGCCCACTAGGGAACGTACATAGTCCAAGTGCCCGCTAGGTAACATACATAGTCCAAGTGCCCGCTGGTAACCTTCATAGTCCAAGGACCCGCTAGGTAACCTTGATAGTCCAAGTGCCTTCTAGTTAACCTACATAGTCCAAGTGCCCGCTAGGTAACCTACATAGTCCAAGTGCCCACTAGGTAACCTGAATAATCCAAATGCCCGTTAGGAAAA
The DNA here is from genome assembly GCF_050624435.1 of Tenrec ecaudatus. Lineage (NCBI taxonomy): Eukaryota > Metazoa > Chordata > Mammalia > Afrosoricida > Tenrecidae > Tenrec > Tenrec ecaudatus. The sequence continues at coordinate 278,487 of NW_027457673.1, forward strand.
CTACATAGTCCAAGTGCCCACTAGTTAACCTAGATAGTCCAAGTGCCCGCTAGTTAACCTAGATAGTCCAAATGCCTTCTAGTTAACCTACATAGTCCAAGTGCCCGCTAGGTAACCTACATAGTCCATTTGCCCGCTAGTTAACCTAGATAGTCCAAGTGCCCGCTAGTAAACTTAGATAGTCCAAGGGCCCGCTAGTTAATCTAGATTGTCCAAGTGTCCGCTAGTTAACCTAGATCGTCCAAGTGCCCGCTAGTAAACCTAGATAATCCAAGTGCCCGATAGTTAAAATACATAGTCCAAGGGCCCTCTAGTTAAGCTAGATAGTCCAAGTGCCCGCTAGGGGACGTACATAGTCCAAGTGCTCGCTAGGCAACCTACATAGTCCAAGTGCCCGTTAGTTAACCTAGAGAGTCAAAGTGCCTGCTAGGTAACCTAAATAGTCCAAAGTGCCAGCTAGGGAACCTACATAGTCCAAGTGCCCGCTAGGTAACCTAGATAGTCCAATTGCCCGTTAGCTAACCTAGATAGTCGAAGTGTCCGCTAGTTAACCTACATAGTCCAAGTGCCCGTTCGTTAACCTAGATAGGCCAAGTGCCCGCTAGGTAACCTAGACAGTCCAAGTGCCTGCAAGGTTACCTACATAGTCCAAGTGCACGTTCGTTAACGTATTTAGTCCAAGTGCCCGCTGGTAACCTACATAGTCCAAGGGCCCGCTAGGTAACCTTGATAGTCCAAGTGCCTTCTAGTTAACCTACATAGTCCAAGTGCCCGCTAGGTAACCTACATAGTCCAAGTACCCACTAGGTAACCTAAATAATCCAAATGCCCGCTAGGGAAACTACATAGTCCAAGTGCCCGTTAGTTAACCTAGATAGTCCAAGTGCCCACTAGGGGACGTACATAGTCCAAGTGCCCGCTAGGTAACCTAGATAGTCAAAGTGCGCGCTAGGGTATGTACATAGTCCGAGGGTCATCTAGGAAACCTAGATAGTCCAAGTGCCTGCTAGTTAACCTACATAGTACAAGGGCCCGCTAATTGACCTAGATAGTCCCAGTGACCGCTAGTTAACCTAGATAGTCCAAGTGCCCGCTAGTTAACCTAAGTAGTCCAAATGTCCAATAGGGATCCTATATAGTCCAAGTGCCCGCTAGGTAACCTACATAGTTCAAGTGCCCGTTCGTTAACCTAGATAGTCCAAGTGCCTGCTAGGTTACCTAGACTGTCCAAGTGCCCACTAGTTATCCTACATAGTCCAAGTGCCCGATAGGGAACCTACATAGTCCAAGTGCCCGCTAGGCAACTTACATAGTCCAAGTGCCCGTTAGTTAACCTAGATAGTCCAAATGCCCACTAGGGGAAGTACATAGTCCAAGTGCCCGGTAGGTAACCTACATAGTCCAAGTTCCCGATGGTAACCTAAATAGTCCAAATGCCCGCTAGTGAAACTACATAGTCCAAGTGCCTGCTAGTTAACCTAGATAGACCAAGTGCCTGCTAGTAAACCTACATAATCCATGGGCCCGCTAGTTAACCTACATAGTGCAAGGGCCCGCTAGTTAACTTAGATGATCCAAGTGCCCGCTAGGGATCCTTCATAATCCAAGTGCCTGCTAGGTAACCTAGATAGTCCAAGTGACCGCTAGTTAACCTAGATAGTCCTAGTGCCCGTTAGTTAACCTAGATAGTCCAAGTGCCCACTAGGGGACGTACATAGTCCAAGTGCCCGCTAGTTAACCTAGATAGTCCAAGTGCCCACTAGTAAACCTAGATAGTGCAAGGGCCCGCTAGTTAATCTAGATTGTCCAAGTGCCCGCTAGTTAACCTAGATCGTCCAAGTGCCCGCTAGGTAACCTACATAGTCCAAGTGCCCACTAGGTAACCTAAATAATCCAAATGCCCGCTAGGGAAACTACATAGTCCAAGTGCCCGTTAGTTAACCTAGATAGTCCAAGTGCCCGCTAGGTAACCTAGATAATCCAAGTGCGCGCTAGGGTATGTACATAGTCCGAGTGCCGCCTAGGAAACCTAGATAGTCCAAGTGCCCGCTAGGTAACCTAAGTAGTCCAAATGTCCGATAGGGATCCTACATAGTCCAAGTGCCCGCTGGTAATCTACATAGTCAAATGCCCGTTCGTTAACCTAGATAGGCCATGTGCGCACTAGATAACCTAGACAGTCCAAGTGCCCGCTAGGATACCTACATAGTCCAAGTGCACGTTCGTTAACCTAGATAGTCCAAGTGCCCGCTGGTAACCTACATAGTCCAAGGGCCCGCTAGGTAACCTTGATAGTCCAAGTGCCCACTAGGTAACCTAAATAATCCAAATGCCCGCTAGGAAAACTACATAGTCCAAGTGCCCGCTAGTTAACCTAGATATTCCAAGTGCCCGCTAGTTAACCTAGATAGTCCAAGTGCCTTCTAGTTAACCTACATAGTCCAATTGTCGGCTAGGTAACCTACATAGTCCATGTGCCCGCTAGTTAACCTAGATAGTCCAAGTGCTCGCTAGTAAACCAAGATATTCCAAGGGCCCGCTAGTTAATCTAGATAGTCCAAGTGCCCGCTAGTTAACCTAGATAATCCAAGTGCCCGATAGTTAACCTACATAGTCCAAGGGCCCTCTAGTTAACCTAGGTAGTCCAATTGCCCGCTAGGTAACCTACATAGTCCAAGTGCCCGCTAGTTAACCTAGATAGCTCCAAGTTCCCGCCAGTAAACCACGATAGTCCAAGGGCCCGCTAGTTAATCTAGATACTCCAAGTGCCCGCTAGTTAACCTAGATAATCCAAGTGCCCGATAGTTAACCTACATAGTCCAAGGGCCCTCTAGTTAACCTAGATAGTCCAAGTGCCCGCTAGGGGACGTACATAGTCCAAGTGCTCGCTAGGGAACCTACATAGTCCAAGTGCCCGCTAGGTAACCTAGATAGTCCAACTGCCCGTTAGCTAAGCTAAATAGTCGAAGTGTCCGCTAGTTAATCTACATAGTCCAAGTGCCCGTTAGTTAATCTAGATAGGCCAAGTGCCCGCTAGGTAACCTAGACAGTCCAAGTGCCTGCTAGGTTACCTACATAGTCTAAGTGCACGTTCGTTAACCTTGAAAGTCCAAGTGCCCGCTGGTAACCTACATTGTCCAAGGGCCCGCTAGGTAACCTTGATAGTCCAAGTGCTTTCTAGTTAACCTACATAGTCCAAGTGCCCGCTAGGTAACCTACATAGTCCAAGTGCACACTAGGTAACCTAAATAATCCAAATGCCCGCTAGGGAAACTACATAGTCCAAGTGCCCGTTAGTTAACCAAGATAGTCCAAGTGCCCACTAGGGGACGTACATAGTCCAAGTGCCCGCTAGGTAACCTAGATAGTCCAAGTGCCCGCTAGTTAACCTACATAGTCTAAGGGCCCGCTAGTTAACCTACATAGTACAAGGGCCCGCTAGTTGACCTATATTGTACAAGTGCCCGCTAGTTAACCTAGATAGTCCAAGTGCACGCTAGTTAACCTAAGTAGTCCAAATGTCTGATAGGGATCCTACATAGACCAAATGCCCGCTAGGAAACCTACATAGTTCAAGTGCCCGTTCGTTAACCTAGATAGTAAAAGTGCCCGCTAGGTAACCTAGACAGTCCAAGTGCCCGCTAGGTTACCTACATAGTCCAAGTGCCCGTTCTGAACCTAGAGAGTCCAAGTGCCTGCTAGGTTACCTAGACAGTCCAAGTGCCCGCTAGTTAACCTAGATAGTCCAAGTGCACACTAGGGTATGTACATAGTACGAGTGCCGGATAGGAAACCTAGATAGTCCAAGTGCCCGCTAGTTAACCTACACAGTCCAAGGGCCCGCTAGTTAACCTATATAGTCCATGTGCCCGCTAGTTAACCTACATAGTCCAAGGTCCGCTAGTTAACCTATAAAGTCCAAGTGCCCGCTAGTTAACCTAGATAGTCCAAGTGCCCGCTAGTTAACCTAAATAGTCCAAATGTCTGATAGGGATCCTACATAGTCCAAGGACCCGCTAGGTAACCTACATAGTCCAAGTGCCCGTTCGTTAACCTAGATAGTCAAAGTGCCCGCTAGGTAACCTAGACAGTCCAAGTGCCCGTTCGTTAACCTACATAGTCCAAGTGCCCACTAGGTAACCTACATAGTCCAAGTGCCCACTATGTAACCTAAATAGTCCAAATGCCCGCTAGGGAAATTACATAGTCCAAGTGCCTGCTAGTTAACCTAGATAGTCCTAGTGCCTGCTAGTAAACCTACATAATCCATGGGCCCACTAGTTAACCTACATAGTGCAATGGCCCGCTAGTTAACCTAGATCGTGCAAGTGTCCGCAAGTTAACCTACATAGTCCTCGTGCCCGCTAGTTAACCTAGATAGTCCTTTTGCCCGTTAGTTAACCTAGATAGTCCAAGTGCCCACTAGGGGACGTACATAGTCCAAGGGCCCGCTAGTTAACCTACATAGTCCAAGGTCCGTTAGTTAACCTAGATAGTCCAAGTGCCCGCTAGTTAACCTACATAGTACAAGGGCCCGCTAGTTGACCTAGATAGTCCAAGTGCCCGCTAGTTAACCTAGATAGTCAAAGTGCCCGATAGTTAACCTAAGTAGTACAAATGTCCGATAGGGATCCTACATAGTCCAAGTGCCCGCTAGTTAACCTACATAGTCCAAGTCCCTGCTAGGTAACCTAGACAGTCCAAGTGACCATTAGGTTACCTACATAGTCCAAGTGCCCGTTCGTTAACCTACATAGTCCAAGTGCCCGCTAGGTAACGAAGATAGCCCAAGTGCCCGCAAGAAAACGTACATAGTCCAAGTGCCCTCTAGGTAACCTAGATAGTCCAAGTGTCCGCTAGGTAAACTACATAGTCCAAGTGCCCACTAGGTAACCTAGACAGTCCAATGCCCGCTAGTTAACCTAGACAGTCCAAGTACCCGATAGGGAACCTACATTGTCCAAGTGCCCTCTAGGGAACCTACATAGTCCAAGTGCTCGCTAGGTAAACTACATAGTCCAAGTGCCCGCTAGTTAACCTAGACAGTCCAAGTACCCGATAGGGAACCTACATAGTCCAAGTGCCCGCTGGGAACCTACATAGTCCAAGTGCTCGCTAGGCAACCTACATAGTCCAAGTGCACGTTAGTTAACCTAGATAGTCAAAGTGCCTGCTAGGTAACCTATATAGTCCAAGTGCCCGCTAGGTAACCTAGACAGTCCAAGTGCCCGCTAGGTTACCTACATAGTCCAAGTGCACGTTCGTTAACTTAGATATTCCATGTGCCCGCTGGTAACCTACATAGTCCAAGGGCCCGCTAGGTAACCTTGATAGTCCAAGTGCCTTCTAGTTAACCTACATAGTCCAAGTGCCCGCTAGGCAACCTACATAGTCCAAGTGCCCACTAGGTAACCTAAATAATCCAAATGCCCGCTAGGGAATCTACATAGTCCAAGTGCCCGCTAGTTAACCTAGATAGTCCAAGTGCCCGCTAGTAAACCTAGATAGTGCAAGGGCCCGCTAGTTAATCTAGATTGTCCAAGTGCCCGCTATTTAACCTAGATCGTCGAAGTGCCCGCTAGTAAACCTAGATAATCCAAGTGCCCGATAGTTAACCTACATAGTCCAAGGGCCCTCTAGTTAAGCTACATAGTCCAAATGCCCGCTAGGGGACGTACATTGTCCAAGTGCTCGGTAGGCAACCTACATAGTCAAGTGCCCGTTAGTTAACCTAGATAGTCCAAGTGCCCACTAGGGAACGTACATAGTCCAAGGGCCCGCTAGTTAACCTACATAGTACAAGGGCCCGCTAGTTGACCTAGATAGTCCAAGTGCCCGCTAGTTAACCTAGATAGTCAAAGTGCCCGCTAGTTAACCTAAGTAGAACAAATGTCCTATAGGGATCCTACATAGTCCAAGTGCCCGTTAGTTAACCTACATAGTCCAAGTCCCTGCTAGGTAACCTAGACAGTCCAAGTGACCATAAGGTTACCTACATAGTCCAAGTGCCCGTTCGTTAACCTACATAGTCCAAGTGCCCGCTAGGTAACGAAGATAGCCCAAGTGCCCGCAAGGAAACGTACATAGTCCAAGTGCCCTCTAGGTAACCTAGATAGTCCAAGTGCCCGCTAGGTAACCTTGATAGTCCAAGTGCCCACTAGGTAACCTAAATAATCCAAATGCCCGCTAGGGAAACTACATAGTCCAAGTGCCCGCTAGTTAACCTAGATAGTCCAAGTGCCCGCTAGTAAACCTAGATAGTCCAAGGGCCCGCTAGTTAATCTAGATTGTCCAAGTGCCCGCTAGTTAACCTAGATCGTCCAAGTGCCCGCTAGTAAACCTAGAATATCCAAGTGCCCAATAGTTAACCTACATAGTCCAAGGGCCCTCTAGTTAAGCTAGATAGTCCAAGTGCCCGCTAGGGGACATACATAGTTCAAGTGCTCGCTAGGCAACCTACATAGTCCAAGTGCCCGTTAGTTAACCTAGATAGTCAAAGTGCCTGCTAGGTAACCTAAATAGTCCAAGTACCCGATAGGGAACCTACATAGTCCAAGTGCCCGCTAGGGAACCTAAGTAGTCCAAATGTCCGCTAGGGATCCTACATAGTCCAAGTGCCCGTTAGTTAACCTAGATAGTCGAGATGCCTGCTAGGTAACCTAAATAGTCCAAGTGCCCGCTAGGGAACCTACATAGTCCAAGTGCCCGCTAGGTAACCTAGATAGTCCAATTGCCCGTTAGCTAACCTAGATAGTCGAAGTGTCCGCTAGTTAACCTACATAGTCCTAGTGCCCGTTCGTTAACCTAGATAAGCCAAGTGCCCGCTAGGTAACCTAGACAGTCCAAGTGCCTGCTAGGTTACCTACATAGTCCAAGTGCACGTTCATTAACTTAGATTGTGCAAGTGCCCGCTAGGTAACCTACATAGTCCAAGTGCCCACTAGGTAACCTAAATAATCCAAATGCCCGCTAGGGAAACTAAATAGTCCAAGTGCCCGTTAGTTAACCTAGATAGTCCAAGTGCCCACTAGGGGACGTACATAGTCCAAGTGCCCGCTAGGTAACCTAGATAGTCCAAGTGCGCGCTAGGGTATGTACATAGTCCGAGTGCCGCCTAGGAAACCTAGATAGTCCAAGTGCCCGCTAGTTAACCTACATAGCCCAACGGCCCGCTAGTTAACCTACATAGTCCAAGGTCCGCTAGTTAACCTAGATAGTCCAAGTGCCCGCTAGTTAACCTGGATAGTCCAAATGCCCGCTAGTTAACCTAAGTAGTCTAAATGTCCGCTAGGGATCCTACATAGTCCAAGTGCCCGCTAGGTAACCTACATAGTCCAAGTGCCCGTTCGTTAACCTAGATAGTCAAAGTGCCCGCTAGGTAACCTAGACAGTCCAAGTGCCCGTTCGTTAACCTACATAGTCCAAGTGCCCGCTAGGTAACGTTGATAGCCCAAGTGCCCGCTAGGAAACGTACATAGCCCAAGTGCCCTCTAGGTAACCTAGATAGTCCAAGTGCCCGCTAGTTAACCTACATAGTCCAAATGCCTGCAAGGTAAACTACATAGTCCAAGTGCCCACTAGGTAACCTAGAGAGTCCAATTGCTCGCTAGTTAACCTAGACAGTCCAAGTACCCGATAGGGAACCTACATAGTCCAAGTGACCGCTAGGGGACCTATATAGTCCAAGTGCTCGCTAGGCAACCTACATAGTCCAAGTGCCCGTTAGTTTACCTAGATAGTCAAAGTGCCTGCTAGGTAACCTAAATTGTCCAAGTGCCCGCTAGGGAACCTACATAGTCCAAGTGTCTGCTAGGTAACCTACATAGTCCAAGTGCCCACAAGGTAACCTAAGTAATCCAAATGCCCGCTAGGGAAACTACATAGTCCAAGTGCCCGCTAGTTAATCTAGATAGTCCAAGTGCCCGCTAGTTAACATAGATAGTCCAAGTGCCCGCTAGTTAACCTAGATAGTCCAAGGGCCCGCTAGTTAATCTAGATAGTCCAAGTGCCCGCTAGTTAACCTAGATAGTCCAAGTGCCCGCTATTTAACCTAGAACGTCCAAGTGCCCGCTAGTTAACCTAGATAATCCAAGTGCCCGCTAGTTAACCTACATAGTCCAAGGGCCCTCTAGTTAACCTAGATAGTCCAAGTGCCCGCTAGGGTACGTACATAGTCCTAGTACCCGCTAGGTAACCTAGATTGTCCAAGTGTCCGCTAGGTAACCTAGATAGTCCAAGGTCCTGCTAGTTAACCTATATAGTCCAATCCCCGATAGGGAACCTACACAGTCCAAGTGCCCGCTGAGGAACCTACATAGTCAAAGTGCCCGATAGGGAACCTACATATTCCAAGTGCCCATTAGGGAACCTAGATAGTCCAAGTGCCCATAGGGAACGTATATAGTCCAAGTGCCCGCTAGGGAACCTACATAGTCAAAGTGCCCACTAGGGAACCTGCATTGTGCAAGTGCCCGCTAGTTAACCTAGATAGTCCAAGTGCTCGCTAGTTAACCTACATAGTCCAAGGTCAGCTAGTTAACCTAGATAATCCAAGTGCCCGCTAGTTAACCTACATAGTCCAAGGTCAGCTAGTTAACCTAGATAGTCCAAGTGCCCGCTAGTTACCCTACATAGTCCAAGAACCCGCTAGTTAACCTAGATAGTCTAAGTTCCCGCTAGTTAACCTACATAGTCCAAGGGCCCGCTAGTTAACCTAGAGAGTCAAAGTGCCCGCTAGGTAACCTAGACAGTCCAAGTGCCCGCTAGGTTACCTACATAGTCCAAGTGCCCGTTCGTTAACCTAGATTGTCCAAGTGCCCGCTAGGTTACCTAGACAGTCCAAGTGCCCGCTAGTTAACCTACATAGTCCATGTGCCCGATAGGGAACCTACATAATCCAAATGCCCGATAGGGAACCTACATAATCCAAGTGACCGCTAGGGAACCTACATAGTCCAAGTGCCCGCTAGGCAACCTACATAGTCCATGTGCCCGTTAGTTAACCTAGATAGTCCAAGTGCCCACTAGGGGACGTACATAGTCCAAGTGCCCGCTAGGTAACACACATAGTCCAAGTGCCCGATGGTAACCTAAATAGTCCAAATGCCCGCTAGGGAAACTACATAGTCCAAGTGCCTGCTAGTTAACCTAGATAGTCCAAGTGCCTGCTAGTAAACCTACATAATCCATGGGCCCGCTAGTTAACCTAGATCGTGCAAGTGTCCGCTAGTTAACCTACATAGTCCACGTGCCTGCTAGGTAACCTAGATAGTCCAAGTGCCCACTAGGCATCCTTCATAATCCAAGTGCCTGCTAGATAACCTAGATAGTCCAAGTGCCCGCTAGTTAACCTACATAGTACAAGGTCCATTAGTTAACGTAGATATTCCAAGTGCCCGCTAGTTAACCTACATAGTACAAGGGCCCGCTAGTTGACCTAGATAGTCCAAGTGCCCGCTAGTTAACCTAGGAAGTCAAAGTGAGCGCTAGTTATGCTAAGTAGTAAAAATGTCCGATAGGGATCCTACATAGTCCAAGTGCCCGCTAGTTAACCTACATAGTCCAAGTCCCCGCTAGGTTACCTAGACACTCCAAGTAACCATTAGGTTACCTACATAGTCCTAGTGCCCATTCGTTAACCTACATAGTCCAAGTGCCCGCTAGGTAACGTAGATAGCCCAAGAGCCCGCTAGGGAACGTCCATAGTCCAGGTGCCCTCTAGGTAACCTAGATAGTCCAAGTGCCCGCTAGTTAACCCACATAGTCCAAGTGCCTGCTAGGTAAACTACATAGTCCAAGTGCCCACTACTTAACCAAGACAGTCCAATTGCCAGCTAGTTTACCTAGACAGTCCAAGTACCCGATACATAGTCCAAGTGCCCGCTAGGGAACCTACATAGTCCAATTGCCCGTTAGCTAACCTAGATAGTCGAAGTGTCCGCTAGTTGACCTACATAGTCCAAGTGCCCGATCGTTAACCTAGATAGGCCAAGTGCCCGCTAGGTAACCTAGACAGTCCAAGTGCCCGTTTGATTACCTACATAGTCCAAGTGCACGTTCGTTAACCTAGATAGTCCAAGTGCCCGTGGTAACCTACATAGTCCAAGAGCCCGCTAGGTAACCTTGATAGTCCAAGTGCCTTCTAGATAACCTACATAGTTCAAGTGCCCGCAAGGTAACCTACATAGTCCAAGTGCCCACTAGGTAACCTAAGTAATCCAAATGCCCGCTAGGGAAACTACATAGTCCAAGTGCCCGCTAGTTAACCTAGATAGGCCAAGTGCCCGCTAGGTAACCTAGACAGTCCAAGTGCCCGCTAGATTACCTACATAGTCCAAGTGCACGTTCGTTAACCTAGATAGTCCAAGTGCCCGTGGTAACCTACATAGTCCAAGAGCCCGCTAGGTAACCTTGATAGTCCAAGTGCCTTCTAGATAACCTACATAGTTCAAGTGCCCGCAAGGTAACCTACATAGTCCAAGTGCCCACTAGGTAACCTAAGTAATCCAAATGCCCGCTAGGGAAACTACATAGTCCAAGTGCCCTCTAGTTAACCTAGATAATCCAAGTGCCCGCTGGTAAACCTAGATAGTCCAAGGGCCCGCTAGTTAATCTAGATGGTCCTAGTGCCCGCTAGTTAACCTAGATAGTCCAAGTGCCCGCTACTTAACCTAGATAGTCCAAGGCTCCGCTAATTAATCTAGATAGTCCCAGTGCCCGCTAGTTAACCTAGCTAATCCATGTGCCCGCTAGTTAACCTACATAGTCCAAGGGCCCTCGAGTTAACGTAGATAGTCCAAGTGCCCGCTAGGGTACGTACATAGTCCAAGTGCCCACTAGGTAACCTAGAGAGTCCAAGTGCCCGCTAGGGTATGTACATAGTCCAAGTGCCCCCTGGGTAACCTAGATAGTCCAAGTGCCCGTTAGGGTATGAACATAGTTGAAGTGCCCGCTAGGTAACCTAGATTGTCCAAGTGCCCGCTAGTTAACCTACATTGTCCAAGTGCCTGCTAGGTAACCTAGATAGTCCAAGGTCCTGCTAGTTAACCTACATAGTCCAATGCCCGATAAGGAACCTACATAGTCCAAGTGCCCGCTAGGGAACCTACATAGTCCAAGTGCCCGCTAGGTAACCTAGATAGTCCAATTGCCCGTTAGCTAACCTACATAGTGGACGTGTCCGCTAGTTAACCTACATAGTCCAAGTGCCCGTTCGTTAACCTAGATAGTCCAAGTGACCGCTAGGTAACCTAAGTAGTCCAAATGTCCGATAGGGATCCTACATAGTCCAAGTGCCCGCTGGTAATCTACATAGTCCAAGTGCCCGTTCGTTAACCTAGATAGGCCATGTGCCCACTAGGTAACATAGACAGTCCAAGTGCCCGCTGGGTTACCTACATAGTCCAAGTGCACGTTCGTTAACCTAGATAGTCCAAGTGCCCGCTGGTAACCTACATAGTCCAAGGGCTCGCTAGGTAACCTTGATAGTCCAAGTGCCTTCTAGTTCACCTACATAGTCCACGTGCCCTCTAGGTAACCTGAATAATCCAAATGCCCGCTAGGAAAACTACATAGTCCAAGTGACCGCTAGTTAACCTAGATAGTCCAAATGCCTTCTAGTTAACCTATATAGTCCAAGTGCCCGCTAGGTAACCTACATAGTCCAAGTGCCCGCTAGTTAACCTAAGTAGTCTAAATGTCGGCTAGGGATCCTACATAGTCCAAGTGCCCGCTAGGTAACCTACGTAGTCCAAGTGCCCGTTCGTTAACCTAGATAGTCAAAGTGCCCGCAGGGTAACCTAGACAGTCCAAGTGCCCGTTCGTTAACCTACATAGTCCAAGTGCCCGCTAGTAACGTTGATAGCCCAAGTGCCCGCTAGGAAACGTACATAGCCCAAGTGCCCTCTAGGTAACCTAGATAGTCAAAGTACATAGTCCAAAGTACATAGTCCAAGTACCCGCTAGTTAACCTACATAGTCCAAGTGCCTGCTAGGTAAACTACATAGTCCAAGTGCCCACTAGGTAACCTAAAGAGTCCAATTGCTCGCTAGTTAACCTAGACAGTCCAAGTACCCGATAGGGAACCTACATAGTCCAAGTGACCGCTAGGGAACCTATATAGTCCAAGTGCTCGCTAGGCAACCTACATAGTCCAAGTGCCCGTTAGTTTACCTAGATAGTCAAAGTGCCTGCTAGGTAACCTAAATTGTCCAAGTGCCCGCTAGGGAACCTACATAGTCCAAGTGTCTGCTAAGTAACCTACATAGTCCAAGTGCCCACAAGGTAACCTAAGTAATCCAAATGCCCGCTAGGGAAACTACATAGTCCAAGTGCCCGCTAGTTAATCTAGATAATCCAAGTGCCCGCTAGTTAACATAGATAGTCCAAGTGCCCGCTAGTTAACCTATATAGTCCAAGGGCCCGCTAGTTAATCTAGATAGTCCAAGTGCCCGCTAGTTAACCTAGATAGTCCAAGTGCCCGTTATTTAACCTAGAACGTCCAAGTGCCCGCTAGTTAACCTAGATAATCCAAGTGCCCGCTAGTTAACCTACATAGTCCAAGGGCCCTCTAGTTAACCTAGATAGTCCAAGTGCCCGCTAGGGTACGTACATAGTCCTAGTACCCGCTAGGTAACCTAGATTTTCCAAGTGTCCGCTAGGTAACCTAGATAGTCCAAGGTCCTGCTAGTTAACCTATATAGTCCAATCCCCGATAGGGAACCTACACAGTCCAAGTGCCCGCTGAGGAACCTACATAGTCAAAGTGCCCGATAGGGAACCTACATATTCCAAGTGCCCATTAGGGAACCTAGATAGTCCAAGTGCCCATAGGGAACCTATATAGTCCAAGTGCCCGCTAGGGAACCTACATAGTCAAAGTGCCCACTAGGGAACCTGCATTGTGCAAGTGCCCGCTAGTTAACCTAGATAGTCCAAGTGCTCGCTAGTTAACCTACATAGTCCAAGGTAGCTAGTTAACCTAGAAAATCCAAGTGCCCGCTAGTTAACCTACATAGTCCAAGGTCAGCTAGTTAACCTAGATAGTCCAAGTGCCCGCTAGTTACCCTACATAGTCCAAGAACCCGCTAGTTAACCTAGATAGTCTAAGTTCCCGCTAGTTAACCTACATAGTCCAAGGGCCCGCTAGTTAACCTAGAGAGTCAAAGTGCCCGCTAGGTAACCTAGACAGTCCAAGTGCCCGCTAGGTTACCTACATAGTCCAAGTGCCCGTTCGTTAACCTAGATTGTCCAAGTGCCCGCTAGGTTACCTAGACAGTCCAAGTGCCCGCTAGTTATCCTACATAGTCCATGTGCCCGATAGGGAACCTACATAATCCAAATGCCCGATAGGGAACCTACATAATCCAAGTGACCGCTAGGGAACCTACATAGTCCAAGTGCCCGCTAGGCAACCTACATAGTCCATGTGCCCGTTAGTTAACCTAGATAGTCCAAGTGCCCACTAGGGGACGTACATAGTCCAAGTGCCCGCTAGGTAACACACATAGTCCAAGTGCCCGATGGTAACCTAAATAGTCCAAATGTCCGCTAGGGAAACTACATAGTCCAAGTGCCTGCTAGTTAACCTAGATAGTCCAAGTGCCTGCTAGTAAACCTACATAATCCATGGGCCCGCTAGTTAACCTAGATCGTGCAAGTGTCCGCTAGTTAACCTACATAGTCCACGTGCCTGCTAGGTAACCTAGATAGTCCAAGTGCCCCCTAGGCATCCTTCATAATCCAAGTGCCTGCTAGGTAACCTAGATAGTCCAAGTGCCCGCTAGTTAACCTAGATAGTCCTAGTGCCCGTTAGTTAACCTAGATAGTCCAAGTGCCCACTAGGGGACGAACATAGTCCAAGTGCCCGCTAGTTAACCTACATAGTACAAGGTCCATTAGTTAACGTAGATAGTCCAAGTGCCCGCTAGTTAACCTACATAGTACAAGGGCCCGCTAGTTGACCTAGATAGTCCAAGTGCCCGCTAGTTAACCTAGGTAGTCAAAGTGCGCGCTAGTTAACCTAAGTGGTAAAAATGTCCGATAGGGATCCTACATAGTCCAAGTGCCCGCTAGTTAACCTACATAGTCCAAGTCCCCGCTAGGTAACCTAGACACTCCAAGTGACCATTAGGTTACCTACATAGTCCTAGTGCCCATTCGTTAACCTACATAGTCCAAGTGCCCGCTAGGTAACGTAGATAGCCCAAGAGCCCGCTAGGGAACGTCCATAGTCCAGGTTCCCTCTAGGTAACCTAGATAGTCCAAGTGCCCGCTAGTTAACCCACATAGTCCAAGTGCCTGCTATGTAAAGTACATAGTCCAAGTGCCCACTACTTAACCAAGACAGTCCAATTGCCAGCTAGTTTACCTAGACAGTCCAAGTACCCGATACATAGTCCAAGTGCCCGCTAGGGAACCTACATAGTCCAATTGCCCGTTAGCTAACCTAGATAGTCGAAGTGTCCGCTAGTTGACCTACATAGTCCAAGTGCCCGATCGTTAACCTAGATAGGCCAAGTGCCCGCTAGGTAACCTAGACAGTCCAAGTGCCCGCTTGATTACCGACATAGTCCAAGTGCACGTTCGTTAACCTAGATAGTCCAAGTGCCCGTGGTAACCTACATAGTCCAAGAGCCCGCTAGGTAACCTTGATAGTCCAAGTGCCTTCTAGATAACCTACATAGTTCAAGTGCCCGCAAGGTAACCTACATAGTCCAAGTGCCCACTAGGTAACCTAAGTAATCTAAATGCCCGCTAGGGAAACTACATAGTCCAAGTGCCCGCTAGTTAACCTAGATAGGCCAAGTGCCCGCTAGGTAACCAAGACAGTCCAAGTGCCCGCTAGATTACCTACATAGTCCAAGTGCACGTTCGTTAACCTAGATAGTCCAAGTGCCCGTGGTAACCTACATAGTCCAAGAGCCCGCTAGGTAACCTTGATAGTCCAAGTGCCTTCTAGATAACCTACATACTTCAAGTGCCCGCAAGGTAACCTACATAGTCCAAGTGCCCACTAGGTAACCTAAGTAATCCAAATGCCCGCTAGGGAAACTACATAGTCCAAGTGCCCGCTAGTTAACCTAGATAATCCAAGTGCCCGCTAGTAAACCTAGATAGTCCAAGGGCCCGCTAGTTAATCTTGATGGTCCCTGTACCCGCTAGTTAACCTAGATAGTCCAAGTGCCCGCTACTTAACCTAGATAGTCCAAGGCTCCGCTAATTAATCTAGATAGTCCCAGTGCCCGCTAGTTAACCTAGCTAATCCATGTGCCCGCTAGTTAACCTACATAGTCCAAGGGCCCTCGAGTTAACCTAGATAGTCCAAGTGCCCGCTAGGGTACGTACATAGTCCAAGTGCCCGCTAGGTAACCTAGATAGTCCAAGTGCCCGCTAGGGTATGTACATAGTCCAAGTGCCCGCTAGGTAACCTAGATAGTCCAAGTGCCCGTTAGGGTATGAACATAGTTCAACTGCCCGCTAGGTAACCTAGATTGTCCAAGTGCCCGCTAGTTAACCTACATTGTCCAAGTGCCTGCTAGGTAACCTAGATAGTCCAAGGTCCTGCTAGTTAACCTACATAGTCCAATGCCCGATAAGGAACCTACTTAGTCCAAGTGCCCGCTAGGGAACCTACATAGTCCAAGTGCCCGCTAGGTAACCTAGATAGGCCAATTGCCCGTTAGCTAACCTACATAGTGGACGTGTCCGCTAGTTAACCTACATAGTCCAAGTGCCCGTTCGTTAACCTAGATAGTCCAAGTGACCGCTAGGTTACCTAAGTAGTCCAAATGTCCGATAGGGATCCTACATAGTCCAAGTGCCCGCTGGTAATCTACATAGTCCAAGTGCCCGTTCGTTAACCTAGATAGGCAATGTGCCCACTAGGTAACCTAGACAGTCCAAGTGCCCGCTAGGTTACCTACATAGTCCAAGTGCACGTTCGTTAACCTAGATAGTCCAAGTGTCCGCTGGTAACCTACATAGTCCAAGGGCTCGCTAGGTAACCTTGATAGTCCAAGTGCCTTCTAGTTAACCTACATAGTCCACGTGCCCACTAGGTAACCTACATAGTCCAAGTGCCCACTAGGTAACCTGAATAATCCAAATGCCCGCTAGGAAAACTACATAGTCCAAGTGACCGCTAGTTAACCTAGATAGTCCAAATGCCTTCTAGTTAACCTACATAGTCCAAGTGCCCGCTAGGTAACCTACATAGTCCAAGTGCCCGCTAGTTAACCTAGATAGTCCAAGTGCCCGCTAGTAAACCTAGATAGTCCAAGGGCCCGCTAGTTAATCTAGATTGTCCAAGTGCCCACTAGTTAACCTAGATCGTCCAAGTGCCCGCTAGTAAACCTAGATAATCCAAGTGCCTGATAGTTAAACTACATAGTCCAAGGGCCCTCTAGTTAAGCTAGATAGTCCAAGTGCCCGCTAGGGGACGTACATAGTCCAAGTGCTCGCTAGGCAACCTACATAGTCCAAGTGCCCGTTAGTTAACCTAGATAGTCAAAGTGCCTGCTAGGTAACCTAAATACTCCAAAGTGCCCGCTAGGGAACCTGCATAGTCCAAGTGCCCGCTAGGTAACCTAGATAGTCCAATTGCCCGTTAGCTAACCTAGATAGTCGAAGTGTCCGCTAGTTAACCTACATAGTCCAATTGCCCGTTCGTTAACCTAGATAGGCCAAGTGCCCGCTAGGTAACCTAGACAGCCAAGTGCCTGCAAGGTTACCTACATAGTCTAAGTGCACGTTCGTTAACCTACATAGTCCAAGTGCCCGCTGGTAACCTACATAGTCCAAGGGCCCGCTAGGTAACCTTGATAGTCCAAGTGCCTTCTAGTTAACCTACATAGTCCAAGTGCCCGCTAGGTAACCTACATAGTCCAAGTACCCACTAGGTAACCTAAATAATCCAAAGGCCCGCCAGGGAAACTACATAGTCCAAGTGCCCGTTAGTTAACCTAGATTGTCCAAGTGCCCACTAGGGGACGTACATAGTCCAAGTGCCCACTAGGTAACCTAGATAGTCCAAGTGCGCGCTAGGGTATGTACATAATCTGAGTGCCGTCTAGGAAACCTAGATAGTCCAAGTGCCTGCTAGTTAACCTACATAGTACAAGGGCCCGCTAATTGACCTAGATAGTCCAAGTGCCCGCTAGTTAACCTAGATAGTCCAAGTGCCCGCTAGTTAACCTAAGTAGTACAAATGTCCGATAGGGATCCTACATAGTCCAAGTGCCCGCTAGGTAACCTACATAGTTCAAGTGCCCGTTCGTTAACCTAGATAGTCCAAGTGCCTGCTAGGTTACCTAGACAGTCCAAGTGCCCGCTAGTTATCCTACATAGTCCAAGTGCCCGATAGGCAACCTACATAGTCCATATGCCCGTTAGCTAACCTAGATAGTCGAAGTGTCCGCTCATTAACCTACATGGTCCAAGTGCCCGATCGTTAACCTAGATAGGCCAAGTGCCCGCTAGGTAACCTACACAGTCCAAGTGCCCGCTAGATTACCTACATAGTCCAAGTGCACATTCGTTAACCTAGATTGTCCAAGTGCCCGTGGTAACCTACATAGTCCAAGAGCCCGCTAGGTAACCTTGATAATCCAAGTGCCTTCTAGTTAACCTACATAGTCCAAGTGCCCGCAAGGTAACCTACATAGTCCAAGTGCCCACTACGTAACCTAAGTAATCCAAATGCCCGCTAGGGAAACTACATAGTCCAAATGCACGCTAGTTAACCTAGATAATCCAAGTGCCCGCTAGTAAACCTAGATAGTCCATGGGCCTGCTAGTTAATCTAGATGGTCCAAGTGCCCGCTAGTTAACCTAGATTGGCCAAGTGCCCGCTAGGTAACCTAGATTGTCCAAGTGCGCGCTAGGGAACCTACATAGTCCAAGTGCCCGCTAGGTAACCTAGATAGTCCAATTGCCCGTTAGCTAACCTACATAGTGGAAGTGTCCGCTAGTTAACCTACATAGTCCAAGTGCCCGCTAGGTAACCTAAGTAGTCCAAATGTCCGATAGGGATCCTAAATCGTCCAAGTGCCCGCTGGTAACCTACATAGTCTTAGGGCCCGCTAGGTAACCTTGATAGTCCAAGTGCCTTCTAGTTAACCTACATAGTCCAAGTGCCCGCTAGGTAACTTACATAGTCCAGGTGCCCACTAGGTAACCTAAATAATCCAAATGCCCGCTAGGGAAACTACATAGTCCAAGTGCCCGCTAGTTAACCTAGATAGTCCAAGTGCCCGCTAGTTAACCTAAGTAGTACAAATGTCCGATAGTGATCCTACATAGTCCAAGTGCCCTCTAGGTAACCTACATAGTCCAAGTGCCCGTTCGTTAACCTAGATAGTCCAAGTGCCTGCTAGTTTACCTAGACAGTCCAAGTGCCCGCTAGTTAACCTACATAGTCCAAGTGCCCGTTCGTTAACCTAGATAGTCCAAGTGCCCGCTAGGTAACCTAAGTAGTCCAAATGTCCGATAGGGATCCTAAATCGTCCAAGTGCCCGCTGGTATCCTACATAGTCTTAGGGCCCGCTAGGTAACCTTGATAGTCCAAGTGCCTTCTAGTTAACCTACATAGTCCAAGTGCCCGCTAGGTAACCTACATAGTCCAAGTGCCCACTAGGTAACCTAAATAATCCAAATGCCCGCTAGGGAAACTACATAGTCCAAGTGCCCGCTAGTTAACCTAGATAGTCCAAGTGCCCGCTAGTAAACCTAGATAGTCCAAGGGCCCGCTAGTTAATCTAGATTGTCCAAGTGCCCGCTAGTTAACCTAGATCGTCCAAGTGCCCGCTAGTAAACCTAGATAGTCCAAGGGCCCGCTAGTTAATCTAGATAGTCCAAGTGCCCGCTAGTTAACCTAGATCGTCCAAGTGCCCGCTAGTAAACCTAGATAATCCAAGTGCCCGATAGTTAACCTACATAGTCCAAGGGCCCTCTAGTTAAGATAGATAGTCCAAGTGCCCGCTAGGGGACGTACATAGTCCAAGTGCCCGCTAGTTAACATAGATAGTCCAAGTGCCCGCTAGTAAACCTAGATAGTCCAAGGGCCCGCTAGTTAATCTAGAATGTGCAAGTGCCCGCTAGTTAACCTAGATAGTCCAAGTGCCCGCTAGTAAACCTAGATAGTCCAAGGGCCCGCTAGTTAATCTAGATTGTCCAAGTGCCCGCTAGTTCACCTAGATCGTCCAAGTGCCCGCTAGTAAACCTAGATAATCCAAGTGCCCGATAGTTAACCTACATAGTCCAAGGGCCCTCTAGTTAACCTAGATAGTCCAAGTGCCCGCTAGGGGACGTACATAGTCCAAGTGCTCGCTAAGGAACCTACATAGTCCAAGTGCCCGTTAGTTAACCTAGATAGTCAAAGTTCCTTCTAGGTAATCTAAATAGTCCAAGTGCCCGCTAGGGAACCTACATAGTCCAAGTGCCCGCTAGGTAACCTAGATAGTCCAATTGCCCGTTAGCTAACCTAGATAGTCGAAGTGTCCGCTAGTTAACCTACATAGTCCAAGTGCCCGTTAGTTAATCTAGATAGGCTAAGTGCCCGCTAGGTAACCTAGACAGTCCAAGTGCCTGCTAGGTTACCTACATAGTCCAAGTGCGCGTTCGTTAACCTAGAAAGTCCAAGTGCCCGCTGATAACCTACATTGTCCAAGGGCCCGCTAGGTAACGTTGATACTCCAAGTGCTTTCTAGTTAACCTACATAGTCCAAGTGCCCGCTAGGTAACCTACATAGTCCAAGTGCCCACTAGATAACCTATATAATACAAATGACCGCTAGGGAAACTACATAGTCCAAGTGCCCGTTAGTTAACCTAGATAGTCCAAGTGCCCACTAGGGGACGTACATAGTCCAAGTGCCCGCTAGGTAACCTAGATAGTCCAAGTGGGCGCTAGGGTATGTACATAGTCCGAGTGCCGCCTAGGATACCTAGATAGTCCAAGTGCCCGCTAGTTAACCTACATAGTCTAAGGGCCCGCTAGTTAACCTACATAGTAGAAGGGCCCGCTAGTTGACCTAGATAGTCCAAGTGCCCGCTAGTTAACCTAGATAGTCCAAGTGCCCGCTAGTTAACCTAAGTAGTACAAATGTCCGATAGTGATCCTACATAGTCCAAGTGCCCGCTAGGTAACCTACATAGTCCAAGTGCCCGTTCGTTAACCTAGATATTCCAAGTGCCTGCTAGGTTACCTAGACAGTCCAAGTGCCCGCTAGTTAACCTACATAGTCCAAGTGCCCATTCGTTAACCTAGATAGTCCAAGTGCCCGCTAGGTAACCTAAGTATTCCAAATGTCCGATAGGGATCCTACATCGTCCAAGTGCCCGCTGGTAACCTACATAGTCTTAGGGCCCGCTAGGTAACCTTGATAGTCCAAGTGCCTTCTAGTTAACCTACATAGTCCAAGTGCCCGCTAGGTAACCTACATAGTCCAAGTGCCCACTAGGTAACCTAAATAATCCAAATGCCCGCTAGGGAAACTACATAGTCCAAGTGCCCGCTAGTTAACCTAGATAGTCCAAGTGCCCGCTAGTAAACCTAGATAGTCCAAGGGCCCGCTAGTTAATCTAGATTGTCCAAGTGCCCGCTAGTTAACCTAGATCGTCCAAGTGCCCGCTAGTAAACCTAGATAATCCAAGTGCCCGATAGTTAACCTACATAGTCCAAGGGCCCTCTAGTTAACCTAGATAGTCCAAGTGCCCGCCAGGGGACGTACATAGTCCAAGTGCTCGCTAGGCAACCTACATAGTCCAAGTGCCCGTTAGTTAACCTAGATAGTCGAAGTACCTGCTAGGTAACCTAAATAATCCAAGTGCCCGCTAGGGAACCTACATAGTCCAAGTGCCTGCTAGGTAACCTAGATAGTCCAATTGCCCGTTAGCTAACCTAGATAGTCGAAGTGTCCGCTAGTTAACCTACATAGTCTTAGGGCCCGCTAGGTAACCTTGATAGTCCAAGTGCCTTCTAGTTAACCTACATAGTCCAAGTGCCCGCTAGGTAACATACATAGTCCAAGTGCCCACTAGGTAACCTAAATAATCCAAATGCCCGCTAGGGAAACTACATAGTCCAAGTGCCCGCTAGTTAACCTAGATAGTCCAAGTGCCCGCTAGTTAACCTAAGTAGTACAAATGTCCGATAGTGATCCTACATAGTCCAATTGCCCTCTAGGTAACCTACATAGTCCAAGTGCCCGTTCGTTAACCTAGATAGTCCAAGTGCCTGCTAGTTTACCTAGACAGTCCAAGTGCCCGCTAGTTAACCTACATAGTCCAAGTGCCCGTTCGTTAACCTAGATAGTCCAAGTGCCCGCTAGGTAACCTAAGTAGTCCAAATGTCCGATAGGGATCCTAAATCGTCCAAGTGCCCGCTGGTAACCTACATAGTCTTAGGGCCCGCTAGGTAACCTTGATAGTCCAAGTGCCTTCTAGTTAACCTACATAGTCCAAGTGCCCGCTAGGTAACCTACATAGTCCAAGTGCCCACTAGGTAACCTAAATAATCCAAATGCCCGCTAGGGAAACTACATAGTCCAAGTGCCCGCTAGTTAACCTAGATAGTCCAAGTGCCCGCTAGTAAACCTAGATAGTCCAAGGGCCCGCTAGTTAATCTAGATTGTCCAAGTGCCCGCTAGTTAACCTAGATCGTCCAAGTGCCCGCTAGTAAACCTAGATAGTCCAAGGGCCCGCTAGTTAATCTAGATAGTCCAAGTGCCCGCTAGTTAACCTAGATCGTCCAAGTGCCCGCTAGTAAACCTAGATAATCCAAGTGCCCGATAGTTAACCTACATAGTCCAAGGGCCCTCTAGTTAAGATAGATAGTCCAAGTGCCCGCTAGGGGACGTACATAGTCCAAGTGCCCGCTAGTTAACATAGATAGTCCAAGTGCCCGCTAGTAAACCTAGATAGTCCAAGGGCCCGCTAGTTAATCTACAATGTCCAAGTGCCCGCTAGTTAACCTAGATAGTCCAAGTGCCCGCTAGTAAACCTAGATAGTCCAAGGGCCCGCTAGTTAATCTAGATTGTCCAAGTGCCCGCTAGTTCACCTAGATCGTCCAAGTGCCCGCTAGTAAACCTAGATAATCCAAGTGCCCGATAGTTAACCTACATAGTCCAAGGGCCCTCTAGTTAACCTAGATAGTCCAAGTGCCCGCTAGGGGACGTACATAGTCCAAGTGCTCGCTAAGGAACCTACATAGTCCAAGTGCCCGTTAGTTAACCTAGATAGTCAAAGTTCCTTCTAGGTAATCTAAATAGTCCAAGTGCCCGCTAGGGAACCTACATAGTCCAAGTGCCCGCTAGGTAACCTAGATAGTCCAATTGCCCGTTAGCTAACCTAGATAGTAGAAGTGTCCGCTAGTTAACCTACATAGTCCAAGTGCCCGTTAGTTAATCTAGATAGGCTAAGTGCCCGCTAGGTAACCTAGACAGTCCAAGTGCCTGCTAGGTTACCTACATAGTCCAAGTGCGCGTTCGTTAACCTAGAAAGTCCAAGTGCCCACTGATAACCTACATTGTCCAAGGGCCCGCTAGGTAACGTTGATACTCCAAGTGCTTTCTAGTTAACCTACATAGTCCAAGTGCCCGCTAGGTAACCTACATAGTCCAAGTGCCCACTAGATAACCTATATAATCCAAATGCCCGCTAGGGAAACTACATAGTCCAAGTGCCCGTTAGTTAACCTAGATAGTCCAAGTGCCCACTAGGGGACGTACATAGTCCAAGTGCCCGCTAGGTAACCTAGATAGTCCAAGTGCGCGCTAGGGTATGTACATAGTCCGAGTGCCGCCTAGGATACCTAGATAGTCCAAGTGCCCGCTAGTTAACCTACATAGTCTAAGGGCCCGCTAGTTAACATACATAGTAGAAGGGCCCGCTAGTTGACCTAGATAGTCCAAGTGCCCGCTAGTTAACCTAGATAGTCCAAGTGCCCGCTAGTTAACCTAAGTAGTACAAATGTCCGATAGTGATCCTACATAGTCCAAGTGCCCGCTAGGTAACCTACATAGTCCAAGTGCCCGTTCGTTAACCTAGATAGTCCAAGTGCCTGCTAGGTTACCTAGACAGTCCAAGTGCCCGCTAGTTAACCTACATAGTCCAAGTGCCCATTCGTTAACCTAGATAGTCCAAGTGCCCGCTAGGTAACCTAAGTATTCCAAATGTCCGATAGGGATCCTACATCGTCCAAGTGCCCGCTGGTAACCTACATAGTTTTAGGGCCCGCTAGGTAACCTTGATAGTCCAAGTGCCTTCTAGTTAACCTACATAGTCCAAGTGCCCGCTAGGTAACCTACATAGTCCAAGTGCCCACTAGGTAACCTAAATAATCCAAATGCCCGCTAGGGAAACTACATAGTCCAAGTGCCCGCTAGTTAACCTAGATTGTCCAAGTGCCCGCCAGGGGACGTACATAGTCCAAGTGCTCGCTAGGCAACCTACATAGTCCAAGTGCCCGTTAGTTAACCTAGATAGTCGAAGTACCTGCTAGGTAACCTAAATAGTCCAAGTTCCCGCTAGGGAACCTACATAGTCCAAGTGCCTGCTAGGTAACCTAGATAGTCCAATTGCCCGTTAGCTAACCTAGATAGTCGAAGTGTCCGCTAGTTAACCTACATAGTCCTAGTGCCCATTCGTTAACCTAGATAAGCCAAGTGCCCGCTAGGTAACCTAGACAGTCCAAGTGCCTGCTAGGTTACCTACATAGTCCAAGTGCACGTTCGTTAACCTAGATTGTCCAAGTGCCCGCTAGGTAAGCTACATAGTCCAAGTGCCCACTAGGTAACCTAAATAATCCAAATGCCCGCTAGGGAAGTTACATAGTCCAAGTGCCCGTTAGTTAACCTAGATAGTCCAAGTGCCCACTAGGGGACGTACATAGTCCATGTGCCCGCTAGGTAACCTAGATAGTCCAAGTGCGCGCTAGGGTATGTACATAGTCCGAGTGCCGCCTAGGAAACCTAGATAGTGCAAGTGCCCGCTAGTTAACCTACATAGTCCAAGGTCCGCTAGTTAACCTAGATAGTCCAAGTGCCCGCTAGTTAACCTAGATAGTCCAAGTGCCCGCTAGTTAACCTAAGTAGTCCAAATGTCCGCTAGGGATCCTACATAGTCCAAGTGCCCACTAGGTAACCTACATAGTCCAAGTGCTCGTTCGTTAACCTAGATAGTCAAAGTGCCCGCTAGGTAACCTAGACAGTCCAAGTGCCCGTTCGTTAACCTACATAGTCCAAGTGCCCGCTAGGTAACGTTGATAGCCCAAGTGCCCGCTATGAAACGTACATAGCCCAAGTGCCCTCTAGGTAACCTAGATAGTCCAAGTGCCCGCTAGTTAACCTACATAGTCCAAGTGCCTGCTAGGTAAACTACATAGTCCAAGTGCCCACTAGGTAACCTAGAGAGTCCAATTGCTCGCTAGTTAACCTAGACAGTCCAAGTACCCGAACGGGAACCTACATAGTCCACGTGACCGCTAGGTAACCTACATAGTCCAAGTGCCCGTTCGTTAACCTAGATAGTCAAAGTGCCCGCTAGGTAACCTAGACAGTCCAAGTGCCCGCTAGTTAACCTACATAGTCCAAGTGCCTGCTAGGTAAACTACAAAGTCCAAGTGCCCACTAGGTAACCTAGAGAGTCCAATTGCTCGCTAGTTAACCTAGACAGTCCATGTACCCGATCGGGAACCTACATAGTCCAAGTGACCGCTAGGGATCCTATATAGTCCAAGTGCTCGCTAGGCAACCTACATAGTCCAAGTGCCCGTTAGTTTACCTAGATAGTCCAAGTGCCTGCTAGGTAACCTAAATTGTCCAAGTGCCCGCTAGGGAACCTACATACTCCAAGTGTCTGCTAGGTAACCTACATAGTCCAAGTGCCCACAAGGTAACCTAAGCAATCCAAATGCCCGCTAGGGAAACTACATAGTCCAAGTGCCCGCTAGTTAATCTAGATAATCCAAGTGCCCGCTAGTTAACCTAGATAGTCCAAGTGCCCGCTAGTTAACCTAGATTGTCCAAGGGCCCGCTAGTTAATCTAGATAGTCCAAGTGCCCGCTAGTTAACCTAGATAGTCCAAGTGCCCGCTATATAACCTAGAACGTCCAAGTGCCCGCTAGTTAACCTAGATAATCCAAGTGCCCGCTAGTTAACCTACATAGTCCAAGGGCCCTCTAGTTAACCTAGATAGTCCAAGTGCCCGCTAGGGTACGTACATAGTCCAAGTGCCCGCTAGGTAACCTAGATAGTCCAAGGTCCTGCTAGTTAAGCTATATACTCCAATCCCCGATAGGGAACCTACACAGTCCATGTGCCCGCTGAGGAACCTACATAGTCAAAGTGCCCGATAGGGAACCTACATATTCCAAAAGCCCGTTAGGGAACCTAGATAGTCCAAGTGCCCATAGGGAACCTATATAGTCCAAGTGCCCGCTAGGGAACCTATATAGTCAAAGTGCCCGCTAGGGAACCTGCATTGTGCAAGTGCCCGCTAGTTAACCTAGATAGTCCATGTGCCCGCTAGTTAACCTACATAGTCCAAGGTCAGCTAGTTACCCTAGATAGTCCAAGTGCCCGCTAGTTAACCTACATAGTCCAAGGTCAGCTAGTTAACCTAGATAGTCCAAGAACCCGCTAGTTAACCTAGATAGTCCAAGTTCCCGCTAGTTAACCTACATAGTCCAAGGGCCCGCTAGTTAACCTAGATAGTCAAAGTGCCCGCTAGGTAACCTAGACAGTCCAAGTGCCCGCTAGGTTACCTACATAGTCCAAGTGCCCGTTCGTTAACCTAGATTGTCCAAGTGCCCGCTAGGTTACCTAGACAGTCCAAGTGCCCGCTAGTTAACCTACATAGTCCAAGTGCCCAATAGGGAACCTACATAATCCAAATGCCCGATAGGGAACCTACATAATCCAAGTGACCGCTAGGGAACCTACATAGTCCAAGTGCCCGCTAGGCAACCTACATAGTCCAAGTGCCCGTTAGTTAACCTAGATAGTCCAAGTGCCCACTAGGTAACATACATAGTCCAAGTTCCCGATGGTAACCTAAATAGTCCAAATGCCCGCTAGGGAAACTACATAGTCCAAGTGCCTGCTAGTTAACCTAGATAGTCCAAGTGCCTGCTAGTAAACCTACATAATCCATGGGCCCGCTAGTTAACCTAGATTGTGCAAGTGTCCGCTAGTTAACCTACATAGTCCACGTGCCTGCTAGGTAACCTGGATAGTCCAAGTGCCCGCTAGTTAACGTAGATAGTCCTAGTGCCCGTTAGTTAACCTAGATAGTCCAAGTGCCCACTAGGGGACGAACATAGTCCAAGTGCCCGCTAGTTAACCTACATAGTACAAGGTCCATTAGTTAACGTAGATAGTCCAAGTGCCCGCTAGTTAACCTACATAGTACAAGGGCCCGCTAGTTGACCTAGATAGTCCAAGTGCCCGCTAGTTAACCTAGGTAGTCAAAGTGCGTGCTATTTAACCTAAGTAGTAAAAATGTCCGATAGGGATCCTACATAATCCAAGTGCCCGCTAGTTAACCTACATAGTCCAAGTCCCCGCTAGGTAACCTAGACACTCCAAGTGACCATTAGGTTACCTACATAGTCCAAGTGCCCATTCGTTAACCTACATAGTCCATGTGCCCGCTAGGTAACGTAGATAGCCCAAGAGCCCGCTAGGGAACGTCCATAGTCCAGGTGCCCTCTAGGTAACCTAGATAGTCTAATTGCCAGCTAGTTTACCTAGACAGTCCAAGTACCCGATACATAGTCCAAGTGCCCGCTAGAACCTACATAGTCCAATTTCCCATTAGCTAACCTAGATAGTTGAAGTGTCCGCTAGTTGACCTACATAGTCCAAGTGCCCGATCATTAACCTAGATAGGCCAAGTGCCCGCTAGGTAACCTAGACAGTCCAAGTGCCCGCTAGATTACCTACATAGTCCAAGTGCACGTTCGTTAACCTAGATAGTCCAAGTGCCCGTGGTAACCTACATAGTCCAAGAGCCCGCTAGGTAACCTTGATAGTCCAAGTGCCTTCTAGATAACCTACATAGTTCCAGTGCCCGCAAGGTAACCTACATAGTCCAAGTGCCCACTAGGTAACCTAAGTAATACAAATGCCCGCTAGGGAAACTACATAGTCCAAGTGCCCGCTAGTTAACCTAGATAATCCAGGTGCCCGCTAGTAAACCTAGATAGTCCAAGGGCCCGCTAGTTAATCTAGATGGTCCTAGTGCCCGCTAGTTAACCTAGATAGTCCAAGGCTCCGCTAGTTAATCTAGATAGTCCCAGTGCCCGCTAGTTAACCTAGCTAATCCATGTGCGCGCTAGTTAACCTACATAGTCCTAGGGCCCTCTAGTTAACCTAGATAGTCCAAGGGCCCGCTAGGGTACCTACATAGTCCAAGTGCCCGCTAGGCAACCTAGATTGTCCAAGTGTCCGCTAGGTAACCTAGATAGTCCAAGGTCCTGCTAGTTAAGCTATATACTCCAATCCCTGATAGGGAACCTACACAGTCCAAGTGCCCGCTGAGGAACCTACATAGTCAAAGTGCCCGATAGGGAACCTACATATTCCAAGTGCCCGTTAGGGAACCTAGATAGTCCAAGTGCCCATAGGGAACCTATATAGTCCAAGTGCCCGCTAGGGAACCTGCATTGTGCAAGTGCCCGCTAGTTAACCTAGATAGTCCAAGTGCCCGCTAGTTAACCTACATAGTCCAAGGTCAGCTAGTTAACCTAGATAGTCCAAGTGCCCGCTAGTTAACCTACATAGTCCAAGGTCAGCTAGTTAACCTAGATAGTCCAAGTGCCCGCTAGTTAACCTACATAGTCCAAGGGCCCGCTAGTTAACCTAGATAGTCAAAGTGCCCGCTAGGTAACCTAGACAGTCCAAGTGCCCGCTAGGTTACCTACATAGTCCAAGTGCCCGTTCGTTAACCTAGATTGTCCAAGTGCCCGCTAGGTTACCTAGACAGTCCAAGTGCCCGCTAGTTAACCTACATAGTCCAAGTGCCCAATAGGGAACCTACATAATCCAAATGCCCGATAGGGAACCTACATAATCCAAGTGACCGCTAGGGAACCTACATAGTCCAAGTGCCCGCTAGGCAACCTACATAGTCCAAGTGCCCGTTAGTTAACCTAGATAGTCCAAGTGCCCACTAGGTAACATACATAGTTCAAGTTCCCGATGGTAACCTAAATAGTCCAAATGCCCGCTAGGGAAACTACATAGTCCAAGTGCCTGCTAGTTAACCTAGATAGTCCAAGTACCTGCTAGTAAACCTACATAATCCATGGGCCCGCTAGTTAACCTAGATCGTGCAAGTGTCCGCTAGTTAACCTACATAGTCCACGTGCCTGCTAGGTAACCTAGATAGTCCAAAGCCCGCTAGGCATCCTTCATAATCCAAGTGCCTGCTAGGTAACCTAGATAGTCCAAGTGCCCGCTAGTTAACGTAGATAGTCCTAGTGCCCGTTAGTTAACCTAGATAGTCCAAGTGCCCACTAGGGGACGAACATAGTCCAAGTGCCCGCTAGTTAACCTACATAGTACAAGGTCCATTAGTTAACGTAGATAGTCCAAGTGCCCGCTAGTTAACCTACATAGTACAAGGGCCCGCTAGTTGACCTAGATAGTCTAAGTGCCCGCTAGTTAACCTAGGTAGTCAAAGTGCGCGCTATTTAACCTAAGTAGTAAAAATGTCCGATAGGGATCCTACATAGTCCAAGTCCCCGCTAGTTAACCTACATAGTCCAAGTCCCCGCTAGGTAACCTAGACACTCCAAGTGACCATTAGGTTACCTACATAGTCCAAGTGCCCATTCGTTAACCTACATAGTCCATGTGCCCGCTAGGTAACGTAGATAGCCCAAGAGCCCGCTAGGGAACGTCCATAGTCCAGGTGCCCTCTAGGTAACCTAGATAGTCCAAGTGCCCGCTAGTTAACCTAGCTAATCCATGTGCGCGCTAGTTAACCTACATAGTCCTAGGGCCCTCTAGTTAACCTAGATAGTCCAAGGACCCGCTAGGGTACCTACATAGTCCAAGTGCCCGCTAGGTAACCTAGATAGTCCAAGTGCCCACTAGGGTATGTACATAGTCCAAGTGCCCGCTAGGTAACCTAGATAGTCCAAGTGCCCGTTAGGGTATGTACATAGTTCAAGTGCCCGCTAGGTAACCTAGATTGTCCAAGTGCCCGCCAGTTAACCTACATTGTCCAAGTGCCTGCTAGGTAACATAGATAGTCCAAGGTCCTGCTAGTTAACCTACATAGTCCAATGCCCGATAAGGAACCTACATAGTCCAAGTGCCCGCTAGGGAACCTACATAGTCCAAGTGCCCGCTATGTAACCTAGATAGTTCAATTGCCCGTTAGCTAACCTACATAGTGGAAGTGTCCGCTAGTTAACCTACATAGTCCAAGTGCCCGTTCGTTAACCTAGATAGTCCAAGTGACCGCTAGGTAACCTAAGTAGTCCAAATGTCCGATAGGTAACCTAGATAGTCCAAGGTCCTGCTAGTTAAGCTATATACTCCAATCCCCGATAGGGAACCTACACAGTCCAAGTGCCCGCTGAGGAACCTACATAGTCAAAGTGCCCGATAGGGAACCTACATATTCCAAGTGCCCGTTAGGGAACCTAGATAGTCCAAGTGCCCATAGGGAACCTATATAGTCCAAGTGCCCGCTAGGGAACCTACATAGTCAAAGTGCCCGCTAGGGAACCTGCATTGTGCAAGTGCCCGCTAGTTAACCTAGATAGTCCAAGTGCCCGCTAGTTAACCTACATAGTCCAAGGTCAGCTAGTTAACCTAGATAGTCCAAGTGCCCGCTAGTTAACCTACATAGTCCAAGGTCAGCTAGTTAACCTAGATAGTCCAAGTGCCCGCTAGTTAACCTACATAGTCCAAGGGCCCGCTAGTTAACCTAGATAGTCAAAGTGCCCGCTAGGTAACCTAGACAGTCCAAGTGCCCGCTAGGTTACCTACATAGTCCAAGTGCCCGTTCGTTAACCTAGATTGTCCAAGTGCCCGCTAGGTTACCTAGACAGTCCAAGTGCCCGCTAGTTAACCTACATAGTCCAAGTGCCCAATAGGGAACCTACATAATCCAAATGCCCGATAGGGAACCTACATAATCCAAGTGACCGCTAGGGAACCTACATAGTCCAAGTGCCCGCTAGGCAACCTACATAGTCCAAGTGCCCGTTAGTTAACCTAGATAGTCCAAGTGCCCACTAGGTAACATACATAGTCCAAGTTCCCGATGGTAACCTAAATAGTCCAAATGCCCGCTAGGGAAACTACATAGTCCAAGTGCCTGCTAGTTAACCTAGATAGTCCAAGTACCTGCTAGTAAACCTACATAATCCATGGGCCCGCTAGTTAACCTAGATCGTGCAAGTGTCCGCTAGTTAACCTACATAGTCCACGTGCCTGCTAGGTAACCTAGATAGTCCAAAGCCCGCTAGGCATCCTTCATAATCCAAGTGCCTGCTAGGTAACCTAGATAGTCCAAGTGCCCGCTAGTTAACGTAGATAGTCCTAGTGCCCGTTAGTTAACCTAGATAGTCCAAGTGCCCACTAGGGGACGAACATAGTCCAAGTGCCCGCTAGTTAACCTACATAGTACAAGGTCCATTAGTTAACGTAGATAGTCCAAGTGCCCGCTAGTTAACCTACATAGTACAAGGGCCCGCTAGTTGACCTAGATAGTCCAAGTGCCCGCTAGTTAACCTAGGTAGTCAAAGTGCGCGCTATTTAACCTAAGTAGTAAAAATGTCCGATAGGGATCCTACATAGTCCAAGTCCCCGCTAGTTAACCTACATAGTCCAAGTCCCCGCTAGGTAACCTAGACACTCCAAGTGACCATTAGGTTACCTACATAGTCCAAGTGCCCATTCGTTAACCTACATAGTCCATGTGCCCGCTAGGTAACGTAGATAGCCCAAGAGCCCGCTAGGGAACGTCCATAGTCCAGGTGCCCTCTAGGTAACCTAGATAGTCCAAGTGCCCGCTAGTTAACCTAGCTAATCCATGTGCGCGCTAGTTAACCTACATAGTCCTAGGGCCCTCTAGTTAACCTAGATAGTCCAAGGACCCGCTAGGGTACCTACATAGTCCAAGTGCCCGCTAGGTAACCTAGATAGTCCAAGTGCCCACTAGGGTATGTACATAGTCCAAGTGCCCGCTAGGTAACCTAGATAGTCCAAGTGCCCGTTAGGGTATGTACATAGTTCAAGTGCCCGCTAGGTAACCTAGATTGTCCAAGTGCCCGCTAGTTAACCTACATTGTCCAAGTGCCTGCTAGGTAACCTAGATAGTCCAAGGTCCTGCTAGTTAACCTACATAGTCCAATGCCCGATAAGGAACCTACATAGTCCAAGTGCCCGCTAGGGAACCTACATAGTCCAAGTGCCCGCTATGTAACCTAGATAGTTCAATTGCCCGTTAGCTAACCTACATAGTGGAAGTGTCCGCTAGTTAACCTACATAGTCCAAGTGCCCGTTCGTTAACCTAGATAGTCCAAGTGACCGCTAGGTAACCTAAGTAGTCCAAATGTCCGATAGGGATCCTACATTGTCCAAGTGCCCGCTGGTAATCTACATAGTCCATGTGCCCGTTCGTTAACCTAGATAGTCCAAGTGCCCGCTAGGTAACCTAGACAGTCCAAGTGCCCGTTCATTAACCTAGATAGGCAATGTGCCCACTAGGTAACCTAGACAGTCCAAGTGCCCGCTAGATTACCTACATAGTCTAAGTGCACGTTCGTTAACCTAGATAGTCCAAGTGCCCGCTGGTAACCTACATAGTCCAAGGGCCCTCTAGGTAATCTTGATAGTCCAAGTGCCTTCTAGTTAACCTACATAGTCCAAGTGCCCGCTAGGTAACCTACATAGTCCAAGTGCCCACTAGGTAACCTGAATAATCCAAATGCCCGCTAGGAAAACTACATAGTCAAAGTGCCCGCTAGTTAACCTAGATAGTCCAAGTGCCCGCTAGTTAACCTAGATAGTCCAAATGCCTTCTAGTTAACCTACATAGTCCAAGTGCCCGCAAGGTAACCTACATAGTCCAAGTGCCCGCTAGTTAACCTAGATAGTCCAAGTGCCCGCTAGTAAACCTAGATAGTCCAAGGGCCCGCTAGTTAATCTAGATTGTCCAAGTGCCCACTAGTTAACCTAGGTCGTCCAAGTGCCCGCTAGTCAACCTAGATAATCCAAGTGCCCGATAGTTAAACTACATAGTCCAAGGGCCCTCTAGTTAAGCTAGATAGTCCAAGTGCCCGCTAGGGGACGTACATAGTCCAAGTGCTCGCTAGGCAACCTACATATTCCAAGTGCCCGTTAGTTAACCTAGATAGTCAAAGTGCCTGCTAGGTAACCTAAATAGTCCAAAGTGCCCGCTAGGGAACCTACATAGTCCAAGTGCCCGCTAGGTAACCTAGATAGTCCAATTGCCCGTTAGCTAACCTAGATAGTAGAAGTGTCCGCTAGTTAACCTACATAGTCCAAGTGCCCGTTCGTTAACCTAGATAGGCCAAGTGCCCGCTAGGTAACCTAGAAAGTCCAAGTCCCTGCAAGTTTACCTACATAGTCCAAGTGCACGTTCGTTAACCTAGATAGTCCAAGTGCCCGCTGGTAACCTACATATTCCAAGGGCCGGCTAGGTAACCTTGATAGTCCAAGTGCCTTCTAGTTAACCTACATAGTCCAAGTGCCCGCTAGGTAACCTACATAGTCCAAGTACCCACTAGGTAATCTAAATAGTCCAAATGCCCGCTAGGGAAACTACATAGTCCAAGTGCCTGCTAGTTAACCTAGATAGTCCAAGTGCCTGCTAGTAATCCTATATAATCCATGGGTCCGCTATTTAACCTAGATCGTGCAAGTGTCCGCTAGTTAACCTACATAGTCCACGTGCCTGCTAGGTAACCTTGATAGTCCAAGTGCCCGCTAGGCATCCTTCATAATCCAAGTGCCTGCTAGGTAACCAGATAGTCCAAGTGCCCGCTAGTTAACGTAGATAGTCCTAGTGCCCGTTAGTTAACCTAGATAGTACAAGGTCCATTAGTTAACGTAGATAGTCCAAGTGCCCGCTAGTTAACCTACATAGTACAAGGGCCCGCTAGTTGACCTAGATAGTCCAAGTGCCCGCTAGTTAACCTAGGTAGTCAAAGTGTGCGCTAGTTAACCTAAGTAGTAAAAATGTCCGATAGGGATCCTACATAGTCCAAGTGCCCGCTAGTTAACCTACATAGTCCAAGTCCCCGCTAGGTAACCTAGACACTCCAAGTGACCATTAGGTTACCTACATAGTCCAAGTGCCCATTCGTTAACCTACATAGTCCAAGTGCCCGCTAGGTAACGTAGATAGCCCAAGAGCCCGCTAGGGAACGTCCATAGTCCAGGTGCCCTCTAGGTAACCTAGATAGTCCAAGTGCCCGCTAGTTAACCTACATAGTCTAAGTGCCTGCTAGGTAAACTACATAGTCCAAGTGCCCACTAGTTAACCTAGACAGTCCAATTGCCAGCTAGTTTACCTAGACAGTCCAAGTACCCGATACATAGTCCAAGTGCCCGCTAGGGAACCTACATAGTCCAATTGCCCGTTAGCTAACCTAGATAGTTGAAGTGTCCGCTAGTTGACCTACATAGTCAAAGTGCCCGATCATTAACCTAGATAGGCCAAGTGCCCGCTAGGTAACCTAGACAGTCCAAGTGCCCGCTAGATTACCTACATAGTCCAAGTGCACGTTCGTTAACCTAGATAGTCCAAGTGCCCGTGGTAACCTACATAGTCCAAGAGCCCGCTAGGTAACCTTGATAGTCCAAGTGCCTTCTAGATAACCTACATAGTTCAAGTGCCCGCAAGGTAACCTACATAGTCCAAGTGCCCACTAGGTAACCTAAGTAATCCAAATGCCCGCTAGGGAAACTACATAGTCCAAGTGCCCGCTAGTTAACCTAGATAATCCAAGTGCCCGCTAGTAAACCTAGATAGTCCAAGGGCCCGCTAGTTAATCTAGATGGTCCTAGTGCCCGCTAGTTAACCTAGATAGTCCAAAGCTCCGCTAGTTAATCTAGATAGTCCCAGTGCCCGCTAGTTAACCTAGCTAATCCATGTGTGCGCTAGTTAACCTACATAGTCCTAGGGCCCTCTAGTTAACCTAGATAGTCCAAGGGCCCGCTAGGGTATGTACGTAGTCCAAGTGCCCGCTAGGTAACCTAGATAGTCCAAGTGCCCGTTAGGGTATGTACATAGTTCAAGTGCCCGCTAGGTAACCTGGATTGTCCAAGTGCCCGCTAGTTAACCTACATTGTCCAAGTGCCTGCTAGGTAACCTAGATAGTCCAAGGTCCTGCTAGTTAACCTACATAGTCCAATGCCCGATAAGGAACCTAAATAGTCCAAGTGCCCGCTAGGGAACCTACATAGTCCATGTGCCCGCTAGGTAACCTAGATAGTTCAATTGCCTGTTAGCTAACCTACATAGTGGAAGTGTCCGTAAGTTAACCTACATAGTCCAAGTGCCCGTTCGTTAACCTAGATAGTCCAAGTGACCGCTAGGTAACCTAAGTAGTCCAAATGTCCGATAGGGATCCTACATAGTCCAAGTGCCCGCTGGTAATCTACATAGTCCAAGTGCCCATTCGTTAACCTAGATAGGCAATGTGCCCACTAGGTAACCTAGACAGTCCAAGTGCCCGCTAGGTTACCTACATAGTCCAAGTGCACGTTCGTTAACCTAGATAGTCCAAGTGCCCGCTGGTAACCTACATAGTCCAAGGGCCCTCTAGGTAACCTTGATAGTCCAAGTGCCTTCTAGTTAACCTACATAGTCCAAGTGCCCGCTAGGTAACCTACATAGTCCAAGTGCCCACTAGGTAACCTGAATAATCCAAATGCCCACTAGGAAAACTACATAGTCAAAGTGCCCGCTAGTTAACCGAGATAGTCCAAGTGCCCGCTAGTTAACCTACATAGTCCAAGTGCCCGCTAGGTAACCTAGATAGTCCAATTGCCCGTTAGCTAACCTAGATAGTAGAAGTGTCCGCTAGTTAACCTACATAGTCCAAGTGCCCGTTCGTTAACCTAGATAGGCCAAGTGCCCGCTAGGTAACCTAGAAAGTCCAAGTCCCTGCAAGTTTACCTACATAGTCCAAGTGCACGTTCGTTAACCTAGATAGTCCAAGTGCCCGCTGGTAACCTACATATTCCAAGGGCCGGCTAGGTAACCTTGATAGTCCAAGTGCCTTCTAGTTAACCTACATAGTCCAAGTGCCCGCTAGGTAACCTACATAGTCCAAGTACCCACTAGGTAATCTAAATAGTCCAAATGCCCGCTAGGGAAACTACATAGTCCAAGTGCCTGCTAGTTAACCTAGATAGTCCAAGTGCCTGCTAGTAATCCTATATAATCCATGGGTCCGCTATTTAACCTAGATCGTGCAAGTGTCCGCTAGTTAACCTACATAGTCCACGTGCCTGCTAGGTAACCTTGATAGTCCAAGTGCCCGCTAGGCATCCTTCATAATCCAAGTGCCTGCTAGGTAACCAGATAGTCCAAGTGCCCGCTAGTTAACGTAGATAGTCCTAGTGCCCGTTAGTTAACCTAGATAGTACAAGGTCCATTAGTTAACGTAGATAGTCCAAGTGCCCGCTAGTTAACCTACATAGTACAAGGGCCCGCTAGTTGACCTAGATAGTCCAAGTGCCCGCTAGTTAACCTAGGTAGTCAAAGTGTGCGCTAGTTAACCTAAGTAGTAAAAATGTCCGATAGGGATCCTACATAGTCCAAGTGCCCGCTAGTTAACCTACATAGTCCAAGTCCCCGCTAGGTAACCTAGACACTCCAAGTGACCATTAGGTTACCTACATAGTCCAAGTGCCCATTCGTTAACCTACATAGTCCAAGTGCCCGCTAGGTAACGTAGATAGCCCAAGAGCCCGCTAGGGAACGTCCATAGTCCAGGTGCCCTCTAGGTAACCTAGATAGTCCAAGTGCCCGCTAGTTAACCTACATAGTCTAAGTGCCTGCTAGGTAAACTACATAGTCCAAGTGCCCACTAGTTAACCTAGACAGTCCAATTGCCAGCTAGTTTACCTAGACAGTCCAAGTACCCGATACATAGTCCAAGTGCCCGCTAGGGAACCTACATAGTCCAATTGCCCGTTAGCTAACCTAGATAGTTGAAGTGTCCGCTAGTTGACCTACATAGTCAAAGTGCCCGATCATTAACCTAGATAGGCCAAGTGCCCGCTAGGTAACCTAGACAGTCCAAGTGCCCGCTAGATTACCTACATAGTCCAAGTGCACGTTCGTTAACCTAGATAGTCCAAGTGCCCGTGGTAACCTACATAGTCCAAGAGCCCGCTAGGTAACCTTGATAGTCCAAGTGCCTTCTAGATAACCTACATAGTTCAAGTGCCCGCAAGGTAACCTACATAGTCCAAGTGCCCACTAGGTAACCTAAGTAATCCAAATGCCCGCTAGGGAAACTACATAGTCCAAGTGCCCGCTAGTTAACCTAGATAATCCAAGTGCCCGCTAGTAAACCTAGATAGTCCAAGGGCCCGCTAGTTAATCTAGATGGTCCTAGTGCCCGCTAGTTAACCTAGATAGTCCAAAGCTCCGCTAGTTAATCTAGATAGTCCCAGTGCCCGCTAGTTAACCTAGCTAATCCATGTGTGCGCTAGTTAACCTACATAGTCCTAGGGCCCTCTAGTTAACCTAGATAGTCCAAGGGCCCGCTAGGGTATGTACGTAGTCCAAGTGCCCGCTAGGTAACCTAGATAGTCCAAGTGCCCGTTAGGGTATGTACATAGTTCAAGTGCCCGCTAGGTAACCTGGATTGTCCAAGTGCCCGCTAGTTAACCTACATTGTCCAAGTGCCTGCTAGGTAACCTAGATAGTCCAAGGTCCTGCTAGTTAACCTACATAGTCCAATGCCCGATAAGGAACCTAAATAGTCCAAGTGCCCGCTAGGGAACCTACATAGTCCATGTGCCCGCTAGGTAACCTAGATAGTTCAATTGCCTGTTAGCTAACCTACATAGTGGAAGTGTCCGTAAGTTAACCTACATAGTCCAAGTGCCCGTTCGTTAACCTAGATAGTCCAAGTGACCGCTAGGTAACCTAAGTAGTCCAAATGTCCGATAGGGATCCTACATAGTCCAAGTGCCCGCTGGTAATCTACATAGTCCAAGTGCCCATTCGTTAACCTAGATAGGCAATGTGCCCACTAGGTAACCTAGACAGTCCAAGTGCCCGCTAGGTTACCTACATAGTCCAAGTGCACGTTCGTTAACCTAGATAGTCCAAGTGCCCGCTGGTAACCTACATAGTCCAAGGGCCCTCTAGGTAACCTTGATAGTCCAAGTGCCTTCTAGTTAACCTACATAGTCCAAGTGCCCGCTAGGTAACCTACATAGTCCAAGTGCCCACTAGGTAACCTGAATAATCCAAATGCCCACTAGGAAAACTACATAGTCAAAGTGCCCGCTAGTTAACCGAGATAGTCCAAGTGCCCGCTAGTTAACCTACATAGTCCAAGTGCCTGCTAGGTAAACTACATAGTCCAAGTGCCCACTAGGTAACATATACAGTCCAATTGCCCGCTAGTTAACCTAGACAGTCCAAGTACCCGATAGGGAACCTACATAGTCCAAGTGCCCGCTAGGGAACCTACATAGTCCAAGTGCTCGCTAGGTAAACTACATAGTCCAAGTGCCCACTAGGTAACCTAGACCGTCCAATTGCCCGCTACTTAACCTAGACAGTCCAAGTACCCGATAGGGAACCTACATAGTTCAAGTGCCCGCTAGGGGACGTACATAGTCCAAGTGCTCGCTAGGCAACCTACATAGTCCAAGTGCCCGTTAGTTAACCTAGATAGTCAAAGTGCCAGCTAGGTAACCTAAATAGTCCAAAGTGCCCGCTAGGGAACCTACATAGTCCAAGTGCCCGCGGGGTAACGTAGATACTCCAATTGCCCGTTAGCTAACCTAGATAGTAGAAGTGTCCGCTAGTTAAGCTACATAGTCCAAGTGCCCGTTCGTTAACCTAGATAGGCCAAGTGCCCGCTAGTTAACCTAGATAGTCCAAGTGCCTGCTAGTAAACCTACATAATCCATGGGCCCGCTAGTTAACCTACATAGTGCCAGGGCCCGCTAGTTAACTTAGATAGTGCAAGTGTCCGCTAGTTAACCTACATAGTCCTCGTGCCCGCTAGTTAACCTAGATGGTCCAAGTGCCCGCTAGGGATCCTTCATAATCCAAGTGCCTTCTAGGTAACCTAGATAGTCCAAGTGCCCGCTAGTTAACCTAGATAGTCCTAGTGCCCGTTAGTTAACCTAGATAGTCCAAGTGCCCACTAGGGGACGTACATAGTCCAAGGGCCCGCTAGTTAACCTAGACAGTCCAATTGCCAGCTAGTTAACCTAGACAGTCCAAGTACACGATAGGGAACCTACATAGTCCAAGTGCCCGCTAGGGAACCTACATAGTCCAAGTGCTCGATAGGCAACCTACATAGTCCATATGCCCGTTAGCTAACCTAGATAGTCGAAGTGTCCGCTAGTTAACCTACATAGTCCAAGTGTCCGATCGTTAACCTAGATAGGCCAAGTGCCCGCTAGGTAACCTAGACAGTCCAAGTGCCCGCTAGATTACCTACATAGTCCAAGTGCACATTCGTTAACCTAGATTGTCCAAGTGCCCGTGGTAACCTACATAGTCCAAGAGCCCGCTAGGTAACCTTGATAATCCAAGTGCCTTCTAGTTAACCTACATAGTCCAAGTGCCCGCTAGGTAACCTACATAGTCCAAGTGCCCACTAGGTAACCTAAGTAATCCAAATGCCCGCTAAGGAAACTACATAGTCCAAGTGCCCGCTAGTTAACCTAGATAAACCAAGTGCCCGCTAATAAACCTAGATAGTCCAAGGGCCCGCTAGTTAATCTAGATGGTCCAAGTGCCCGCTAGTTAACCTAGATAGTCCAAGTGCCCGCTAGTTAACCTAGATAGTCCAAGGCGCCGCTAGTTAATCTGGATAGTCCAAGTGCCCGCTAGTTGACCTAGCTAATCCAAGTGCCCGCTAGTTAACCTACATAGTCCAAGGGCCCTCTAGTTAACCTAGATAGTCCAAGTGCCCGCTAGGGTACGTACATAGTCCAAGTGCCCGCTCGGTAACCTAGATAGTCCAAGTGCCCGCTAGGTAACCTAAGTAGTCCAAATGTCCGATAGGGATCCTACATAGTCCAAGTGCCCGCTGGTAATCTACATAGTCCAAGTGCCCATTCGTTAACCTAGATAGGCAATATGCCCACTAGGTAACCTAGACAGTCCAAGTGCCCGCTAGGTTACCTACATAGTCCAAGTGCACGTTCGTTAACCTAGATAGTCCAAGTGCCCGCTGGTAACCTACATACTCCAAGGGCCCTCTAGGTAACCTTGATAGTCCAAGTGCCTTCTAGTTAACCTACATAGTCCAAGTGCCCGCTAGGTAACCTACATAGTCCAAGTACCCACTAGGTAACCTGAATAATCCAAATGCCCGCTAGGAAAACTACATAGTCAAAGTGCCCGCTAGTTAACCTAGATAGTCCAAGTGCCCGCTAGTTAACCTAGATAGTCCAAATGCCTTCTAGTTAACCTACATAGTCCAAGTGCCCGCTAGGTAACCTACATAGTCCAAGTGCCCGCTAGTTAACCTGGATAGTCCAAGTGCCCGCTAGTAAACCTAGATAGTCCAAGGGCCCGCTAGTTAATCTAGATTGTCCAAGTGCCCACTAGTTAACCTAGATCGTCCAAGTGCCCGCTAGTAAACCTAGATAATCCAAGTGCCCGATAGTTAAACTACATAGTCCAAGGGCCCTCTAGTTAAGCTAGATAGTCCAAGTGCCCGCTAGGGGACGTACATAGTCCAAGTGCTCGCTAGGCA
The DNA here is from genome assembly GCF_050624435.1 of Tenrec ecaudatus. NCBI lineage: Eukaryota > Metazoa > Chordata > Mammalia > Afrosoricida > Tenrecidae > Tenrec > Tenrec ecaudatus. The sequence goes on from NW_027457673.1 coordinate 318,448, forward strand.
ACCTACATAGTCCAAGTGCCCGTTAGTTAACCTAGATAGTCAAAGTGCCAGCTAGGTAACCTAAATAGTCCAAAGTGCCGGCTAGGGAACCTACATAGTCCAAGTGCCCGCTAGGTAACCTAGATAGTCCAATTGCCCGTTAGCTAACCTAGATAGTAGAAGTGTCCGCTAGTTAACCTACATAGTCCAAGTGCCCGTTCGTTAACCTAGATAGGCCAAGTGCCCGCTAGGTAACCTAGACAGTCCAAGTGCCTGCAAGGTTACCTACATAGTCCAAGTGCACGTTCGTTAACCTAGATAGTCCAAGTGCCCGCTGGTAACCTACATATTCCAAAGGCCCGCTAGGTAACCTTGATAGTCCAAGTACCTTCTAGTTAACCTACATAGTCCAAGTGCCCGCTGGGTAACCTACATAGTCCAAGTACCCACTAGGTAACCTAAATAATCCAAATGCCCGCTAGGGAAACTACATAGTCCAAGTGCCCGTTAGTTAACCTAGATAGTCCAAGTGCCCACGAGGGGACGTACATAGTCCAAGTGCCCGCTAGTTAACCTAGATAGTCCAAGTGCGCGCTAGGGTATGTACATAGTCCGAGTGCCGTCTAGGAAACCTAGATAGTCCAAGTGCCTGCTAGTTAACCTACATAGTACAAGGGCCCGCTAATTGACCTAGATAGTCCAAGTGCCCGCTAGTTAACCTAGATAGTCCAAGTGCCCGCTAGTTAACCTAAGTAGTCCAAATGTCCGATAGGGATCCTACATAGTCCAAGTGCCCGCTAGGTAACCTACATAGTTCAAGTGCCCGTTCGTTAACCTAGATAGTCCAAGAGCCTGCTAGGTTACCTAGACAGTCCAAGTGCCCGCTAGTTATCCTACATAGTCCAAGTGCCCGATAGGGAACCTACATAGTCCAAGTGCCCTCTTGGCAACCTACATAGTCCAAGTGCCCGTTAGTTAACCTAGATAGTCCAAGTGCCCACTAGGGGAAGTACATAGTCCAAGTGCCCGCTAGGTAACCTACATAGTCCAAGTTCCCGATGGTAACCTAAATAGTCCAAATGCCCGCTAGTGAAACTATATAGTCCAAGTGCCTGCTAGTTAACCTAGACAGTCCAAGTGCCTGCTAGTAAACCTACATAATCCATGGGCCCGCTAGTTAACCTACATAGTGCCAGGGCCCGCTAGTTAACCTAGATCGTGCAAGTGTCCGCTAGTTAACCTACATAGTCCTCGTGCCCGCTAGTTAACCTAGATGGTCCAAGTGCCCGCTAGGGATCCTTCATAATCCAAGTGCCTTCTAGGTAACCTAGATAGTCCAAGTGCCCGCTAGTTAACCTAGATAGTCCTAGTGCCCGTTAGTTAACCTAGATAGTCCAAGTGCCCACTAGGGGACGTACATAGTCCAAGGGCCCGCTAGTTAACCTAGACAGTCCAATTGCCAGCTAGTTAACCTAGACAGTCCAAGTACACGATAGGGAACCTACATAGTCCAAGTGTCCGCTAGGGAATCTACATAGTCCAAGTGCTCGATAGGCAACCTACATAGTCCATATGCCCGTTAGCTAACCTAGATAGTCGAAGTGTCCGCTAGTTAACCTACATAGTCCAAGTGTCCGATCGTTATCCTAGATAGGCCAAGTGCCCGCTAGGTAACCTAGACAGTCCAAGTGCCCGCTAGATTACCTACATAGTCCAAGTGCACATTCGTTAACCTAGATTGTCCAAGTGCCCGTGGTAACCTACATAGTCCAAGAGCCCGCTAGGTAACCTTGATAATCCAAGTGCCTTCTAGTTAACCTACATAGTCCAAGTGCCCGCTAGGTAACCTACATAGTCCAAGTGCCCACTAGGTAACCTAAGTAATCCAAATGCCCGCTAGGGAAACTACATAGTCCAAGTGCCCGCTAGTTAACCTAGATAAACCAAGTGCCCGCTAATAAACCTAGATAGTCCAAGGGTCCGCTAGTTAATCTAGATGTTCCAAGTGCCTGCTAGTTAACCTAGATAGTCCAAGTGCCCGCTAGTTAACCTAGATAGTCCAAGGCGCCGCTAGTTAATCTAGATAGTCCAAGTGCCCGCTAGTTTACCTAGCTAATCCAAATGCCCGCTAGTTAACCTACATAGTCCAAGGGCCCTCTAGTTAACCTAGATAGTCGAAGTGCCCGCTAGGGGACGTACATAGTCCAAGTGCCCGTTAGTTAACCTAGATAGTCAAAGTGCCTTCTAGGTAATCTAAATAGATAGGTCAAGTGCCCGCTGGTAACCTACATAGTCCAAGGGCCCGCTAGGTAACCTTGATAATCCAAGTGCTTTCTAGTTAACTTACATAGTCCAAGTGCCTACTAGCTAACCTAAATAATCCAATTGCCCGCTAGGGAAACTACATAGTCCAAGTGCCCGTTAGTTAACCTAGATAGTCCAAGTGCCCACTAGTTAACATATAGTCCTAGTGCCCGCTAGTTAACCTACATAGTACAAGGGCCCGCTAGTTGACCTAGATAATCCAAGTGCCCGCAAGGTAACCTACATAGTCCAAGTGCCCGTTTGTTAACCTAGATAGTCAAACTGCCCTCTGGGTAACCTAGACAGTCCAAGTGCCCGCTAGGTTACCTACATAGTCCAAGTGCCCGTTCGTTAACCTACATAGTCCAAGTGCCAGATAGGGAACCTACATAGTTCAAGTGCCCGTTAGTTAACCTAGATAGTCCAAGTGCCCACTAGGGGACTTATATAGTCCAAGTGCCCGCTAGGTAACCTACATAGTCCAAGTGCCCACTAGGTAACCTAAATAAAACAAATGCCCGCTAGGGAAACTACATAGTCCAAGTGCCCGTTAGTTAACCTAGATAGTCCAAGTGCCCACTAGGGGACGTACATAGTCCAAGTGCCCGCTTCGTAACCTAGATAGTCCAAGTGCGCGCTAGGGTATGTACATAGTCCGAGTGCTGGCTAGGAAACCTAGATAGTCCAAGTGCCCGCTAGTTAACCTACATAGTCCAAGGTCCGCTAGTTAACCTATATAGTCCAATTGCCCGCTAGTTAACCTAGATAGTCCAAGTGCCCGCTAGTTAACCTAAATAGTCCAAATGTCTGATAGGGATCCTACATAGTCCAAGTGCCCGCTAGGTAACCTTCATAGTCCAAGTGCCCGTTCGTTAACCTAGATAGTCAAAGTGCCCGCTAGGTAACCTAGACAGTCCAAGGGCCCGCTAGGTTACCTACATAGTCTAAGTGACCGTTCGTTAACCGAGATAGTCCAAGTGCCGTCAAGGTTACCTAGACAGTCCAAGTGCCCTCTAGGTAACCTAGATAGTCCAAGTGCCCGCTAGTTAACCTACATAGTCCAAGTGCCCACTAGTTAACCTACATAGTCCAAGTGCCCGCTAGGCAACCTACATAGTCCAAGTGCCCGTTAGTTAACCTAGATAGTCCAAGTGCCCACTAGGGGACGTACATAGTCCAAGTGCCCGCTAGGTAACCTACATAGTCCAAGTTCCCGATGGTAACCTAAATAGTCCAAATGCCCGCTAGGGAAACTACATAGTCCAAGTGCCTGCTAGTTAACCTAGATAGTCAAAGTGCCCGCTAGTAAACCTACATAATCCATGGGCCCGCTAGTTAACCTACATACTGCAATGGCCCGCTAGTTAACCTAGATCGTGCAAGTGTCCGCTAGTTAACTTACATAGTTCTCGTGCCCGCTAGTTAACCTAGATAGTGCAAGTGCTCGCTAGGGATCCATCATAATCCAAGTGCCTGCTAGGTAACCTAGATAATCCAAGTGCCCGCTAGTTAACCTAGATAGTCCTAGTGCCCGTTAGTTAACTTAGATAGTCCAAGTGCCCACTAGGGGATGTACTTAGTCCAAGGGCCTGCTAGTTAACCTACATAGTCCAAGGTCCGTTAGTTAACCTAGATAGTACAAGTGCCCGCTAGTTAACCTAAATAGTCAAAGTGCCCGCTAGTTAACCTAAGTAGTACAAATGTCTGATAGGGATCCTACATAGTCCAAGTGCCCGGTAGTTAACCTACATAGTCAAAGTCTCTGCTAGGTAACGTAGACAGTCCAAGTGACCATTAGGTTACCTACATAGTCCAAGTGCCTGCTAGGTAAACTACATAGTCCAATTGCCCACTAGGTAACCTAGACAGTCCAATGCCCGCTAGTTAACCTAGACAGTCCAAGTACCCGATAGGGAACCTACATAGTCCAAGTGCTCGCTAGGGAAACTACATAGTCCAAGTGCCCACTAGGTAACCTAGACAGTCCAATTGCCCGCTAGTTAACCTAGACAGTCCAAGTACCCGATAGGGAACCTACATAGTCCAAGTGCCCGCTGGGAACCTACATAGTCCAAGTGCCCATTAGTTAACCTAGATAGTCAAAGTGCCTGCTAGGTAACCTACATAGTCCAAGTGCCCGCTAGTTAACCTAGACAGTCCAAGTGCCCGCTAGGTAACCTACATAGTCCATGTGCACTTTCGTTAACCTAGATAGTCCAAGTGCCCTCTGGTAACCTACATAGTCCAAGGGCCCGCTAGGTAACCTTTATAGTCCAAGTGCCTTCTAGATAACCTACATAGTCCAAGTGCCCGCTAGGTAACCTACATAGTCCAAGTGTCCACTAGGTAACCTAAAAAATCCAAATGCCCGCTAGGGAAACTACATAGTCCAAGTGCCCGCTAGTTAACCTAGATAGTCCACGTGCCCGCTATTAAGCCTAGATAGTCCAAGGGCCCGCTAGTTAATCTAGATTGTCCAAGTGCCCGCTAGTTAACCTAGATCGTCCAAATGCCCGCTAGTAAACCTAGATAATCCAAGTGCCCGATAGTTAACCTACATAGTCCAAGGGCCCTCTAGTTAAGCTAGATAGTCCAAGTGCCCGCTAGGGGACGTACATAGTCCAAGTGCTCGGTAGGCAGCCTACATAGTCCAAGTGCCCGTTAGTTAACCTAGATAGTCAAAGTGCCTGCTAGGTAACCTAAATAGTCCAAGTGCCCGCTAGGGAACCTACATAGTCCAAGTGCCCGTTCGTTAACCTAGATAGTCCAAGTGCCTGCTAGGTAACCTAAGTAGTCCAAATGTCTGATAGGGATCCTACATTGTCCAAGTGCCCTCTAGGTAACCTACATAGTCCAAGGGCCCGCTAGGTAACCTTGATAGTCCAAGTGCCTTCTAGTTAACCTACATAGTCCAAGTGCCCGCTAGGTAACCTACATAGTCCAAGTGCCCACTAGGTAACCTAAATAATCCAAGTGCCCTCTAGTAAGCCTAGATAGTCCAAGGGCCCGCTAGTTAATCTAGATTGTCCAAGTGCCCGCTAGTTAACCTAGATCGTCCAAGTGCCCACTGGTAAACCTAGATAATCCAAGTGCCCGGTAGATAACCTACATAGTCCAAGGGCCCTCTAGTTAAGCTAGATAGTCCAAGTGCCCGCTAGGGGACGTACATAGTCCAAGTGCTCGCTAGGCAACCTACATAGTCCAAGTGCCCGTTAGTTAACCTAGATTGGCCAAGTGCCCGCTAGGTAACCTAGACAGTCCAAGTGCCTGCTAGGTTACCTACATAGTCCAAGTGCACGTTCGTTAACCGAGATAGTCCAAGTGCCCGCTGGTAACCTACATAGTCCAAGGGCCCGCTAGGTAACCTTGATAGTCCAAGTGCCTTCTAGTTAACCTACATAGTCCTAGTGCCCGCTAGGTAACCTACATAGTCCAAGTGCCCACTAGGTAACCTGAATAATCCAAATGCCCGCTAGGAAAACTACATAGTCCAAGTGCCCGCTAGTTAACCTAGATAGTCCAAGTGCCCGCTAGTTAACCTAGATAGTCCAAATGCCTTCTAGTTAACCTACATAGTCCAAGGGCCCGCTCGTTAACCTAGATCGTGCAAGTGTCCTCTAGTTAACCTACATAGTCCAAGTGCCCGCTAGGTAAACTAGATAGTCCAAGTGCCCGCTAGGGATCCTTCATAATCCAAGTGCGTGCTAGATAACCTAGATAGTCCAAGTGCCCGCTAGTTAACCTAGACAGTCCAAGTACCCGATAGGGAACCTACATAGTCCAAGTGACCGCTAGGGAACCTACGTAGTCCAAGTGCTCGCTAGGCAACCTACATAGTCCAAGTGCCCATTAGTTAACCTAGATAGTCAAAGTGCCTGCTAGAAAACCTAAATAGTCCAAGTGCCCGCTAGGGAACTTACATAGTCCAAGTGCCTGCTAGGTAACCTACATAGTCCAAGTGCCCACTAGGTAACCTAAGTAATCCAAATGCCTGCTAGGGAAAATACATAGTCCAAGTGCCCGCTAGTTAACCTAGATAGTTCAAGTGCCCGCTAGTAAACCTAGATAGTCCAAGGGCCCGCTAGTTAATCTAGATAATCCAAGTGCCCGCTAGTTAACCTACATAGTCCAAGGGCGCTCTAGTTAACCTAGATAGTCCAAGTGCCCGCTAGTTAACCTAGATAGTCCAAGGGCCCGCTAGTTAATCTAGATAGTCCAAGTGCCCGCTAGTTAACCTAGATAGTCCAAGTGCCCGCTATTTAACCTAGATCGTCCAAGTGCCCGCTAGTTAACCTAGATAATCCAAGTGCCCGCTAGTTAACCTACATAGTCCAAGGGCACTCTAGTTAACCTAGATAGTTCAAGTGCCCGCTAGGGTACGTACATAGTCCAAGTGCCCGCTAGGTAACCTAGATAGTCCAAGTGCCCGCTAGGTAACCTAGATAGTCCAAGTTCCTGCTAGTTAACCTACATAGTCCAATGCCCGATAGGGAACCTACACAGTCCAAATGCCCGCGGAGGAACCTACATAGTCCAAATGCCCGATATTGAGCCTACATATTCCAAGTGCCCGTTAGGGAACCTAGATATTCCACGTGCCCATAGGGAACCTATATAGTCCATGTGCCCGCTAGGGAACCTACATACTCAAAGTGTCCGCTAGGGAACCTGCATTGTGCAAGTGCCCGCTAGTTAACCTAGATAGTCCAAGTGCCCGCTAGTTAACCTACATAGTCCAAGGTCAGCTAGTTAACCTAGATAGTCCAAGTACCCGCTAGTTAACCTACATAGTCCAAGAACCCTTTAGTTAACCTAGATAGTCCAAGTTCCCGCTAGTTAACCTACATAGTCCAAGGGCCCGCTAGTTAACCTAGATAGTCAAAGTGCCCGCTAGGTAACCTAGACAGTCCAAGTGCCCGCTCGGTTACCTACATAGTCCAAGTGCCCGTTCGTTAACCTAGATAGTCCAAGTGCCCGCTAGGTTACCTGGACAGTCCAAGTGCCCGCTAGTTAACCTACATAGTCCAAGTGCCCGATAGGCAACCTACATAATCCAAGTGCCCGATAGGGAACCTACATAATCCAAGTGCCCGCTAGGGAATCTACATAGTCCAAGTACCCGCTAGGCAACCTACATAGTCCAAGTGCCCGTTAATTTACCTAGATAGTCCAAGTGCCCACTAGGGGACGTACATAGTCCAAGTGCCCGCTAGGTAACATACATAGTCGAAGTTCCCTGATGGTAACCTAAATAGTCCAAATGCCCGCTAGGGAAACTACATAGTCCAAGTGCCTGCCAGTTAACCTAGATAGTCCAAGTGCCTGCTAGTAAACCTACATAATCCATGGGCCCTCTAGTTAACCTAGATCGTGCAAGTGTCCGCTAGTTAACCTACATAGTCCACGTGCCTGCTAGGTAACCTAGATAGTCCAAGTGCCCGCTAGGCATCCTTCATAATCCAATTGCCTGCTAGGTAACCTAGATAGTCCAAGTGCCCGCTAGTTAACCTAGATAGACCTAGTGCCCATTAGTTAACCGAAATAGTCCAAGTTCCCGCTAGTTAACTTACATAGTCCAAGGTCCGCTCGTTAACCTAGATAATCCAAGTGCCCGTTAGCTAACCTAGATAGTCGAAGTGTCCGCTAGTTAACCTACATAGTCCAAGTGCCCGATCTTTAACCTAGATAGGCCAAGTGCCCGCTAGGTAACCTAGACAGTCCAAGTGCCCACTAGAATAAATACATAGTCCAAGTGCACGTTCGTTAACCTAGATAGTCCAAGTGCCCGTGGTAACCTACATAGTCCAAGAGCCCGCTAGGTAACCTTGATAGTCCAAGTGCCTTCTAGTTAACCTACATAGTCCAAGTGCCCGCTAGGTAACCTAAATAATCCAAATGCCCGCTAGGGAAACTACATAGTCCAAGTGCCCGTTAGTTAACCTAGATAGTCCAAGTGCCCACTAGGGGACGTACATAGTCCAAGTGCCCGCTAGGTAACCTACATAGTCCAAGTTCCCAATGGTAACCTAAATAGTCCAAATGCCCGCTAGGGAAACTACATAGTCCAAGTGCCTGCTAGTTAACCTAGATAGTCCAAGTGCCTGCAAGTAAACCTACATAATCCATGGGCCCGCTAGTTAACCTACATAGTCCAAGGGCCCGCTCGTTAACCTAGATCGTGCAAGTGTCCGCTAGTTAACCTACATATTCCAAGTGCCCGCTAGGTAAACTAGATAGTCCAAGTGCCCAATAGGGATCCTTCATAATCCAAGTGCGTGCTAGATAACCTAGATAGTCCAAGTGCCCGCTAGTTAACCTAGATAGTCCAAGTACCCGATAGGGAACCTACATAGTCCAAGTGACCGCTAGGGAACCTACGTAGTCCAAGTGCTCGCTAGGCAACCTACATAGTCCAAGTGCCCGTTAGTTAACCTAGATAGTCAAAGTGCCTGCTAGGTAACCTAGATAGTCCAAGGTCCTGCTAGTTAACCTACATAGTCCAATGCCCGATAGGGAACCTACATAGTCCAAGTGCCCGCTGAGGAACCTACATAGTCCAAACGCCCGATAGGGAACCTATATATTCCAAGTGCCCGTTATGGAACCTAGATAGTCCATGAGCCCATAGGGAACCTACATACTCAAAGTGCCCGCTAGGGAACCTGCATTGTGCAAGTGCCCGCTAGTTAACCTAGATAGTCCAAGTGCCCGCTAGTTAACCTACATAGTCCAAGGTCAGCTAGTTAACCTAGATAGTCCAAGTGCCACTAGTTAACCTACATAGTCCAAGAACCCGCTAGTTAACCTACATAGTCCAAGGGCCCGCTAGTTAACCTAGATATTCCAAGTCCCCGCTGGTTAACCTAGATCGTCTAAGTGTCCGCTAGTTAACCTACATAGTCCAAGTTCCCGGTAGGTAACCTAGATAGTACAAGTGCCCGCAAGGTAGCCTACATAGTCCAAGTGCCCGCTAGGTAACCTAGATATTCCAAGTTCCTGTTGGCTAACGTAGATAATCCAAGTGCCCGCTAGGTAACCTACATAGACCAAGTGCCCTTTCGTTAACCTAGATAGTCAAAGTGCCCGCTAGGTAACCTAGACAGTCCAAGTGCCCGCTAGGTTACCTACATATTCTAAGTGACCTTTCGTTAACCTAGATAGTCAAAGTGCCCGCTAGGTAACCTAGACTGTCCAAGTGCGCGCTAGGTTACCTACATAGTCCAAGTGCCCGTTCGTTAACCTAGATAGTCCAAGTGCCCGCTAGGTTGCCTAGACAGTCCAAGTGCCCGCTAGTTAACCTACATAGTCCAAGTGCCTGATAGGGAACCTATATAATCCAAGTGCCCGATAGGGAACCTATATAATCCAAGTGCCCGCTAGGGAACCTACATAGTCCAAGTGCCGGCTAGGCAGCCTACATAGTCCAAGTGCCCGTTAGTTAACCTAGATTGTCCAAGTGCCCACTAGGGGACATACATAGTCCAAGTGCCCGCTAGGTAACCTACATAGTCCAAGTTCCCAATGGTAACATAAATAGTCCAAATGCCCGCTAGGGAAACTACATAGTCCAAGTGCCCGTTCGTTAACCTACATAGTCCAAGTGCCCGCTAGGTAAAGTAGATAGCCCAAGTGAACGCTTGGGAACGTACATAGTCCAAGTGCCCTCTAGGTAACCTAGATAGTCCAAGTGCCCGCTAGTTAACCTATATAGTCCAAATGCCCACTAGGTAACCTAGACAGTCCAATTGCCCGCTAGTTAACCTAGACAGTCCAAGTACCCGATAGGGAACCTACATAGTCCAAGTGCCCGCTTGGGAACCTACATAGTCCAAGTGCCCGCCATGTAACCTAGATAGTCCAATTGCCCGTTAGCTAACCTAGATAGTTGAAGTGTCCGCTAGTTAACGTACATAGTCCAAGTCCCCGTTCGTTAACCTAGATAGGCCAAGTGCCCGCTAGGTAACCTAGACAGTCCAAGTGCCCGCTAGGTTACCTACATAGTCCAAGTGCACGTTCGTTAACCTAGACAGTCCAAGTGCCCGCTGTTAACCTACATAGTCCAAGGGCCCGCTAGGTAACCTTGATAGTCCAAGTGCCTTCTAGTTAACCTACATAGTCCAAGTGCCCACTGGGAAAACTAAGTAATCCAAATGCCCGCTAGGGAACCTACATAGTCCAAGTGCCCGCTAGTTAATCTAGATAGTCCAAGTGCCCTCTAGTTAACATAGGTAGTCCATGTGACCGCTAGTTAACCTAGATAATCCAAGTGCCCGCTAGTTAACCTACATAGTCCAAGTCCCTCTAGTTAACCTTGATAGTCCAAGTGCCCGCTAGCGAACCTACATAGTCAAAGTGCCCCCTAGGGAACCTGCATTTTGCAAGTGCCCACTAGTTAACCTAGATAGTCCAAATGCCCGCTAGTTAACCTACATAGTCCAAGGTGAGCTAGTTAACCTAGATAGTCCAAGTGCCCGCTAGTTAACCTAAATAGTCCAAGGGCCCGCTAGTTAACCTACATAGTCCAAGTCCCCGCTAGGTAACCTAGACAGTCCAAGCGACCATTAGGTTACCTACATAGTCCAAGTGCCCGTTCATTAACCTACATAGTCCAAGTGCCTGCTAGGTAACGTAGATAGCCCAAGTGCCCGCTAGGGAACGTACATAGTCCAAGTCCCCTCTAGGTAACCTAGATAGTCCAAGTTCCCGCTATTTAACCTAGATTGTCCAAGTGCCCGGTAGGGATCCTTCATAATCCAAGTGCCTGCTAGTTAACCTAGATAGTCCAAGTGCCCGCTAGTTAACCTAGATTGTCCTAGTGCCCGTTAGTTAACCTAGATAGTCCAAGTGCACGCTATGGTATGTACATACTCCAAGTGCCTGCTAGGAAACCTAGATAGTCCAAGTGCGCGCTAGTTAACCTACATAGTCCAAGCGCACGCTAGGTAACCTACATTGTCCAAGGTCCGCTAGTTAACCTAGATAGTCCAAGTGCCCGCTAGTTAACCTACATAGTACAAGGGCCCGCTAGTTGACCTAGATAGTCCAAGTGCCCGCTAGTTAACCTAGATAGTCAAAGTGCCCACTAGTTATCCTAAGTAGTACAAATGTCCGATAGGGATCCTACATAGTCCAAATGCCCGCAAGGTAACCTACATAGTCCAAGTGCCCATTCGTTAACCTAGATAGTCAAGGTGCCTGCTAGATAACCTAGACAGTCCAAGTGCCCGCTAGGTTACCTACATAGTCCAAGTGCCCAATAGGGAACCTACATAATCCAAGTGCCCGATAGGGAACCTACATAATCCAAGTGCCCGCTAGGGAACCTACATAGTCCAAGTGCCCGCTAGGCAACCTACATAGTCCAAGTGCCCGTTAGTTAACCTAGATAGTCCAAGTGCCTGCTAGGTAACCTACATAGTCCAAGTTCCCGCTTGGTAATCTAAATAGTCCAAATGCCCGCTAGAGAAACTACATAGTCCAAGTGCCAGCTAGTTAACCTAGATAGTCCAAGTGCCTGCTAGTAAACCTACATAATCCATGGGCCCGCTAGTTAACCTACATAGTAAAAGGGCCCGCTAGTCAACCTAGATCGTGCAAGTGTCCGCTAGTTAACCCACATAGTCCAAGTGCCCGATAGGGAACCTACATATTCCAAGTGCCTGTTAGGGAACCTAGATAGTCCAAGTGCCCGTAGGGAACCTATATAGTCCAAGTGCCCGCTAGGGAACCTACAGAGTCAAAATGCCCGCTAGGGAACCTGCATTGTGCAAGTGCCCCCTAGTTAACCTACATAGTCCAAGAACCCGCTAGTTAACCTAGATAGTCCAAGTTCCCCCTAGTTATCCTACATAGTCCAAGGGCCAGCTAGTTAACCTAGATATTCCAAGTGCCCGCTAGTTAACCTAGATCATCCAAGTGTCCACTAGGTAACCTACATAGTCCAAGTTCCCGTTAGGTAACCTGGATAGTACAAGTGCCCTCAAGGTAACCTACAAAGTCTACGTGCCCGCTAGGTAACCTAGATATTCCAAGTTCCTTTTAGCTAACCTAGATAATCCAAGTGCCCGCTAGGTAACCTACATAGTCCAAGTGCCCTTTCGTTAACCTAGATAATCCAAGTGCCCGATGGTAACCTAGACAGTCCAATTGTCCGCTAGGTTACCTACATAGTCCAAGTGCACGTTCGTTAACCTAGATAGTCCAAGTGCCCGCTAGGTAACCTACATAGTCCAAGTGACCGTTTGATAACCTACATTGTCCAAGTGCCCACTAAGAAACCTAGATGGTCCAAGTGTCCGTTAGGTAACCTAGATAGTCCAAGAGCCCGCTAGGTAAACTACATAGTCCAAGTTCCCGCCAGGTAACCTAGATAGTCAAAGTGCCCGTTACCTAACCTAGATAGTCCAATTGCCCGCTTTGCAACATACATAGTCCAAGTGCCCGTTCGTTAACCTAGAAGTCCCAGAACCCGCTAGGTAACCGAGACTGTCCAAGTTCCCACTAGGTTACCTACATAGTCCAAATGCCCGTTCGGTAACCTAGATAGTCCAAGTGCCCGCTAGTTAACCTACATAGTCCAAGTGCCCGCTAGGTAACCTAGATAGTCCAAGGGCCCGCTAGGTAACTTACATAGTCCAAGTGCCCGCTATGTAACCTAGATAGTCCAATTGCCCGCTAGGTAACCTAGATTGTCCAAGTGTCCGCTAGGTTACCTACATAGACCAAGTGCCCGCTAGTTAACCTAGATAGTCCAAGTGTCGCTATGTAACCTACATAGTCCAAGTGTCCCCTAGTTAACCTACATACTCCAAGTGCCCGCTAGTTAACATAGATAGTCCAAGTGCCCGCTAGGGAACGTACATTGTCCAAGTGCCCGATAGGTAACCTAGATAGTGCATGTGCCCTGTAGTTAACCTTCATAGTCCAAGTGCCCGCTAGGTAACCTAGATAGTCCAAGGGCCCGCTAGTTAAGCTACATAGTCCAAGTGCCCGGTAGTTAACTTACATAGTTCAAGTGTCTGTAGGGAACATACAGAGTCCAAGTGCCCCCTAGGGAACCTATGTAGTTCAAGTGCCCTCTAGGGAGTCTACATAGTCCTAGGGCCTGCTAGTTAACGTAGATAGTCCAAGTGCCGCTAGTTAATCTACACTGTTCAAGGGCCCGCTAGTTAACCTACAAGTCCAAGTGCCCGCTAGGGAACCTAGATAGTCCAAGTGCCAGATCTGGAAGCTACATAGTCCAAGTGCCCGCTCTGGAACATACATAGTCCAAGAGCCCGCTAGGGAATCTACATAGTCCAAGGGCCCGCTAGTTAACGTAGATAGTCCAAGTGCCGCTAGTTAATCTACATAGTCCAAGGGCCCGCTAGTTAACCTACATAGTCCAAGTACCCGCTAGTTAACCTAGATCGTCCAAGTGCACGCTAGTTAACCTACATAGTCCAAGGGCCCGCTAGTTAACCTACATAATCCATGGGCCCGCTAGTTAACCTATATCATCCAAGGGCTCGCTAGTTAACCTAAATCGTCCAAGGACCCGCTAGTTAACCTAGATAGTCCAAGAGCCCGCTAGTTAACCTACATAGTCCAAGTGCCTGCTAGGTAACCAATATAGTCCAAATGCCCGCTAGTTAACCTAGATAGATCAAGTGCTCGCTAGTTAACCTAGATAGTCCAAGCGCCTGTTAGTTAACCTAGATAGACCAAGTGCCCGCTAGGGAACCAATCTAGTCCACGTGCCCGATGGGGAACCTACATAGTCCAAGTGCCCGCTAGTTAACATAGATAGTCCAAGTTCCCGCTAGGTAACGTACATAGTCCAAGTGCCCGTTAGGTAACGTAGATAGTCCAAGTGCCCGCTAGGGAACGTACATAGTCCAAGTGTCCGCTAGGTAACCTAGATAGTCCAAGTGCCCACTAGTTAACCTACATAATCCAAGTGCCTGCTAGGTAACCTACATAGTCCAAGTGCCCACTAGTTAACCTACATAGTCCAGGTTCCCCCTAGGTAACCTAGATAGTCCAAGGGCCCAGTAGGTAACCTACATTGTCCTAGTGCCCCCGAGTTAACCTACATCCACCAAGTGCCCGATAGGGAACCTACATAGTCCAAGTGCCCGCTAGGTAACCTACATAGTCCAAATGCCCGCTAGTTAACCTACATAGTCCAAGTTCCCGCTTGGGAACCTACATAATCCAAGTGCCCGCTAGGGAACCTACATAGTCCAAGTGCCCGCTAGGTAACCTACATAGTCCAATTGCCCGCTAGTTAACCTACATAGTCCAAGTTCCCGCTTGGGAACCTACATAATCCAAGTGCCCGCTAGGGAACCTACATAGTCCAAGTGCCCATTAGGTAACCTACATAGTCCAAATGCCCGCTAGGGAACCCATATAGTCCAAGTGCCCGCTAGGGAACTTACATAGTCCAAGGACCCCGCTAGGGAACCTACATAGTCCAAGTGCCCGTTACGTAACCTAGATAATCCAACAGCCCGCTAGGTAACCTACATATTCCAAGAACCCGCTAGGTAACGTAGATAGTTCAAGTGCCAGCTAGGTAACCTAGATAGTCCAAGTGCCCACTAGGTAACCTACAAAGTCTAAGTGCCCCTAGGTAATCTATATAGTCCAAATGCCCGCTAGGGAGCCTACATAGTCCAAGTGCCCGTTAATTAACCTAGAAAGTCCAAGAGCCCGCTTGGTAACCTAGATAGTCCAACATCCCACGAGGTAACCTACATACTCCAAGAACCCGCTAGGTAACCTAGATAGTCCAAGGGCCCGCTAGGTAACTTACATAGTCCAAGTGCCCGCTAGGTAACCTAGATAGTCCAAGTGCCCGTTCGTTAACCTAGATAGTCCAATTGCCCGCTAGGTAACCTAGATTGTCCAAGTGTCCGCTAGGTTACCTACATAGTCCAAGTGCCCGCTAGTTAAACTAGATTGTCCAAGTGCTGCTAGGTAACCTACATAGTCCAAGTGTCCCCTAGTTAACCTACATAGTCCAAGTGCCCGCTAGTTAACATAGATAGTCCAAGTGCCCGCTAGGGAACGTACATAGTCCAATTGCCCGCTAGGTAACCTAGATAGTGCATGTGCCCGGTAGTTAACCTAGATAGATCAAGTGCTCGCTAGTTAACCTAGATAGTCCAAGCGCCTGTTAGTTAACCTAGATAGACCAAGTGCCCGCTAGGGAACCAATCTAGTCCACGTGCCCGATGGGGAACCTACATAGTCCAAGTGCCCGCTAGTTAACATAGATAGTCCAAGTGCCCGCTAGGTAACGTACATAGTCCAAGTGCCCGTTAGGTAACGTAGATAGTCCAAGTGCCCGCTAGGGAACGTACATAGTCCAAGTGTCCGCTAGGTAACCTAGATAGTCCAAGTGCCCACTAGTTAACCTACATAATCCAAGTGCCTGCTAGGTAACCTACATAGTCCAAGTGCCCACTAGTTAACCTACATAGTCCAGGTTCCCCCTAGGTAACCTAGATAGTCCAAGGGCCCAGTAGGTAACCTACATTGTCCTAGTGCCCCCGAGTTAACCTACATCCACCAAGTGCCCGATAGGGAACCTACATAGTCCAAGTGCCCGCTAGGTAACCTACATAGTCCAAATGCCCGCTAGTTAACCTACATAGTCCAAGTTCCCGCTTGGGAACCTACATAATCCAAGTGCCCGCTAGGGAACCTACATAGTCCAAGTGCCCGCTAGGTAACCTACATAGTCCAATTGCCCGCTAGTTAACCTACATAGTCCAAGTTCCCGCTTGGGAACCTACATAATCCAAGTGCCCGCTAGGGAACCTACATAGTCCAAGTGCCCATTAGGTAACCTACATAGTCCAAATGCCCGCTAGGGAACCCATATAGTCCAAGTGCCCGCTAGGGAACTTACATAGTCCAAGGACCCCGCTAGGGAACCTACATAGTCCAAGTGCCCGTTACGTAACCTAGATAATCCAACAGCCCGCTAGGTAACCTACATATTCCAAGAACCCGCTAGGTAACGTAGATAGTTCAAGTGCCAGCTAGGTAACCTAGATAGTCCAAGTGCCCACTAGGTAACCTACAAAGTCTAAGTGCCCCTAGGTAATCTATATAGTCCAAATGCCCGCTAGGGAGCCTACATAGTCCAAGTGCCCGTTAATTAACCTAGAAAGTCCAAGAGCCCGCTTGGTAACCTAGATAGTCCAACATCCCACGAGGTAACCTACATACTCCAAGAACCCGCTAGGTAACCTAGATAGTCCAAGGGCCCGCTAGGTAACTTACATAGTCCAAGTGCCCGCTAGGTAACCTAGATAGTCCAAGTGCCCGTTCGTTAACCTAGATAGTCCAATTGCCCGCTAGGTAACCTAGATTGTCCAAGTGTCCGCTAGGTTACCTACATAGTCCAAGTGCCCGCTAGTTAAACTAGATTGTCCAAGTGCTGCTAGGTAACCTACATAGTCCAAGTGCCCGCTAGTTAACATAGATAGTCCAAGTGCCCGCTAGGGAACGTACATAGTCCAATTGCCCGCTAGGTAACCTAGATAGTGCATGTGCCCGGTAGTTAACCTACATTGTCCAATTGCCCGCTAGGTAACCTAGATAGTCCAAGGGCCCGCTAGTTAACCTACATAGTCCAAGTGCCCGGTAGTTAACTTACATAGTTCAAGTGTCTGTAGGGAACATACAGAGTCCAAGTACCCCCTAGGGAACCTATGTAGTTCAAGTGCCCGCTAGGGAATCTACATAGTCCTAGGGCCTGCTAGTTAACGTAGATAGTCCAAGTGCCGCTAGTTAATCTACACTGTTCAAGGGCCCGCTAGTTAACCTACATAGTCCAAGTGCCCGCTCTGGAACATACATAGTCCAAGAGCCCGCTAGGGAATCTACATAGTCCAAGGGCCCGCTAGTTAACCTACATAGTCCAAGTACCCGCTAGTTAACCTAGATCGTCCAAGTACACGCTAGTTAACCTACATAGTCCAAGGGCCCGCTAGTTAACCTACATAGTCCAAGGGCCCGCTAGTTAACCTATATCGTCCAAGGGCCCGCTAGTTAACCTATATCGTCCATGGGCCCGCTAGTTAACCTAGATAGTCCAAGAGCCCTCTAGTTAACCTACATAGTCCAAGTGCCCGCTAGGTAACCTAGACAGTTCAAGTGACCACTAGATTACCTACATAGTCCAAGTGCCCGTTCGTTAACCTACATAGTCCAAGTGCCCGCTAGGTAACCAATATAGTCCAAAGGTCCGTTAGGGACCCTAATAGTCCAAATGCCCGCTAGTTAACCTAGATAGATCAAGTGCTCGCTAGTTAACCTAGATAGTCCAAGTGCCCGCTAGTTAACCTAGATAGACGAAGTGCCCGCTAGGGAACCAATCTAGTCCACGTGCCCGATAGGGAACATACATAGTCCAAGTGCCCGCTAGTTAACATAGATAGTCCAAGTGCCCGCTAGGTAACGTACATAGTCCAAGTGCCCGCTAGGAAACGTAGATAGTCCAAGTGCCCGCTAGGCAACGTACATAGTCCAAGTGCCCGCTAGGTAACCTAGATAGTCCAAGTGCCCACTAGTTAACCTACATAATCCAAGTGCCTGCTAGGTAACCTAGATAGTCCAAGTGCCCACTAGTTAACCTACGTAGTCCAGGTTCCCCCTATGTAACCTACATAGTCCAAGGGCCCAGTAGGTAATCTACATTGTCCTAGTGCCCCCGAGTTAACCTACTTCCTCCATGTGTCCGATAGGGAACCTACATAGTCCAAGTGCCCGCTAGGTAACCTACATAGTCCAAATGCCCGCTAGTTAAACTACATAGTCCAAGTGCCCGCTTGGGAACCTACATAATCCAAGTGCCCGCTAGGGAACCTACATAGTCCAACAGGTCGTTAGGTAACCTACATAGTCCAAATGCCCGCTAGGGAACCCACATAGTCCAAGTGCCCGCTAGGGAACTTACATAGTCCAAGGACCCCGCTAGGGAACCTACATAGTCCAAGTGCCCGTTAGGTAACCTAGATAGTCCAACAGCCCGCTAGGTAACCTACATATTCCAAGAACCCGCTAGGTAACGTAGATAGTTGAAGTGCCAGCTAGGTAACCTAGATAGTCCAAGTGCCCGCTAGGTAACCTACAAAGTCTAAGTGCCCCTAGGTAATCTATATAGTCCAAATGCCCGCTAGGGAGCCTACATAGTCCAAATGCCCGTTAGGTAACCTAGATAGTCCAAGGGCCCGCTAGGTAACCTACATAGTCCTAGTGACCCCTAGTTAACCTACATTCTCCACATACCCAATAGGGAACCTACATAGTCCAAGTGCCCGTTAGTTAACCTAGAAATTCCAAGTGCCCTCTTGGTAACCTAGATAGTCCAACATCCCACTAGGTAACCTATATACTCCAAGAACCCGCTAGGTAACGTAGATAGTTCAAGTACCATCTAGGTAACCTACATAGTCCAAGTGCCCGCTAAGTAACCTACAGAGTCTAAGTGCCCGCTAGCTTATCTATATAGTCCAAATGCCCGCTAGCGAACCTACATAATCCAAGTGCCCACTAGGTAACCCAGATAATCCAAGTGCCCGCTAGTTAACCTATATCGTCCAAGTGCCCGCTAGTTAACCTACATAATGCAAGAGCCCGCTAGTTAACCTAGATCGTGCAAGTGTCCGCTAGTTAACCTACATAGTTCAAGTGCCACTTAGCTAACCTAGATAGTCCAAGGGCCCGCTAGTTGACCTACATAGTCCAAGTGCCCGCTAGGTAACCTAGATAATCCAAGTGCCCGCTAGGGAACATTCATAGTCCAAGCGCCTGCTAGTCAACCTAGATAGTCCTAGTGCCCGTTAGTTAACCTAGATAATCCAAGTGCCCACTAGGGGACGTACTTAGTCCAAGTGCCCGTTAGCTAACCTAGATAGTCCAAGTGCCCGCTGGTTAACATTGATCATCCAAGTGCCCGCTATTTATCCTAGATAGTCCAAGTGCACGCTAGTTAACCTAGATAGTCCAAGTGCCCTCTAGTTAACCTAGATCGTTCAAGTGCCCGCTAGTTAACCTACATAGACCAAGGACCCGCTAGTTGACCTAGATAGTCCAAGTGTCCGCTAGTTAACCTAGATAGTCCAAGTGCCCGCTAGGTAACCTAAGTAGTCCAAATGTCCAATAGGGATCCTACATAGTCCAAGTGCCCGCTAGGTAACCTGCATAGCCCAAGTGCCCGTTCGTTAACCTAGATTGTCCAAGTGCTCGCTAGGTAACTTACAATGTCCAAGTGCCCGCTAGTTTACCTATATAGTCCAAGTGCCTGTTCGTTAACCTAGATAGTCCAAGTGCCCGCTAGGAAACCTACATAGTCCAAAGGCCCGCTAGGTAACCTTGATAGTCCAAGTGCCCTCTAGGTAACCTAGAGTCCAAGTACTCGCTAGTTAACCTACATAGTCCATGTGCCTGCTAGGTAAACTAGATAGTCCAAGTGCCCGCTAAGGAAGCTACAGAGTCCAAGTGCACGCTAGTTAACCAAGATAGTCCAAGTGCCCGCTAGGTAACCTACATAGTGCAAGTGTCCCCTAGTTAACCTACGTAGTCCAAGTGCCCGCTAGTTAACATAGATAGTCCAAGTGCCCGCTAGGGAACGTACATAGTCCAAGTGCCCGCCAGGTAACCTAGATAGTGCAAGTGCCCTGTAGTTAACCTACGTAGTCCAAGTGCCCTCTAGGTAACCTAGATAGTCCAAGGGCCCGCTAGTTAACCTACATAATCCAAGTGCCTGGTGGTTAACTTACATCGTTCAAGTGTCCATAGGGAACATACATAGTCCAAGTGCCCGCTTGGGAACCTACATAGTCCAAGTGCCCGTTAGGTAACCTAGATAGTCCAAATGCCCGCTAGGGAACACAGAAAGTCCAAGTGCCCGCTAGGGAACTTACATAGTCCAAGGGCCCGCTAGGGAACCTACATAGTCCAAGTGCCCGTTAGTTAACCTAGATAGTCCAAGTGCCCGCTAGGTAACCTAGATAGTCAAACAGCCCGCTAGGTAACCTAGATAGTCCAAGGGCCCGCTAGTTAACCTACATAGTCCAAGTGCCTGATAGTCAACTTACATAGTTCAAGTGTCCTTAGGGAACATACATAGTCGAAGTGCCCGCTAGAGAACCTATATAGTCCAAGTGCCCGTTAGGTAACGTAGATAGTCCAAATGCCCGCTAGGGAACCCACATAGTCCAAGTGCCCGTTAGGGAACTTACATAGTCCAAGGGCCCACTAGGGAACCTACATAGTCCAAGTGCCCGTTAGTTAACCTAGATAGTCCAAGTGCCGGCTAGGTAACCTAGATAGTCAAACAGCCCGCTAGGTAACCTAGATAGTCCAAGTGCCCGCTAGGTAACCTAAGTAGTCCAAATGTCCGATAAGGATTCTACAAAGTCCAAGTGCCCGCTAGGTAACATACATAGGCCAAGTGCCCGTTCGTTAACCTAGATAGTCCAAGTGCCCGCTAGGTAACCTAGACTGTTGAAGTGACCGCTAGGTGACCTAGATAGGGCAAGTGCCCACTAGGTAACCTACATAGTCCAAGTGCCCGCTATGTAACCTAGATAGTCAAAGTGCCCGTTAGGTAACCTATATAGTCCATGTGCCCGCTAGGTAACTTACATTGTCCAAGTTCCCGCTAGGTAACCGAGGTAGTCCAAGTGCCCATTACCTAACCTAGATAGTCCAAGTGCCCGGTAAGCAACCTACATAGACCAAGTGCCCGTTCGTTAACCTAGAAGTCCAAGTGCCCGTTCGTTATCCTAGATAGTCCAAGTGCCCGCTAGGTAACCTATATAGTCCAAGTGCCCGCTAGGTAAACTATATAGTCCAAGTGACCGCTAGGTAACCTAGATAGTCCAAGTGCCTGGTAGTTAATTTACATAGTTCAAGTGTCCGTAGGGAACATACATAGTGCAAGTGCCCGCTAGGGAACTTATATAGTCCAAGTGCCCGTTAGGTAACCTAGATAGTCCAAATGCCCGCATGGGAACCCACATAGTCCAAGTGCCCACTAGGGAACTTACATAGTCCAAGGGCCCGTTAGTTAACCTAGATAGGCCAAGTGCCCGCTTGGTAACCTAGATAGTCCAACAGCCCGCTAAGTAACCTACATACTCCAAGAACCCGCTAGGTAACCTAGATAGTCCAAGTGCCCGCTAGGTAACCTACAGTGTCTAAGTTCCCGCTAGGTTATCTATATAGTCCAAATGCCCGCTAGGGAACCCACATAGTCCAAGTGCCCGCTAGGTAACCTAGATAATCCAAGTGTCCGCTTGTTAACCTATATCGTCCAAGTGCCCGCTAGTTAACCTAGATCGTCCAAGTGCCCGCTAGTTAACCTACATAGTCAATGGGCCCGCTAGTTTACCTACATAGTGCAAGAGCCCGCTAGTTAACCTAGATCGTGCAAGTGACCGCTAGTTAACCTACATAGTCCAAGTGCCAGTTAGCTAACCTAGATAGTCCAAGAGCACGCTAGTTGACCTACATAGTCCAAGTGCCCTCTAGGTAACCTAGATAATCCAATTGCCCGCTAGGGAACATTCATAGTCCAAGTGCCCGCTAGTTAACCTAGATAGTCCTAGTGCCCGTTAGTTATTCTAGATAGTCCATGTGGCCACTAGGGGACGTACTTAGTCCAAGTGCCCGTTCGCTA
Source organism: Tenrec ecaudatus (assembly GCF_050624435.1). NCBI lineage: Eukaryota > Metazoa > Chordata > Mammalia > Afrosoricida > Tenrecidae > Tenrec > Tenrec ecaudatus. The sequence goes on from NW_027457673.1 coordinate 340,415, forward strand.
ACCTAGATGGTCCAAGTGCCCGCTAGTTAACAATGATCATCCAAGTGCCCTCTAGTTAACCTAGATCATCCAAGTGCCCGCTAGTTAACCCACATAGTCCAAGGTCCCGCTAGTTGACCTACGTGTTCCAAGATCCGCTGGTTAACCTAGATAGTCCAAGTGCTCGCTGGTTAACCTACATAGTACCTCGGCCCGCTAGTTGACATAGATAGTTCAAGTGCCCTCTAGTTAACCTAGGTAGTCCAAGTGCCCGCTAGGTAACCTAAGTAGTCCAAATGTCCGATACGGATCCTACATAGTCCAAGTACCCGCTAGGTAACCTACATAGTCCAAGTGCCCGTTCGTTAACCTAGATAGTCCAAGTGCCCGCTAGGTAACCTAGACTGTGGAAGTGACCGCTAGGTAACCTAGATAGTCAAAGTGCCCGTTAGGTAACCTAAATAGTCCAAGTGCCCGCTAGGTAACTTACATTGTCCAAGTTCCCGCTAGGTAACCTAGATAGTCCAAGTGCCCATTACCTAACCTAGATAGTCCAAGTGCCCGGTAAGCAACCTACATAGACCAAGTGCCCGTTCGTTAACCTAGAAGTCTAAGTGCCCGTTCATTAACCTAGAGAGTCCAAGTGCCCACTAGGTAACCTACATAGTCCAAGTGCCCGCTAGGTAACCTATATAGTCCTAGTGCCCGCTAGGTAACCTAGATTGTCCAAGGGCCCGCTAATTAACTTAGATAGTCCAAGTGCCCGCTAGTTAACCTACATACCAAGTGCCCGCTAGGTAACCTAGATAGTCCAAGGGCACGCTAGTAAACCTAGATAGTCCAAGTGCCCGCTAGTGACCTAGATAGTCCAAGTGCCTGCTAGGTAACCTACATAGTGCAAGTGTCCGCTAGTTAACCTACATATTCCAAGTGCCCGCTAGTTAACATAGATAGTCCAAGTGCCCGCTAGGGAACGTACATAGTCCAAGTGCCCGCTAGTTAACCTACATAGTCAATGGGCCCGCTAGTTAACCTACATAGTGCAAGAGCCCGCTAGTTAACCTAGATCGTGCAAATGTCCGCTAGTTAACCTACATAGTCCAAGTGCCAGTTAGCTAACCTAGATAGTCCAAGGGCCCGCTAGTTGACCTACATAGTCCAAGTGCATGCAAGGTAACCTAGATAATCCAATTGCCCGCTAGGGAACATTCATAGTCCAAGTGCCAGCTAGGTAACCTAGATAGTCCAAGTGCCCGCTAGTTAACATAGATAGTCCTAGTGCCCGTTAGTTAATCTAGATAGTCCATGTGCCCACTAGGGGACATACATAGTCCAAGTGCCCGTTAGCTAACCTAGATAGTCCAAGTGCCCGCTAGTTAACATTGATCATCCAAGTGCCCTCTAGTTAACCTAGATCGTCCAAGTGCCCGCTAGTTAACCTACATAGTCCAAGGGCCCGCTGGTTGACCTACGTAGTCCAAGGTCCGCTAGTTAACCTAGATAGTCCAAGTGCTCGCTAGTTAACCTACATAGTACCTGGGCCCGCTAGTTGATCTAGATAGTCCAAGTGCCCTCTAGTTAACCTAGATAGTCCAAGTGCCCTCTAGGTAACCTAAGTAGTCCAAATGTCCGATAGGGATTCTACATAGTCCAAGTGCCCGCTAGGTAACATACATAGGCCAAGTGCCCGTTCGTTAACCTAGATAGTCCAAGTGCCCGCAAGTTAACCTAGACTGTCGAAGTGACCGCTAGGTAACCTAGATAGTCCAAGTGCCCGCTAGGTAACCTACATAGTCCAAGTGCCCGCTATGTAACCTAGATAGTCAAAGTGCCCGTTAGGTAACCTAGATAGTCCATGTGCCCGCTAGGTAACTTACATTGTCCAAGTTCCCGCTAGGTAACCTAGATAGTCCAAGGGCCCATTACCTAACCTAGATAGTCCAAGTGCCCGGTAAGCAACCTACATAGACCTAGTGCCCGTTCGTTAACCTAGAAGTCCAAGTGCCCGTTCGTTAACCTAGATAGTCCAAGTGCCCACAAGGTAACCTACATAGTCCAAGTGCCCGCTAGGTAACCTATATAGTCCAAGTGCCCGCTAGGTAACCTAGATAGTTAAGGGCCCGCTAGTTAACCTACATTCTCCAAGTGCCCGATAGGGAACCTACAGAGTTCAAGTCCCCGTTAGTTAACCTAGAAAGTCCAAGTGCCCGATGGTAACCTAGACTGTCCAATTGTCCGCTAGGTTACCTACATAGTCCAAGTGTACATTCGTTAACCTAGATAGTCCAAGTGCCCGCTAGGTAACCTACATAGTCCAAGGGTCCGCTAGGTAACCTATATAGTCCAAGTGCCGTTAGTTAACCTACATAGTCCAAGTGCCCGCTAGGGAACATTCATAGTCCATGTGCCCGCTAGTTAACCTAGATATTCCTAGTGCCCGTTAGTTAACCTAGATAGTCCAAGTGCCCACTAGGGGACGTACTTAGTCCAAGTGCCCGTTAGCTAACCTAGATAGTCCAAGTGCCCGCTGTTTAACATTGATCATCCAAGTGCCCGCTATTTATCCTAGATAGTCCAAGTGCATGCTAGTTAACCTAGATAGTCCAAGTGCCCTCTAGTTAACTTAGATCGTTCAAGTGCCCGCTAGTTAACCTACATAGACCAAGGGCCCGCTAGTTGACCTAGATAGTCCAAGTGCCCGCTAGTTAACCTAGATAATCCAAGTGCCCGCTAGGTAACCTAAGTAGTCCAAATGTCCGATAGGGATCCTACATAGTCCAAGTGCCCGCTAGGTAACCTGCATAGTCCAAGTGCCCGTTCGTTAACCTAGATAGTCCATGTGCCCGCTAGGTAACCTAGACTGTCTAAGTGCCCGCTAGGTTACCTATATAGTCCAAGTGCCTGTTCGTTAACCTACATAGTCCAAGTGCCCGCTAGGAAACCTACATAGTCCAAGGGCCTGCTAGGTAACCTAGATAGTCCAAGTGCCCTCTAGGTAACCTAGAGTCCAAGTACTCGCTAGTTAACCTACATAGTCCATGTGCCTGCTAGGTAAACTAGATAGTCCAGTGCCCGCTAAGGAAGCTACATAGTCCAAGTGCACGCTAGTTAACCAAGATAGTCCAAGTGCCCGCTAGGTAACCTACATAGTGCAAGTGTCCCCTAGATAACCTACATAGTCCAAGTGCCCGCTAGTTAACATAGATAGTCCAAGTGCCCGCTAAGGAACGTACATAGTCCAAGTGCCCGCCAGGTAACCTAGATAGTGCAAGTGCCCGCTAGGTAACCTACGTAGTCCAAGTGCCCTCTAGGTAACCTAGATAGTCCAAGGGCCCGCTAGTTAACCTACATAATCCAAGTGCCTTGTGGTTAACTTACATAGTTCAAGTGTCCATAGGGAACATACATAGTCCAAGTGCCCGCTTGGGAACCTACATAGTCCATGTGCCCGTTAGGTAACCCAGATAGTCCAAATGCCAGCTAGAGAACACACATAGTCCAAGTGCCCGCTAGGGAACTTACATAGTCCAAGGGCCCGCTAGGGAACCTACATAGTCCAAGTGCCCGTTAGTTAACCTAGATAGTCCAAGTGCCCGCTAGGTAACCTAGATAGTCAAACAGCCCGCTAGGTAACCTAGATAGTCCAAGGGCCCGCTAGTTAACCTACATAGTCCAAGTGCCTGGTAGTTAACTTACATAGTTCAAGTGTCCGTAGGGAACATACATAGTCCATGTGCCCGCTAGGGAACCTCTATATTCAAAGTGCCCATTAGGTAACCTAGATAGTCCAAATGCCCGCTAGGGAACACACATAGTCCAAGTGCCCGCTGGGGAACTTATATAGTCCAAGAGCCCGCTAGGGAACCTACATAGTCCAAGTGCCCGTTAGTTAACCTAGATAGTCCAAGTGCCCGCTAGTTAACCTACATAGTGCAAGAGCCCGCTAGTTAACCTAGATCGTGCAAGTGTCCGCTAGTTTACCTACATAGTTCAAGTGCCACTTAGCTAACCTAGATAGTATAAGGGCCCGCTAGTTGACCTACATAGTCCAAGTCCCCACTAGGTAACCTAGATAATCCAAGTGCCCGCTAGGGAACATTCATAGTCCAAGTGCCCGCTAGTTAACCTAGATAGTCCTAGTGCCCGTTAGTTAACCTAGATAGTCCAAGTGCCCACTAGGGGACGTACTTAGTCCAAGTGCTCGTTAGCTAACCTAGATAGTCCAAGTGCCCGCTGGTTAACATTGATCATCCAAGTGCCCGCTATTTATCCTAGATAGTCCAAGTGCACACTAGTTAACCTAGATAGTCCAAGTGCCCTCTAGTTAACTTAGATCATTCAAGTGCCCGCTAGTTAACCTACATAGACCAAGGGCCCGCTAGTTGACCTAGATAGTCCAAGTGCCCGCTAGTTAACCTAGATAATCCAAGTGCCCGCTAGGTAACCTAAGTAGTCCAAATGTCCGATAGGGATCCTACATAGTCCAAGTGCCCGCTAGGTAACCTGCATAGTCCAAGTGCCCGTTCGTTAACATAGATAGTCCAAGTGCCCGCTAGGTAACCTAGACTGTCCAAGTGCCCGCTAGGTTACCTATATAGTCCAAGTGCCTGTTCGTTAACCTAGATAGTCCAAGTGCCCGCTAGGAAACCTACAATGTCCAAGGGCCCGCTAGGTAACCTAGATAGTCCAAGTGCCCTCTAGGTAACCTAGAGTCCAAGTACTCGCTAGATAACCTACATAGTCCATGTGCCTGCTAGGTAAACTAGATAGTCAAAGCGCCCGCTAAGGAAGCTACAGAGTCCAAGTGCACGCTAGTTAACCAAGATAGTCCAAGTGCCCGCTAGGTAACCTACATAGTGCAAGTGTCCCCTAGATAACCTACATAGTCCAAGTGCCCGCTAGTTAACATAGATTGTCCAAGTGCCCGCTAGGGAACGTACATAGTCCAAGTGCCCGCCAGGTAACCTAGATAGTGCAAGTGCCCTGTAGTTAACCTACGTAGTCCAAGTGCCCTCTAGGTAACCTAGATAGTCCAAGGGCCCGCTAGTTAACCTACATAATCCAAGTGCCTGGTGGTTAACTTACATAGTTCAAGTGTCCATAGGGAACATACATAGTCCAAGTGCCCGCTTGGGAACCTACATAGTCCAAGTGCCCGTTAGGTAACCTAGATAGTCCAAATGCCCGCTAGGGAACACACATAGTCAAAGTGCCCTCTAGGGAACTTACATAGTCCAAGGGCCCGCTAGGGAACCTACATAGTCCAAGTGCCCGTTAGTTAACCTAGACAGTCCAAGTGCCCGCTAGGTAACCTAGATAGTCAAACAGCCCGCTAGGTAACCTAGATAGTCCAAGGGCCCGCTAGTTAACCTACATAGTCCAAGTGCCTGGTAGTTAACTTACATAGTTCAAGTGTCCGTAGGGAACATACATAGTCCAAGTGCCCGCTAGGGAACCTATATAGTCCAAGTGCCCGTTAGGTAACCTAGATAGTCCAAATGCCCGCTAGGGAACACACATAGTCCAAGTGCCCGCTAGGGAACCTACATAGTCCAAGTGCCCGTTAGTTAACCTAGATAATCCAAGTGCCCGCTTGGTAACCTAGATAGTCGAACAGCCCGCTAAGTAACCTACATTCTCCAAGAACCCGCTAGGTAACGTAGATAGTTCAAGTGCCAGCTAGGTAACCTAGATAGTCCAAGTGCCCGCTATGTAACCTACAGAGTCTAAGTTCCCGCTAGGTTATCTATATAGTCCTAATGCCCGCTAGGGAACCTACAGAGTCCAAGTGCCCGCTAGGTAACCTAGATAATCCAAGTGTCCGCTAGTTAACCTATATCGTCCCAGTGCCCGCTAGTTAACATAGATCGTCCAAGTGCCCGCTAGTTAACCTATATAGTCAATGGGCACGCTAGTTTACATACATAGTACAAGAGCCCGCTAGTTAACCTAGATCGTGCAAGTGACCGCTAGTTAACCTACATAGTACCTGGGCCCGCTAGTTGACCTAGATAGTCCAAGTGCCCTCTAGTTAACCTAGATAGTCCAAGTGCCCGCTAGGTAACCTAAGTAGTCCAAATGTCCGATACGGATCCTACATAGTCCAAGTGCCCTCTAGGTAACCTACATAGTCCAAGTGCCCGTTCGTTAACCTAGATAGTCCAAGTGCCCGCTAGGTAACCTAGACTGTGGGAGTGACCGCTAGGTAACCTAGATAGTCCAAGTGCCCGCTAGGTAACCTACATAGTCCAAGTGCCCGCTATGTAACCTAGATAGTCAAAGTGCCCTTTAGGTAACCTAGATAGTCCAAGTGCCCGCTAGGTAACTTACATTGTCCAAGTTCCCGCTAGGTAACCTAGATAGTCCAAGTTCCCATTACCTAACCTAGATAGTCCAAGTGCCCGGTAAGCAACCTACATAGACCAAGTGCCCGTTCGTTAAACTAGAAGTCTAAGTGCCCGTTCGTTAACCTAGAGAGTCCAAGTGCCCACTAGTTAACCTACATAGTCCAAGTACCCGCTAGGTAACCTATATAGTCCTAGTGCCCGCTAGGTAAACTAGATAGTCCAAGGGCCCGCTAGGTAACCTAGATAGTCCAAGGGCACGCTAGTTAACCTACATAGTCCAAGAGCCCGCTAAGGAAACTACATAGTCCAAGTGCACGCTAGTAAACCTAGATAGTCCAAGTGCCCGCTAGTGACCGACATAGTCCAAGTGCCTGCTAGGTAACCTACATAGTGCAAGTGTCCGCTAGTTAACCTACAAGTACCCGCTAGGTAACCTATATAGTCCTAGTGCCCGCTAGGTGAACTAGTTGTCCAAGGGCCCGCTAGGTAACCTAGATAGTCCAAGGGCACGCTAGTTAACCTACATAGTCCAAGTGCCCGCTAAGGAAACTACATAGTCCAAGTGCACGCTAGTAAACCTAGATAGTCCAAGTGCCCGCTAGTGACCTAGATAGTCCAAGTGCCTGCTAGGTAACCTACATAGTGCAAGTGTCCGCTAGTTAACCTACATATTCCAAGTGCCCGCTAGTTAACATAGATAGTCCAAGTTCCCACTAGGGAACGTACATAGTCCAAGTGCCCGCTAGTTAACCTACATAGTCAATGGGCCCGCTAGTTAACCTACATAGTGCAAGAGCCCGCTAGTTAACCTAGATCGTGCAAATGTCCGCTACTTAACCTACATAGTCCAAGTGCCAGTTAGCTAACCTAGATAGTCCAAGGGCCCGCTAGTTGACCTACATAGTCCAAGTGCCCGCTATGTGACCTAGATAATCCAATTGCCCGCTAGGGAACATTCAAGTCCTAGTGCCAGCTAGGTAACCTAGATAGTCCAAGTGCCCGCTAGGTAACATAGATAGTCCTAGTGCCCGTTAGTTAGTCTAGATAGTCCATGTGCCCACTAGGGGACTTACTTTGTCCAAGTGCCTGTTAGCTAACCTAGATAGTCCAAGTGCCCGCTAGTTAACATTGATCATCCAAGTGCCCTCTAGTTAACCTAGATCGTCCAAGTGCCCGCTAGTTAACCTACATAGTCCAAGGGCCCGCTGGTTGACCTACGTAGTCCAAGGTCCGCTAGTTAACCTAGATAGTCCAAATGCTCGCTAGTTAACCTACATAGTACCTGGGCCCGCTAGTTGACCTAGATACTCCAAGTGCCCTCTAGTTAACCTAGATAGTCCAAGTGCCCGCTAGGTAACCTAAGTAGTCCAAATGTCCGATAAGGATTCTACATAGTCCAAGTGACCGCTAGGTAACATACATAGGCCAAGTGCTCGTTCGTTAACCTAGATAGTCCAAGTGCCCGCTAGGTAACCTAGACTGTCGAAGTGACCGCTAGGTAACCTAGATAGTCCAAGTGTCCGCTAGGTAACCTACATAGTCCAAGTGCCCGCTATGTAACCTAGATAGTCAAAGTGCCCGTTAGGTAACCTAGATAGTCCATGTGCCCGCTAGGTAACTTACATTGTCCAAGTTCCCGCTAGGTAACCTAGATAGTCCAAGTGCCCATTACCTAACCTAGATAGTCCAAGTGCCCGGTAAGCAACCTACATAGACCAAGTGCCCGTTCGTTAACCTAGAAGTCCAAGTGCCCGTTCGTTAACCTAGATAGTCCAAGTGCCCACTAGGTAACCTACATAGTCCAAGTGCCCGCTAGGTAACCTATATAGTCCAAGTGCCCGCTAGGTAACCTAGATAGTCCAAGGGCCCGCTAGTTAACCTACATTCTCCAAGTGCCCGATAGGGAACCTAGAGAGTTCAAGTCCCCGTTAGTTAACCTAGAAAGTCCAAGTGCCCGATGGTAACCTAGACTGTCCAATTGTCCGCTAGGTTACCTACATAGTCCAAGTGTACGTTCGTTAACCTAGATAGTCCAAGTGCCCGCTAGGTAACCTACATAGTCCAAGGGTCCTCTAGGTAACCTATATAGTCCAAGTGCCCGTTAGTTAACCTACATAGTCCAAGTGCCCGCTAAGAAACCTATATGGTCCAAGTGTCCGTTAGGCAACCTAGATAGTCCAAGTGCCCGCGAGGTAAACTACATAGTCCAAGTTCCCGCTAGGTAACCTAGATAGTCAAAGTGCCCGTTACCTAACCTAGATAGTCCAATTGCCCGCTATGCAACATACATAGTCCAAGTGCCCGTTCGTTAACCTAGAAGTCCAAGAACCCGCTAGGTAACCTAGACTGTCCAAGTTCCCGCTAGGTTACCTACATAGTCCAAATGCCCGTTCGGTAACCTAGATAGTCCAAGGGCCCGCTATGTAACCTACATAGTCCTAGTGCCCCCTAGTTAACCTACATTCTCCAAGTGCCCGATAGGGAACCTACATAGTCCAAGTGCCCGTTAGTTAACCTAGAAAGTCCAAGTGCCCGCTTGGTAACCTAGATAGTCCAACATCCCACTAGGTAACCTACATACTCCAAGAACCCGCTAGATAACGTAGATAGTTCAAGTACCATCTAGGTAACCTAGATAGTCCAAGTGCCCGCTAGGTAACCTACAGAGTCTAAGTGCCCGCTAGCTTATCTATATAGTCCAAATGCCCGCTAGGGAACCTACATAATCCAAGTGCCCGCTAGGTAAACCAGATAATCCAAGTGCCCGCTAGTTAACCTATATCGTCCAAGTGCCCGCTAGTTAACCTACATAATGCAAGAGCCCGCTAGTTAACCTAGATCGTGCAAGTGTCCGCTAGTTAACCTACATAGTTCAAGTGCCACTTAGCTAACCTAGCTAGTCCAAGGGCCCGGTAGTTGACCTACATAGTCCAAGTGCCCGCTAGGGAACATTCATAGTCCAAGTGCCCGCTAGTTAACCTAGATAGTCCTAGTGCCCGTTAGTTAACCTAGATAGTCCAAGTGCCCACTAGGGGACGTACTTAGTCCAAGTGCCCGTTAGCTAACCTAGATAGTCCAAGTGCCCGCTGCTTAACATTGATCATCCAAGTGCCCGCTATTTATCCTAGATAGTCCAAGTGCACGCTAGTTAACCTAGATAGTCCAAGTGCCCGCTAGTTAACTTAGATCGTTCAAGTGCCCGCTAGTTAACCTACATAGACCAAGGGCCCGCTAGTGGACCTAGATAGTCCAAGTGCCCGCTAGTTAACATAGATAGTCCAGGTGCCCGCGAGGTAAACTAAGTAGTCCAAATGTCCAATAGGGATCCTACATAGTCCAAGTGCCCGCTAGGTAACCTGCATAGTCCAAGTGCCCATTCGTTAACCTAGATATTCCAAGTGCCCGCTAGGTAACCTAGACTGTCCAAGTGCCCGCTAGGTTACCTATATAGTCCAAGTGCCTGTTCATTAACCTAGATAGTCCAAGGGCCCGCTAGGAAACCTACATAGTCCAAGGGCCTGCTAGGTAACCTAGATAGTCCAAGTGCCCTCTAGGTAACCTAGAGTCCAAGTACTCGCTAGTTAACCTACATAGTCCATGTGCCTGCTAGGTAAACTAGATAGTCCAAGTGCCCGCTAAGGAAGCTACATAGTCCAAGTGCACGCTAGTTAACCAAGATAGTCCAAGTGCCCGCTAGGTAACCTACATAGTGCAAGTGTCCCCTAGTTAACCTACATAGTCCAAGTGCCCGCTAGTTAACATAGATAGTCCAAGTGCCCGCTAGGGAACGTACATAGTCCAAGTGCCCGCCAGGTAACCTAGATAGTCCAAGGGCCCGCTAGTTAACCTACATAATCCAAGTGCCTGGTGGTTAACTTACATAGTTCAGGTGTCCATAGGGAACATACATAGTCCAAGTGCCCGCTTGGGAACCTACTTAGTCCTAGTGCCCGTTAGGTAACCTAGATAGTCCAAATGCCAGCTAGGGAACACACATAGTCCAAGTGCCCGCTAGGGAACTTACATAGTCCAAGGGCCCGCTAGGGAACCTACATAGTCCAAGTGCCCGTTAGTTAACCTAGATAGTCCAAGTGCCCGCTAGGTAACCTACATAGTCAAACAGCCCGCTAGGTAACCTAGATAGTCCAAGGGCCCGCTAGTTAACCTACATAGTCCAAGTGCCTGGTAGTTAACTTCCATAATTCAAGTGTCCGTAGGGAACATACATAGTCCAAGTGCCCGCTAGGGAACCTATATAGTCCAAGTGCCCACTAGGTAACCTAGATAGTCAAACAGCCCGCTAGGTAACCTAGATAGTCCAAGGGCCCGCTAGTTAACCTACATAATCCAAGTGCCTGGTGGTTAACTTACATAGTTCAAGTGTCCATAGGGAACATACATAGTCCAAGTGCCCGCTTGGGAACCTACATAGTCCAAGTGCCCGTTAGGTAACCTAGATAGTGCAAATGCCAGCTAGGGAACACACATAGTCCAAGTGCCCGTTAGGGAACTTACATAGTCCAAGGGCCCGCTAGGGAACCTACATAGTCCAAGTGCCCGTTAGTTAACCTAGATAGTCCAAGTGCCCGCTTGGTAACCTAGATAGTCCAACAGCCCGCTAAGTAACCTACATTCTCCAAGAACCCGCTAGGTAACGTAGATAGTTCAAGTGCCACCTAGGTAACCTAGATAGTCCAAGTGCCCGCTAGGTAACCCACAGAGTCTAAGTTCCCGCTAGGTTATCTATATAGTCCAAATGCCCGCTAGGGAACAAACATAGTCCAAGTGCCCGCTAGGTAACCTAGATAATCCAAGTGTCCGCTAGTTAACCTATATCGTCCCAGTGACCGCTAGTTAACCTAGATCGTCCAAGTGCCCGCTAGTTAACCTACATAGTCAATGGGCCCGCTAGTTGACCTAGATAGTCCAAGTGCCCTCTAGTTAACCTAGATAGTCCAAGTGCCCGCTAGGTAACCTAAGTAGTCCAAATGTCCGATACGGATCCTACATAGTCCAAGTGCCCGTTTGTTAACCTAGATAGTCCAAGTGCCCGCTAGGTAACCTAGACTGTGGAAGTGACCGCTAGGTAACCTAGATAGTCCAAGTGCCCGCTAGGTAACCTACAAAGTCCAAGTGCCCGCTATGTAACCTAGATAGTCAAAGTGCCCGTTAGGTAACCTAGATAGTCCAAGTGCCCGCTAGGTAACTTACATTGTCCAAGTTCCCGCTAGGTAACCTAGATAGTCCAAGTTCCCATTACCTAACCTAGATAGTCCAAGTGCCCGGTAAGCAACCTACATAGACCAAGTGCCCGTTCGTTAACCTAGAAGTCTAAGTGCCCGTTCGTTAACCTAGAGAGTCCAAGTGCCCACTAGGTAACCTACATAGTCCAAGGGCCCGCTAGTTAACATAGATAGTCCAAGTGCCCGCTAGTTAACCTACATACCAAGTGCCCGCTACGTAACCTAGATAGTCCAAGGGCACGCTAGTTAACCTACATAGTCCAAGTGCCCGCTAAGGAACCTACATAGTCCAAGTGCACGCTAGTTAACCTAGATAGTCCAAGTGCCCGCTAGTTAACCTAGATAGTCCAAGTGCCTGCTAGGTAACCTACATAGTGCAAGTGTCCGCTAGTTAACCTACATATTCCAAGTGCCCGCTAGTTAACATAGATAGTCCAAGTGCCCGCTAGGGAAAGTACATAGTCCAAGTGCCCCCTAGTTAACCAACATAGTCAATGGGCCCGAGAGTTAACCTACATAGTGCAAGAGCCCGCTAGTTAACCTAGATCGTGCAAATGTCCGCTAGTTAACCTACATAGTCCAAGTGTCTGTTAGCTAATCTAGATAGTCCAAGGGCCCGCTAGTTGACCTACATAGTCCAAGTTCCCGCTAGGTAACCTAGATAATCCAGTTGCCCGCTATGGAACATTCATAGTCCAAGTGCCAGCTAGGTAACCTAGATAGTCCAAGTGCCCGCTAGTTAGCATAGATAGTCCTAGTGCCCGTTAGTTAATCTAGATAGTCCATGTGCCCACTAGGGGACTTACTTAGTCCAAGTGCCCGTTAGCTAACCCAGATAGTCCAAGTGCCCGCTAGTTAACATTGATCATCCAAGTGCCCTCTAGTTAACCTAGATCGTCCAAGTGCCCGCTAGTTAACCTACATAGTCCCAGGGCCCGCTAGTTGACCTACGTAGTCAAGGTCCGCTAGTTAACCTAGATAGTCCAAGTGCTCGCTAGTTAACCTACATAGTACCTGGGCCCGCTAGTTGACCTTGATAGTCCAAGTGCCCTCTAGTTAACCTAGATAGTCCAAGTGCCCGCTAGGTAACCTAAGTAGTCCAAATGTCCGATAAGGATTCTACATAGTCCAAGTGCCCGCTAGGTAACATACATAGGCCAAGTGCCCGTTCGTTAACCTAGGTAGTCCAAGTGCCCGCTAGGTAACCTAGCCTGTCGAAGTGACCGCTAGGTAACCTAGATAGTCCAAGCACCCGCTAGGTAACCCACATAGTCCAAGTGCCCGCTATGTAACCTAGATAGTCAAAGTGCCCGTTAGGTAACCTAGATAGTCCATGTGCCCGCTAGGTAACTTACATTGTCCAAGTTCCCGCTAGGTAACCTAGATAGTCCAAGTGCCCATTACCTAACCTAGATAGTCCAAGTGCCCGGTAAGCAACCTACATAGACCAAGTGCCCGTTCGTTAACCTAGAAGTCCAAGGGCCCGTTCGTTAACCTAGATAGTCCAAGTGCCCACTAGGTAACCTACATAGTCCAAGTGCCCGCTAGGTAACCTATATAGTCCAAGTGCCTGCTAGGTAACCTAGATAGTCCAAGGGCCCGCTAGTTAACCTACATTCTCCAAGTGCCTGAGAGGGATCCTACATAGTCCAAGTCCCCGTTAGTTAACCTAGAAAGTCCAAGTGCCCGATGGTAACCTAGACTGTCCAATTGTCCGCTAGGTTACCTTCATAGTCCAAGTGTACGTTCGTTAACCTAGATATTCCAAGGGCCCGCTAGGTAACCTACATAGTCCAAGGGTCCGCTAGGTAACCTATATAGTACAAGTGCCCGTTAGTTAACCTACATAGTCCAAGTGCCCGCTAAGAAACCTATATGGTCCAAGTGTCCGTTAGGTAACCTAGATGGTCCAAGTGCCCGCTAGGTAAACTACATAGTCCAAGTTCCCGCTAGGTAACCTAGATAGTCCAAGTGCCCGTTACCTAACCTAGATAGTCCAATTGCCCGCTATGCAACATACATAGTCCAAGTGCCCGTTCGTTAACCTAGAAGTCCAAGAACCCGCTAGGTAACCTACATAGTCCTAGTGCCCCCTAGTTAACCTACATTCTCCAAGTGCCCGATAGGGAACCTACATAGTCCAAGTGCCAGTTAGTTAACCTAGAAAGTCCAAGTGCCCGCTTGGTAACCTAGATAGTCCAACATCCCACTAGGTAACCTACATACTCCAAGAACCCGCTAGGTAACGTAGATAGTTCAAGTACCATCTAGGTAACCTAGATAGTCCAAGTGCCCGCTAGGTAACCTACAGAGTCTAAGTGCCCGCTAGCTTATCTATATAGTCCAAGTGCCCGCTAGGGAACCTACATAATCCAAGTGCCCGCTAGGTAACCAAATAATCCAAGTGCCCGCTAGTTAACCTATATCGTCCAAGTGCCCGCTAGTTAACCTACATAATGCAAGAGCCCGCTAGTTAACCTAGATCGTGCAAGTGTCCGCTAGTTAACCTACATAGTTCAAGTGCCACTTAGCTAACCTAGCTAGTCCAAGGGCCCGGTAGTTGACCTACATAGTCCAAGTGCCCGCTAGGGAACATTCATAGTCCAACTGCCCGCTAGTTAACCTAGATAGTCCTAATGCCCGTTAGTTAACCTAGATAGTCCAAGTGCCCACTAGGGGACGTACTTAGTCCAAGTGCCCGTTAGCTAACCTAGATAGTCCAAGTGCCCGCTGCTTAACATTGATCATCCAAGTGCCCGCTATTTATCCTAGATAGTCCAAGTGCACGCTAGTTAACCTAGATAGTCCAAGTGCCCGCTGCTTAACATTGATCATCCAAGTGCCCGCTATTTATCCTAGATAGTCCAAGTGCACGCTAGTTAACCTAGATAATCCAAGTGCCCGCTAGGTAACCTAAGTAGTCCAAATGTCCGATAGGGATCCTACATAGTCCAAGTGCCCGTTCTTTAACCTAGATAGTCCAAGTGCCCGCTAGGTTACCTATATAGTCCAAGTGCCTGTTCGTCAACCTAGATAGTCCAAGTGCCCGCTAGGAAACCTACATAGTCCAAGGGCCCGCTAGGTAACCTAGATAGTCCAAGTGCCCGCTAGGTAAGCTAGAGTCCAAGTACTCGCTAGTTAACCTACATAGTCCATGTGCCTGCTAGGTAAACTAGATAGTCCAAGTGCCCGCTAAGGAAGCTACATAGTCCAAGTGCACGCTAGTTAACCAAGATAGTCCAAGTGCCCGCTAGGTAACCTACATAGTGCAAGTGTCCCCTAGTTAACCTACATAGTCCAAGTGCCCGCTAGTTAACATAGATAGTCCAAGTGCCCGCTAAGGAATGTACATAGTCCAAGTGCCCTCTAGGTAACCTAGAGTCCAAGTACTCGCTAGTTAACCTACATAGTCCATGTGCCTGCTAGGTAAACTAGATAGTCCAAGTGCCCGCTAAGGAAGCTACGTAGTCCAAGTGCACGGTAGTTAACCAAGATAGTCCAAGTGCCCGCTAGGTAACCTACATAGTGCAAGTGTCCCCTAGTTAACCTACATAGTCCAAGTGCCCGCTAGTTAACATAGATAGTCCAAGTGCCCGCTAGGGAACGTACATAGTCCAAGTGCCCGCCAGTTAACCTAGATAGTGCAAATGCCCTGTAGTTAACCTACGTAGTCCAAGTGCCCTCTAGGTAACCTAGATAGTCCAAGGGGCCGCTAGTTAACCTACATAATCCAAGTGCCTGGTGGTTAACTTACATAGTTCAAGTGTCCATAGGGAACATACATAGTCCAAGTGCCCGCTTGGGAACCTACATAATCCAAGTGCCCGTTAGGTAACCTAGATAGTCCAAATGCCCGCTAGGGAACACACATAGTCCAAGTGCCCGCTAGGGAACTTACATAGTCTAAGGGCCCGCTAGGGAACCTACATAGTCCAAGTGCCCGTTAGTTAACCTAGATAGTCCAAGTGCCCGCTAGGTAACCTAGATAGTCAAACAGCCCGCTAGGTAACCTAGATAGTCCAAGGGCCCGCTAGTTAAACTACATAGTCCAAGTGCCTGGTAGTTAACTTACATAGTTCAAGTGTCCGTAGGGAACATACATAGTCCAAGTGCCCGCTAGGGAACCTATATAGTCCAAGTGCCCGTTAGGTAACCTAGATAGTCCAAATGCCCGCTAGGGAACCCACATATTCCAATTGCCCGTTAGGGAACTTACAGAGTCCAAGGGCCCGCTAGGGAACCTACATATTCCAAGTGCCCGTTAGTTAACCTAGATAGTCCAAGTGCCCGCTAGGTAACCTAGATAGTCAAACAGCCCGCTAGGGCACCTAGATAGTCCAAGTGCCCGCTAGGTAACCTAAGTAGTCCAAATGTCCGATAAGGATTCTACATAGTCCAAGTGCCCGCTAGGTAACATACATAGGCCAAGTGCCCGTTCGTTAACCTAGATAGTCCAAGTGCCCGCTAGGTAACCTATACTGTTGAAGTGACCGCTAGGTAACCTAGATAGTGCAAGTGCCCGCTAGGTAACCTACATAGTCCAAGTGCCCGCTATGTAACCTAGATAGTCAAAGTGCCCGTTAGGTAACCTAGATAGTCCATGTGCCCGCTAGGTAACTTACATTGTCCAAGTTCCCGCTAGGTAACCTAGATAGTCCAAGTGCCCATTACCTAACCTAGATAGTCCAAGTGCCCGGTAAGCAACCTACATAGACCAAGTGCCCGTTCGTTAACCTAGAAGTCCAAGTGCCCATTCGTTAACCTAGATAGTCCAAGTGCCCACCAGGTAACCTACATAGTCCAAGTGCCCGCTAGGTAACCTATATAGTCCAAGTGCCCGCTAGGTAACCTAGATAATCCAAGGGCCCGCTAGTTAACCTACATTCTCCAAGTGCCCGATAGGGAACCTACATAGTTCACGTCCCCGTTAGTTAACCTAGAAAGTCCAAGTGTCCGATGGTAACCTAGACTGTCCAATTGTCCGCTAGGTTACCTACATAGTCCAAGTATACGTTCGTTAACCTAGATAGTCCAAGTGCCCGCTAGGTAACCTACATAGTCCAAGGGTCCGCTAGGTAACCTATATAGTCCAAGTGCCCGTTAGTTAACCTACATAGTCAAAGTGCCCGCTAAGAAACCTAGATGATCCAAGTGTCCGTTAGGTAACCTAGATAGTCCAAGTGCCGCTTGGTAAACTACATAGTCCAAGTTCCCGCTAGGTAACCTAGATAGTCCAAGTGCCCTTTACCTAACCTAGATAGTCCCATTGCCCGCTATGCAACATACATAGTCCAATGCCCGTTCGTTAACCTAGAAGTCCAAGAACCCGCTAGGTAACCTAGACTTTCCAAGTGCCCGCTAGGTTACCTACATAGTCCAAATGCCCGTTCGGTAACCTAGATAGTCCAAGGGCCCGCTAGGTAACCTACATAGTCCAAGGGTCCGCTAGGTAACCTACATAGTCCTAGTGCCCCCTAGTTAACCTACATTCTCCAAGTGCCCGATAGGGAACCTACATAGTCCAAGTGCCCGCTAGGTAACCTACAGAGTCTAAGTGCCCGCTAGCTTATCTATATAGTCCAAATGCCCGCTAGGGAACGTACATAATCCAAGTGCCCGCTAGGTAACCCAGATAATCCAAGTGCGCGCTAGTTAACCTATATTGTCCAAGTGCCCGCTAGTTAACCTACATAATGCAAGAGCCCGCTAGTTAACCTAGATGGTGCAAGTGTCCGCTAGTTAACCTACATAGTTCAAGTGCCACTTAGCTAACCTAGATAGTCCAAGGGCCCGCTAGTTGACCTACATAGTCCAAGTGCCCGCTAGGTAACCTAGATAATCCAAGTGCCCGCTAGGGAACATTCATAGTCCAAGTGCCCGCTAGTTAACCTAGATAGTCCTAGTGCCCGTTAGTTAACCTAGATAGTCCATGTGCCCGCTAGGTAACCTAGATAGTCAAACAGCCCGCTAGGTAACCTAGATAGTCCAAGGGCCCGCTAGTTAAACTACATAGTCCAAGTGCCTGGTAGTTAACTTACATAGTTCAAGTGTCCGTAGGGAACATACATAGTCCAAGCGCCCGCTAGGGAACCTATATAGTCCAAGTGCCCGTTAGGTAACCTAGATAGTCCAAATGCCCGCTAGGGAACCCACATATTTCCAAGTGCCCGTTAGGGAACTTACATAGTCCAAGGGCCCGCTAGGGAACCTACATATTCCAAGTGCCCGTTAGTTAACCTAGATAGTCCAAGTGCCCGCTAGGTAACCTAGATATTCAAACAGCCCGCTAGGTCACCTAGATAGTCCAAGTGCCCGCTAGGTAACCTAAGTAGTCCAAATGTCCGATAAGGATTCTACATAGTCCAAGTGCCCGCTAGGTAACATACATAGGCCAAGTGCCCGTTCGTTAACCTAGATAGTCCAAGTGCCCGCTAGGTAACCTATACTGTTGAAGTGACCGCTAGGTAACCTAGACAGTGCAAGTGCCCGCTAGGTAACCTACATAGTCCAAGTGCCCGCTATGTAACCTAGATAGTCAAAGTGCCCGTTAGGTAACCTAGATAGTCCATGTGCCCGCTAGGTAACTTACATTGTCCAAGTTCCCGCTAGGTAACCTAGATAGTCCAAGTGCCCATTACCTAACCTAGATAGTCCAAGTGCCCGGTAAGCAACCTACATAGACCAAGTGCCCGTTCGTTAACCTAGAAGTCCAAGTGCCCATTCGTTAACCTAGATAGTCCAAGTGCCCACTAGGTAACCTACATAGTCCAAGTGCCCGCTAGGTAACTTATATAGTCCAAGTGCCCGCTAGGTAACCTAGATAATCCAAGGGCCCGCTAGTTAACCTACATTCTCCAAGTGCCCGATAGGGAACCTACATAGTTCAAGTCCCCGTTAGTTAACCTAGAAAGTCCAAGTGTCCGATGGTAACCTAGACTGTCCAATTGTCCGCTAGGTTACCTACATAGTCCAAGTATACGTTCGTTAACCTCGATAGTCCAAGTGCCCGCTAGGTAACCTACATAGTCCAAGGGTCCGCTAGGTAACCTATATAGTCCAAGTGCCCGTTAGTTAACCTACATAGTCAAAGAGCCCGCTAAGAAACCTAGATGATCCAAGTGTCCGTTAGGTAACCTAGATAGTCCAAGTGCCCGCTTGGTAAACTACATAGTCCAAGTTCCCGCTAGGTAACCTAGATAGTCCAAGTGCCCTTTACCTAACCTAGATAGTCCCATTGCCCGCTATGCAACATACATAGTCCAATGCCCGTTCGTTAACCTAGAAGTCCAAGAACCCGCTAGGTAACCTAGACTTTCCAAGTGCCCGCTAGGTTACCTACATAGTCCAAATGCCCGTTCGGTAACCTAGATAGTCCAAGGGCCCGCTAGGTAACCTACATAGTCCAAGGGTCCGCTAGGTAACCTACATAGTCCTAGTGCCCCCTAGTTAACCTACATTCTCCAAGTGCCCGATAGGGAACCTACATAGTCCAAGTGCCCGCTAGGTAACCTACAGAGTCTAAGTGCCCGCTAGCTTATCTATATAGTCCAAATGCCCGCTGGGGAACGTACATAATCCAAGTGCCCGCTAGGTAACCCAGATAATCCAAGTGCCCGCTAGTTAACCTATATTGTCCAAGTGCCCGCTAGTTAATCTACATAATGCAAGAGCCCGCTAGTTAACCTAGATGGTGCAAGTGTCCGCTAGTTAACCTACATAGTTCAAGTGCCACTTAGCTAACCTAGATAGTCCAAGGGCCCGCTAGTTGACCTACATAGTCCAAGTGCCCGCTAGGTAACCTAGATAATCCAAGTGCCCGCTAGGGAACATTCATAGTCCAAGTGCCCGCTAGTTAACCTAGATAGTCCTAGTGCCCGTTAGTTAACCTAGATAGTCCAAGTGCCCACTAGGGGACGGACTTAGTCCAAGTGCCCGTTAGCTAACCTAGATAGTCCAAGTGCCCGCTGGTTAACATTGATCATCCAAGTGCCCGCTATTTATTCTAGATAGTCCAAGTGCACGCTAGTTAACCTAGATAGTCCAAGTGCCCTCTAGTTAACCTAGATCGTTCAAGTGCTCGCTAGTTAACCTACATAGACCAAGGGCCCGCTAGTTGACCTAGATAGTCCAAGTGCAGGCTAGTTAACCTAGATAGTCCAAGTGCCCGCTATGTAACCTAAGTAGTCCAAATGTCCCATAGGGATCCTACATAGTCCAAGTGCCCGCTAGGTAACCTGCATAGTCCAAGTGCCCGTTCGTTAACCTAGATAGTCCATGTGCCCGCTAGGAAACCTACATAGTCCAAGGGCCCGCTAGGTAACCTAGATAGTCCAAGTGCCCTCTAGGTAACCTAGAGTCCAAGTACTCGCTAGTTAACCTACATAGTCCATGTGCCTGCTAGGTAAACTAGATTGTCCAAGTGCCCGCTAAGGAAGCTACATAGTCCAAGTGCACGCTAGTTAACCAATATAGTCCAAGTGCCCGCTAGGTAACCTACATAGTGCAAGTGTCCCCTAGTTAACCTACATAGTCCAAGTGCCCGCTAGTTAACATAGATAGTCCAAGTGCCCGCTAGGTAACCTACATAGTCCAAGTGCCCGCTAGGTAACCTATATAGTCCTAGTGCCCGCTAGGTAACCTAGATAGTCCAAGGGCCCGCTAGTTAACCTAGATAGTCTAAATGCCCGCTAGTTAACCTACATACCAAGTGCCCGCTACGTAACCTAGATAGTCCAAGGGCACGCTAGTTAACCTACATAGTCCAAGTGCCCGCAAAGGAACCTACATAGTCCAAGTGCACGCTAGTTAACCTAGATAGTCCAAGTGCCCGCTAGTTAACCTAGATAGTCCAAGTGCCTGCTAGGTAACCTACATAGAGCAAGTGTCCGCTAGTTAACCTACATATTCCGAGTGCCCGCTAGTTAGCATAGATAGTCCAAGTGCCCGCTAGGGAACGTACATAGTCCAAGTGCCCGCTAGTTAACCTACATAGTCAATGGGCCCGCTAGTTAACCTACATAGTGCAAGAGCCCGCTAGTTAACCTAGATCGTGCAAATGTCCGCTAGAAAACCTACATAGTCCAAGTGCCAGTTAGCTAACCTAGATAGTCCAAGGGCCCGCTAGTTGACCTACATAGTCCAAGTGCCCGCTAGGTAACCTAGATAATCCAATTGCCCACTAGGGACCATTCATAGTCCAAGTGCCCGCTAGTTAACATTGATCATTCAAGTGCCCTCTAGTTAACCTAGATCGTCCAAGTGCCCGCTAGTTAACCTACATAGTCCAAGGGCCCGCTAGTTGACCTACGTAGTCCAAGGTCCGCTAGTTAACCTAGAAAGTCCAAAGCTCGCTAGTTAACCTACATAGTACCTGGGCCCGCTAGTTGACCTAGATAGTCCAAGTGCCCTCTAGTTAACCTAGATAGTCCAAGTGCCCGCTAGGTAACCTAAGTAGTCCAAATGTCCGATAGGGATTCTACATAGTCCAAGTGCCCGCTAGGTAACATACATAGGCCAAGTGCCCTTTCGTTAACCTAGATAGGCCAAGTGCCCGCTAGGTAACCTAGAGTGTCGAAGTGACCGCTAGGTAACCTAGATAGTCCAAGTGCCCGCTAGGTAACCTACATAGTCCAAGTGCCCGCTATGTAACCTAGATAGTCAAAGTGCCCGTTAGGTAACCTAGATAGTCCATGTGCCCGCTAGGTAACTTACATTGTCCAAGTTCCCGCTAGGTAACCTAAATAGTCCAAGTGCCCATTACCTAACCTAGATAGTCTAAGTGCCCAGTAAGCAACCTACATAGACCAAGTGCCCGTTCGTTAACCTAGAAGTCCAAGTGCCCGTTCGTTAACCTAGATAGTACAAGTGCCCACTAGGTAACCTACATAGTCCAATTGCCCGCTAGGTAACCTATATAGTCCAAGTGCCCGCTAGGTAACCTATATAGTTCAAGGGCCAGCTAGTTAACCTACATTCTCCAAGTGCCCGATAGGGAACCTACATAGTCCAAGTCCCCGTTAGTTAACCTAGAAGTCCAAGTGCCCGATGGTAACCTAGACT
Organism: Tenrec ecaudatus; assembly: GCF_050624435.1. Taxonomy (NCBI): domain Eukaryota; kingdom Metazoa; phylum Chordata; class Mammalia; order Afrosoricida; family Tenrecidae; genus Tenrec; species Tenrec ecaudatus. Next base: position 362,043 of record NW_027457673.1, read on the forward strand.
GTCCAATTGTCCGCTAGGTTACCTACATAGTCCAAGTGTACGTTCGTTAACCTAGATAGTCCAAGTGCCCGCTAGGTAACCTACATAGTCCAAGGGTCCGCTAGGTAACCTATATAGTCCAAGTGCCCGTTAGTTAACCTACATATTCCAAGTGCCCACTAAGAAACCTAGATGGTCCAAGTGTCCGCTAGGTAAACTACATAGTCCACGTTCCCGCTAGGTAACCTAGATAGTCCAAGTGCCCGTTACCTAACCTAGATAGTCCAATTGCCCGCTATGCAACATACATAGTCCAAGTGCCCGTTCGTTAACCTAGAAATCCAAGAACCCGCTAGGTAACCTAGACTGTCCAAGTTCCCGCTAGTTTACCTACATAGTCCAAATGCCTGTTCGGTAACCTAGATAGTCCAAGGGCCCGCTAGGTAACCTACATAGTCCTAGTGCCCCCTAGTTAACCTACATTCTCCAAGTGCCCGATAGGGAACCTACATAGTCCAAGAGTCCGTTAGTTAACCTAGAGAGTCCAAGTGCCCGCTTGGTAACCTAGATAGTCCAACATCCCACTAGGTAACCTACATATTCCAAGAACCCGCTAGGTAACGTAGATAGTTCAAGTACCATCTAGGTAACCTAGATAGTCCAAGTGCCCGCTAGGTAACCTACAGAGTCTAAGTGCCCGCTAGCTTATCTATATAGTCCAAATGCCCGCTAGGGAACCTACATAATCCAAGTGCCCGCTAGGTAACCTAGATAATCCAAGTGCCCGCTAGTTAACCTATATCGTCCAAGTGCCCGCTAGTTAACCTACATAATGCAAGAGCCCGCTATTTAACCTAGATCATGCAAGTGTCCGCTAGTTTACCTACATAGTTCAAGTGCCACTTAGCTAACCTAGATAGTCCAAGGGCCCGCTAGTTGACCTACATAGTCCAAGTACCCGCTAGGTATCCTAGATAATCCAAGTGCCCGCTATGGAACATTCATAGTCTAAGTGCCCGCTAGTTAACCTAGATAGTCCTAGTGCCCGTTAGTTAACCTAGATAGTCCAAGTTCCCACTAGGGGACGTACTTAGTCCAAGTGCCCGTTAGCTAACCTAGATAGTCCAAGTGCCCGCTGGTTAACATTGATCATCCAAGTGCCCGCTATTTATCCTAGATAGTCCAAGTGCATGCTAGTTAACCTAGATTGTTCAAGTGCCCTCTAGTTAACCTAGATCGTTCAAGTGCCCGCTAGGTAACCTAAGTAGTCCAAATGTCCGATAGGGATCCTACATAGTCCAAGTGCCCGCTAGGTAACCTGCATAGTCCAAGTTCCCGTTGGTTAACCTAGATAGTCCAAGTGCCCGCTAGGTAACCTAGACTGTCCAAGTGCCCGCTAGGTTACCTATATAGTCCAAGTGCCTGTTCGTTAACCTAGATAGTCCAAGTGCCCGCTAGGTAACCTAGATAGTCCAAGTGCCCTCTAGGTAACCTAGAGTCCAAGTACTCGCTAGTTAACCTACATAGTCCATGTGCCAGCTAGGTAAATTAGATAGTCCAAGTGCCCGCTAAGGAAGGTACAGAGTCCAAGTGCACGCTAGTTAACCAAGATAGTCCAAGTGCCCGCTAGGTAACCTACATAGTGCAAGTGTCCCCTAGTTAACCTACATAGTCCAAGTGCCCGCTAGTTAACATAGATAGTCCAAGTGCCCGCTAGGGAACGTACATAGTCCAAGTGCCCGCCAGGTAACCTAGATAGTGCAAGTGCCCTGTAGTTAACCTACGTAGTCCAATTGCCCTCTAGGTAACCTAGATAGTCCAAGGGCCCGCTAGTTAACCTACATAATCCAAGTGCCTGGTTGTTAACCTACATAGTTCAAGTGTCCATAGGGAACATATATAGTCCAAGTGCCCGCTTGGGAACCTACATAGTCCAAGTGCCCGTTAGGTAACCTAGATAGTCCAAATGCCCGCTAGGAAACACACATAGTCCAAGTGCCCGCTAGGGAACTTACATAGTCCAAGGGCCCGCTAGGGAACCTACATAGTCCAAGTGCCCGTTAGTTAACCTAGATAGTCCAAGTGCCCGCTAGGTAACCTAGATAGTCAAACAGCCCGCTAGGTAACCTAGATAGTCCAAGGGCCCGCTAGGTAACCTACATAGTCCAAGTGCCTGGTAGTTAACTTACATAGTTCAAGTGTCCGTAGGGAACATACATAGTCCAAGTGCCCGCTAGGGAACCTATATAGTCCAAGTGCCCGTTAGGTAACCTAGATAGTCCAAATGCCCGCTAGGGAACCCACATAGTCCAAGTGCCTGCTAGGGAACTTACATAGTCCAAGGGCCCACTAGGGAACCTATATAGTCCAAGTGCCCGTTAGTTAACCTAGATAGTCCAAGTGCCCGCTAGGTAACCTAGATAGTCAAACAGCCCTCTAGGTAACCTAGATAATCCAAGGGCCCTCTAGTTAACCTACATAGTCGAAGTGCCTGGTAGTTAACTTACATAGTTCAAGTGTCCGTAGGGAACATACATAGTCCAAGTGCCCGCTAGGGAACCTACATAGTCCAAGTGCCCGTTAGGTAACCTAGATAGTCCAAGTGCCCGCTAGGTAACCTAGACTGTGGAAGTGACCGCTAGGTAACCTAGATAGTCCAACTGCCGCTAGGTAACCTACATAGTCCAAGTGCCCGCTATGTAACCTAGATAGTCAAAATGCCCGTTAGGTAACCTAGATAGTCCAAGTGACCGCTAGGTAACTTACATTGTCCAATTTCCCGCTAGGTAACGTAGATAGTCCAAGTTCCCATTACCTAACCTAGATAGTCCAAGTGCCCAGTAAGCAAACTACATAGACCAAGTGTCCGTTCATTAACCTAGAAGTCTAAGTGCCCGTTCGTTAACCTAGGTAGTCCAAGTGCCCACTAGGTAACCTACATAGTCCAAGTGCCCGCTAGGTAACCTATATAGTCCTAGTGCCCGCTAGTTAACCTAGATAGTCCAAGTGCCCTCTAGTTAACCTAGATCGTTCAAGTGCTCGCTAGTTAACCTACATAGACCAAGGGCCCGCTAGTTGACCTAGATAGTCCAAGTGCAGGCTAGTTAACCTAGATAGTCCAAGTGCCCGCTAGGTAACCTAAGTAGTCCAAATGTCCCATAGGGATCCTACATAGTCCAAGTGCCCGCTAGGTAACCTGCATAGTCCAAGTGCCCGTTCGTTAACCTAGATAGTCCATGTGCCCGCTAGGAAACCTACATAGTCCAAGGGCCCGCTAGGTAACCTAGATAGTCCAAGTGCCCTCTAGGTAACCTAGAGTCCAAGTACTCGCTAGTTAACCTACATAGTCCATGTGCCTGCTAGGTAAACTAGATTGTCCAAGTGCCCGCTAAGGAAGCTACATAGTCCAAGTGCACGCTAGTTAACCAATATAGTCCAAGTGCCCGCTAGGTAACCTACATAGTGCAAGTGTCCCCTAGTTAACCTACATAGTCCAAGTGCCCGCTAGTTAACATAGATAGTCCAAGTGCCCGCTAGGTAACCTACATAGTCCAAGTGCCCGCTAGGTAACCTATATAGTCCTAGTGCCCGCTAGGTAACCTAGATAGTCCAAGGGCCCGCTAGTTAACCTAGATAGTCTAAATGCCCGCTAGTTAACCTACATACCAAGTGCCCGCTACGTAACCTAGATAGTCCAAGGGCACGCTAGTTAACCTACATAGTCCAAGTGCCCGCAAAGGAACCTACATAGTCCAAGTGCACGCTAGTTAACCTAGATAGTCCAAGTGCCCGCTAGTTAACCTAGATAGTCCAAGTGCCTGCTAGGTAACCTACATAGAGCAAGTGTCCGCTAGTTAACCTACATATTCCGAGTGCCCGCTAGTTAGCATAGATAGTCCAAGTGCCCGCTAGGGAACGTACATAGTCCAAGTGCCCGCTAGTTAACCTACATAGTCAATGGGCCCGCTAGTTAACCTACATAGTGCAAGAGCCCGCTAGTTAACCTAGATCGTGCAAATGTCCGCTAGAAAACCTACATAGTCCAAGTGCCAGTTAGCTAACCTAGATAGTCCAAGGGTCCGCTAGTTGACCTACATAGTCCAAGTGCCCGCTAGGTAACCTAGATAATCCAATTGCCCACTAGGGACCATTCATAGTCCAAGTGCCCGCTAGTTAACATTGATCATTCAAGTGCCCTCTAGTTAACCTAGATCGTCCAAGTGCCCGCTAGTTAACCTACATAGTCCAAGGGCCCGCTAGTTGACCTACGTAGTCCAAGGTCCGCTAGTTAACCTAGAAAGTCCAAAGCTCGCTAGTTAACCTACATAGTACCTGGGCCCGCTAGTTGACCTAGATAGTCCAAGTGCCCTCTAGTTAACCTAGATAGTCCAAGTGCCCGCTAGGTAACCTAAGTAGTCCAAATGTCCGATAGGGATTCTACATAGTCCAAGTGCCCGCTAGGTAACATACATAGGCCAAGTGCCCTTTCGTTAACCTAGATAGGCCAAGTGCCCGCTAGGTAACCTAGAGTGTCGAAGTGACCGCTAGGTAACCTAGATAGTCCAAGTGCCCGCTAGGTAACCTACATAGTCCAAGTGCCCGCTATGTAACCTAGATAGTCAAAGTGCCCGTTAGGTAACCTAGATAGTCCATGTGCCCGCTAGGTAACTTACATTGTCCAAGTTCCCGCTAGGTAACCTAAATAGTCCAAGTGCCCATTACCTAACCTAGATAGTCTAAGTGCCCAGTAAGCAACCTACATAGACCAAGTGCCCGTTCGTTAACCTAGAAGTCCAAGTGCCCGTTCGTTAACCTAGATAGTACAAGTGCCCACTAGGTAACCTACATAGTCCAATTGCCCGCTAGGTAACCTATATAGTCCAAGTGCCCGCTAGGTAACCTATATAGTTCAAGGGCCAGCTAGTTAACCTACATTCTCCAAGTGCCCGATAGGGAACCTACATAGTCCAAGTCCCCGTTAGTTAACCTAGAAGTCCAAGTGCCCGATGGTAACCTAGACTGTCCAATTGTCCGCTAGGTTACCTACATAGTCCAAGTGTACGTTCGTTAACCTAGATAGTCCAAGTGCCCGCTAGGTAACCTACATAGTCCAAGGGTCCGCTAGGTAACCTATATAGTCCAAGTGCCCGTTAGTTAACCTACATATTCCAAGTGCCCACTAAGAAACCTAGATGGTCCAAGTGTCCGCTAGGTAAACTACATAGTCCACGTTCCCGCTAGGTAACCTAGATAGTCCAAGTGCCCGTTACCTAACCTAGATAGTCCAATTGCCCGCTATGCAACATACATAGTCCAAGTGCCCGTTCGTTAACCTAGAAATCCAAGAACCCGCTAGGTAACCTAGACTGTCCAAGTTCCCGCTAGTTTACCTACATAGTCCAAATGCCTGTTCGGTAACCTAGATAGTCCAAGGGCCCGCTAGGTAACCTACATAGTCCTAGTGCCCCCTAGTTAACCTACATTCTCCAAGTGCCCGATAGGGAACCTACATAGTCCAAGAGTCCGTTAGTTAACCTAGAGAGTCCAAGTGCCCGCTTGGTAACCTAGATAGTCCAACATCCCACTAGGTAACCTACATATTCCAAGAACCCGCTAGGTAACGTAGATAGTTCAAGTACCATCTAGGTAACCTAGATAGTCCAAGTGCCCGCTAGGTAACCTACAGAGTCTAAGTGCCCGCTAGCTTATCTATATAGTCCAAATGCCCGCTAGGGAACCTACATAATCCAAGTGCCCGCTAGGTAACCTAGATAATCCAAGTGCCCGCTAGTTAACCTATATCGTCCAAGTGCCCGCTAGTTAACCTACATAATGCAAGAGCCCGCTATTTAACCTAGATCATGCAAGTGTCCTCTAGTTTACCTACATAGTTCAAGTGCCACTTAGCTAACCTAGATAGTCCAAGGGCCCGCTAGTTGACCTACATAGTCCAAGTACCCGCTAGGTATCCTAGATAATCCAAGTGCCCGCTATGGAACATTCATAGTCTAAGTGCCCGCTAGTTAACCTAGATAGTCCTAGTGCCCGTTAGTTAACCTAGATAGTCCAAGTTCCCACTAGGGGACGTACTTAGTCCAAGTGCCCGTTAGCTAACCTAGATAGTCCAAGTGCCCGCTGGTTAACATTGATCATCCAAGTGCCCGCTATTTATCCTAGATAGTCCAAGTGCATGCTAGTTAACCTAGATTGTTCAAGTGCCCTCTAGTTAACCTAGATCGTTCAAGTGCCCGCTAGGTAACCTAAGTAGTCCAAATGTCCGATAGGGATCCTACATAGTCCAAGTGCCCGCTAGGTAACCTGCATAGTCCAAGTTCCCGTTGGTTAACCTAGATAGTCCAAGTGCCCGCTAGGTAACCTAGACTGTCCAAGTGCCCGCTAGGTTACCTATATAGTCCAAGTGCCTGTTCGTTAACCTAGATAGTCCAAGTGCCCGCTAGGTAACCTAGATAGTCCAAGTGCCCTCTAGGTAACCTAGAGTCCAAGTACTCGCTAGTTAACCTACATAGTCCATGTGCCAGCTAGGTAAATTAGATAGTCCAAGTGCCCGCTAAGGAAGCTACAGAGTCCAAGTGCACGCTAGTTAACCAAGATAGTCCAAGTGCCCGCTAGGTAACCTACATAGTGCAAGTGTCCCCTAGTTAACCTACATAGTCCAAGTGCCCGCTAGTTAACATAGATAGTCCAAGTGCCCGCTAGGGAACGTACATAGTCCAAGTGCCCGCCAGGTAACCTAGATAGTGCAAGTGCCCTGTAGTTAACCTACGTAGTCCAATTGCCCTCTAGGTAACCTAGATAGTCCAAGGGCCCGCTAGTTAACCTACATAATCCAAGTGCCTGGTTGTTAACCTACATAGTTCAAGTGTCCATAGGGAACATATATAGTCCAAGTGCCCGCTTGGGAACCTACATAGTCCAAGTGCCCGTTAGGTAACCTAGATAGTCCAAATGCCCGCTAGGAAACACACATAGTCCAAGTGCCCGCTAGGGAACTTACATAGTCCAAGGGCCCGCTAGGGAACCTACATAGTCCAAGTGCCCGTTAGTTAACCTAGATAGTCCAAGTGCCCGCTAGGTAACCTAGATAGTCAAACAGCCCGCTAGGTAACCTAGATAGTCCAAGGGCCCGCTAGGTAACCTACATAGTCCAAGTGCCTGGTAGTTAACTTACATAGTTCAAGTGTCCGTAGGGAACATACATAGTCCAAGTGCCCGCTAGGGAACCTATATAGTCCAAGTGCCCGTTAGGTAACCTAGATAGTCCAAATGCCCGCTAGGGAACCCACATAGTCCAAGTGCCTGCTAGGGAACTTACATAGTCCAAGGGCCCACTAGGGAACCTATATAGTCCAAGTGCCCGTTAGTTAACCTAGATAGTCCAAGTGCCCGCTACGTAACCTAGATAGTCAAACAGCCCTCTAGGTAACCTAGATAATCCAAGGGCCCTCTAGTTAACCTACATAGTCGAAGTGCCTGGTAGTTAACTTACATAGTTCAAGTGTCCGTAGGGAACATACATAGTCCAAGTGCCCGCTAGGGAACCTACATAGTCCAAGTGCCCGTTAGGTAACCTAGATAGTCCAAGTGCCCGCTAGGTAACCTAGACTGTGGAAGTGACCGCTAGGTAACCTAGATAGTCCAACTGCCGCTAGGTAACCTACATAGTCCAAGTGCCCGCTATGTAACCTAGATAGTCAAAATGCCCGTTAGGTAACCTAGATAGTCCAAGTGACCGCTAGGTAACTTACATTGTCCAATTTCCCGCTAGGTAACGTAGATAGTCCAAGTTCCCATTACCTAACCTAGATAGTCCAAGTGCCCAGTAAGCAAACTACATAGACCAAGTGTCCGTTCATTAACCTAGAAGTCTAAGTGCCCGTTCGTTAACCTAGGTAGTCCAAGTGCCCACTAGGTAACCTACATAGTCCAAGTGCCCGCTAGGTAACCTATATAGTCCTAGTGCCCGCTAGGTAACCTAGATAGTCCAAGGGCCCGCTAGTTAACCTAGATAGTCCAAGTGCCCGCTAGTTAACCTACATACCAAGTGCCCGCTACGTAACCTAGATAGCCCAAGGGTACGCTAGTTAACCTACATAGTCCAAGTGCCCGCTAAGGAACCTACATAGTCCAAGTGCACGCTAGTTAACCTAGATAGTCCAAGTGCCCGCTAGTTAACCTAGATAGTCCAAGTGCCTGCTAGGTAACCTACATAGTGCAAGTGTCCGCTAGTTAACCTACATATTCCAAGTGCCCGCTAGTTAACATAGATAGTCCAAGTGCCCGTTAGGGAACGTATATAGTCCAAGTGCCCGCTAGTTAACCTACATAGTCAATGGGCCCGCTAGTTAACCTACATAGTGCAAGAGCCCGCTAGTTAACCTAGATCGTGCAAATGTCCGCTAGTTAACCTACATAGTCCAAGTGCCAGGTAGCTAACCTAGATAGTCCAAGGGCCCGCTAGTTGACCTACATAGTCCAAGTGCCCCCTAGGTAACCTAGATAATCCAATTGCCCACTAGGGAACATAGATAGTCCTAGTGCCGGTTAGTTAATCTAGATAGTCCATGTGCCCACTAGGGGACTTACTTAGTCCAAGTGCCCGTTAGCTAACCTAGATTGTCCAAGTGCCCGCTAGTTAACATTGATCATCCAAGTGCCCTCTAGTTAACCTAGATCGTCCAAGTGCCCGCTAGTTAACCTACATAGTCCAAGGGCCCACTAGTTGACCTACGTAGTCCAAGGTCCACTAGTTAACCTAGATAGTCCAAGTGCTCGCTAGTTAACCTACATAGTACCTGGGCCCGCTAGTTGACCTAGATAGTCCAAGTGCCCTCTAGTTAACCTAGATAATCCAAGTGTCCGGTAGGTAACCTAAGTAGTCCAAATGTCCGATAGGGATTCTACATAGTCCAAGTGCCCGCTAGGTAACCTACATGGTCCAAATGCCCGTTCGTTAACCTAGATAGTCCAAGTGCCCGCTAGGTAAGCTAGACTGTCGAAGTGCCCGCTAGGCAAACTAGATAGGCCAAGTGCCCGCTAGGTAACCTAGAGTCCAAGTGCTCGCTAGTTAACCTACATAGTCCAAGTGCCCGCTATGTAACATAGATAGTCAAAGTGCCCGTTAGGTAACCTAGATAGTCCAAGTGCCCGCTAGGTAACTTACATTGTCCAAGTTCCCGCTAGGTAACCTAGATAGTCCAAGTGCCCATTACCTAACCTAGATAGTCCAAGTGCCCGGTAAGCAACCTACATAGACCAAGTGCCCGTTCGTTAACCTAGAAGTCTAAGTGCCCGTTCGTTAACCTAGATAGTCCAAGTGCCCACTAGGTAACCTACATAGTCCACGTGCCCACTAGGTAACCTATATAGTCCAAGTGCCCGCTAGGTAACCTAGATAGTCCAAGGGCCCGTTAGTTAACCTACATTGTCCAAGTGCCCGATAGGGAACCTACATAGTCCAAGTGCCCGTTAGTTAACCTAGAAAGTCCAAGTGCCCGATGGTAACTTAGACTGTCCAATTGTCCGCTAGGTTACCTACATAGTCCAAGTGTACGTTCGTTAACCTAGATAGTCCAAGTGCCCTCTAGGTAACCTACATAGTCCAAGGGTCCGCTAGGTAACCTATATAGTCCCAGTGCCCGTTAGTTAACCTACATAGTCCAAGTGCCCGCTATGTAACCTAGTTGGTCAAAGTGCCCTTTAGGTAACCTAGATAGTCCAATTGCCCGCTATGCAACATACATAGTCCAAGTGCCCGTTCGTTAACCTAGAAGTCCAAGAACCCGCTAGGTAACCTAGACTGTCCACGTTCCCGCTAGGTTACCTACATAGTCCAAATGCCCGTTCGGTAACCTAGATAGTCCAAGTGCCCGCTAGTTAACCTACATAGTCCAAGTGCCCGCTAGGTAACCTAGATAGTCCAAGGGTCCGCTAGGTAACTTACATAGTCCAAGTGCCCGCTTGGTGACCTAGATAGTCCAAGTGCCCGTTCGTTAACCTAGATAGTCCAATTGCCCGCTAGGTAACCTAGATTGTCCAAGTGTCTGATAGATTACCTACATAGTCCAAGTGCACGTTCGTTAACCTAGATAGTCCAAGTGCCCGCTAGGTAACCTACATAGTCCAAGTGCCCGCAAGGTAACCTATATAGTCCAAGTTCCAGCTATGTAACTTAGATAGTGCAACTGTCCTCTAGTTAACCTACATAGTCCAAGTGCCCGCTAGGTAAACTAATTAGTCCAAGTCCCCGCTAAGGAACCTACATAGTCCAAGTGCACGCTAGTTAACCTAGATAGTCCAAGTGCCGCTAGGTAACCTACATAGTGCAAGTGTCCCCTAGTTAACCTACATAGTCCAAGTGCCCGCTAGTTAACATAGATAGTCCAAGTGCCCGCTAGGTAACGTACATAGTCCAAGTGCCCGCTAGGTAACCTAGATAGTGCATGTGCCCTGTAGTTAACCTACATAGTCCTAGTGCCCGCTAGGTAACCTAGATAGTCCAAGGGCCCGCTAGTTAACCTACATAGTCCAAGTGCCCGGTAGTTAACTTACATAGTTCAAGTGTCTGTAGGGAACATACAGAGTCCAAGTGCCCCCTAGGGAACTTTTGTAGTCCAAGTGCCCGCTAGGGAATCTACATAGTCCTAGGGCCCGCTAGTTAACATAGATAGTCCAAGTGCCGCTAGTTAACCCCCATGGTACAAGTGCCCGCTAGGGTACATAGATGGTCCAAGTGCCCGCTCTGGAACCTACATAGTCCAAGTACACACTAGGTAATCTAAATAATCCAAATGCCCGCTAGGGAAACTACATAGTCCAAGTGCCCGTTAGTTAACCTAGATAGTCCGAGTGCCCACTAGGGGACGTACATAGTCCAAGTGCACGCTAGGTAACCTAGATAGTCCAAGTGCGCACTAGGGTATGTACATAGTCCGAGTGCCGGCTAGGAAACCTAGATAGTCCAAGTGCCCGCTAGTTAACCTACATAGTACAAGGGCCCGCTAGTTGACCTAGATAGTCCAAGTGCTCGCTAGTTAACCTACATAGTACCTGGGCCCGCTAGTTGACCTAGATAGTCCAAGTGCCCTCTAGTTAACCTAGATAATCCAAGTGCCCGGTAGGTAACCTAAGTAGTCCAAATGTCCGATAGGTATCCTACATAGTCCAAGTGCCCGCTAGGTAACCTACATAGTCCAAGTGCCCGTTCGTTAACCTAGATAGTCAAAGTGCCCGCTAGGTAACCTAGACAGTCCAAGTGCCAGCTAGGTTACCTACATAGTCCAAGTGCCCGTTCGTTAACCTAGATAGTCCAAGTGCCTGCTAGGTTACCTAGACAGTCCAAGTGCCCGCTAGTTATCCTACATAGTCCAAATGCCCGATAGGGAACCTACATAGTCCAAGTGCCCGCTAGGCAACCTACATAGTCTAAGTGCCCGTTAGTTAACCTAGACAGTCCAAGTGCCCACTAGGGGACGTACATAGTCCATGTGCACGCTAGGTAACCTACATAGTCCAAGTTCCCGATGGTAACCTAAATAGTCCAAATGCCGGCTAGGGAAACTACATAGTCCAAGTGCCTGCTAGTTAACCTAGATAGTCCAAGTGCCTGCTAGTAAACCTACATAATCCATGGGCCCGCTAGTTAACCTACATAGTCCAAGTCCCTGCTAGGTAACCTAGACAGTCCAAGTGACCATTAGGCTACCTACATAGTCCAAGTGCCCGTTCGTTAACCTACATAGTCCAAGTGCCCGCTAGGTAACGTAGATAGCCCAAGTGCCCGCTAGGTAACGTAGATAGCCCAAGTGCCCGCTAGGAAACGTACATAGTCCAAATGCCCTCTAGGTACCCTAGATAGTCCAAGTGCCCGCTAGTTAACCTACGTAGTCCAAGTGCCTGCTAGGTAAACTACATAGTCCAAGTGACCACTAGGTCACCTAGACAGTCCAATGCCCGCTAGTTAACCTAGACAGTCCAAGTACCCGATAGGGAACCTACATAGTCCAAGAGCCCGCTAGGGAACCTACATAGTCCAAGTGCTCGCAAGGGAAACTACATAGTCCCAGTGCCCACTAGGTAACCTAGACAGTCCAATTGCCCGCTAGTTAACCTAGACAGTCCAAGTACCTGATAGGGAACCTACATAGTCCAAGTGCCCGCTGGGAACCTACATAGTCCAAGTGCTCGCTAGTTAACCTACATAGTACAAGGGTCGCTAGTTGACCTAGATAGTCCCAGTGCCCGCTGGTTAACCTAGATGGTCCAAGTGCCCGCTAGGTAAGCTAAGTAGTCCAAATGTCCGAGAGGGATCCTATATAGTCCAAGTGCCCGCTAGGTAATCTACATAGTCCATGAGCCCGTTCGTTAACCTAGATAGTCCAAGTGCCCGCTGTTAACATACATAGTCTTAGGGCCCGCTAGGTAACCTTGATAGTCCAAGTGCCTTCTAGTTAACCTACATAGTCCAAGTGCCCGCTCTGGAACCTACATAGTCCAAGTGCCCGCTCTGGCACCTACATAGTCCAAGTACACACTAGGTAACCTAAATAATCCATATGCCCGCTAGGAAACTACATAGTCCAAGTGCCCATTAGTTAACCTAGATAGTCCAAGTGCCCACTAGGGGACGTACATAGTCCAAGTGCCCGCTAGGTAACCTAGATAGTCCAAGTGCGCGCTAGGGTATGTACATAGTCCGAGTGCCGGCTAGGAAACCTAGATAGTCCAAGTGCCCGCTAGTTAACTTTGATAGTCCAAGTGCCCGCTAGTTAACCTAAGTATTCCAAATGTCCGATAGGGATCCTACATAGTCCAAGTGCCCGCTAGGTAACCTACATAGTCCAAGTGCCCGTTCGTTAACCTAGATAGTCAAAGTGCCCGCTAGGTTACCTAGACAGTCCAAGTGCCCCCTAGTTATCCTACATAGTCCAAGTGCCCGCTAGGCAAACTACATAGTCTAAGTGCCCGTTAGTTAACCTAGATAGTCCAAGTGCCCACTAGGGGACGTACATAGTCCAAGTGCCCGCTAGGTAACCTAGATAGTCCAAGTGCGCGCTAGGGTATGTACATAGTCCGAGTGCCGGCTAGGAAACCTAGATAGTCCAAGTGCCCGCTAGTTAACCTTGATAGTCCAAGTGCCCGCTAGTTAACCTAAGTATTCCAAATGTCCGATAGGGATCCTACATAGTCCAAGTGCCCGCTAGGTAACCTACATAGTCCAAGTGCCCGTTCGTTAACCTAGATAGTCAAAGTGCCCCCCAGGTTACCTAGACAGTCCAAGTGCCCGCTAGTTATCCTACATAGTCCAAGTGCCCGATAGGGAACCTACATAGTCCAAGTGCCCGCTAGGCAAACTACATAGTCCAAGTGCCCGTTAGTTAACCTAGATAGTCCAAGTGCCCACTAGGGGACGTACATAGTCCAAGTGCACGCTAGGTAACCTACATAGTCCAAGTTCCCGATGGTAACCTAAATAGTCCACATGCCGGCTAGGGAAACTACATAGTCCAAGTGCCTGCTAGTTAACTTAGAGAGTCCAAGTGCCTGCTAGTAAACCTACATAATCCATGGGCCCGCTAGTTAACCTACATAGTGCAAGGGCCCGCTAGTTAACCTAGATAGTGCAAGTGTCCGCTAGTTAACCTACATAGTCCACGTGCCCGATAGTTAACCTAGATAGTCCAAGTGCCCGCTAGGGATCCTTCATAATCCAAGTGCCTGCTAGGTAACCTAGATAGTTCAAGTGCCCCCTAGTTAACCTAGATAGTCCTAGTGCCTTTTAGTTAACCTAGATAGTCCAAGTGCCCACTAGGGGACGTACATAGTCCAAGGGCCCGCTAGTTAACCTACATAGTCCAAGGTCCGTTAGTTAACCTAGATAGTCAAAGTGCCCGCTAGTTAACCTAAGTAGTACAAATGTCCGATAGGGATCCTACATAGGCCAAGTGCCCGCTAGTTAACCTACATAGTCCAAGTCCCTGCTAGGTAACCTAGACAGTCCAAGTGACCATTAGGCTACCTACACAGTCCAAGTGCCCGTTCGTTAACCTACATAGTCCAAGTGCCTGCTAGGTAACGTAGATAGCCCAAGTGCCCGCTAGGAAACGTACATAGTCCAAATGCCCTCTAGGTACCCTTGATAGTCAAAGTGCCCGCTAATTAACCTACGTAGTCCAAGTGCCTGCTAGGTAAACTACATAGTCCAAGTGACCACTAGGTCACCTAGACAGTCCAATGCCCGCTAGTTAACCTAGACTGTCCAAGTACCCGATAGGGATCGTACATAGTCCAAGAGCCCGCTAGGGAACCTACATAGTCCAAGGGCTCGCAAGGGAAACTACATAGTCCCAGTGCCCACTAGGTAACCTAGACAATCCAATTGCCCGCTAGTTAACCTAGACAGTCCAAGTGCCCGCTGGGAACCTACATAGTCCAAGTGCTCGCTAGTTAACCTACATAGTACAAGGGCCGCTAGTTGACCTAGATAGTCCAAGTGCCCGCTGGTTAACCTAGATAGTCCAAGTGCCCGCTAGGTAAGCTAAGTAGTCCAAATGTCCGATAGGGATCCTACATAGTCCAAGTGCCCACCAGGTAACCTACACAGTCCAAGTGCCCGCTAGGTTACCTACATAGTCCAAGTGCACGTTCGTTAACCTAGATAGTCCAAGTGCCCGTTTGGTAACCTACATAGTCTTAGGGCCCGCTAGGTAACCTTGATAGTCCAAGTGCCTTCTTGTTAACCTACATAGTCCAAGTGCCCGCTAGGGAACCTACGTAGTCCAAGTGCTCGCTAGGCAACCTACATAGTCCAAGTGCCCGTTAGTTAACCTAGATAGTCAAAGTGCCTGCTAGGTAACCTAAATAGTCCAATTGCCCGCTAGGGAACCTACATAGTCCAAGTGCCTGCTGGGTAACCTACATAGTCCAAGTGCCCACTAGGTAACCTAAGTAATCCAAATGCCTACTAGGGAAACTACATGGTCCAAGTGCCCGCTAGTTAACCTAGATAGTCCAAGTGCCCGCGAGTAAACCTAGATAGTCCAAGGGCCCGCTAGTTAATCTAGATTGTCCAAGTGCCCGCTAGTTAACCTAGATCGTCCAAGTGCCCGCTAGTAACCCTAGATAATCCAAGTGCCTGATATTTAACCTACATAGTCCAAGGGCCCTCTAGTTAAGCTAGATAGTCCAAGTGCCCGCTAGGGGACGTACATAGTCCAAGTGCTCGCTAGGCAGCCTACATAGTCCATGTGCCCGTTAGTTAACCTAGATAGTCAAAGTGCCTGCTAGGTAACCTAAATAGTCCAAGTGCCCGCTAGGGAACCTACATAGTCCAAGTGCCCGCTAGGTAACCTAGATAGTCCAATTGCCCGTTAGCTAACCTAGATAGTCGAAGTGTCCGCTAGTTAACATACATAGTCAAAGTGCCCGTTCGTTAACCTAGATAGGCCAAGTGCCCGCTAGGTAACCTAGACAGTCCAAGTGCCTGCTAAGTTACCTACATAGCCCAAGTGCACGTTCGTTAACCTAGATAGTCCAAGTGCCCGCTGGTAACCTACATAGTCCAAGGGCCCGCTAGGTAACCTTGATAGTCCATGTGCCTTCTAGTTAACCTACATAGTCCAAGTGCCCGCTAGATAACCTACATAGTCCAAGTGCCCACTAGGTAACCTAAATAATCCAAATGCCCGCTAGGGAAACTACATAGTCCAAGTGCCCGTTAGTTAACCTAGATAGTCCAAGTGCCCACTAGGGGACGTACATAGTCCAAGTGCCGGCTAGGAAACCTAGATAGTCCAAGTGCCCGCTACTTAACTTAAATAGGTCAAGGGCCCGCTAGTTAAACTACATAGTCCAAGGTCCGCTAGTTAACCTAGATAGTCCAAGGGCCCGCTAGTTAACCTACATAGTCCAAGTGCCTTCTAGGTAAACTACATAGTCCAAGTGCCCACTAGTTAACCTAGAGAGTCCAATTGCCCGCTAGTTAACCTAGACAGTCCAAGTACCCGATAGGGAACCTACATAGTCCGAGTGCTCGCTAGGCAACCTACATAGTCCAAGTGCCCGTTAGTTAACCTAGATAGTCAAAGTGCCTGCTAGGTAACCTAAATAGTCCAAGTGCCCGCTAGGGAACCTACATAGTCCAAGTGCCTGCAAGGTAACCTAAATAGTCCAAGTGCCCACTAGGTAACCTAAGTAATCCAAATGCCCGCTAGGGAAACTACATAGTCCAAGTGCCCGTTGTTAACATAGTTAATCCAAGTGACCGCTAGTAAACCTAGATAGTCCAAGGGCCCGCTAGTTAATCTAGATAATCCAAGTGCCCGCTTGTTAACCTAGATAGTCCAAGTGCCCGCTAGTTAACCTAGATAGTCCAAGGGCCCGCTAGTTAATCTAGATAGTCCAAGTGCCCGCTAGTTAACCTAGATAGTCCAAGTGTCCACTATTTAACCTAGATCGTCCAAGTGCCCGCTAGTTAACCTAGATAATCCAAGTGCCCGCTAGTTAACCTACATAGTCCACGGCCCTCTAGTTAACCTAGATAGTCCAAGTGTCCGCTAGGGTACATACATAGTCCAAGTGCCCGCCAAGTAACCTAGATAGTTCAAGTGCCCGCAAGGGTATGTACATATTTCAAGTGCCCGCTAGGTAACCTAGATTGTCCAAGTGTCCGCTAGGTAACCTAGATAGTCCAAGGTCCTGCTAGTTAACCTACATAGTCCAATGCCCGATAGGGAACCTACACAGTCCAAGTGCCCGCTGAGGAACTTACATATTCCAAGTGCCCGTTAGGGAACCTAGATAGTCCAAGTGCCCGCTAGGGAACCTATATAGTCAAATTGCCCGCTAGGGAACCTGCATTGTGCAAGTGCCCCATAGTTAACTAGATAGTCCAAGTTCCCGCTAGTTAACCTACATAGTCCAAGGTCAGCTAGTTAACCTAGATAGTCTAAGTGCCCGCTAGTTAACTTACATAGTCCAAGGTCACCTAGTTAACCTAGATATTACAAGTGCCCGCTAGTTAACCTAGATCATCCAAGTGTCCGCTAGTTAACCTACATAGTCCAAGTTCCCGTTAGGTAACCTAGATAATACAAGTGCCCGCAAGGTAACCTACATAGTCCAAGTGCCCGCTAGGTAACCTAGATATTCCAAGTTCCTTTTAGCTAACCTAGATTATCCAAGTGCCCGCTAGGTAACCTACATACTCCAAGTGTCCTTTCGTTAACCTAGATAATCCAAGTGCCCGCTTGGTAACCTAAACTGTCCAATTGTCTGCTAGGTTACCTACATAGCCCAATTGCACGTTCGTTAACCTAGATAGTCCAAGTGCCCGCTAGATAACCTACATAGTCCAAGGGTTCGCTAGGTAACCTATATAATCCAAGTGCCCGTTAGTTAACCTACATAGTCCAAGTGCCCCCTAAGAAAACTAGATGGTCCAAGTGTCCGTTAGGTAACCTAGATAGTCCAAGTACCTGCTAGGTAAACTACATAGTCCAAATTCCTGCTAGGTAACCTAGATAGTCCAAGTGCCCGTTACCTAACCTAGATAGTCCAATTGCCCCCTATGCAACATACATAGTCCAAGTGCCCGTTCGTTAACCTAGAAATCCAAGAGCCCGCTAGGTAACCTAGACTGTCCAAGTTCCCGCTAGGTTACCTACATAGTCCAAATGCCCGTTCGGTAACCTAGATAGTCCAAGTGCCCGCTAGTTAACCTACATAGTCCAAGTGCCCGCTAGGTAACCTAGATAGTCCAAGTGCCCGCTAGGTTACCTACATAGTCCAAGTGACCGCTAGGTAAACTAGTTAGACCAAGTGCCCGCTAAGGAACCTACATAGTCCAAGTGCACGCTAGTTAACCTAGATAGACCAAGTGCACGCTAGTTAACCTAGATAGTCCAAGTGCCACTAGGTAACCTACATAGTGCAAGTGTCCCCTAGTTAACCTACATAGTCCAAGTGCCCGCTAGTTAACATAGACAGTCCAAGTGCCCGCTAGGGAACGTACATAGTCCAAGTGCCCGCCAGGTAACCTAGATAGTGCATGTGCCCGGTAGTTAACCTACATAGTTCAAGTGCCCGCTAGGTAACCTAGATAGTCCAAGGGCCCGCTAGTTAACCTACATACTCCAAGTGCCCGGTAGTTAACTTACATAGTTCAAGTGTCTGGAGGGATCCTACATAGTCCAAGTGCCCGCTAGGGAACATACAGAGTCCAAGTGCCCCCTAGGGAATCTATGTAGTCCAAGTGCCCGCTAGGGAATCTACATAGTCCTAGGGCCCGCTAGTTAACGTAGATAGTGCAAGTGCTAGTTTACCTAGCAGGCACTTGGACTATGTAGGTTAACTAGCGGGCACTTGGACTATCTAGGTTACCTAGAGGGCACTTGGACTATGTACGTTTCCTAGCAGGCACTTGGACAATGTAGGTTAACTAGCGGGCACTTGGACTATCTAGGTTAACTAGTTGACCTTGGACTATGTAGGTTAACAAGCGGGCACTTGGACTATCTAGGTTAACTAGCGGGCAATTGCACAATGCAGGTCCCTAGCGGGCACTTTGAGTATGTAGGTTCCCTATTGGCTCTTGGATTATCTAGGTTCCCTAACGGGCACTTGGAATATATAGGTTCCCTATCGGGCACTTGGACTATGTAGGTTCCTCAGCGGGCACTTGGACTGTGTAGGTTCCCTATCGGGCATTAAACTATGTAGGTTAACTAGCAGGACCTTGGATTATCTAGGTTACCTAGCAGGCACTTGGACTATGTAGGTTAACTAGCGGGCACTTGGACAATCTAGGTTACCTATCGGGCACTTGAACTATGTACATACCCTAGCGTGCACTTGGACTATCTAGGTTATCTAGCGGGCACTTGAACTATGTACGTACCCTAGCGGGCACTTGGACTATCTAGGTTAACTAGAGGGCCCTTGGACTATGTAGGTTAACTAGCGGGCACTTGGATTATCTAGGTTAACTAGCGGGCACTGGGACTATCTAGATTAACTAGCAGGCCCTTGGACTATCTAGGTTAAGTAGCGGGCACTTGGACTATCTAGGTTAACTAGCGGGCACTTGGACCATCTAGATTAACTAGCGGGCCCTTGGACTATCTAGGTTTACTAGCGGGCACTTGGACTATCTAGGTTAACTAGCGGGCACTTGGACTATGTAGTTTCCCTAGCGGGCATTTGGATTACTTAGGTTACCTAGTGGGCACTTGGACTATGTAGGTTACCTTGCGGGCACTTGGACTATGTAGGTTAACTAGAAGGCACTTGGACTATCAAGGTTACCTAGCGGGCTCTTGGACTATGTAGGTTACCACGGGCACTTGGACTATCTAGGTTAACGAATGTGCACTTGGACTATGTAGGTAACCTAGCGGGCACTTGGCCTATCTAGGTTAACGAACGGGCACTTGGTCTATGTAGGTTAACTAGCGGACACTTCGACTATCTAGGTTAGCTAACGGGCAATTGGACCATCTAGGTTACCTAGCGGGCACTTGGACTATGGAGGTTCCCTAGCGGGTACTTGGACAATTTAGGTTACCTAGCAGGCACTTTGACTATCTAGGTTAACTAACGGTCACTTGGACTATGTAGGTTGCCTAGCGAGCACTTGGACTATCTAGGTTACCTAGAGGGCACCTGGACTATGTACGTTCCCTAGCGGGCACTTGGGCTATCTACGTTACTTAGCGGGCACTTGGACTATGTAGTTTAACGAAGGGACACTTGGACTATGTAGGTAACGTAATGGTCACTTGGACTGTCTAGGTTACCTAGCGGGGACTTGGACTACGTAGATAAACTAACGGCACTTGGACTATCTACGTTAACTAGCGGGCCCTTGGACTATGTAGATTCCCTAGCGGGCACTTGGACTATGTATGTTCCAGAGCGGGCAGTTGGACTATCAAGGTTCCCTAACGAGCACTTGGACTATGTAGGTTTACTAGTGGACACTTGGACGATCTAGGTCAACTAGCGGGTACTTGGACTATATAGGTTAACTAGCAGGCCCTTGGACTATGTAGATTAACTAGGGGTACTTGGACTATCTACGTTAACTAGCGGGCCCTTGGACTATGTAGATTCCCTAGCGGGCACTTGACTACGTAGGTTCCCTAGCGGGCATTTGGACTATGTATGTTGCTTAGCGGGCACTTGGACTATGTATGTACCCTACGGACACTTGAACTATGTAATTTAACAACCGGGCACTTGGACTATGTAGGTTAACTAGCGGGCCCTAGGACTACATAGGTTAAATAGCGGGCACTTGGACTGTCTAGGTTACCTAGCGGGCACTTGGCCTATCTAGGTTAACGAACGGGCACTTGGACTATGTAGGTTAACTAGCGGACACTTCGACTATCTAGGTTAGCTAACGGGCAATTGGACTATCTAGGTTACCTAGCGGGCACTTGGACTATATAGGTTCCCTAGCGGGCACTTGGACAATTTAGGTTACCTAGCAGGCACTTTGACTATCTAGGTTAACTAACGGGCACTTGGACTATGTAGGTTGCCTAGCGAGCACTTGTACTATGTAGGTTCCCTAGCGGGCACTTGGACTATGTAGGGTCCCTATCGAGTACTTGGACTGTCTAGGTTAACTAGAGGGCAATTGGACTGTCTAGGTTACCTAGTGGGCATTTGGTCTATGTAGTTTACCTAGCAGGCACTTGGACTATGTAGGTTAACTAGCGGGCACTTGGACTATCTAGGTTACCTAGCGGGCACTTGGACTATGTAGGTTAACGAACGGGCACTTGGACTATGTAGTTTCCCTAGCGGGCATTTGGACTAGTTATGTTACCATCGGGAACTTGGACTATGTAGGTTACCTAGCGGGCACTTGGACTATGTACGTCCCCTAGTGGGCACTTGGAATATCTAGGTTAACTAAAGGGCACTTGGACTATGTAGGCTGCCTAGCGGGCACTTGGACTATGTAGGTTCCCTAGCGGGCACTTGGATTATGTAGGTTCCCTATCGGGCACTTGGACTATGTAGGTTAAATAGCGGGCACTTGGAATGTCTAGGTAACCTAGCGGGCACTTGGACTATATAGGTTAACTAACGGGCACTTGGACTACGTAGGTAACCTAGCGGGCACTTGGACTGTCTAGGTTACCTAGCGGGCACTTTGACTATCTAGGTTAACGAAAGGGCACTTGGACTATGTAGGTTACCTAGCGGGCACTTGGATTATCTAGGTTAGCCAACAGGAACTTGGAATATCTAGGTTACCTAGCGGGCACTTGGACTATGTAGGTTACCTTGCGGGCACTTGTACTATCTAGGTTACCTAACGGGAACTTGGACTATGTAGGTTAACTAGCGGACACTTGGACGATCTAGGTTAACTAGAGGGCACTTGGAATATCTAGGTTAACTAGCGGGCCCTTGGACTATGTAGGTTAAATAGCGGGAACTTGGACTATCTAGGTTAACTAGCGGGTTCTTGGACTATGTAGGTTAACTAGCGTGAACTTGGACTATCTAGGTTAACTAGCTGACCTTGGACTATGTAGGTTAACTAGCAGGCACTTGGACTATCTAGGTTAACTAGCTGACCTTGGACGATGTAGGTTAACTAGCGGGCACTTGGACTATCTAGGTTAACTAGCGGGCACTTGCACAATGCAGGTCCCTAGCGGGCACTTTGAGTATGTAGGTTCCCTATGGGCTCTTGGACTATCTAGGTTCCCTAACGGGCACTTGGGATATATAGGTTCCCTATCAGGCACTTGGACTATGTAGGTTCCTCAGCGGGCACTTGGACTGTGTAGGTTCCCTATCGGGCATTGAACTATGTAGGTTAACTAGCAGGACCTTGGATTATCTAGGTTACCTAGCAGGCACTTGGACTATGTAGGTTAACTAGCGGGCACTTGGACAATCTAGATTACCTATCGGGCACTTGAACTATGTACATACCCTAGCATGCACTTGGACTATCTAGGTTATCTAGCGGGCACTTGGACTATGTACGTACCCTAGCGGGCACTTGGACTATCTAGGTTAACTAGAGGGCCCTCGGACTATGTAGGTTAACTAGCGGGCACTTGGATTAGCTAGGTTAACTAGCGGGCACTTGGACTATCTAGATTAACTAGCTGGCCCTTGGACTATCTAGGTTAAGTAGCGGGCACTTGGACTATCTAGGTTAACTAGCGGGCACTTGGACCATCTAGATTAACTAGCGGGCCCTTGGACTATCTAGGTTTACTAGCGGGCACTTGGACTATCTAGGTTAACTAGCGGGCACTTGGACTATGTAGTTTCCCTAGCGGGCATTTGGATTACTTAGGTTACCTAGTGGGCACTTGGACTATGTAGGTTACCTTGCGGGCACTTGGACTATGTAGGTTAACTAGAAGGCACTTGGACTATCAAGGTTACCTAGCGGGCTCTTGGACTATGTAGGTTACCACGGGCACTTGGACTATCTAGGTTAACGAATGTGCACTTGGACTATGTAGGTAACCTCGCGGGCACTTGGCCTATCTAGGTTAACGAACGGGCACTTGGTCTATGTAGGTTAACTAGCGGACACTTCGACTACCTAGGTTAGCTAACGGGCAATTGGACCATCTAGGTTACCTAGCGGGCACTTGGACTATGGAGGTTCCCTAGCGGGTACTTGGACAATTTAGGTTACCTAGCAGGCACTTTGACTATCTAGGTTAACTAACGGGCACTTGGACTATGTAGGTTGCCTAGCGAGCACTTGGACTATCTAGGTTACCTAGAGGGCACCTGGACTATGTACGTTCCCTAGCGGGCACTTGGGCTATCTACGTTACTTAGCGGGCACTTGGACTATGTAGTTTAACGAAGGGACACTTGGACTATGTAGGTAACGTAATGGTCACTTGGACTGTCTAGGTTACCTAGCGGGGACTTGGACTACGTAGATAAACTAACGGCACTTGGACTATCTACGTTAACTAGCGGGCCCTTGGACTATGTAGATTCCCTAGCGGGCACTTGGACTATGTATGTTCCAGAGCGGGCAGTTGGACTATCAAGGTTCCCTAACGAGCACTTGGACTATGTAGGTTTACTAGTGGACACTTGGACGATCTAGGTCAACTAGCGGGTACTTGGACTATATAGGTTAACTAGCAGGCCCTTGGACTATGTAGATTAACTAGGGGTACTTGGACTATCTACGTTAACTAGCGGGCCCTTGGACTATGTAGATTCCCTAGCGGGCACTTGACTACGTAGGTTCCCTAGCGGGCATTTGGACTATGTATGTTGCTTAGCGGGCACTTGGACTATGTATGTACCCTACGGACACTTGAACTATGTAATTTAACAACCGGGCACTTGGACTATGTAGGTTAACTAGCGGGCCCTAGGACTACATAGGTTAAATAGCGGGCACTTGGACTGTCTAGGTTACCTAGCGGGCACTTGGCCTATCTAGGTTAACGAACGGGCACTTGGACTATGTAGGTTAACTAGCGGACACTTCGACTATCTAGGTTAGCTAACGGGCAATTGGACTATCTAGGTTACCTAGCGGGCACTTGGACTATATAGGTTCCCTAGCGGGCACTTGGACAATTTAGGTTACCTAGCAGGCACTTTGACTATCTAGGTTAACTAACGGGCACTTGGACTATGTAGGTTGCCTAGCGAGCACTTGTACTATGTAGGTTCCCTAGCGGGCACTTGGACTATGTAGGGTCCCTATCGAGTACTTGGACTGTCTAGGTTAACTAGAGGGCAATTGGACTGTCTAGGTTACCTAGTGGGCATTTGGTCTATGTAGTTTACCTAGCAGGCACTTGGACTATGTAGGTTAACTAGCGGGCACTTGGACTATCTAGGTTACCTAGCGGGCACTTGGACTATGTAGGTTAACGAACGGGCACTTGGACTATGTAGTTTCCCTAGCGGGCATTTGGACTAGTTATGTTACCATCGGGAACTTGGACTATGTAGGTTACCTAGCGGGCACTTGGACTATGTACGTCCCCTAGTGGGCACTTGGAATATCTAGGTTAACTAAAGGGCACTTGGACTATGTAGGCTGCCTAGCGGGCACTTGGACTATGTAGGTTCCCTAGCGGGCACTTGGATTATGTAGGTTCCCTATCGGGCACTTGGACTATGTAGGTTAAATAGCGGGCACTTGGAATGTCTAGGTAACCTAGCGGGCACTTGGACTATATAGGTTAACTAACGGGCACTTGGACTACGTAGGTAACCTAGCGGGCACTTGGACTGTCTAGGTTACCTAGCGGGCACTTTGACTATCTAGGTTAACGAAAGGGCACTTGGACTATGTAGGTTACCTAGCGGGCACTTGGATTATCTAGGTTAGCCAACAGGAACTTGGAATATCTAGGTTACCTAGCGGGCACTTGGACTATGTAGGTTACCTTGCGGGCACTTGTACTATCTAGGTTACCTAACGGGAACTTGGACTATGTAGGTTAACTAGCGGACACTTGGACGATCTAGGTTAACTAGAGGGCACTTGGAATATCTAGGTTAACTAGCGGGCCCTTGGACTATGTAGGTTAAATAGCGGGAACTTGGACTATCTAGGTTAACTAGCGGGTTCTTGGACTATGTAGGTTAACTAGCGTGAACTTGGACTATCTAGGTTAACTAGCTGACCTTGGACTATGTAGGTTAACTAGCAGGCACTTGGACTATCTAGGTTAACTAGCTGACCTTGGACGATGTAGGTTAACTAGCGGGCACTTGGACTATCTAGGTTAACTAGCGGGCACTTGCACAATGCAGGTCCCTAGCGGGCACTTTGAGTATGTAGGTTCCCTATGGGCTCTTGGACTATCTAGGTTCCCTAACGGGCACTTGGGATATATAGGTTCCCTATCGGGCACTTGGACTATGTAGGTTCCTCAGCGGGCACTTGGACTGTGTAGGTTCCCTATCGGGCATTGAACTATGTAGGTTAACTAGCAGGACCTTGGATTATCTAGGTTACCTAGCAGGCACTTGGACTATGTAGGTTAACTAGCGGGCACTTGGACAATCTAGATTACCTATCGGGCACTTGAACTATGTACATACCCTAGCATGCACTTGGACTATCTAGGTTATCTAGCGGGCACTTGGACTATGTACGTACCCTAGCGGGCACTTGGACTATCTAGGTTAACTAGAGGGCCCTCGGACTATGTAGGTTAACTAGCGGGCACTTGGATTAGCTAGGTTAACTAGCGGGCACTTGGACTATCTAGATTAACTAGCTGGCCCTTGGACTATCTAGGTTAAGTAGCGGGCACTTGGACTATCTAGGTTAACTAGCGGGCACTTGTACCATCTAGATTAACTAGCGGGCCCTTGGAATATCTAGGTTTACTAGCGGGCACTTGGACTATCTAGGTTAACTAGCGGGCACTTGGACTATGTAGTTTCCCTAGCGGGCATTTGGATTACTTAGTTTACCTAGTGGGCACTTGGACTATGTAGGTTACCTTGCGGGCACTTGGACTATGTACGTTAACTAGAAGGCACTTGGACTATGAAGGTTTCCTAGCGGGCTCTTGGACTATGTAGGTTACCACGGGCACTTGGACTATCTAGGTTAACGAACGTGCTCTTGGACTATGTAGGTAACCTAGCGGGCACTTGGCCTATCTAGGTTAACAAACGGGCACTTGGACTATGTAGGTTAACTAGCGGACACTTGGACGATCTAGGTTAACTAGAGGGCACTTGGAATATCTAGGTTAACTAGCAGGCCCTTGGACTATGTAGGTTAACTAGCGGGAACTTGGACTATCTAGGTTAACTAGATGACCTTGGACTATGTAGGTTAACTAGCGGGCACATGATCTATCTAGGTTAACTAGCTGACCTTGGACTATGTAGTTTAACTAGCGGGCACTTGGACTATCTAGGTTAACTAGCGGGCACTTGCACAATGCAGGTCCCTAGCGGGCACTTTGATTATGTAGGTTCCCTATGGGCTCTTGGACTATCTAGGTTCCCTAACGGGCACTTGGAATATATAGGTTCCCTATCAGGCACTTGGACTATGTAGGTTCCTCAGCGGGCACTTGGACTGTGTAGGTTCCCTATCGGGCATTAAACTATGTAGGTTAACTAGCAGGACCTTGGATTATCTAGGTTACCTAGCAGGCACTTGGACTATGTAGGTTAACTAGCGGGCACTTGGACAATCTAGATTACCTATCGGGCACTTGAACTATGTACATACCCTAGCATGCACTTGGACTATCTAGGTTATCTAGCGGGCACTTGGACTATGTACGTACCCTAGCGGGCACTTGGACTATCTAGGTTAACTAGAGGGCCCTTGGACTATGTAGGTTAACCAGCGGGCACTTGGATTAGCTAGGTTAACTAGCGGGCACTTGGACTGTCTAGGTTACCTAGCGGGCACTTTGACTATATAGGTTAACGAAAGGGCACTTGGACTATGTAGGTTACCTAGCGGGCACTTGGATTATCTAGGTTAGCCAACAGGAACTTGGAATATCTAGGTTACCTAGCGGGCACTTGGACTATGTAGGTTACCTTGCGGGCACTTGTACTATCTAGGTTACCTAACGGGAACTTGGACTATGTAGGTTAACTAGCGGACACTTGGACGATCTAGGTTAACTAGAGGGCACTTGGAATATCTAGGTTAACTAGCGGGCCCTTGGACTATGTAGGTTAAATAGCGGGCACTTGGACTACGTAGGTAACCTAGCGGGCACTTGGACTGTCTAGGTTACCTAGCGGGCACTTTGACTATCTAGGTTAACGAAAGGGCACTTGGACTATGTAGGTTACCTAGCGGGCACTTGGATTATCTAGGTTAGCCAACAGGAACTTGGAATATCTAGGTTACCTAGCGGGCACTTGGACTATGTAGGTTACCTTGCGGGCACTTGTACTATCTAGGTTACCTAACGGGAACTTGGACTATGTAGGTTAACTAGCGGACACTTGGACGATCTAGGTTAACTAGAGGGCACTTGGAATATCTAGGTTAACTAGCGGGCCCTTGGACTATGTAGGTTAAATAGCGGGAACTTGGACTATCTAGGTTAACTAGCGGGTTCTTGGACTATGTAGGTTAACTAGCGTGAACTTGGACTATCTAGGTTAACTAGCTGACCTTGGACTATGTAGGTTAACTAGCAGGCACTTGGACTATCTAGGTTAACTAGCTGACCTTGGACGATGTAGGTTAACTAGCGGGCACTTGGACTATCTAGGTTAACTAGCGGGCACTTGCACAATGCAGGTCCCTAGCGGGCACTTTGAGTATGTAGGTTCCCTATGGGCTCTTGGACTATCTAGGTTCCCTAATGGGCACTTGGGATATATAGGTTCCCTATCGGGCACTTGGACTATGTAGGTTCCTCAGCGGGCACTTGGACTGTGTAGGTTCCCTATCGGGCATTGAACTATGTAGGTTAACTAGCAGGACCTTGGATTATCTAAGTTACCTAGCAGGCACTTGGACTATGTAGGTTAACTAGCGGGCACTTGGACAATCTAGATTACCTATCGGGCACTTGAACTATGTACATACCCTAGCATGCACTTGGACTATCTAGGTTATCTAGCGGGCACTTGGACTATGTACGTACCCTAGCGGGCACTTGGACTATCTAGGTTAACTAGAGGGCCCTTGGACTATGTAGGTTAACTAGCGGGCACTTGGATTAGCTAGGTTAACTAGCGGGCACTTGGACTATCTAGATTAACTAGCTGGCCCTTGGACTATCTAGGTTAAGTATCGGGCACTTGGACTATCTAGGTTAACTAGCGGGCACTTGTACCATCTAGATTAACTAGCGGGCCCTTGGAATATCTAGGTTTACTAGCGGGCACTTGGACTATCTAGGTTAACTAGCGGGCACTTGGACTATGTAGTTTCCCTAGCGGGCATTTGGATTACTTAGTTTACCTAGTGGGCACTTGGACTATGTAGGTTACCTTGCGGGCACTTGGACTATGTACGTTAACTAGAAGGCACTTGGACTATGAAGGTTTCCTAGCGGGCACTTGGACTATGTAGGTTACCACGGGCACTTGGACTATCTAGGTTAACGAACGTGCTCTTGGACTATGTAGGTAACCTAGCGGGCACTTGGCCTATCTAGGTTAACAAACGGGCACTTGGACTATGTAGGTTAACTAGCGGACACTTGGACGATCTAGGTTAACTAGAGGGCACTTGGAATATCTAGGTTAACTAGCAGGCCCTTGGACTATGTAGGTTAACTAGCGGGAACTTGGACTATCTAGGTTAACTAGATGACCTTGGACTATGTAGGTTAACTAGCGGGCACATGATCTATCTAGGTTAACTAGCTGACCTTGGACTATGTAGTTTAACTAGCGGGCACTTGGACTATCTAGGTTAACTAGCGGGCACTTGCACAATGCAGGTCCCTAGCGGGCACTTTGATTATGTAGGTTCCCTATGGGCTCTTGGACTATCTAGGTTCCCTAACGGGCACTTGGAATATATAGGTTCCCTATCAGGCACTTGGACTATGTAGGTTCCTCAGCGGGCACTTGGACTGTGTAGGTTCCCTATCGGGCATTAAACTATGTAGGTTAACTAGCAGGACCTTGGATTATCTAGGTTACCTAGCAGGCACTTGGACTATGTAGGTTAACTAGCGGGCACTTGGACAATCTAGATTACCTATCGGGCACTTGAACTATGTACATACCCTAGCATGCACTTGGACTATCTAGGTTATCTAGTGGGCACTTGGACTATGTACGTACCCTAGCGGGCACTTGGACTATCTAGGTTAACTAGAGGGCCCTTGGACTATGTAGGTTAACCAGCGGGCACTTGGATTAGCTAGGTTAACTAGCGGGCACTTGGACTATCTAGATTAACTAGCTGGCCCTTGGACTATCTAGGTTAAGTAGCGGGCACTTGGACTATCTAGGTTAACTAGCGGGCACTTGGACCATCTAGATTAACTAGCGGGCCCTTGGAATATCTAGGTTTACTAGCGGGCACTTGGACTATCTAGGTTAACTAGCGGGCACTTGGACTATGTAGTTTCCCTAGCGGGCATTTGGATTACTTAGGTTACCTAGTGGGCAATTGGACTATGTAGGTTACCTTGCGGGCACTTGGACTATGTAGGTTAACTAGAAGGAACTTGGACTATCAAGGTTTCCTAGCTGGCTCTTGGACTATGTAGGTTACCACGGGCACTTGAACTATCTAGGTTAACGAACGTGCTCTTGGACTATGTAGGTAACCTAGCGGGCACTTGGCCTATCTAGGTTAACGAACGGGCACTTGGACTATGTAGGTTAACTAGCGGACACTTCGACTATCTAGGTTAGCTAACGGGCAATTGGACTATCTAGGTTACCTAGCGGGCACTTGGACTATGTAGGTTCCCTAGCGGGCACTTGGACAATTTAGGTTACCTAGCAGGCACTTTGACTATCTAGGTTAACTAATGGGCACTGGGACTATGTAGGTTGCCTAGCGAGCACTTGGACTATCTAGGTTACCTAGAGGGCACCTGGACTATGTACGTTCCCTAGCGGGCACTTGGGCTATCTACGTTACTTAGCCGGCACTTGGTCTATGTAGTTTAACGAAGGGGCACGTGGACTATGTAGGTAACCTAATGGTCACTTGGACTGTCTAGGTTACCTAGCGGGGACTTGGACTATGTAGATAAACTAACGGCACTTGGACTATCTACGTTAACTAGCGGGCCCTTGGACTATGTAGATTCCCTAGCGGGCACTTGGACTATGTATGTTCCAGAGCGGGCAGTTGGACTATCTAGGTTCCCTAACGAGCACTTGGACTGTGTAGGTTAACTAGTGGACACTTGGACGATCTAGGTCAACTAGCGGGTACTTGGACTATATAGGTTAACTAGCAGGCCCCTGGACTATGTAGATTAACTAGGGGTACTTGGACTATCTACGTTAACTAGCGGGCCCTTGGACTATGTAGATTCCCTAGCGGGCACTTGGACTACGTAGGTTCCCTAGCGGGCATTTGGACTATGTATGTTCCTTAGCGGGCAGTTGGACTATGTATGTACCCTACATACACTTGAACTATGTAATTTAACTACCGGGCACTTGGACTATGTAGGTTAACTAGCGGGCCCTTGGACTACATAGGTTAACTAGCGGGCACTTGGACTGTCTAGGTTACCTAGCGGGCACTTGGCCTATCTAGGTTAACGAACGGGCACTTGGACTATGTAGGTTAACTAGCGGACACTTCGACTATCTAGGTTAGCTAACGGGCAATTGGACTATCTAGGTTACCTGGCGGGCACTTGGACTATGTAGGTTCCCTAGCTGGCACTTGGACTATGTAGGGTCCCTATCGGGTACTTGGACTGTCTAGGTTAACTAGAGGGCAATTGGACTGTCTAGGTTACCTAGTGGGCATTTGGTCTATGTAGTTTACCTAGCAGGCACTTGGACTATCTAGGTTACCTAGAGGGCACTTGGACTATGTACGTTCCCTAGCGGGCACTTAGGCTATCTACGTTACCTAGCGGGCACTTGGACTATGTAGGTTAACGAACGGGCACTTGGACTATGTAGTTTCCCTAGCGGGCATTTGGACTATTTATGTTACCATCGGGAACTTGGACTATGTAGGTTACCTAGCGGGCACTTGGACTATGTACGTCCCCTAGTGGTCACTTGGAATATCTAGGTTAACTAAAGGGCACTTGGACTATGTAGGCTGCCTAGCGGGCACTTGGACTATGTAGGTTCCCTAGTGGGCACTTGGATTATGTAGGTTCCCTATCGGGCACTTGGACTATGTAGGTTAACTAGCGGGCACTTGGACTGTCTAGGTAACCTAGCGGGCACTTGGATTATATAGGTTAACGAACGGGCACTTGGACTACGTAGGTAACCTAAAGGGCACTTGGACTGTCTAGGTTACCTAGCGGGCACTTTGACTATCTAGGTTAACGAAAGGGCACTTGGACTATGTAGGTTACCTAGCGGGCACTTGGATTATCTAGGTTAGCCAACAGGAACTTGGAATATCTAGGTTACCTAGCGGGCACTTGGACTATGTAGGTTACCTTGCGGGCAATTGTACTATCTAGGTTACCTAACGGGCACTTGGACTATGTAGGTTAACTAGCGGACACTTGCACTATGTAGGTTACCTAGCGGACACTTGGACTATGAAGGTTAACTAGCAGGCCCTTGGACTATGTACATACCCTAGCGCGCACTTGGACTATCTAGGTTACCTAGTGGGCACTTGGACTATCTAGGTTAACTAACGGGCACCAGAACTATCTAGGTTAACAAGCGGGCACTTGCACTATCTAGGTTACCTAGCAGGCACTTGGATTATGAAGGATCTCGAGCGGGCACTTGGACTATCTAGGTTTCCTTGTAGGCACTTGGACTATGTACATACACTAGCGTGCACTGGGACTATCTAGGTTATCTAGCGGGCACTTGGACTCTGTACGTTCCCTAGTGGGTACTTGGACTATCTAGGGTAACTAACGGGCACTTGGACTATCTAGGTTAACTAGCGGGCACTTGGACTATCTAGGTTACCTAGCAGGCACTTGG
Organism: Tenrec ecaudatus; assembly: GCF_050624435.1. Lineage (NCBI taxonomy): Eukaryota > Metazoa > Chordata > Mammalia > Afrosoricida > Tenrecidae > Tenrec > Tenrec ecaudatus. The sequence goes on from NW_027457673.1 coordinate 393,633, forward strand.
ATTATGAAGGATCCCTATCGGGCACTTGGATTATCTAGGTTAACTAGCGGGCACTTGGACTATGTAGGTTAACTAGCGGACACTTGGACTATGTAGGTTAACTAGCGGTCAATTGGACTATCTAGGTTACCTAGCGGGAACTTGGACTATCTAGGTTACCTAGCGGGCTTTATGACTATCTAGGTTAATGAACGGGCACTTGGACTATGTAGGTTGTCTAGCGAGCACTTGGACTGTCTAGGTTACCTAGCGGGCACTTTGACTATCTAGGTTAACTAGCGGGCACTTGGACTATCTAGTTTTCCTAGCAGGCACTTGGACAATGTACATACCCCAGCGCACACTTGGACTATCTAGGTTACCTAGTGGGCACTTGGACTATCTAGGGTAACTAACGGGCACTAGGACTATCTAGGTTAACTAGCGGGCCCTTGGACTATCTAGGTTACCTAGCGGGCACTTGGACTATGTATGTTCTCTAGTGGGCACTTGGACTATCTAGGTTAACTAACGGCCACTAGGACTATCTAGGTTAACTACCGGGCACTTGGACTATCTAGGTTAACTAGGGGGCCCTTGTACTATGTAGGTTAACTAGCGAGCACTTGGACTATCTAGGTTAACTAGCGGACCTTGGACTACGTGGGTTGAATAGTGGGCCCTTGGACTATGTAGGTTAACTAGCGGGCTCTTGGACTATCTAGGTTAGGTAACGGGCACTTGGACGATCTAGGTTAACTAGACGGCATTTGAACTATCTACGTTGCCTAGCGGGTTCTTGGAGTATGTAGGTTACCTAGCGGGCTGTTGGATTATCTGGGTTACCTAGCGGGCACTTGGACTATCTAGGTTAACTAACGGGCACTTGGACTATGTAGGCTCCCTAGCGGGCCCTTGGACTATGTAAGTTCCCTAGCGGACACATGGACTATGTGGGTTTCCTGGCGGGCATTTGGACTATCTAGGTTACCTAACTAGCACTTGGACTATGTAGGTTCCCTAGCAAGCACTTGGATTATGTTGGTTCCCTATCGGGCACTTGGACTATGTAAGTTAACTAGAGGGTATTTGGACTATGTAGGTTACATAGCGGACACTTGGACTATGTAGGTTCCCTATCGGGCACTTGGAGAATGTAGGTTAACTAGGGGCACTAGGACTATGTAGGTTACTTAGCGGGCCCTTGAACTATCTAGGTTACCTAGCGGGCATTTGGATTATGTAGGCTCCCTAGCGGGCATTTGGACTATATAGATTACCTAGCGGGCAATTAGAATTTGTAGGTTATCTAGCGTACACTTTGACTATCTAGGTTACCTAGCTGGCACTTGAACTATCTACGTTACCTAGCGGGTACTTGGAGTATGTAGGTTACCTACCGGGCTGTTGGACTATCTAGGTTACCTAGCGGGCACTTGGACTATCTAGGTTAACTAACGCGCACTTGGACTATGTAGGTTCCCTAGTGGGCCCTTGGACTATGTAAGTTCCCTAGCGGGGAACTTGGACTATGTGGGTTCCCTAGCGGGCATTAGGAATATCTGGGTTACCTAACGGGCACTTGGACTATGTAGGTTAACTAGCAGGCTTTGGACAATGTAGGTTACCTAGCAGGCACATATACTATGTAGGTTCCCTATCGTTCACTTGGAGAATGTAGGTTAACTAGGGGGCACTAGGACAATGTAGGTTACCAAGCGGGCCTTTGGACTATCTAGGTTACCTAGGGGGAACTTGGAGTATGTAGGTTTACTAGTGGACACTTGGACTATCTAGGTTACCTAGCAGGCACTTGGACTGTGTAGGTTAACTAGCGGGCACTTGGACTATCTAGGTTACCTAGCAGGCACTTGGACTATGTACGTTTCCTAGCGGGTACTTGGACTATCTATGTTAATAGCGGGCACTTGGACTATGTAGATTCCCTATCGGGCACTTGGACTATATAGGTAACCTAGTGGTCACTTGAACTGTCTAGGTTACCTAGCGGGCACTTGGACTATGTAGGTTAACTAGCCAGCTCTTGGACTATCTAGGTTAACTAGCGGGCACTTGGACTATTAGGGTCCCTACGGGCGTTTGGACTATATAGGTTACCTAGCGGGCACTTGGACTATGTAGGTTAACAAACAGGCACTTGGACTATGTAGGTAACCTAGTGTTCCCTTGAACAGTCTAGGTTACCTAGCGGGCACTTGGACTATGTAGGTTAACTAGCGGGCACTTGGACGATGTAGGTTAACGAACGGGCTCTTGGACTATGTAGGTTGCCTAGCGGGCACTTGGACTATCTAGGTTAGGTAACGGGCACTTGGACTATCTAGGTTACCTAGTGGGAACTTGGACAATGTAAGTTACCTAGCGGGCACTTGGACTATCTAGGTTACCTAATGGGCACTTTGACTATCTAGGTTGCAAAGCGGGCACTTGGACTATGTAGGTTAACTCGCGAGCACTTGGACTCTAAGTTGCCTAGCGAGCACTTGGACTATCGAGGTTACCTAGCGGGCACTTGGACTATGTAGGTTTCCTAGCGGGAACTTGGACTATCTAGGTTAACGAATGGGCACTTGGACTATGTAGGTAACCTAGCGGGCACTTGGACAGTCTAGGTTACCTAGAGGGCACTTGGACTATCTAGGTTAACGAACAGGCACTTGAACTATGTAGGTTACCTAGCGGGCACTTGGACTATGTAGGATCCCTATTGGACATTTGGACTACTTAGGTTAACTAGCGGGCACTTGTACTATCTAGGTTAACTACCGGGCAATTGGACTATCTAGGTCAACTAGCGGGCCCTTGTACTATGTAGGTTAACTAGCGGGCACTTGGAATATCTAGGTTAACTAGGGGACTTTGGACTATGTAGGTTAACTAGCGGGCCCTTGGACTATGTAGGTTAACTAGCGGGCACTTGGACTATCTAGGTTTCCTAGCAGGCACTTGGACTATGTACATACCCCAGCGCACACTTGGACTATCTAGGTTACCTAGTGGGCACTTGGACTATCTAGGTTAACTAACGGGCACTAGGACTATCTAGGTTAACTAGCGGGCACTTGGACTATCTAGGTTACCTAGCAGGCACTTGGATTATGAAGGATCCCTAGCGGGCACTTGGACTATCTAGGTTTCCTAGAAGACACTTGGACTATGTACATACCCTAGCGCGCACTGGGACTATCTAGATTATCTAACGGGCACTTGGACTATGTACGTCCCCTAGTGGGCCCTTGGACTATCTAGGTTAACTAACGGGCACTAGGACTATCTAGGTTAACTAGCGGGCACTTGGACTATCTAGGTTGCCTAGCAGGCACTTGGATTATGAAGGATCCCTGGCGGGAACTTGGACTATCTAGGTTAACTAGCGGGCACTTGGACTATGTAGGTTAACTAGCGAACACTTGCACGATCTAGGCTAACTAGCGGGCCCTTGCACTATGTAGGTTAACTAACGGGCCCATGGATTATGTAGGTTTACTAGTAGGCACTTTGACTATCTAGGTTAACTAGCGGGCACTTGGATTATGTAGTTTCCCTAGCGGGCATTTGGACTATTTAGGTTACCAAGGGGGCACTTGGACTATGTAGGTTACCTAGCGAGCACTTATACTATCTAGGTTACCTAGCAGGCACTTTGACTATCTAGGTTAACTAACGGGCACTTGGACTATGTAGGTTGCCTAGCGGGCACTAGGACTATGTAGGTTCCCTAGCGGGCTCTTGGATTATGTAGGTTCCCTATCGGGCACTTGGACTATGTAGGTTTACTAGCGGGCACTTGGACTGTCTAGGTTACCTAGCGGGTACTTGGATTATCTAGGTTAACGAACGGGCACTTGGACTATGTAGGTTACCTAGCCGCCACTTGGACTATCTAGGTTAACTAACAGGCACTTGTACTATCTAGGTTCCCTAGCGGGCACTTGTACTATCTAGGTTACCTAGCTGGCACTTGGACTATGTAGGTCAACTAGCGGGCCCTTGCACTATCTAGGTTAGCTAACAGGCACTTAGATTATGTAGGTTAACTAGCGGGCACTTGGAATATGTAGGTTAACTAGCGGACACTTGCACTATGTAGGTTATATAGCGGGCGCATGGACTATGTAGGTTTACTAGCGGGCCCATGGACTATCTAGGTTCCCTAAAGGGCACTTTGACTATCTAGGTTAACGAACGGGCACTTGAACTATCTAGGTCAACTATCGGGCCCTTGTACTATGTAGGTTAACTAGCGGGCACTTGGATTATCTAGGTTAACGAGCGGACCTTGGACTATGTAGGTCAACTAGCGTGCCCTTGGAGTATGTAGCTTAACTAGCGGTCACTTGGACTATCTAGGTTTCCTAGCTGGCACTTGGACTATGTACATACCCTAGTGCGCACTTGGACTATCTAGGTTACCTAGCGGACAATTGGACTATGTACGTCCCCTAGTGGGCACTTGGACTATCTAGGTTAACTAACGGGCACTAGTACTATCTACGTTAACTAGCGGGCACTTGGACTTTCTAGGTTACCTAGCAGGCAATTGGATTATGAAGGATCCCTAGCGGGCACTTGGACTATCTAGGTTACCTAGCGGGCACTTGGACTATGTAGGTTAACTAGCGGACACTTGCACGATCTAGGTTAACTATCGGGCCCATACACTATGTAGGTTAACTAACGGGCCCATGGATTATGTAGGTTTACTAGCAGGCACTTGGACTATGTAGGTTAACTAGCGGCACTTGGAGTGTCTAGGATACCTAGTGGGCATTTGGATTATCTACGTTAACGAACGTGCAATTGGACTATGTAAGTTACCTAGCCGCCACTTGGACTATCTATGTTAGCTAACAGGCACTTGGACTATCTAGGTTCCCTAGCGGGCACTTATACTATCTAGGATACCTAGCTGGCACTTGGACTATGTAGGTCAACTAGCGGGCCCTTGGACTACCTAGGTTAGCTAACGGGCACTTAGATTATGTAGGTTAACTAGAGGGCACTTGGAATATGTAGGTTAACTAGCGGACACTTGCACTATGTAGGTTAACTAGTGGGCCCATGGACTATGTAGGTTTACTAGCGGGCCCTTGGACTATCTAGGTTCCCTAAAGGGCACTTGGACTATCTAGGTGACCGAATGGCACTTGGACTGTCTAGGTTACCTAGTGGGCACTTGGACTATGTAGGCTAACTAGGGGGCCCTTGGACGATCTAGGTTCCTTAGCGGGTACTTGAACAATCTAGGTTAACTAGCGGACACTTGCACTATCTAGGTTACCTAGCGGGCACTTGGACTATGTACGTTCCCTAGCGGGCACTTGGACTATATATGATAACTAGCGGGCACTTGGAATATGTAGGTTATCTAGCGGGCATTTGCACTATGTAGGTTACCTAGCAGGCACTTGGACTATCTAGGTTAACTAGCGGGCACTTGGTCTATCTAGGTTAACTAGCGTGCACTTGGACTATGTAGGTTAACTAGCGTGCCCTGGACTATCTAGGTTACGTAGCGGGAACTTGGTATGTAGGTTAACTAGCGGGCCCTTGGACTATCTAGGTTACCTAGCGGGCACTTGGACTATATAGGTTAGCTAGCGGGCACTTGGAATATGTAGGTTATCGAGTGGGCACTTGGACTATCTAGGTTAACGAACGGGCACTTGGAATATGCAGGTAACCTAGCGGGCACTTGGACTGTCTAGGTTACCTAGCGGGCACTTGGACTTCTAGGTTAACGAACGGGCTCTTAGACTATGTAGGTTGCCTAGCGGGCACTTGGACTATCTAGGTTAGGTAACGGGCACTTGGATTATCTAGGTTACCTAGTGGGAACTTGGACAATGTAAGTTACCTAGCGGGCACTTAGACTATCTAGGTTAACTAACGGGCACTTTGACTATCTAGGTTGCAAAGCGGGCACTTGGACTATGTAGGTTAACTCGCGAGCACTTGGACTCTAAGTTACCTAGCGAGTACTTGGACTAACGAGGTTACCTAGCGGGCACTTGGACTATGTAGGTTTCCTAGCGGGAACTTGGACTATCTAGGTTAACGAATGGGCACTTGGACTATGTAGGTGACCTAGCGGGCACTTGGACAGTCTAGGTTACCTAGAGGGCACTTGGACTATCTAGGTTAACGAACGGGCACTTGAACTATGTAGGTTACCTAGCGGGCACTTGGACTATGTAGGATCCCTATCAGACATTTGGACTACTTAGGTTAACTAGCGGGCACTTGGACTATCTAGGGTAACTACCGGGCACTTGGACTATCTAGGTCAACTAGCGGGCCCTTGTACTATGTAGGTTAACTAGCGAGTACTTGGACTATCTAGGTTAACTAGCGGACCTTTGACTACGTGGGTTAAATAGCGGGCACTTGGACTATCTAGGTTAACTAACGGGCACTTGGACTATGTAGGTTCCCTAGCGGGCCCTTGGACTATGGAAGTTCCCTAGCGGGGAACTTGGACTATGTGGGTTCCCTAGCGGGCATTAGGACTATCTGGGTTACCTAACGGGCACTTGGACTATGTAGGTTAACTAGCGGGCTTTGGACAATGTAGGTTACCTAGCAGGCACATATACTATGTAGGTTCGCTATCGTTCACTTGGAGAATGTAGGTTAACTAGGGGTCACTAGGACAATGTCGGTTACCAAGCGGGCCTTTGGACTATCTAGGTTACCTAGGAGGAACTTGGACTATGTAGGTTTACTAGTGGGCACTTGGACTATCTAGGTTACCTAGCAGGCACTTGTACTGTGTAGGTTAACTAGCGGGCACTTGGACTATCTAGGTTACCTAGCAGGCACTTGGACTATGTACGTTTCCTAGCGGGTACTTGGACTATCTATGTTAATAGCGGGCACTTGGACTATGTAGATTCCCTATCGGGCACTTGGACTATGTAGGTAACCTAGTGGTCACTTGAACTGTCTAGGTTACCTAGCGGGCACTTGGACTATGTAGGTTAACTAGCCAGCTCTTGGACTATCTAGGTTAACTAGCGGGCACTTGGACTATTAGGGTCCCTACGGGCGTTTGGACTATATAGTTTACCTAGCGGGCACTTGGACTATATAGGTTAACAAACAGGCACTTGGACTATGTAGGTAACCTAGTGTTCCCTTGAACAGCCTAGGTTACCTAGCGGGCACTTGGACTATGTAGGTTAACTAGCGGGCACTTGGACGATGTAGGTTAACGAACGGGCTCTTGGACTATGTAGGTTGCCTAGCAGGCATTTGACTATCTAGGTTAGGTAACGGGCACTTGGATTATCTAGGTTACCTAGTGGGAACTTGGACAATGTAAGTTACCTAGCGGGCACTTGGACTATCTAGGTTACCTAACGGGCACTTTGACTATCTAGGTTGCAAAGCGGGCACTTGGACTATGTAGGTTAACTCGCGAGCACTTGGACTCTAAGTTGCCTAGCGAGCACTTGGACCTTCGAAGTTACCTAGCGGGCACTTGGATTATGTAGGTTTCCTAGCGGGATCTTGGACTATCTAGGTTAACGAATGGGCACTTGGACTATGTAGGTAACCTAGCGGGCACTTGGACAGTCTAGGTTACCTAGAGGGCACTTGGACTATCTAGGTTAACGAACGGGCACTTGGACTATGTAGGTTACCTAGCGGGCACTTGGACTATGTAGGATCCCTATCGGACATTTGGACTACTTAGGTTAACTAGCGGGCACTTGTACTATCTAGATTAACTACCGGGCACTTGGACTATCTAGGTCAACTAGCGGGCCCTTGTACTATGTAGGTTAACTAGCGGGCACTTGGAATATCTAGGTTAACTAGGGGACCTTGGACTATGTAGGTTAACTAGCGGGCCCTTGGACTATCTAGGTTAACTAGCGGGCACTTGGACTATCTAGGTTACCTAGCAGGCACTTGGATTATGAAGGATCCCTAGCGGGAACTTGGACTATATAGTTTTCCTAGCAGACACTTCGATTATGTACATACCCTAGTGCGCACTGGGACTATCTAGGTTATTTAGCGGGCACTTGGACTATCTAGGTTACCTAGCAGGCACTTGGATTATGAAGGATCACTAGCGGGCACTTGGACTATCTAGGTTTCCTAGCTGGCACTTGGACTATGTACATACCCTAGTGCGCACTTGGACTATCTAGGTTACTTAGCGGGCAATTGGACTATGTACGTCCCCTTGTGGGCACTTGGACTATCTAGGTTAACTAACGGGCACTAGGACTATCTAGGTTAACTAGCGGGCACTTGGACTTTCTAGGTTACCTAGCAGGCAATTGGATTATGAAGGATCCCTAGCGGGCACTTGGACTATCTAGGTTACCTAGCGGGCACTTGGACTATGTAGGTTAACTAGCGGACACTTGCACGATCTAGGTTAACTAGCGGGCCCTTACACTATGTAGGTTACCTAGCAGGCACTTGGACTATGTACGTTTCCTAGCGGGTACTTGGACTATCTATGTTAATAGCGGGCACTTGGACTATGTAGATTCCCTATCGGGCACTTGGACTATGTAGGTAACCTAGTGGTCACTTGAACTGTCTAGGTTACCTAGCGGGCACTTGGACTATGTAGGTTAACTAGCCAGCTCTTGGACTATCTAGGTTAACTAGCGGGCACTTGGACTATTAGGGTCCCTACGGGCGTTTGGACTATATAGGTTACCTAGCGGGCACTTGGACTATATAGGTTAACAAACAGGCACTTGGACTATGTAGGTAACCTAGTGTTCCCTTGAACAGCCTAGGTTACCTAGCGGGCACTTGGACTATGTAGGTTAACTAGCGGGCACTTGGACGATGTAGGTTAACGAACGGGCTCTTGGACTATGTAGGTTGCCTAGCAGGCACTTGGACTATCTAGGTTAGGTAACGGGCACTTGGACTATCTAGGTTACCTAGTGGGAACTTGGACAATGTAAGTTACCTAGCGGGCACTTGGACTATCTAGGTTACCTAACGGGCACTTTGACTATCTAGGTTGCAAAGCGGGCACTTGGACTATGTAGGTTAACTCGCGAGCACTTGGACACTAAGTTGCCTAGCGAGCACTTGGACTATCGAAGTTACCTAGCGGGCACTTGGATTATGTAGGTTTCCTAGCGGGATCTTGGACTATCTAGGTTAACGAATGGGCACTTGGACTATGTAGGTAACCTAGCGGGCACTTGGACAGTCTAGGTTACCTAGAGGGCACTTGGACTATCTAGGTTAACGAACGGGCACTTGGACTATGTAGGTTACCTAGCGGGCACTTGGACTATGTAGGATCCCTATCGGACATTTGGACTACTTAGGTTAACTAGCGGGCACTTATACTATCTAGGATACCTAGCTGGCACTTGGACTATGTAGGTCAACTAGCGGGCCCTTGGACTACCTAGGTTAGCTAACGGGCACTTAGATTATGTAGGTTAACTAGAGGGCACTTGGAATATGTAGGTTAACTAGCGGACACTTGCACTATGTAGGTTAACTAGTGGGCCCATGGACTATGTAGGTTTACTAGCGGGCCCTTGGACTATCTAGGTTCCCTAAAGGGCACTTGGACTATCTAGGTGACCGAATGGCACTTGGACTGTCTAGGTTACCTAGTGGGCACTTGGACTATGTAGGCTAACTAGGGGGCCCTTGGACGATCTAGGTTCCTTAGCGGGTACTTGAACAATCTAGGTTAACTAGCGGACACTTGCACTATCTAGGTTACCTAGCGGGCACTTGGACTATGTACGTTCCCTAGCGGGCACTTGGACTATATATGTTAACTAGCGGGCACTTGGAATATGTAGGTTATCTAGCGGGCATTTACACTATGTAGGTTACCTAGCAGGCACTTGGACTATCTAGGTTAACTAGCGGGCACTTGGTCTATCTAGGTTAACTAGCGTGCACTTGGACTATGTAGGTTAACTCGCGTGCCCTGGACTATCTAGGTTACGTAGCGGGAACTTGGTATGTAGGTTAACTAGCGGGCCCTTGGACTATCTAAGTTACCTAGCGGGCACTTGGACTATATAGGTCACCTAGCGGGCACTTGGAATATGTAGGTTATCGAGTGGGCACTTGGACTATCTAGGTTAACGAACGGGCACTTGGAATATGCAGGTAACCTAGCGGGCACTTGGACTGTCTAGGTTACCTAGTGGGCACTTGGACTATGTAGGCTAACTAGGGGGCCCTTGGACGATCTAGGTTCCTTAGCGGGTACTTGAACAATCTAGGTTAACTAGCGGACACTTGCACTATCTAGGTTACCTAGCGGGCACTTGGACTATGTACGTTCCCTAGCGGGCACTTGGACTATATATGATAACTAGCGGGCACTTGGAATATGTAGGTTATCTAGCGGGCATTTGCACTATGTAGGTTACCTAGCAGGCACTTGGACTATCTAGGTTAACTAGCGGGCACTTGGTCTATCTAGGTTAACTAGCGTGCACTTGGACTATGTAGGTTAACTAGCGTGCCCTGGACTATCTAGGTTACGTAGCGGGAACTTGGTATGTAGGTTAACTAGCGGGCCCTTGGACTATCTAGGTTACCTAGCGGGCACTTGGACTATATAGGTTAGCTAGCGGGCACTTGGAATATGTAGGTTATCGAGTGGGCACTTGGACTATCTAGGTTAACGAACGGGCACTTGGAATATGCAGGTAACCTAGCGGGCACTTGGACTGTCTAGGTTACCTAGCGGGCACTTGGACTTCTAGGTTAACGAACGGGCTCTTAGACTATGTAGGTTGCCTAGCGGGCACTTGGACTATCTAGGTTAGGTAACGGGCACTTGGATTATCTAGGTTACCTAGTGGGAACTTGGACAATGTAAGTTACCTAGCGGGCACTTAGACTATCTAGGTTAACTAACGGGCACTTTGACTATCTAGGTTGCAAAGCGGGCACTTGGACTATGTAGGTTAACTCGCGAGCACTTGGACTCTAAGTTACCTAGCGAGTACTTGGACTAACGAGGTTACCTAGCGGGCACTTGGACTATGTAGGTTTCCTAGCGGGAACTTGGACTATCTAGGTTAACGAATGGGCACTTGGACTATGTAGGTGACCTAGCGGGCACTTGGACAGTCTAGGTTACCTAGAGGGCACTTGGACTATCTAGGTTAACGAACGGGCACTTGAACTATGTAGGTTACCTAGCGGGCACTTGGACTATGTAGGATCCCTATCAGACATTTGGACTACTTAGGTTAACTAGCGGGCACTTGGACTATCTAGGGTAACTACCGGGCACTTGGACTATCTAGGTCAACTAGCGGGCCCTTGTACTATGTAGGTTAACTAGCGAGTACTTGGACTATCTAGGTTAACTAGCGGACCTTTGACTACGTGGGTTAAATAGCGGGCACTTGGACTATCTAGGTTAACTAACGGGCACTTGGACTATGTAGGTTCCCTAGCGGGCCCTTGGACTATGGAAGTTCCCTAGCGGGGAACTTGGACTATGTGGGTTCCCTAGCGGGCATTAGGACTATCTGGGTTACCTAACGGGCACTTGGACTATGTAGGTTAACTAGCGGGCTTTGGACAATGTAGGTTACCTAGCAGGCACATATACTATGTAGGTTCGCTATCGTTCACTTGGAGAATGTAGGTTAACTAGGGGTCACTAGGACAATGTCGGTTACCAAGCGGGCCTTTGGACTATCTAGGTTACCTAGGAGGAACTTGGACTATGTAGGTTTACTAGTGGGCACTTGGACTATCTAGGTTACCTAGCAGGCACTTGTACTGTGTAGGTTAACTAGCGGGCACTTGGACTATCTAGGTTACCTAGCAGGCACTTGGACTATGTACGTTTCCTAGCGGGTACTTGGACTATCTATGTTAATAGCGGGCACTTGGACTATGTAGATTCCCTATCGGGCACTTGGACTATGTAGGTAACCTAGTGGTCACTTGAACTGTCTAGGTTACCTAGCGGGCACTTGGACTATGTAGGTTAACTAGCCAGCTCTTGGACTATCTAGGTTAACTAGCGGGCACTTGGACTATTAGGGTCCCTACGGGCGTTTGGACTATATAGTTTACCTAGCGGGCACTTGGACTATATAGGTTAACAAACAGGCACTTGGACTATGTAGGTAACCTAGTGTTCCCTTGAACAGCCTAGGTTACCTAGCGGGCACTTGGACTATGTAGGTTAACTAGCGGGCACTTGGACGATGTAGGTTAACGAACGGGCTCTTGGACTATGTAGGTTGCCTAGCAGGCATTTGACTATCTAGGTTAGGTAACGGGCACTTGGATTATCTAGGTTACCTAGTGGGAACTTGGACAATGTAAGTTACCTAGCGGGCACTTGGACTATCTAGGTTACCTAACGGGCACTTTGACTATCTAGGTTGCAAAGCGGGCACTTGGACTATGTAGGTTAACTCGCGAGCACTTGGACTCTAAGTTGCCTAGCGAGCACTTGGACCTTCGAAGTTACCTAGCGGGCACTTGGATTATGTAGGTTTCCTAGCGGGATCTTGGACTATCTAGGTTAACGAATGGGCACTTGGACTATGTAGGTAACCTAGCGGGCACTTGGACAGTCTAGGTTACCTAGAGGGCACTTGGACTATCTAGGTTAACGAACGGGCACTTGGACTATGTAGGTTACCTAGCGGGCACTTGGACTATGTAGGATCCCTATCGGACATTTGGACTACTTAGGTTAACTAGCGGGCACTTGTACTATCTAGATTAACTACCGGGCACTTGGACTATCTAGGTCAACTAGCGGGCCCTTGTACTATGTAGGTTAACTAGCGGGCACTTGGAATATCTAGGTTAACTAGGGGACCTTGGACTATGTAGGTTAACTAGCGGGCCCTTGGACTATCTAGGTTAACTAGCGGGCACTTGGACTATCTAGGTTACCTAGCAGGCACTTGGATTATGAAGGATCCCTAGCGGGAACTTGGACTATATAGTTTTCCTAGCAGACACTTCGATTATGTACATACCCTAGTGCGCACTGGGACTATCTAGGTTATTTAGCGGGCACTTGGACTATCTAGGTTACCTAGCAGGCACTTGGATTATGAAGGATCACTAGCGGGCACTTGGACTATCTAGGTTTCCTAGCTGGCACTTGGACTATGTACATACCCTAGTGCGCACTTGGACTATCTAGGTTACTTAGCGGGCAATTGGACTATGTACGTCCCCTTGTGGGCACTTGGACTATCTAGGTTAACTAACGGGCACTAGGACTATCTAGGTTAACTAGCGGGCACTTGGACTTTCTAGGTTACCTAGCAGGCAATTGGATTATGAAGGATCCCTAGCGGGCACTTGGACTATCTAGGTTACCTAGCGGGCACTTGGACTATGTAGGTTAACTAGCGGACACTTGCACGATCTAGGTTAACTAGCGGGCCCTTACACTATGTAGGTTACCTAGCAGGCACTTGGACTATGTACGTTTCCTAGCGGGTACTTGGACTATCTATGTTAATAGCGGGCACTTGGACTATGTAGATTCCCTATCGGGCACTTGGACTATGTAGGTAACCTAGTGGTCACTTGAACTGTCTAGGTTACCTAGCGGGCACTTGGACTATGTAGGTTAACTAGCCAGCTCTTGGACTATCTAGGTTAACTAGCGGGCACTTGGACTATTAGGGTCCCTACGGGCGTTTGGACTATATAGGTTACCTAGCGGGCACTTGGACTATATAGGTTAACAAACAGGCACTTGGACTATGTAGGTAACCTAGTGTTCCCTTGAACAGCCTAGGTTACCTAGCGGGCACTTGGACTATGTAGGTTAACTAGCGGGCACTTGGACGATGTAGGTTAACGAACGGGCTCTTGGACTATGTAGGTTGCCTAGCAGGCACTTGGACTATCTAGGTTAGGTAACGGGCACTTGGACTATCTAGGTTACCTAGTGGGAACTTGGACAATGTAAGTTACCTAGCGGGCACTTGGACTATCTAGGTTACCTAACGGGCACTTTGACTATCTAGGTTGCAAAGCGGGCACTTGGACTATGTAGGTTAACTCGCGAGCACTTGGACACTAAGTTGCCTAGCGAGCACTTGGACTATCGAAGTTACCTAGCGGGCACTTGGATTATGTAGGTTTCCTAGCGGGATCTTGGACTATCTAGGTTAACGAATGGGCACTTGGACTATGTAGGTAACCTAGCGGGCACTTGGACAGTCTAGGTTACCTAGAGGGCACTTGGACTATCTAGGTTAACGAACGGGCACTTGGACTATGTAGGTTACCTAGCGGGCACTTGGACTATGTAGGATCCCTATCGGACATTTGGACTACTTAGGTTAACTAGCGGGCACTTATACTATCTAGGATACCTAGCTGGCACTTGGACTATGTAGGTCAACTAGCGGGCCCTTGGACTACCTAGGTTAGCTAACGGGCACTTAGATTATGTAGGTTAACTAGAGGGCACTTGGAATATGTAGGTTAACTAGCGGACACTTGCACTATGTAGGTTAACTAGTGGGCCCATGGACTATGTAGGTTTACTAGCGGGCCCTTGGACTATCTAGGTTCCCTAAAGGGCACTTGGACTATCTAGGTGACCGAATGGCACTTGGACTGTCTAGGTTACCTAGTGGGCACTTGGACTATGTAGGCTAACTAGGGGGCCCTTGGACGATCTAGGTTCCTTAGCGGGTACTTGAACAATCTAGGTTAACTAGCGGACACTTGCACTATCTAGGTTACCTAGCGGGCACTTGGACTATGTACGTTCCCTAGCGGGCACTTGGACTATATATGTTAACTAGCGGGCACTTGGAATATGTAGGTTATCTAGCGGGCATTTACACTATGTAGGTTACCTAGCAGGCACTTGGACTATCTAGGTTAACTAGCGGGCACTTGGTCTATCTAGGTTAACTAGCGTGCACTTGGACTATGTAGGTTAACTCGCGTGCCCTGGACTATCTAGGTTACGTAGCGGGAACTTGGTATGTAGGTTAACTAGCGGGCCCTTGGACTATCTAAGTTACCTAGCGGGCACTTGGACTATATAGGTCACCTAGCGGGCACTTGGAATATGTAGGTTATCGAGTGGGCACTTGGACTATCTAGGTTAACGAACGGGCACTTGGAATATGCAGGTAACCTAGCGGGCACTTGGACTGTCTAGGTTACCTAGCGGGCACTTGGACTTCTAGGTTAACGAACGGGCTCTTAGACTATGTAGGTTGCCTAGCGGGCACTTGGACTATCTAGGTTAGGTAACGGGCACTTGGATTATATAGGTTACCTAGTGGGAACTTGGACAATGTAAGTTACCTAGCGGGCACTTAGACTATCTCGGTTAACTAACGGGCACTTTGACTATCTAGGTTGCAAAGCGGGCACTTGGACTATGTAGGTTAACTCGCGAGCACTTGGACTCTAAGTTACCTAGCGAGTACTTGGACTATCGAGGTTACCTAGCGGGCACTTGGACTATGTAGGTTTCCTAGCGGGAACTTGGACTATCTAGGTTAACGAATGGGCACTTGGACTATGTAGGTGACCTAGCGGGCACTTGGACAGTCTAGGTTACCTAGAGGGCACTTGGACTATCTAGGTTAACGAACGGGCACTTGAACTATGTAGGTTACCTAGCGGGCACTTGGACTATGTAGGATCCCTATCGGACATTTGGACTACTTAGGTTAACTAGCGGGCACTTGGACTATCTAGGTTAACTACCGGGCACTTGGACTATCTAGGTCAACTAGCGGGCCCTTGTACTATGTAGGTTAACTAGCGAGCACTTGGACTATCTAGGTTAACTAGTGGACCTTGGACTACGTGGGTTAAATAGCGGGCCCTTGGACTATGTAGGTTAACTAGCGGGTACTTGGACTATCTAGGTTAGGTAACGGGCACTTGGACGATCTAGGTTAACTAGACGGCATTTGAACTATCTACGTTGCCTAGCGGGTTCTTGGAGTATGTAGGTTAACTAGCGGGCTGTTGGATTATCTGGGTTACGTAGCGGGCACTTGGACTATCTAGGTTAACTAACGGGCACTTGGACTATGTAGGCTCCCTAGCGGGCCCTTGGACTATGTAAGTTACCTAGCGGACACATGGACTATGTGGGTTTCCTGGCGGGCATTTGGACTATCTAGGTCACCTAACTAGCACTTGAACTATGTAGGTTCCCTAGCGGGCACTTGGAGAATGTAGGTTAACTAGGGGCACTAGGACTATGTAGGTTAACTAGAGGGTATTTGGACTATGTAGGTTACCTAGCGGACACTTGGACTATGTAGGTTCCCTATCGGGCACTTGGAGAATGTAGGTTAACTAGGGGCACTAGGACTATGTAGGTTCCCTATAGGGCACTTGGAGAATATAGGTTAACTAGGGGCACTAGGACTATGTAGGTTACCTAACGGGCCCTTGAACTATCTAGGTTACCTAGCGGGCATTTGGATTATGTAGGCTCCCTAGCGGGCATTTGGACTATATAGATTACCTAGCGGGCAATTAGACTTTGTAGGTTATCTAGCGTACACTTTGACTATCTAGGTTACCTAGCTGGCACTTGAACTATCTACGTTACCTAGCGGTTACTTGGAGTATGTAGGTTACCTACCGGGCTGTTGGACTATCTAGGTTACCTAGCGGGCACTTGGACTATCTAGGTTAACTAACGCGCACTTGGACTATGTAGGTTCCCTAGCGGGCCCTTGGACTATGTAAGTTCCCTAGCGGGGAACTTGGACTATGTGGGTTCCCTAGCGGGCATTAGGAGTATCTGGGTTACCTAACAGGCACTTGGACTATGTAGGTTAACTAGCGGGCTTTGGACAATGTAGGTTACCTAGCAGGCACATATACTATGTAGGTTCCCTATCGTTCACTTGGAGAATGTAGGTTAACTAGGGGTCACTAGGACAATGTCGGTTACCAAGCGGGCCTTTGGACTATCTAGGTTACCTAGGGGGAACTTGGACTATGTAGGTTTACTAGTGGGCACTTGGACTATCTAGGTTACCTAGCAGGCACTTGGACTGTGTAGGTTAACTAGCGGGCACTTGGACTATCTAGGTTACCTAGCAGGCACTTGGACTATGTACGTTTCCTAGCGGGTACTTGGACTATCTATGTTAATAGCGGGCACTTGGACTATGTAGATTCCCTATCGGGCACTTGGACTATGTAGGTAACCTAGTGGTCACTTGAACTGTCTAGGTTACCTAGCGGGCACTTGGACTATGTAGGTTAACTAGCCAGCTCTTGGACTATCTAGGTTAACTAGCGGGCACTTGGACTATTAGGGTCCCTACGGGCGTTTGGACTATATAGGTTACCTAGCGGGCACTTGGACTATATAGGTTAACAAACAGGCACTTGGACTATGTAGGTAACCTAGTGTTCCCTTGAACAGCCTAGGTTACCTAGCGGGCACTTGCACTATGTAGGTTAACTAGCGGGCACTTGGACGATGTAGGTTAACGAACGGGCTCTTGGACTATGTAGGTTGCCTAGCAGGCACTTGGACTATCTAGGTTAGGTAACGGGCACTTGGACTATCTAGGTTACCTAGTGGGAACTTGGACAATGTAAGTTACCTAGCGGGCACTTGGACTATCTAGGTTACCTAACGGGCACTTTGACTATCTAGGTTGCAAAGCGGGCACTTGGACTATGTAGGTTAACTCGCGAGCACTTGGACTCTAAGTTGCCTAGCGAGCACTTGGACTATCGAAGTTACCTAGCGGGCACTTGGATTATGTAGGTTTCCTAGCGGGATCTTGGACTATCTAGGTTAACGAATGGGCACTTGGACTATGTAGGTAACCTAGCGGGCACTTGGACAGTCTAGGTTACCTAGAGGGCACTTGGACTATCTAGGTTAACGAACGGGCACTTGGACTATGTAGGTTACCTAGCGGGCACTTGGACTATGTAGGATCCCTATCGGACATTTGGACTACTTAGGTTAACTAGCGGGCACTTGTACTATCTAGGTTAACTACCGGGCACTTGGACTATCTAGGTCAACTAGC
This sequence comes from Tenrec ecaudatus, assembly GCF_050624435.1. Lineage (NCBI taxonomy): Eukaryota > Metazoa > Chordata > Mammalia > Afrosoricida > Tenrecidae > Tenrec > Tenrec ecaudatus. Next base: position 411,650 of record NW_027457673.1, read on the forward strand.
GGGCCCTTGTACTATGTAGGTTAACTAGCGGGCACTTGGAATATCTAGGTTAACTAGGGGACCTTGGACTATGTAGGTTAACTAGCGGGCCCTTGGACTATGTAGGTTAATTAGCGGGCACTTGGACTATCTAGGTTACCTAGCAGGCACTTGGATTATGAAGGATCCCTAGCGGGAACTTGGACTATATAGTTTTCCTAGCAGACACTTCGATTATGTACATACCCTAGCGCGCACTGGGACTATCTAGGTTATTTAGCGGGTACTTGGACTATCTAGGTTACCTAGCAGGCACTTGGATTATGAAGGATCCCTAGCGGGCACTTGGACTATCTAGGTTTCCTAGCTGGCACTTGGACTATGTACATACCCTAGTGCGCACTTGGACTATCTAGGTTACTTAGCGGGCAATTGGACTATGTACGTCCCCTTGTGGGCACTTGGACTATCTAGGTTAACTAACGGGCACTAGGACTATCTACGTTAACTAGCGGGCACTTGGACTTTCTAGGTTACCTAGCAGGCAATTGGATTGTGAAGGATCCCTAGCGGGCACTTGGACTATCTAGGTTACCTAGCGGGCACTTGGACTATGTAGGTTAACTAGCGGACACTTGCACGATCTAGGTTAACTAGCGGGCCCTTACACTATGTAGGTTACCTAGCAGGCACTTGGACTATGTACGTTTCCTAGCGGGTACTTGGACTATCTATGTTAATAGCGGGCACTTGGACTATGTAGATTCCCTATCGGGCACTTGGACTATGTAGGTAACCTAGTGGTCACTTGAACTGTCTAGGTTACCTAGCGGGCACTTGGACTATGTAGGTTAACTAGCCAGCTCTTGGACTATCTAGGTTAACTAGCGGGCACTTGGACTATTAGGGTCCCTACGGGCGTTTGGACTATATAGGTTACCTAGCGGGCACTTGGACTATATAGGTTAACAAACAGGCACTTGGACTATGTAGGTAACCTAGTGTTCCCTTGAACAGCCTAGGTTACCTAGCGGGCACTTGGACTATGTAGGTTAACTAGCGGGCACTTGGACGATGTAGGTTAACGAACGGGCTCTTGGACTATGTAGGTTGCCTAGCAGGCACTTGGACTATCTAGGTTAACTAGCGGGCACTTGGATTATGAAGGATCCCTAGCGGGAACTTGGACTATATAGTTTTCCTAGCAGACACTTCGATTATGTACATATCCTAGCGCGCACTGGGACTATCTTGGTTATCTAGCGGGCACTTGGACTATCTAGGTTACCTAGCAGGCACTTGGATTATGAAGGATCCCTAGCCGGCACTTGGACTATCTAGGTTTCCTAGCTGGCACTTGGACTATGTACATACCCTAGTGCGCACTTGAACTATCTAGGTTACTTAGCGGGCAATTGGACTATGTACGTCCCCTAGTGGGCACTTGGACTATCTAGGTTAACTAACGGGCACTAGGACTATCTACGTTAACTAGCGGGCACTTGGACTTTCTAGGTTACCTAGCAGGCAATTGGATTATGAAGGATCCCTAGCGGGCACTTGGACTATCTAGGTTACCTAGCGGGCACTTGGACTATGTAGGTTAACTAGCGGACACTTGCACGATCTAGGTTAACTAGCGGGCCCTTACACTATGTAGGTTAACTAACGGGCCCATGGATTATGTAGGTTTACTAGCAGGCACTTGGACTATGTAGGTTAACTAGCGGGCACATGGACTGTCTAGGATACCTAGTGGGCATTTGGATTATCTACGTTAACGAACGTGCAATTGGACTATGTAAGTTACCTAGCCGCCACTTGGACTATCTATGTTAGCTAACAGGCACTTGGACTATCTAAGTTCCCTAGCGGGCACTTATACTATCTAAGATACCTAGCTGGCACTTGGACTATGTAGGTCAACTAGCGGGCCCTTGGACTACCTAGGTTAGCTAACGGGCACTTAGATTATGTAGGTTAACTAGAGGGCACTTGGAATATGTAGGTTAACTAGCGGACACTTGCACTATGTAGGTTAACTAGTGGGCCAATGGACTATGTAGGTTTACTAGCGGGCCCTTGGACTATCTAGGTTCCCTAAAGGGCACTTGGACTATCTAGGTGACCGAATGGCACTTGGACTGTCTAGGTTACCTAGTGGGCACTTGGACTATGTAGGCTAACTAGGGGGCCCTTGGACGATCTAGGTTCCCTAGCGGGTACTTGAACTCTCTAGGTTAACTAGCGGACCCTTGCACTATCTAGGTTACCTAGCGGGCACTTGGACTATGTACATTCCCTAGCGAGCACTTGGACTATATATGTTAACTAGCGGGCACTTGGAATATGTAGGTCAACTAGCGGGCACTTGCACTATGTAGGTTACCTAGCAGGCACTTGGACTATCTAGGTTAACTAGCGGGCACTTGGTCTATCTAGGTTAACTAGCGTGCACTTGGACTATGTAGGTTAACTAGCGTGTCCTGGACTATCTAGGTCACGTAGCGGGAACTTGGTATGTAGGTTAACTAGCAGGTACTTGGACTATGTAGGTTAATTAGAGGACACTTGGACTATCTAGGTTAACTAGCGGGCCCTTGGACTATCTAGGTTACCTAGCGGGCACTTGGACTATATAGGTTACCTAGCGGGCACTTGGACTATGTAGGTTATCTAGTGGGCACTTGGACTATCTAGGTTAACGAATGGGCACTTGGAATATGCAGGTAACCTAGCGGGCACTTGGACTGTCTAGGTTACCTAGCGGGCACTTGGACTTCTAGGTTAACGAACGGGCTCTTGGACTATGTAGGTTGCCTAGCGGGCACTTGGACTATCTAGGTTAGGTAACGGGCACTTGGATTATCTAGGTTACCTAGTGGGAACTTGGACAATGTAAGTTACCTAGCGGGCACTTGGACTATCTAGGTTAACTAACGGGCACTTTGACTATCTAGGTTGCAAAGCGGGCACTTGGACTATGTAGGTTAACTCGCGAGCACTTGGACTCTAAGTTACCTAGCGAGTACTTGGACTATCGAGGTTACCTAGCGGGCACTTGGACTCTGTAGGTTTCCTAGCGGGAACTTGGACTATCTAGGTTAACGAATGGGCACTAGGACTATGTAGGTAACCTAGCGGGCTCTTGGACAGTCTAGGTTACCTAGAGGGCACTTGGACTATCTAGGTTAACGAACGGGCACTTGAACTATGTAGGTTACCTAGCGGGCACTTGGACTATGTAGGATCCCTATCGGACATTTGGACTACTTAGGTTAACTAGCGGGCACTTGGACTATCTAGGTTAACTACCTGGCACTTGGACTATCTAGGTCAACTAGCGGGCCCTTGTACTATGTAGCTTAACTAGCGAGCACTTGGACTATCTAGGTTAACTAGCGGACCTTGGACTACGTGGGTTAAATAGCGGGCCCTTGTACTATGTAGGTTAACTAGCGGGCACTTGGACTATCTAGGTTAGGTAACGGGCACTTGGACAATCTAGGTTAACTAGACGGCATTTGAACTATCTACGTTGCCTAGCGGGTTCTTGGAGTATGTAGGTTACCTAGCAGGCTGTTGGATTATCTGGGTTACCTAGCGGGCACTTGGACTATCTAGGTTAACTAACGGGCACTTGGACTATGTAGGCTCCCTAGCGGGCCCTTGGACTATGTAAGTTCCCTAGCGGACACATGGACTATGTGGGTTTCCTGGCGGGCATTTGGACTATCTAGGTTACCTAACTAGCACTTGGACTATGTAGGTTCCCTAGCGGGCACTTGGATTATATTGGTTCCCTATTGGGCACTTGGACTATGTAGGTTAACTAGAGGGTATTTGGACTATGTAGGTTACCTAGCGGACACTTGGACTATGTAGGTTCCCTATCGGGCACTTGGAGAATGTAGGTTAACTAGGGGCACTAGGACTATGTAGGTTCCCTATCGGGCAATTGGAGAATATAGGTTAACTAGGGGCACTAGGACTATGTAGGTTACCTAGCGGGCCTTGAACTATCTAGGTCACCTAGCGGGCATTTGGATTATGTAGGCTCCCTAGCGGGCATTTGGACTATATAGATTACCTAGCGGGAAATTAGACTTTGTAGGTTATCTAGCGTACACTTTGACTATCTAGGTTACCTAGCTGGCACTTGAACTATCTACGTTACCTAGCGGTTACTTGGAGTATGTAGGTTACCTACCGGGCTGTTGGACTATCTAGGTTACCTAGCGGGCACTTGGACTATCTAGGTTAACTAACGCGCACTTGGACTATGTAGGTTCCCTAGCGGGCCCTTGGACTATGTAAATTCCCTAGCGGGGAACTTGGACTATGTGGGTTCCCTAGCGGGCATTAGGACTATCTGGGTTACCTAACGGGCAATTGGACTATGTAGGTTAACTAGCGGGCTTTGGACAATGTTGGTTACCTAGCAGGCACTTATACTATGTAGGTTCCCTATCGTTCACTTGGAGAATGTAGGTTAACTAGGGGGCACTAGGACAATGTAGGTTACCAAGCGGGCCTTTGGACTATCTAGGTTACCTAGGGGGAACTTGGACTATGTAGGTTTACTAGTGGGCACTTGGACTATCTAGGTTACCTAGCAGGCACTTGGACTGTGTAGGTTAACTAGCGGGCACTTGGACTATCTAGGTTACCTAGCAGGCACTTGGACTATGTACGTTTCCTAGCGGGTACTTGGACTATCTATGTTAATAGCGGGCACTTGGACTATGTAGATTCCCTATCGGGCACTTGGACTATGTTGGTAACCTAGTGGTCACTTTAACTGTCTAGGTTACCTAGCGGGCACTTGGACTATGTAGGTTAACTAGCCAGCTCTTGGACTATCTAGGTTAACTAGCGGGCACTTGGACTATTAGGGTCCCTACGGGCGTTTGGACTATATAGGTTACCTAGCGGGCACTTGGACTATGTAGGTTAACAAACAGGCACTTGGACTATGTAGGTAACCTAGTGTTCCCTTGAACAGCCTAGGTTACCTAGCGGGCACTTGGACTATGTAGGTTAACTAGCGGGCATTTGGACGATGTAGGTTAACGAACGGGCTCTTGGACTATGTAGGTTGCCTAGCGGGCACTTGGACTATCTAGGTTAGGTAACGGGCACTTGGACTATCTAGGTTACCTAGTGGGAACTTGGACAATGTAAGTTACCTAGCGGGCACTTGGACTATCTAGGTTACCTAACGGGCACTTTGACTATCTAGATTGCAAAGGGGGCACTTGGACTATGTAGGTTAACTCGCGAGCACTTGGACTCTAAGTTGCCTAGCGAGCACTTGGACTATCGAGGTTACCTAGCGGGCACTTGGACTATGTACGTTTCCTAGCGGGAACTTGGACAATCTAGGTCAACGAACGGGCACTTGGACTATGTAGGTTACCTAGTGGGCACTTGGACTATGTAGGATCCCTATCGGACATTTGGAGTACTTAGGTTAACTAGCGGGCACGTGTACTATCTAGGTTAACTACCGGGCACTTGGACTATCTAGGTCAACTAGCGGGCCCTTGTACTATGTAGGTTAACTAGCGGGCACTTGGAATATCTAGGTTAACTAGGGGACCTTGGACTATGTAGGTTAACTAGCGGGCACTAGGACAATCTAGGTTAACTAGCGGGCACTTGGACTATCTAGGTTACCTAGCAGGCACTTGGATTATGAAGGATCCCTGGCGGACACTTGGACTATCTAGGTTAACTAGCGAACACTTGCACGATCTAGGTTAACTAGCGGGCCCTTGCACAATGTAGGTTGCCTAGCGGGCACTAGGACTATGTAGGTTCCCTAGCGGGCACTTGGATTATGTAGGTTCCCTATCGGGCACTTGGACTATGTAGGTTTACTAGCGGGCACTTGGACTGTCTAGGTTACCTAGCGGGTACTTGGATTATCTAGGTTAACGAACGGGCACTTGGACTATGTAGGTTACCTAGCCGCCACTTGGACTATCTAGGTTAACTAACAGGCACTTGGACTATCTAGATTCCCTAGCAGACACTTGGACTATGTAGGTCAACTAGCGGGCCCTTGCACTATCTAGGTTAGCTAACAGGCACTTAGATTATGTAGGTTAACTAGCGGGCACTTGGAATATGTAGGTTAACTAGCGGACACTTGCACTATGTAGGATATCTAGCGGGCGCATGGACTATGTAGGTTTACTAGCGGGCCCTTGGACTATCTAGGTTCCCTAAAGGGCACTTGGACTATCTAGGTTAACGAATGGGCACTTGGAATATGCTGGTAACCTAGAGGGCACTTGGATTGTCTAGGTTACCTAGCGGGCACTTGGACTTCTAGGTTACCTAGTTGGAACTTGGACAATGTAAGTTACCTAGTGGGCACTTGGACTATCTAGGTTACCTAACGGGCACTTTGACTATCTAGGTTACATAGCGGGCCCTTGGACTATATAGGTAACCTACCGGGCACTTGGACTGTCTAGGTTACCTAGCGGGCACTTTGACTATCTAGGTTAACGAACGGGCACTTGAACTATCTAGGTCAACTAGCGGGCCCTTGTACTATGTAGGTTAACTAGCGGGCACTTGGATTATCTAGGTTAACGAGCGGACCTTGGACTATGTAGGTTAACTAGCGGGCCCTTGGACTATGTAGCTTAACTAGCGGGCACTTGGACTATCTAGGTTTCCTAGCTGGCACTTGGACTATGTACATACCCTAGTGCGCACTTGGACTATCTAGGTTACCTAGCGGGCAATTGGACTATGTACGTCCCCTAGTGGGCACTTGGACTATCTAGGTTAACTAACGGGCACTAGGACTATCTACGTTAACTAGCGGGCACTTGGTCTTTCTAGGTTACCTAGCAGGCAATTGGATTATGAAGGATCCCTAGCGGGCACTTGGACTATCTAGGTTACCTAGCGGGCACTTGGACTATGTAGGTTAACTAGCGGACACTTGCACGATCTAGGTTAACTAGCGGGCCCTTACACTATGTAGGTTAACTAACGGGCCCATGGATTATGTAGGTTTACTAGCAGGCACTTGGACTATGTAGGTTAACTAGCGGGCACTTGGACTGTCTAGGATACCTAGTCGGCATTTGGATTATCTACGTTAACGAACGTGCAATTGGACTATGTAAGTTACCTAGCCGCCACTTGGACTATCTATGTTAGCTAACAGGCACTTGGACTATCTAGGTTCCCTAGCGGGCACTTATACTATCCAGGATACCTAGCTGGCACTTGGACTATGTAGGTCAACTAGCGGGCCCTTGGACTACCTAGGTTAGCTAACGGGCACTTAGATTATGTAGGTTAACTAGAGGGCACTTGGAATATGTAGGTTAACTAGCGGACACTTGCACTATGTAGGTTAACTAGTGGGCCCTTGGACTATCTAGGTTCCCTAAAGGGCACTCGGACTATCTAGGTGACCGAATGGCACTTGGACTATCTAGGTTACCTAGTGGGCACTTGGACTATGTAGGCTAACTAGGGGGCCCTTGGACGATCTAGGTTCCCTAGCGGGTACTTGAACTATCTGGTTAACTAGCGGAAACGTGCACTATCTAGGTTACCTAGCGGGCACTTGGACTATGTACGTTCCCTAGCGGGCACTTGGACTATATATGTTAACTAGCGGGCACTTGGAATATGTAGGTTAACTAGCGGGCACTTGCACTATGTAGGTTACCTAGCAGGCACTTGGACTATCTAGGTTAACTAGCGGGCACTTGGTCTATTTAGGTTAACTAGCGTGCACTTGGACTATGTAGGTTAACTAGCGTGCCCTGGACTATCTAGGTTACGTAGCGGGAACTTGGTATGTAGGTTAACTAGCGGGCACTTGGACTATGTAGGTTAATTAGAGGACACTTGGACTATCTAGGTTAACTAGCGGGCCCTTGGACTATCTAGGTTACCTAGCGGGCACTAGGACTATATAGGTTACCTAGCGGGCACTTGGACTATGTAGGTTATCTAGTGGGCACTTGGACTATCTAGGTTAACGAACGGGCACTTGGAATATGCAGGTAACCTAGCGGGCACTTGGACTGTCTAAGTTACCTAGCGGGCACTTGGACTTCTAGGTTAACGAACGGGCTCTTGGACTATGTAGGTTGCCTAGCGGGCACTTGGACTATCTAAGTTAGGTAACGGGCACTTGGATTATCTAGGTTACCTAGTGGGAACTTGGACAATGTAAGTTACCTAGCGGGCACTTGGACTATCTAGGTTAACTAACGGGCACTTTGACTATCTAGGTTGCAAAGCGGGCACTTGGACTATGTAGGTTAACTCGCGAGCACTTGGACTCTAAGTTACCTAGCGAGTACTTGGACTATCGAGGTTACCTAGCGGGCACTTGGACTATGTAGGTTTCCTAGCGGGAACTTGGACTATCTAGGTTAACGAATGGGCACTTGGACTATGTAGGTAACCTAGCGGGCACTTGGACAGTCTAGGTTACCTAGAGGACACTTGGACTATCTAGGTTAACAAACGGGCACTTGAACTATGTAGGTTACTTAGCGGGCACTTGGACTATGTAGGATCCCTATCGGACATTTGGACTACTTAGGTTAACTAGCGGGCACTTGTACTATCTAGGTTAACTACCGGGCACTTGGACTATCTAGGTCAACTAGCGGGCCCTTGTACTATGTAAGTTAACTAGCGAGCACTTGGACTATCTAGGTCAACTAGCGGACCTTGGACTACGTGGGTTAAATAGCGGACCCTTGGACTATGTAGGTTAACTAGCGGGCACTTGGACTATCTAGGTTAGGTAACGGGCACTTGGACGATCTAGGTTAACTAGACGGCATTTGAACTATCTACGTTGCCTAGCGGGTTCTTGGAGTATGTAGGTTACCTAGCGGGCTGTTGGATTATCTGGGTTACCTAGCGGGCACTTGGACTATCTAGGTTAACTAACGGGCACTTGGACTATGTAGGCTCCCTAGCGGGCCCTTGGACTATGTAAGTTCCCTAGCGGACACATGGACTATGTGGGTTTCCTGGCAGGCATTTGGACTATCTAGGTTACCTAACTAGCACTTGGACTATGTAGGTTCCCTAGCGGGCACTTGGATTATGTTGGTTCCCTATCGGGCACTTGGACTATGTAGGTTAACTAGAGGGTATTTGGACTATGTAGGTTACCTAGCGGACACTTGGACTATGTAGGTACCCTATCGGGCACTTGGAGAATGTAGGTTAACTAGGGGCACTAGGACTATGTAGGTTACCTAGCGGGCCTTGAACTATCTAGGTTACCTAGCGGGCATTTGGATTATGTAGGCTCCCTAGCGGGCATTTGGACTATATAGATTACCTAGCGGGCAATTAGACTTTGTAGGTTATCTAGCGTACACTTTGACTATCTAGGTTACCTAGCTGGCACTTGAACTATCTACGTTACCTAGCGGTTACTTGGAGTATGTAGGTTACCTACCGGGCTGTTGGACTATCTAGGTTACCTAGCGGGCACTTGGACTATCTAGGTTAACTAACGGGCACTTGGACTATGTAGGTTCCCTAGCGGGCCCTTGAACTATGGAAGTTCCCTAGCGGGGAACTTGGACTATGTGGGTTACCTAGCGGGCATTAGGACTATCTGGGTTATCTAACGGGCACTTGGACAATGTAGGTTAACTAGCGGGCTTTGGACAATGTAGGTTACCTAGCAGGCACTTATACTATGTAGGTTCCCTATCGTTCACTTGGAGAATGTAGGTTAACTAGGGGGCACTAGGACAATGTAGGTTACCAAGCGGGCCTTTGGACTATCTAGGTTACCTAGGGGGAACTTGGACTATGTAGGTTTACTAGTGGGCACTTGGACTATCTAGGTTACCTAGCAGGCACTTGGACTGTGTAGGTTAACTAGCGGGCACTTGGTCTATCTAGGTTACCTAGCAGGCACTTGGACTATGTACGTTTCCTAGCGGGTACTTGGACTATCTATGTTAATAGCGGGCACTTGGACTATGTAGATTCCCTATCGGGCACTTGGACTATGTATGTAACCTAGTGGTCACTTGAACTGTCTAGGTTACCTAGCGGGCACTTGGACTATGTAGGTTAACTAGCCAGCTCTTGGACTATCTAGGTTAACTAGCGGGCACTTGGACTATTAGGGTCCCTACGGGCGTTTGGACTATATAGGTTACCTAGCGGGCACTTGGACTATGTAGGTTAACAAACAGGCACTTGGACTATGTAGGTAACCTAGTGTTCCCTTGAACAGCCTAGGTTACCTAGCGGGCACTTGGACTTCTAGGTTACCTAGTTGGAACTTGGACAATGTAAGTTACCTAGTGGGCACTTGGACTATCTAGGTTACCTAACGGGCACTTTGACTATCTAGGTTACATAGCGGGCCCTTGGACTATATAGGTAACCTACCGGGCACTTGGACTGTCTAGGTTACCTAGCGGGCACTTTGACTATCTAGGTTAACGAACGGGCACTTGAACTATCTAGGTCAACTAGCGGGCCCTTGTACTATGTAGGTTAACTAGCGGGCACTTGGATTATCTAGGTTAACGAGCGGACCTTGGACTATGTAGGTTAACTAGCGGGCCCTTGGACTATGTAGCTTAACTAGCGGGCACTTGGACTATCTAGGTTTCCTAGCTGGCACTTGGACTATGTACATACCCTAGTGCGCACTTGGACTATCTAGGTTACCTAGCGGGCAATTGGACTATGTACGTCCCCTAGTGGGCACTTGGACTATCTAGGTTAACTAACGGGCACTAGGACTATCTACGTTAACTAGCGGGCACTTGGTCTTTCTAGGTTACCTAGCAGGCAATTGGATTATGAAGGATCCCTAGCGGGCACTTGGACTATCTAGGTTACCTAGCGGGCACTTGGACTATGTAGGTTAACTAGCGGACACTTGCACGATCTAGGTTAACTAGCGGGCCCTTACACTATGTAGGTTAACTAACGGGCCCATGGATTATGTAGGTTTACTAGCAGGCACTTGGACTATGTAGGTTAACTAGCGGGCACTTGGACTGTCTAGGATACCTAGTGGGCATTTGGATTATCTACGTTAACGAACGTGCAATTGGACTATGTAAGTTACCTAGCCGCCACTTGGACTATCTATGTTAGCTAACGGCACTTGGACTATCTAGGTTCCCTAGCGGGCACTTATACTATCCAGGATACCTAGCTGGCACTTGGACTATGTAGGTCAACTAGCGGGCCCTTGGACTACCTAGGTTAGCTAACGGGCACTTAGATTATGTAGGTTAACTAGAGGGCACTTGGAATATGTAGGTTAACTAGCGGACACTTGCACTATGTAGGTTAACTAGTGGGCCCTTGGACTATCTAGGTTCCCTAAAGGGCACTCGGACTATCTAGGTTCCCTAAAGGGCACTTGGACTATCTAGGTGACCGAATGGCACTTGGACTGTCTAGGTTACCTAGTGGGCACTTGGACTATGTAGGCTAACTAGGGGGCCCTTGGACGATCTAGGTTCCCTAGCGGGTACTTGAACTATCTGGTTAACTAGCGGAAACGTGCACTATCTAGGTTACCTAGCGGGCACTTGGACTATGTACGTTCCCTAGCGGGCACTTGGACTATATATGTTAACTAGCGGGCACTTGGAATATGTAGGTTAACTAGCGGGCACTTGCACTATGTAGGTTACCTAGCAGGCACTTGGACTATCTAGGTTAACTAGCGGGCACTTGGTCTATTTAGGTTAACTAGCGTGCACTTGGACTATGTAGGTTAACTAGCGTGCCCTGGACTATCTAGGTTACGTAGCGGGAACTTGGTATGTAGGTTAACTAGCGGGCACTTGGACTATGTAGGTTAATTAGAGGACACTTGGACTATCTAGGTTAACTAGCGGGCCCTTGGACTATCTAGGTTCCCTAAAGGGCACTCGGACTATCTAGGTGACCGAATGGCACTTGGACTATCTAGGTTACCTAGTGGGCACTTGGACTATGTAGGCTAACTAGGGGGCCCTTGGACGATCTAGGTTCCCTAGCGGGTACTTGAACTATCTGGTTAACTAGCGGAAACGTGCACTATCTAGGTTACCTAGCGGGCACTTGGACTATGTACGTTCCCTAGCGGGCACTTGGACTATATATGTTAACTAGCGGGCACTTGGAATATGTAGGTTAACTAGCGGGCACTTGCACTATGTAGGTTACCTAGCAGGCACTTGGACTATCTAGGTTAACTAGCGGGCACTTGGTCTATTTAGGTTAACTAGCGTGCACTTGGACTATGTAGGTTAACTAGCGTGCCCTGGACTATCTAGGTTACGTAGCGGGAACTTGGTATGTAGGTTAACTAGCGGGCACTTGGACTATGTAGGTTAATTAGAGGACACTTGGACTATCTAGGTTAACTAGCGGGCCCTTGGACTATCTAGGTTACCTAGCGGGCACTAGGACTATATAGGTTACCTAGCGGGCACTTGGACTATGTAGGTTATCTAGTGGGCACTTGGACTATCTAGGTTAACGAACGGGCACTTGGAATATGCAGGTAACCTAGCGGGCACTTGGACTGTCTAAGTTACCTAGCGGGCACTTGGACTTCTAGGTTAACGAACGGGCTCTTGGACTATGTAGGTTGCCTAGCGGGCACTTGGACTATCTAAGTTAGGTAACGGGCACTTGGATTATCTAGGTTACCTAGTGGGAACTTGGACAATGTAAGTTACCTAGCGGGCACTTGGACTATCTAGGTTAACTAACGGGCACTTTGACTATCTAGGTTGCAAAGCGGGCACTTGGACTATGTAGGTTAACTCGCGAGCACTTGGACTCTAAGTTACCTAGCGAGTACTTGGACTATCGAGGTTACCTAGCGGGCACTTGGACTATGTAGGTTTCCTAGCGGGAACTTGGACTATCTAGGTTAACGAATGGGCACTTGGACTATGTAGGTAACCTAGCGGGCACTTGGACAGTCTAGGTTACCTAGAGGACACTTGGACTATCTAGGTTAACAAACGGGCACTTGAACTATGTAGGTTACTTAGCGGGCACTTGGACTATGTAGGATCCCTATCGGACATTTGGACTACTTAGGTTAACTAGCGGGCACTTGTACTATCTAGGTTAACTACCGGGCACTTGGACTATCTAGGTCAACTAGCGGGCCCTTGTACTATGTAAGTTAACTAGCGAGCACTTGGACTATCTAGGTCAACTAGCGGACCTTGGACTACGTGGGTTAAATAGCGGACCCTTGGACTATGTAGGTTAACTAGCGGGCACTTGGACTATCTAGGTTAGGTAACGGGCACTTGGACGATCTAGGTTAACTAGACGGCATTTGAACTATCTACGTTGCCTAGCGGGTTCTTGGAGTATGTAGGTTACCTAGCGGGCTGTTGGATTATCTGGGTTACCTAGCGGGCACTTGGACTATCTAGGTTAACTAACGGGCACTTGGACTATGTAGGCTCCCTAGCGGGCCCTTGGACTATGTAAGTTCCCTAGCGGACACATGGACTATGTGGGTTTCCTGGCAGGCATTTGGACTATCTAGGTTACCTAACTAGCACTTGGACTATGTAGGTTCCCTAGCGGGCACTTGGATTATGTTGGTTCCCTATCGGGCACTTGGACTATGTAGGTTAACTAGAGGGTATTTGGACTATGTAGGTTACCTAGCGGACACTTGGACTATGTAGGTACCCTATCGGGCACTTGGAGAATGTAGGTTAACTAGGGGCACTAGGACTATGTAGGTTACCTAGCGGGCCTTGAACTATCTAGGTTACCTAGCGGGCATTTGGATTATGTAGGCTCCCTAGCGGGCATTTGGACTATATAGATTACCTAGCGGGCAATTAGACTTTGTAGGTTATCTAGCGTACACTTTGACTATCTAGGTTACCTAGCTGGCACTTGAACTATCTACGTTACCTAGCGGTTACTTGGAGTATGTAGGTTACCTACCGGGCTGTTGGACTATCTAGGTTACCTAGCGGGCACTTGGACTATCTAGGTTAACTAACGGGCACTTGGACTATGTAGGTTCCCTAGCGGGCCCTTGAACTATGTAAGTTCCCTAGCGGGGAACTTGGACTATGTGGGTTACATAGCGGGCATTAGGACTATCTGGGTTATCTAACGGGCACTTGGACAATGTAGGTTAACTAGCGGGCTTTGGACAATGTAGGTTACCTAGCAGGCACTTATACTATGTAGGTTCCCTATCGTTCACTTGGAGAATGTAGGTTAACTAGGGGGCACTAGGACAATGTAGGTTACCAAGCGGGCCTTTGGACTATCTAGGTTACCTAGGGGGAACTTGGACTATGTAGGTTTACTAGTGGGCACTTGGACTATCTAGGTTACCTAGCAGGCACTTGGACTGTGTAGGTTAACTAGCGGGCACTTGGTCTATCTAGGTTACCTAGCAGGCATTTGGACTATGTACGTTTCCTAGCGGGTACTTGGACTATCTATGTTAATAGCGGGCACTTGGACTATGTAGATTCCCTATCGGGCACTTGGACTATGTATGTAACCTAGTGGTCACTTGAACTGTCTAGGTTACCTAGCGGGCACTTGGACTATGTAGGTTAACTAGCCAGCTCTTGGACTATCTAGGTTAACTAGCGGGCACTTGGACTATTAGGGTCCCTACGGGCGTTTGGACTATATAGGTTACCTAGCGGGCACTTGGACTATGTAGGTTAACAAACAGGCACTTGGACTATGTAGGTAACCTAGTGTTCCCTTGAACAGTCTAGGTTACCTAGCGGGCACTTGGACTATGTAGGTTAACTAGCGGGCACTTGGACGATGTAGGTTAACGAACGGGCTCTTGGACTATGTAGGTTGCCTAGCGGGCACTTGGACTATCTAGGTTAGGTAACGGGCACTTGGACTATCTAGGTTACCTAGTGGGAACTTGGACAATGTAAGTTACCTAGCGGGCACTTGGACTATCTAGGTTACCTAACGGGCACTTTGACTATCTAGGTTGCAAAGGGGGCACTTGGACTATGTAGGTTAACTCGCGAGCACTTGGACTCTAAGTTGCCTAGCGAGCACTTGGACTATCGAGGTTACCTAGCGGGCACTTGGACTATGTAGGTTTCCTAGCGGGAACTTGGACTATCTAGGTTAACGAACGGGCACTTGGACTATGTAGGTTACCTAGCGGGCACTTGGACAATGTAGGATCCCTATCGGACATTTGGACTACTTAGGTTAACTAGCGGGCACTTGTACTATCTAGGTTAACTACCGGGCACTTGGACTATCTAGGTCAACTAGCGGGCCCTTGTACTATGTAGGTTAACTAGCGGGCACTTGGAATATCTAGGTTAACTAGGGGACCTTGGACTATGTAGGTTAACTAGCGGGCACTTGGACTATCTAGGTTTCCTAGCAGGCACTTGGACTATGTACATACCCCAGCGCACACTTGGACTATTTAGGTTACCTAGTGGGCACTTGGACTATCTAGGTTAACTAACGGGCACTAGGACTATCTAGGTTAACTAGCGGGCACTTGGACTATCTAGGTTTCCTAGCAGACACTTGGACTATGTACATACCCTAGCGCGCACTGGGACTATCTAGATTATCTAGCGGGCACTTGGACTATGTACGTCCCCTAGTGGGCCCTTGGACTATCTAGGTTAACTAACGGGCACTAGGACTATCTAGGTTAACTAGCGGGCACTTGGACTATCTAGGTTACCTAGCAGGCACTTGGATTATGAAGGATCCCTGGCGGGCACTTGGACTATCTAGGTTAACTAGCGAACACTTGCACGATCTAGGTTAACTAGCGGGCCCTTGCACTATGTAGGTTGCCTAGCGGGCACTAGGACTATGTAGGTTCCCTAGGGGGCACTTGGATTATGTAGGTTCCCTATCGGGCACTTGGACTATGTAGGTTTACTAGCGGGCACTTGGACTGTCTAGGTTACCTAGCGGGTACTTGGATTATCTAGGTTAACGAACGGGCACTTGGACTATGTAGGTTACCTAGCCGCCACTTGGACTATCTAGGTTAACTAACAGGCACTTGGACTATCTAGGTTCCCTAGCGGGCACTTGTACTATCTAGGTTACCTAGCTGGCACTTGGACTATATAGGTCAACTAGCGGGCCCTTGCACTATCTAGGTTAGCTAACAGGCACTTAGATTATGTAGGTTAACTAGCGGGCACTTGGAATATGTAGGTTAACTAGCGGACACTTGCACTATGTAGGTTAACTAGTGGGCCCTTGGACTATCTAGGTTCCCTAAAGGGCACTCGGACTATCTAGGTGACCGAATGGCACTTGGACTATCTAGGTTACCTAGTGGGCACTTGGACTATGTAGGCTAACTAGGGGGCCCTTGGACAATCTAGGTTCCCTAGCGGGTACTTGAACTATCTGGTTAACTAGCGGAAACGTGCACTATCTAGGTTACCTAGCGGGCACTTGGACTATGTACGTTCCCTAGCGGGCACTTGGACTATATATGTTAACTAGCGGGCACTTGGAATATGTAGGTTAACTAGCGGGCACTTGCACTATGTAGGTTACCTAGCAGGCACTTGGACAATCTAGGTTAACTAGCGGGCACTTGGTCTATTTAGGTTAACTAGCGTGCACTTGGACTATGTAGGTTAACTAGCGTGCCCTGGACTATCTAGGTTACGTAGCGGGAACTTGGTATGTAGGTTAACTAGCGGGCACTTGGACTATGTAGGTTAATTAGAGGACACTTGGACTATCTAGGTTAACTAGCGGGCCCTTGGACTATCTAGGTTACCTAGCGGGCACTAGGACTATATAGGTTACCTAGCGGGCACTTGGACTATGTAGGTTATCTAGTGGGCACTTGGACTATCTAGGTTAACGAACGGGCACTTGGAATATGCAGGTAACCTAGCGGGCACTTGGACTGTCTAAGTTACCTAGCGGGCACTTGGACTTCTAGGTTAACGAACGGGCTCTTGGACTATGTAGGTTGCCTAGCGGGCACTTGGACTATCTAAGTTAGGTAACGGGCACTTGGATTATCTAGGTTACCTAGTGGGAACTTGGACAATGTAAGTTACCTAGCGGGCACTTGGACTATCTAGGTTAACTAACGGGCACTTTGACTATCTAGGTTGCAAAGCGGGCACTTGGACTATGTAGGTTAACTCGCGAGCACTTGGACTCTAAGTTACCTAGCGAGTACTTGGACTATCGAGGTTACCTAGCGGGCACTTGGACTATGTAGGTTTCCTAGCGGGAACTTGGACTATCTAGGTTAACGAATGGGCACTTGGACTATGTAGGTAACCTAGCGGGCACTTGGACAGTCTAGGTTACCTAGAGGACACTTGGACTATCTAGGTTAACAAACGGGCACTTGAACTATGTAGGTTACTTAGCGGGCACTTGGACTATGTAGGATCCCTATCGGACATTTGGACTACTTAGGTTAACTAGCGGGCACTTGTACTATCTAGGTTAACTACCGGGCACTTGGACTATCTAGGTCAACTAGCGGGCCCTTGTACTATGTAAGTTAACTAGCGAGCACTTGGACTATCTAGGTCAACTAGCGGACCTTGGACTACGTGGGTTAAATAGCGGACCCTTGGACTATGTAGGTTAACTAGCGGGCACTTGGACTATCTAGGTTAGGTAACGGGCACTTGGACGATCTAGGTTAACTAGACGGCATTTGAACTATCTACGTTGCCTAGCGGGTTCTTGGAGTATGTAGGTTACCTAGCGGGCTGTTGGATTATCTGGGTTACCTAGCGGGCACTTGGACTATCTAGGTTAACTAACGGGCACTTGGACTATGTAGGCTCCCTAGCGGGCCCTTGGACTATGTAAGTTCCCTAGCGGACACATGGACTATGTGGGTTTCCTGGCAGGCATTTGGACTATCTAGGTTACCTAACTAGCACTTGGACTATGTAGGTTCCCTAGCGGGCACTTGGATTATGTTGGTTCCCTATCGGGCACTTGGACTATGTAGGTTAACTAGAGGGTATTTGGACTATGTAGGTTACCTAGCGGACACTTGGACTATGTAGGTACCCTATCGGGCACTTGGAGAATGTAGGTTAACTAGGGGCACTAGGACTATGTAGGTTACCTAGCGGGCCTTGAACTATCTAGGTTACCTAGCGGGCATTTGGATTATGTAGGCTCCCTAGCGGGCATTTGGACTATATAGATTACCTAGCGGGCAATTAGACTTTGTAGGTTATCTAGCGTACACTTTGACTATCTAGGTTACCTAGCTGGCACTTGAACTATCTACGTTACCTAGCGGTTACTTGGAGTATGTAGGTTACCTACCGGGCTGTTGGACTATCTAGGTTACCTAGCGGGCACTTGGACTATCTAGGTTAACTAACGGGCACTTGGACTATGTAGGTTCCCTAGCGGGCCCTTGAATTATGTAAGTTCCCTAGCGGGGAACTTGGACTATGTGGGTTACCTAGCGGGCATTAGGACTATCTGGGTTATCTAACGGGCACTTGGACAATGTAGGTTAACTAGCGGGCTTTGGACAATGTAGGTTACCTAGCAGGCACTTATACTATGTAGGTTCCCTATCGTTCACTTGGAGAATGTAGGTTAACTAGGGGGCACTAGGACAATGTAGGTTACCAAGCGGGCCTTTGGACTATCTAGGTTACCTAGGGGGAACTTGGACTATGTAGGTTTACTAGTGGGCACTTGGACTATCTAGGTTACCTAGCAGGCACTTGGACTGTGTAGGTTAACTAGCGGGCACTTGGTCTATCTAGGTTACCTAGCAGGCATTTGGACTATGTACGTTTCCTAGCGGGTACTTGGACTATCTATGTTAATAGCGGGCACTTGGACTATGTAGATTCCCTATCGGGCACTTGGACTATGTATGTAACCTAGTGGTCACTTGAACTGTCTAGGTTACCTAGCGGGCACTTGGACTATGTAGGTTAACTAGCCAGCTCTTGGACTATCTAGGTTAACTAGCGGGCACTTGGACTATTAGGGTCCCTACGGGCGTTTGGACTATATAGGTTACCTAGCGGGCACTTGGACTATGTAGGTTTACAAACAGGCACTTGGACTATGTAGGTAACCTAGTGTTCCCTTGAACAGTCTAGGTTACCTAGCGGGCACTTGGACTATGTAGGTTAACTAGCGGGCACTTGGACGATGTAGGTTAACGAACGGGCTCTTGGACTATGTAGGTTGCCTAGCGGGCACTTGGACTATCTAGGTTAGGTAACGGGCACTTGGACTATCTAGGTTACCTAGTGGGAACTTGGACAATGTAAGTTACCTAGCGGGCACTTGGACTATCTAGGTTACCTAACGGGCACTTTGACTATCTAGGTTGCAAAGGGGGCACTTGGACTATGTAGGTTAACTCGCGAGCACTTGGACTCTAAGTTGCCTAGCGAGCACTTGGACTATCGAGGTTACCTAGCGGGCACTTGGACTATGTAGGTTTCCTAGCGGGAACTTGGACTATCTAGGTTAACGAACGGGCACTTGGACTATGTAGGTTACCTAGCGGGCACTTGGACAATGTAGGATCCCTATCGGACATTTGGACTACTTAGGTTAACTAGCGGGCACTTGTACTATCTAGGTTAACTACCGGGCACTTGGACTATCTAGGTCAACTAGCGGGCCCTTGTACTATGTAGGTTAACTAGCGGGCACTTGGAATATCTAGGTTAACTAGGGGACCTTGGACTATGTAGGTTAACTAGCGGGCACTTGGACTATCTAGGTTTCCTAGCAGGCACTTGGACTATGTACATACCCCAGCGCACACTTGGACTATTTAGGTTACCTAGTGGGCACTTGGACTATCTAGGTTAACTAACGGGCACTAGGACTATCTAGGTTAACTAGCGGGCACTTGGACTATCTAGGTTTCCTAGCAGACACTTGGACTATGTACATACCCTAGAGCGCACTGGGACTATCTAGATTATCTAGCGGGCACTTGGACTATGTACGTCCCCTAGTGGGCCCTTGGACTATCTAGGTTAACTAACGGGCACTAGGACTATCTAGGTTAACTAGCGGGCACTTGGACTATCTAGGTTACCTAGCAGGCACTTGGATTATGAAGGATCCCTGGCGGGCACTTGGACTATCTAGGTTAACTAGCGAACACTTGCACGATCTAGGTTAACTAGCGGGCCCTTGCACTATGTAGGTTGCCTAGCGGGCACTAGGACTATGTAGGTTCCCTAGGGGGCACTTGGATTATGTAGGTTCCCTATCGGGCACTTGGACTATGTAGGTTTACTAGCGGGCACTTGGACTGTCTAGGTTACCTAGCGGGTACTTGGATTATCTAGGTTAACGAACGGGCACTTGGACTATGTAGGTTACCTAGCCGCCACTTGGACTATCTAGGTTAACTAACAGGCACTTGGACTATCTAGGTTCCCTAGCGGGCACTTGTACTATCTAGGTTACCTAGCTGGCACTTGGACTATATAGGTCAACTAGCGGGCCCTTGCACTATCTAGGTTAGCTAACAGGCACTTAGATTATGTAGGTTAACTAGCGGGCACTTGGAATATGTAGGTTAACTAGCGGACACTTGCACTATGTAGGTTATCTAGCGGGCGCATGGACTATGTAGGTTTACTAGCGGGCCCTTTGACTATCTAGGTTCCCTAAAGGGCACTTGGACTATCTAGGTTACCTAACGGGCACTTGTACTATCTAGGTTACCTAGCTGGCACTTGGACTATATAGGTCAACTAGCGGGCCCTTGCACTATCTAGGTTAGCTAACAGGCACTTAGATTATGTAGGTTAACTAGCGGGCACTTGGAATATGTAGGTTAACTAGCGGACACTTGCACTATGTAGGTTATCTAGCGGGCGCATGGACTATGTAGGTTTACTAGCGGGCCCTTTGACTATCTAGGTTCCCTAAAGGGCACTTGGACTATCTAGGTTAACGAATGCGCACTTGGAATATGCAGGTAACCCAGAGGGCACTTGGATTGTCTAGGTTACCTAGCGGGCACTTGGACTTCTAGGTTACCTAGCTGGAACTTGCACAATGTAAGTTACCTAGTGGGCACTTGGACTATCTAGGTTACCTAACGGGCACTTTGACTATCTAGGTTACATAGCGGGCCCTTGGACTATATAGGTAACCTACCGGGCACTTGGACTGTCTAGGTTACCTAGCGGGCACTTTGACTATCTAGGTTAACGAACGGGCACTTGAACTATCTAGGTCAACTAGCGGGCCCTTGTACTATGTAGGTTAACTAGCGGGCACTTGGATTATCTAGGTTAACGAGTGGACCTTGGACTATGTAGGTTAACTAGCGGGCCCTTGGACTATGTAGCTTAACTAGCGGGCACTTGGACTATCTAGGTTTCCTAGCTGGCACTTGGACTATGTACATACCCTAGTGGGCACTTGGACTATCTAGGTTACCTAGCGGGCAATTGGACTATGTACGTCCCCTAGTGGGCACTTGGACTATCTAGGTTAACTAACGGGCACTAGGACTATCTATGTTTACTAGAGGGCACTTGGTCTTTCTAGGTTACCTAGCAGGCAATTGGATTATGAAGGATCCCTAGCGGGCACTTGGACTATCTAGGTTACCTAGCGGGCACTTGGACTACGTAGGTTAACTAGCTGACACTTGCACGATCTAGGTTAACTAGCGGGCCCTTACACTATGTAGGTTAACTAACGGGCCTATGGATTATGTAGGTTTACTAGCAGGCACTTGGACTATGTAGGTTAACTAGCGGGCACTTGGACTGTCTAGGATACCTAGTGGGCATTTGGATTATCTACGTTAACGAACGTGCAATTGGACTATGTAAGTTACCTAGCCGCCACTTGGACTATCTATGTTAGCTAACAGGCACTTGGACTATCTAGGTTCCCTAGCGGGCACTTATACTATCCAGGATACCTAGCTGGCACTTGGACTATGTAGGTCAACTAGCGGGCCCTTGGACTACCTAGGTTAGCTAACGGGCACTTAGATTATGTAGGTTAACTAGAGGGCACTTGGAATATGTAGGTTAACTAGCGGACACTTGCACTATGTAGGTTAACTAGTGGGCCCATGGACTATGTAGGTTTACTAGCGGGCCCTGGGACTATCTAGGTTCCCTAAAGGGCACTCGGACTATCTAGGTGACCGAATGGCACTTTGACTATCTAGGTTACCTAGTGGGCACTTGGACTATGTAGGCTAACTAGGGGGCCCTTGGACAATCTAGGTTCCCTAGCGGGTACTTGAACTATCTGGTTAACTAGCGGAAACGTGCACTATCTAGGTTACCTAGCGGGCACTTGGACTATGTACGTTCCCTAGCGGGCACTTGGACTATATATGTTAACTAGCGGGCACTTGGAATATGTAGGTTAACTAGCGGGCACTTGCACTATGTAGGTTACCTAGCAGGCACTTGGACTATCTAGGTTAACTAGCGGGCACTTGGTCTATCTAGGTTAACTAGCGTGCACTTGGACTATGTAGGTTAACTAGCGTGCCCTGGACTATCTAGGTTACGTAGCGGGAACTTGGTATGTAGGTTAACTAGCGGGCACTTGGACTATGTAGGTTAATTAGAGGACACTTGGACTATCTAGGTTAACTAGCGGGCCCTTGGACTATCTAGGTTACCTAGCGGGCACTTGGACTATATAGGTTACCTAGCGGGCACTTGGACTATGTAGGTTATCTAGTGGGCACTTGGACTATCTAGGTTAACGAACGGGCACTTGGAATATGCAGGTAACCTAGCGGGCACGTGGACTGTCTAAGTTACCTAGCGGGCACTTGGACTTCTAGGTTAACGAACGGGCTCTTGGATTATCTAGGTTACCTAGTGGGAACTTGGACAATGTAAGTTACCTAGCGGGCACTTGGACTATCTAGGTTAACTAACGGGCACTTTGACTATCTAGGTTGCAAAGCGGGCACTTGGACTATGTAGGTTAACTCGCGAGCACTTGGACTCTAAGTTACCTAGCGAGTACTTGGACTATCGAGGTTACCTAGCGGGCACTTGGATTATGTAGGTTTCCTAGCGGGAATTTGGGCTATCTAGGTTAACGAATGGGCACTTGGACTATGTAGGTAACCTAGCGGGCACTTGGACAGTCTAGGTTACCTAGAGGGCACTTGGACTATCTAGGTTAACGAACGGGCACTTGAACTATGTAGGTTACCTAGCGGGCACTTGGACTATGTAGGATCCCTATCGGACATTTGGACTACTTAGGTTAACTTGCGGGCACTTGTACTATCTAGGTTAACTACCGGGCACTTGGACTATCTAGGTCAACTAGCGGGCCCTTGTACTATGTAGGTTAACTAGCGAGCACTTGGACTATCTAGGTTAACTAGCGGACCTTGGACTACGTGGGTTAAATAGCGGACCCTTGGACTATGTAGGTTAACTAGCGGGCACTTGGACTATCTAGGTTAGGTAACGGGCACTTGGACGATCTAGGTTAACTAGACGGCATTTGAACTATCTACGTTGCCTAGCGGGTTCTTGGAGTATGTAGGTTACCTAGCGGGCTGTTGGATTATCTGGGTTGCCTAGCGGGCACTTGGACTATCTAGGTTAACTAACGGGCACTTGGACTATGTAGGCTCCCTAGCGGGCCCTTGGACTATGTAAGTTCCCTAGCCTATACATGGACTATGTGGGTTTCCTGGCAGGCATTTGGACTATCTAGGTTACCTAACTAGCACTTGGACTATGTAGGTTCCCTAGCGGGCACTTGGATCATGTTGGTTCCCTATCGGGCACTTGGACTATGTAGGTTAACTAGAGGGTATTTGGACTATGTAGGTTACCTAGCGGACACTTGGACTATGTAGGTTCCCTATCGGGCACTTGGAGAATGTAGGTTAACTAGGGGCACTAGGACTATGTAGGTTCCCTATCAGGCAATTGGAGAATATAGGTTAACTAGGGGCACTAGGACTATGTAGGTTTCCTAGCGGGCCTTGAACTATCTAGGTTACCTAGCGGGCACTTGGACTATCTAGGTTAACTAACGGGCACTTGGACTATGTAGGTTCCCTAGCGGGCCCTTGGACTATGTAAGTTCCCTAGCGGGGAACTTGGACTATGTGGGTTCCCTAGCGGGCATTAGGACTATCTGGGTTACCTAACGGGCACTTGGACAATGTAGGTTAACTAGCGGGCTTTGGACAATGTAGGTTACCTAGCAGGCACTTATACTATGTAGGTTCCCTATCGTTCACTTGGAGAATGTAGGTTAACTAGGGGGCACTAGGACAATGTAGGTTACCAAGCGGGCCTTTGGACTATCTAGGTTACCTAGGGGAAACTTGGACTATGTAGGTTTACTAGTGGGCACTTGGACTATCTAGGTTACCTAGCAGGCACTTGGACTGTGTAGGTTAACTAGCGGGCACTAGGACTATCTAGATTAATTAGCGGGCACTTGGACTATCTAGGTTACGTAGCAGGCACTTGGATTATGAAGGATCCCTAGCGGGCACTTGGACTATCTAGGTTTCCTAGCAGACACTTGGACTATGTACATACACTAGCGCGCACTGGGACTATCTAGATTATCTAGCGGGCACTTGGACTATGTACGTCCCCTAGTGGGCCCTTGGACTATCTAGGTTAACTAACGGGCACTAGGACTATCTAGGTTAACTAGCGGGCACTTGGACTATCTAGGTTACCTAGCAGGCACTTGGATTATGAAGGATCCCTGGCGGGCACTTGGACTATCTAGGTTAACTAGCGAACACTTGCACTATCTAGGTTAACTAGCGGGCCCTTGCACTATGTAGGTTGCCTAGCGGGCACTAGGACTATGTAGGTTCCCTAGGGGGCACTTGGATTATGTAGTTTCCCTATCGGGCACTTGGACTATGTAGGTTTACTAGCGGGCACTTGGACTGTCTAGGTTACCTAGCGGGTACTTGGATTATCTAGGTTAACGAACGGGCACTTGGACTATGTAGGTTACCTAGCCGCCACTTGGACTATCTAGGTTAACTAACAGGCACTTGGACTATCTAGGTTCCCTAGCGGGCACTTGTACTATCTAGGTTACCTAGCTGGCCCTTGGACTATGTAGGTCAACTAGCGGGCCCTTGCACTATCTAGGTTAGCTAACAGGCACTTAGATTATGTAGGTTAACTAGCGGGCACTTGGAATATGTAGGTTAACTAGCGGACACTTGCACTATGTAGGTTATCTAGCGGGCGCATGGACTATGTAGGTTTACTAGCGGGCCCTTTGACTATCTAGGTTCCCTAAAGGGCACTTGGACTATCTAGGTTAACGAATGCGCACTTGGAATATGCAGGTAACCTTGAGGGCACTTGGATTGTCTAGGTTACCTAGCGGGCACTTGGACTTCTAGGTTACCTAGCTGGAACTTGGACAATGTAAGTTACCTAGTGGGCACTTGGACTATCTAGGTTACCTAACGGGCACTTTGACTATCTAGGTTACATAGTGGGCCCTTGGACTATATAGGTAACCTACCGGACACTTGAACTATCTAGGTCAACTAGCGGGCCCTTGTACTATGTAGGTTAACTAGCGGGCACTTGGATTATCTAGGTTAACGAGCGGACCTTGGACTATGTAGGTTAACTAGCGGGCCCTTGGACTATGTAGCTTAACTAGCGGGCACTTGGACTATCTAGGTTTCCTAGCTGGCACTTGGACTATGTACATACCCTAGTGCGCACTTGGACTATCTAGGTTACCTAGCGGGCAATTGGACTATGTACGTCCCCTAGTGGGCACTTGGACTATCTAGGTTAACTAACGGGCACTAGGACTATCTACGTTAACTAGCGGGCACTTGGTCTTTCTAGGTTACCTAGCAGGCAATTGGATTATGAAGGATCCCTAGCGGGCACTTGGACTATCTAGGTTACCTAGCGGGCACTTGGACTATGTAGGTTAACTAGCGGACACTTGCACGATCTAGGTTAACTAGCGGGCCCTTACACTATGTAGGTTAACTAACGGGCCCATGGATTATGTAGGTTTACTAGCAGGCACTTGGACTATGTAGGTTAACTAGCGGGCACTTGGATTGTCTAGGATACCTAGTGGGCATTTGGATTATCTACGTTAACGAACGTGCAATTGGACTATGTAAGTTACCTAGCCGCCACTTGGACTATCTATGTTAGCTAACAGGCACTTGGACTATCTAGGTTCCCTAGCGGGCACTTATACTATCCAGGATACCTAGCTGGCACTTGGACTATGTAGGTCAACTAGCGGGCCCTTGGACTACCTAGGTTAGCTAACGGGCACTTAGATTATGTAGGTTAACTAGAGGGCACTTGGAATACGTAGGTCAACTAGTGGACACTTGCACTATGTAGGTTAACTAGTGGGCCCATGGACTATGTAGGTTTACTAGCGGGCCCTTGGACTATCTAGGTTCCCTAAAGGGCACTGGGACTATCTAGGTGACCGAATGGCACTTGGACTATCTAAGTTACCTAGTGGGCACTTGGATTATGTAGGCTAACTAGGGGGCCCTTGGACGATCTAGGTTCCCTAGCGGGTACTTGAACTATCTGGTTAACTAGCGGAAACGTGCACTATCTAGGTTACCTAGCGGGCACTTGGACTATGTACGTTCCCTAGCGGGCACTTGGATTATATGTGATAACTAGCGGGCACTTGGAATATGTAGGTTAACTAGCGGGCACTGGCACTATGTAGGTTACCTAGCATGCACTTGGACTATCTAGGTTAACTAGCGGGCACTTGGTCTATCTAGGTTAACTAGCGTGCACTTGGACTATGTAGGTTAACTAGCGTGCCCTGGACTATCTAGGTTACGTAGCGGGAACTTGGTATGTAGGTTAACTAGCGGGCACTTGGACTATGTAGGTTAATTAGAGGACACTTGGACTATCTAGGTTAACTAGCGGGCCCTTGGACTATCTAGGTTACCTAGCGGGCACTTGGACTATATAGGTTACCTAGCGGGCACTTGGACTATGTAGGTTATCTAGTGGGCACTTGGACTATCTAGGTTAAAGAACGGGCACTTGGAATATGCAGGTAACCTAGCGGGCACTTGGACTGTCTAGGTTACCTAGTGGGCACTTGGACTTCTAGGTTAACGAACGGGCTCTTGGACTATGTAGGTTGCCTAGCGGGCACTTGGACTATCTAGGTTAGGTAACGGGCACTTGGATTATCTAGGTTACCTAGTGGGAACTTGGACAATGTAAGTTACCTAGCGGGCACTTGGACTATCTAGGTTAACTAACGGGCCCTTTGACTATCTAGGTTGCAAAGCGGGCACTTGGACTATGTAGGTTAACTCGCGAGCACTTGGACTCTAAGTTACCTAGCGAGTACTTGGACTATCGAGGTTACCTAGCGGGCACTTGGACTATGTAGGTTTCCTAGCGGGAACTTGGACTATCTAGGTTAATGAATGGGCACTTGGACTGTGTAGGTAACCTAGCGGGCACTTGGACAGTCTAGGTTGCCTAGAGGGCACTTGGACTATCTAGGTTAACAAACGGGCACTTGAACTATGTAGGTTACCTAGCGGGCACTTGGACTATGTAGGATCCCTATCGGACATTTGGACTACTTAGGTTAACTAGCGGGCATTTGGACTATCTAGGTTAACTACCGGGCACTTGGACTATCTAGGTCAACTAGCGGGCCCTTGTACTATGTAGGTTAACTAGCGAGCACTTGGACTATCTAGGTTACCTAGCGGACCTTGGACTACATGGGTTAAATAGCGGGCCCTTGGACTATGTAGGTTAACTAGCGGGCACTTGGACTATCTAGGTAGGTAACGGGCACTTGGACGATCTAGGTTAACTAGACGGCATTTGAACTATCTACTTTGCCTAGCGGGTTCTTGGAGTATGTAGGATACCTAGCGGGCTGTTGGATTATCTGGGTTACCTAGCCGGCACTTGGACTATCTAGGTTAACTAACGGGCACTTGGACTATGTAGGCTCCCTAGCGGGCCCTTGGAATATGTAAGTTCCCTAGAGGACACATAGACTATGTGGGTTTCTTGGCGGGCATTTGGACTATCTAGGTTACCTAACTAGCACTTGGACTATGTAGGTTCCCTAGCGGGCACTTGGATTATGTTGGTTCCCTATCGGGCACTTGGACTATGTAGGTTCCCTAGCGGGCACTTGGATTATGTTGTTTCACTATCGGGCACTTGGACTATGTAGGTTAACTAGAGGGTATTTGGACTATGTAGGTTACCTAGCGGACACTTGGACTATGTAGGTTCCCTATCGGGCACTTGGAGAATGTAGGTTAACTAGGGGCACTAGGACTATGTAGGTTCACTATCGGACATTTGGACTACTTAGGTTAACTAGCGGGCACTTGTACTATCTAGGTTAACTACCGGGCACTTGGACTATCTAGGTCAACTAGCGGGCCCTTGTACTATGTAGGTTAACTAGTGGGCACTTGGAATATCTAGGTTAACTAGGGGACCTTGGAGTATGTAGGTTAACTAGCGGGCACTTGGACTATCTAGGTTTCCTAGCAGGCACTTGGACTATGTACATACCCCAGCGCACACTTGGACTATTTAGGTTACCTAGTGGGCACTTGGACTATCTAGGTTAACTAACGGGCACTAGGACTATCTAGGTTAACTAGCGGGCACTTGGACTATCTCGGTTACCTAGCAGGCACTTGGATTATGAAGGATCCCTAGCGGGCACTTGGACTATCTAGGTTTCCTAGCAGACACTTGGACTATGTACGTCCCCTAGTGGGCCCTTGGACTATCTAGGTTAACTAACGGGCACTAGGACTATCTAGGTTAACTAGCGGGCACTTGGACTATCTAGGTTACCTAGCAGGCACTTGGATTATGAAGGATCCCTGGCGAGCACTTGGACTATCTAGGTTAACTAGCGAACACTTGCACGACCTAGGTTAACTAGCGGGCCCTTGCACTATGTAGGTTGCCTAGCGGGCACTAGGACTATGTAGGTTCCCTAGGGGGCAGTTGGATTATGTAGTTTCCCTATCGGGCACTTGGACTATGTAGGTTTACTAGCGGGCACTTGGACTGTCTAGGTTACCTAGCGGGTACTTGGATTATCTAGGTTAACGAACGGGCACTTGGACTATGTAGGTTACCTAGCCGCCACTTGGACTATCTAGGTTAACTAACAGGCACTTGGACTATCTAGGTTCCCTAGCGGGCACTTGTACTATCTAGGTTACCTAGCTGGCACTTGGACTATGTAGGTCAACTAGCGGGCCCTTGCACTATCTAGGTTAGCTAACAGGCACTTAGGTTATGTAGGTTAACTAGCGGGCACTTGGAATATGTAGGTTAACTAGCGGACACTTGCACTATGTAGGTTATCTAGCGGGCGCATGGACTATGTAGGTTTACTAGCGGGCCCTTTGACTATCTAGGTTCCCTAAAGGGCACTTGGACTGTCTAGGTTAACGAATGCGCACTTGGAATATGCAGGTAACCTAGAGGGCACTTGGATTGTCTAGGTTACCTAGCGGGCACTTGGACTTCTAGGTTACCTAGCTGGAACTTGGACAATGTAAGTTACCTAGTGGGCACTTGGACTATCTAGGTTACCTAACGGGCACTTTGACTATCTAGGTTACATAGCGGGCCCTTGGACTATATAGGTAACCTACCGGGCACTTGGACTGTCTAGGTTACCTAGCGGGCACTTTGACTATCTAGGTTAACGAACGGGCACTTGAACTATCTAGGTCAACTAGCGGGCCCTTGTACTATGTAGGTTAACTAGCGGACACTTGCACGATCTAGGTTAACTAGCGGGCCCTTACACTATGTAGGTTAACTAACGGGCCCATGGATTATGTAGGTTTACTAGCAGGCACTTGGACTATGTAGGTTAACTAGCGGGCACTTGGACTGTCTAGGATACCTAGTGGGCATTTGGATTATCTATGTTAACGAACGTGCAATTGGACTATGTAAGTTACCTAGCCGCCACTTGGACTATCTATGTTAGCTAACAGGCACTTGGACTATCTAGGTTCCCTAGCGGGCACTTATACTATCCAGGATACCTAGCTGCCACTTGGACTATGTAGGTCAACTAGCGGGCCCTTGGACTACCTAGGTTAGCTAACGGGCACTTAGATTATGTAGGTTAACTAGAGGGCACTTGGTATACGTAGGTTAACTAGCGGACACTTGCACTATGTAGGTTAACTAGTGGGCCCATGGACTATGTAGGTTTACTAGCGGGCCCTTGGACTATCTAGGTTCCCTAAAGGGCACTGGGACTATCTAGGTGACCGAATGGCACTTGGACTATCTAAGTTACCTAGTGGGCACTTGGACTATGTAGGCTAACTAGGGGGCCCTTGGACGATCTAGGTTCCCTAGCGTGTACTTGAACTATCTGGTTAACTAGCGGAAACGTGCACTATCTAGGTTACCTAGCGGGCACTTGGACTATGTACGTTCCCTAGCGGGCACTTGGACTATGTATGTTAACTAGCGGGCACTTGGAATATGTAGGTTAACTAGCGGGCACTGGCACTATGTAGGTTACCTAGCAGGCACTTGGACTATCTAGGTTAACTAGCGGGCACTTGGTCTATCTAGGTTAACTAGCGTGCACTTGGACTATGTAGGTTAACTTGCGTGCCCTGGACTATCTAGGTTACGTAGCGGGAACTTGGTATGTAGGTTAACTAGCGGGCACTTGGACTATGTAGGTTAATTAGAGGACACTTGGACTATCTAGGTTAACTAGCGGGCCCTTGGACTATCTAGGTTACCTAGCGGGCACTTGGACTATATAGGTTACCTAGCGGGCACTTGGACTATGTAGGTTATCTAGTGGGCACTTGGACTATCTAGGTTAACGAACAGGCACTTGGAATATGCAGGTAACCTAGCGGGCACTTGGACTGTCTAGGTTACCTAGCGGGTACTTGGATTATCTAGGTTAACGAACGGGCACTTGGACTATGTAGGTTACCTAGCCGCCACTTGGACTATCTAGGTTAACTAACAGGCACTTGGACTATCTAGGTTCCCTAGCGGGCACTTGTACTATCTAGGTTACCTAGCTGGCACTTGGACTATGTAGGTCAACTAGCGGGCCCTTGCACTATCTAGGTTAGCTAACAGGCACTTAGATTATGTAGGTTAACTAGCGGGCACTTGGAATATGTAGGTTAACTAGCGGACACTTGCACTATGTAGGTTATCTAGCGGGCGCATGGACTATGTAGGTTTACTAGCGGGCCCTTTGACTATCTAGGTTCCCTAAAGGGCCCTTAGACTATCTAGGTTAACGAATGCGCACTTGGAATATTCAGGTAACCTAGAGGGCACTTGGATTGTCTAGGTTACCTAGCGGGCACTTGGACTTCTAGGTTACCTAGCTGGAACTTGGACAATGTAAGTTACCTAGTGGGCACTTGGACTATCTAGGTTACCTAACGGGCACTTTGACTATCTAGGTTACATAGCGGGCCCTTGGACTATATAGGTAACCTACCGGGCACTTGGACTGTCTAGGTTACCTAGCGGGCACTTTGACTATCTAGGTTAACGAACGGGCACTTGAACTATCTAGGTCAACTAGCGGGCCCTTGTACTATGTAGGTTAACTAGCGGGCACTTGGATTATCTAGGTTAACGAGCGGACCTTGGACTATGTAGGTTAACTAGCGGGCCCTTGGACTATGTAGCTTAACTAGCGGGCACTTGGACTATCTAGGTTTCCTAGATGGCACTTGGACTATGTACATACCCTAGTGCGCACTTGGACTATCTAGGTTACCTAGCGGGCAATTGGACTATGTACGTCCCCTAGTGGGCACTTGGACTATCTAGGTTAACTAACGGGCACTAGGACTATCTACGTTAACTAGCGGGCACTTGGTCTTTCTAGGTTACCTAGCAGGCAATTGGATTATGAAGGATCCCTAGCGGGCACTTGGACTATCTAGGTTACCTAGCGGGCACTTGGACTATGTAGGTTAACTAGCGGACACTTGCACGATCTAGGTTAACTAGCGGGCCCTTACACTATGTAGGTTAACTAACGGGCCCATGGATTATGTAGGTTTACTAGCAGGCACTTGGACTATGTAGGTTAACTAGCGGGCACTTGGACTGTCTAGGATACCTAGTGGGCATTTGGATTATCTACGTTAACGAACGTGCAATTGGACTATGTAAGTTACCTAGCCACCACTTGGACTATCTATGTTAGCTAACAGGCACTTGTACTATCTAGGTTCCCTAGTGGGCACTTATACTATCCAGGACCTAGCTGGCACTTGGACTATGTAGGTCAACTAGCGGGCCCTTGGACTACCTAGGTTAGCTAACGGGCACTTAGATTATGTAGGTTAACTAGAGGGCACTTGGAATACGTAGGT
This sequence comes from Tenrec ecaudatus, assembly GCF_050624435.1. NCBI lineage: Eukaryota > Metazoa > Chordata > Mammalia > Afrosoricida > Tenrecidae > Tenrec > Tenrec ecaudatus. The sequence goes on from NW_027457673.1 coordinate 444,063, forward strand.
CAACTAGTGGACACTTGCACTATGTAGGTTAACTAGTGGGCCCATGGACTATGTAGGTTTACTAGCGGGCCCTTGGACTATCTAGGTTCCCTAAAGGGCACTGGGACTATCTAGGTGACTGAATGGCACTTGGACTATCTAAGTTACCTAGTGGGCACTTGGACTATGTAGGCTAACTAGGGGGCCCTTGGACGATCTAGGTTCCCTAGCGGGTACTTGAACTATCTGGTTAACTAGCGGAAACGTGCACTATCTAGGTTACCTAGCGGGCACTTGGACTATGTACGTTCCCTAGCGGGCACTTGGACTATATATGTTAACTAGCGGGCACTTGGAATATGTAGGTTAACTAGCGGGCACTGGCACTATGTAGGTTACCTAGCAGGCACTTGGACTATCTAGGTTAACTAGCGGGCACTTGGTCTATCTAGGTTAACTAGCGTGCACTTGGACTATGTAGGTTAACTAGCGTGCCCTGGACTATCTAGGTTACGTAGCGGGAACTTGGTATGTAGGTTAACTAGCGGGCACTTGGACTAGGTAGGATAATTAGAGGACACTTGGACTATCTAGGTTAACTAGCGGGCCCTTGGACTATCTAGGTAACCTAGCGGGCACTTGGACTATATAGGTTACCTAGCGGGCACTTGGACTATGTAGGTTATCTAGTGGGCACTTGGACTATCTAGGTTAACGAACGGGCACTTGGAATATGCAGGTAACCTAGCGGGCACTTGGACTGTCTAGGTTACCTAGCGGGCACTTGGACTTCTAGGTTAACGAACGGGCTCTTGGACTATGTAGGTTGCCTAGCGGGCACTTGGACTATCTAGGTTAGGTAACGGGCACTTGGATTATCTAGGTTACCTGGTGGGAACTTGGACAATGTAAGTTACCTAGCGGGCACTTGGACTATCTAGGTTAACTAACGGGCACTTTGACTATCTAGGTTGCAAAGCGGGCACTTGGACTATGTAGGTTAACTCGCGAGCACTTGGACTCTAAGTTACCTAGCGAGTACTTGGACTATCGAGGTTACCTAGCGGGCACTTGGACTATGTAGGTTTCCTAGCGGGAACTTGGACTATCTAGGTTAACGAATGGGCACTTGGACTATGTAGGTAACCTAGCGGGCACTTGGACAGTCTAGGTTACCTAGAGGGCACTTGAACTATCTAGGTTAACAAACGGGCACTTGAACTATGTAGGTTACCTAGTGGGCACTTGGACTATGTAGGATCCCTATCGGACATTTGGACTACTTAGGTTAACTAGCGGGCATTTGGACTATCTAGGTTAACTACCGGGCACTTGGACTATCTAGGTCAACTAGCGGGCCCTTGTACTATGTAGGTTAACTAGCGAGCACTTGGACTATCTAGGTTACCTAGCGGACCTTGGACTACATGGGTTAAATAGCGGGCCCTTGGACTATGTAGGTTAACTAGGGGGCACTTGGAATACGTAGGTCAACTAGTGGACACTTGCACTATGTAGGTTAACTAGTGGGCCCATGGACTATGTAGGTTTACTAGCGGGCCCTTGGACTATCTAGGTTCCCTAGTGGGCACTTATACTATCCAGGATACCTAGCTGGCACTTGGACTATGTAGGTCAACTAGAGGGCCCTTGGACTACCTAGGTTAGCTAACGGGCACTTAGATTATGTAGGTTAACTAGAGGGCACTTGGAATACGTAGGTCAACTAGTGGACACTTGCACTATGTAGGTTAACTAGTGGGCCCATGGACTATGTAGGTTTACTAGCGGGCCCTTGGACTATCTAGGTTCCCTAAAGGGCACTGGGACTATCTAGGTGACCGAATGGCACTTGGACTATCTAAGTTACCTAGTGGGCACTTGGACTATGTAGGCTAACTAGGGGGCCCTTGGAAGATCTAGGTTCCCTAGCGGGTACTTGAACTATCTGGTTAACTAGCGGAAACGTGCACTATCTAGGTTACCTAGCGGGCACTTGGACTATGTACGTTCCCTAGCGGGCACTTGGACTATATATGTTAACTAGCGGGCACTTGGAATATGTAGGTTAACTAGCGGGCACTGGCACTATGTAGGTTACCTAGCAGGCACTTGGACTATCTAGGTTAACTAGCGGGCACTTGGTCTATCTAGGTTAACTAGCATGCACTTGGACTATGTAGGTTAACTAGCGTGCCCTGGACTATCTAGGTTACGTAGCGGGAACTTGGTATGTAGGTTAACTAGCGGGCACTTGGACTAGGTAGGTTAATTAGAGGACACTTGGACTATCTAGGTTAACTAGCGGGCCCTTGGACTATCTAGGTAACCTAGCGGGCACTTGGACTATATAGGTTACCTAGCGGGCACTTGGACTATGTAGGTTATCTAGTGGGCACTTGGACTATCTAGGTTAACGAACGGGCACTTGGAATATGCAGGTAACCTAGCGGGCACTTGGACTGTCTAGGTTACCTAGCGGGCACTTGGACTTCTAGGTTAACGAACGGGCTCTTGGACTATGTAGGTTGCCTAGCGGGCACTTGGACTATCTAGGTTAGGTAACGGGCACTTGGATTATCTAGGTTACCTGGTGGGAACTTGGACAATGTAAGTTACCTAGCGGGCACTTGGACTATCTAGGTTAACTAACGGGCACTTTGACTATCTAGGTTGCAAAGCGGGCACTTGGACTATGTAGGTTAACTCGCGAGCACTTGGACTCTAAGTTACCTAGCGAGTACTTGGACTATCGAGGTTACCTAGCGGGCACTTGGACTATGTAGGTTTCCTAGCGGGAACTTGGACTATCTAGGTTAACGAATGGGCACTTGGACTATGTAGGTAACCTAGCGGGCACTTGGACAGTCTAGGTTACCTAGAGGGCACTTGAACTATCTAGGTTAACAAACGGGCACTTGAACTATGTAGGTTACCTAGTGGGCACTTGGACTATGTAGGATCCCTATCGGACATTTGGACTACTTAGGTTAACTAGCGGGCATTTGGACTATCTAGGTTAACTACCGGGCACTTGGACTATCTAGGTCAACTAGCGGGCCCTTGTACTATGTAGGTTAACTAGCGAGCACTTGGACTATCTAGGTTACCTAGCGGACCTTGGACTACATGGGTTAAATAGCGGGCCCTTGGACTATGTAGGTTAACTAGGGGGCACTTGGACTATCTAGGTTAGGTAACGGGCACTTGGACGATCTAGGTTAACTAGACGGCATTTGAACTATCTACGTTGCCTAGCGGGTTCTTGGAGTATGTAGGTTACCTAGCGGGCTGTTGGATTATCTGGGTTACCTTGCGGGCACTTGGACTATCTAGGTTAACTAACGGGCACTTGGACTATGTAGGCTCCCTAGCGGGCCCTTGTACTATGTAAGTTCCCTAGCGGACACATGGACTATGTGGGTTTCTTGGCGGGCATTTGGACTATCTAGGTTACCTAACTAGCACTTGGACTATGTAGGTTCCCTAGCGGGCACTTGGATTATGTTGGTTCCCTATTGGGCACTTGGACTATGTAGGTTAACTAGAGGGTATTTGGACTATGTAGGTTACCTAGGGGACACTTGGACTATGTAGGTTCCCTATCGGGCACTTGGAGAATGTAGGTTAACTAGGGGCACTAGGACTATGTACGTTCCCTATCGGGCAATTGGAGAATATAGGTTAACTAGGGGAACTAGGACTATGTAGGTTACCTAGCGGGCCTTGAACTATCTAGGTTACCTAGCGGGCATTTGGATTATGTAGGCTCCCTAGCGGGCATATGGACTATATAGATTACCAAGCGGGCAATTAGACTTTGTAGGTTATCTAGCGTACACTTTGACTATCTAGGTTACCTAGCTGGCACTTGAACTATCTACGTTATCTAGCGGTTACTTGGAGTATGTAGGTTACCTACCGGGCTGTTGGACTATCTAGGTTACCTAGCGGGCACTTGGACTATCTAGGTTAACTAACGGGCACTTGGACTATGTAGGTTCCCTAGCGGGCCCTTGGACTATGTAAGTTCCCTAGCGGGGAACTTGGACTATGTGGGTTCACTAGCGGGCATTAGGACTATCTGGGTTACCTAACGGGCACTTGGACTATGTAGGTTAACTAGCGGGCTTTGGACAATGTAGGTTACCTAGCAGGCACTTATACTATGTAGGTTCCCTATCGTTCACTTGGAGAATGTAGGTTAACTAGGGGGCACTAGGACAATGTAGGTTACCAAGCGGGCCTTTGGACTATCTAGGTTACCTAGGGGGAACTTGGACTATGTAGGTTTACTAGTGGGCACTTGGACTATCTAGGTTACCTAGCAGGCACTTGGACTATGTAGGTTAACTAGCGGGCACTTGGACTATCTAGGTTACCTAGCAGGCACTTGGACTATGTACGTTTCCTAGCGGGTACTTGGACTATCTATGTTAATAGCGGGCACTTGGACTATGTAGATTCCCTATGGGGCACTTGGACTATGTAGGTAACCTAGTGGTCACTTGAACTGTCTAGGTTACCTAGCGGGCACTTGGACTATGTAGGTTAACTAGCCAGCTCTTGGACTATCTAGGTTAACTAGCGGGCACTTGGACTATTAGGGTCCCTACGGGCGTTTGGCTATATAGGTTACCTAGCGGGCACTTGGACTATGTAGGTTAACAAACAGGCACCTGGACTATGTAGGTAACCTAGTGTTCCCTTGAACAGTCTAGGTTACCTAGCGGGCACTTGGACTATGTAGGTTAACTAGCGGGCACTTGGACGATGTAGGTTAACGAACGGGCTCTTGGACTATGTAGGTTGCCTAGCGGGCACTTGGACTATCTAGGTTAGGTAACGGGCACTTGGACTATCTAGGTTACCTAGTGGGAACTTGGACAATGTAAGTTACCTAGCGGGCACTTGGACTATCTAGGTTACCTAACGGGCACTTTGACTATCTAGATTGCAAAGAGGGCACTTGGACTATGTAGGTTCCCTAGCGGGCATTTGGACTATATAGGTTACCTAGCGGGCACTTGGACTATATAGGTTACCTAGCGGGCACTTGGACTATCTAGGTTAACTAGCGGGCACTTGGATTATCTAGGTTAACTAACAGGCACTTGGACTATATATGTTCCAGAGCGGGCAATTGGACTATGTAGTTTCCCTAGCGGGCACTTGGACTATCTAGGTTCCCTAAAGGGCACTTGGACAATCTAGGTTACCGAACGGGCACTTGGACTATGTAGGTTAACTAGCGGACAATTGGACGATCTAGGTTAACTAGCGGGTACTTGGACTATCTAGGTTAACTAGCGGTCCCTTGGACAATAGGTTAACTATCAGGCACTTGGACTATGTAGGTTCCCAAGCGGGCATTTAGACTATATAGGTTACCAAGCGGGCACTTGGACTATGTAGGTTACCTAGCGGGCACTTGGACTATGTAGGTTAACTAGCAGGCCCTTGGACTATCTAGGTTAGCTAAGTGGCACTTGGACTATGTAGATTAACTAGCGGACACTTGCACGATCTAGGTTAACTAGCGGTCTCTTGCACTATGTAGGTTAACTAGCGGGCCCATTGACTATGTAGGTTAACTAGTGGGCACTTGGACGATCTAGGTTAACTAGCGGGCACTTGGACGATATAGGTTAATTAGCAGGCACTTGTATTATCTAGGTTACCTAGCGGGCACTTGGACTATGTAGGTTCCCTAGCGGGCATTTGGACTATATAGATAAGCTAGCTGGCACTTAGACTCTGTAGGTTACCTAGCGTGCACTTGAAATATCTACGTTACCTAGCGGGTTCTTGGAGTATGTAGGTTACCTAGCGGTCTGTTGGACTATCTAGGTTACCAAGCGGGCACTTGGACTATCTAGGTTAACTAACGGGCACTTGGACTATGTAGGTTCCCTAGGGGGCACTTGGACTATGTGGGTTTCCTGGCGGGCATTTGGACGATCTAGCTTACCTAACGGGCACTTGGACGATGCAGGTTCCCTAGCGGGCACTTTGACTATGGAGGTTCCCTAGCGATCACTTGGACTATATAGGTTACCTACGGGCACTTGGACTATCTAGGTTCCCTAACGGGCACTTGGAATATGTAGGTTCCCTATCGGGCACTTGGACTATGTAGGTTCCTCTGCGGGCACTTGGACTATGTAGGTTCCCTATCAGGCACTTGGACTATGTAGGTTAACTAGCGGGCACTTGGATGATCAAGGTTAACTAGCGGGCACTTGGACTATCTAGGTTAACTAGCGGGCACTTGGACTATCTAGGTTGATTAGCGGGCACTTGTACAATGGAGGTTCCCTAGCGGGCAATTTGACTATGTAGGTTCCCTAACGGGCACTTGGAATATGTAGGTTCCCTATCGGGCACTTGGACTATGTAGGTTCCTCTGCGGGCACTTGGACTATGTAGGTTCCCTATCAGGCACTTGGACTATGTAGGTTAACTAGTGGGCACTTGGATGATCAAGGTTAACTAGCGGGCACTTGGACTATCTAGGTTAACTAGCGGGCACTTGGACTATCTAGGTTGATTAGCGGGCACTTGTACAATGGAGGTTCCCTAGCGGGCAATTTGACTATGTAGGTTCCCTAACGGGCACTTGGACAATGTAGGTTCCCTATCGGGCATTGGACTATGTAGGTTAACTAGCGGACACTTGGACAATCTAGGTTATCTAGCGGGCACTTGAACTATGTACATACCCTAGTGGGCACTTGCACTATCTAGGTTACCTAGCGGGTACTTGGACTATGTACGTCCCCTAGCGGGCACTTGGACTATCTAGGTTAACTAGAGGGCCCTTGGACTATGTAGGTTAACTAGCGGGCACTTGGACTCTCTAGATTAACTAGCGGGCCCTTGTACAATCTAGGTTTACTAGCGGGCACTTGGACTATCTAGGTTAACTAGCGTGCACTTGGACTATGTAGTTTCCCTAGCGGGCATTTGGATTATTTAGGTTACCTAGTGGGCACTTGGACTATGTAGGTTACCTAGCGGGCACATGGACTATTTAGGTTAACTAGAAGGCACTTGGACTATCAAGGTTAACTAGCGGGCACTTGGACTATCTAGGTTAACTAGCGGGCACTTGGACTATGTAGGTTCCCTAGCGGGCATTTGGACTATATAGGTTACCTAGTGGGCACTTGGACTATATAGGTTACCTAGCGGGCACTTGGACTATCTAGGTTAACTAGCGGGCACTTGGATTATCTAGGTTAACTAACAGGCACTTGGACTATGTATGTTCCACAGCGGGCAATTGGACTAAGTAGATTCCCTAGCGGGCACTTGGACTATCTAGGTTCCCTAAAGGGCACTTGGACTATCTAGGTTACCGAACGGGCACTTGGACTATGTAGGTTAACTAGCGGACAATTGGATGATCTAGGTTAACTAGCGGGTACTTGGACTATCTAGGTTAACTAGCGGTCCCTTGGACAATAGGTTAACTATCAGGCACTTGGACTATGTAGGTTCCCTAGCGGGCATTTAGACTATATAGGTTACCAAGCGGGCACTTGGACTATGTAGGTTACCTAGCGGGCACTTGGACAATGTAGGTTAACTAGCAGGCCCTTGGACTATCTAGGTTAGCTAAGTGGCAATTGGAATATGTAGGTTAATTAGCGGGCACTTGGACTATCTAGGTTACCGAACGGGCATTTGGACTATGTAGGTTACCTAGCGGGCACTTGGACTTCTAGGTTTACGAATGGGCACTTGGACTATGTATGTTGCATAGCGGGCAATTGGATTATCTAGGTTAGGTAACGGGCACTTGGACTATCTAGGTTGCCTAGCGGGAACTTGGACTATGTAGGTTACCTAGCGGGCACTTGGACTATCTAAGTTACCTGACGGGCACTTGGACTATCTTGGTTTCTTAGCGGGCACTTGGACTATATAGGTTACCTAGCGGGCCCTTGGACTATGTAGGTTACCTAGCGGGCACTTGGACTATCTAGGTTAACGAAAGGGCACTTGGACTATGTAGGTTACCTAGCGGGCACTTGGATTATCTAGGTTAGCTAACAGGAACTTGGAATATCTAGGTTACCTAGCGGGCACTTGGACTATGTAGGTTACCTTGCGGGCACTCGTACTATCTAGGTACCTAACGGGAACTTGTACTATGTAGGTTAACTAGCGTACACTTGGATGATCTAGGTTAACTATCGGGCACTTGGAATATATAGGTTAACTAGCGGGCCCTTGGACTACGTAGGTTAACTAGCGGGCACTTGTACTATCTAGGTTAACTAGCTGACCTTGGACTATGTAGGTTAACTATCAGGCACTTCGACTATCTAGGTTAATTAGCGGGCACTTGGACTATCTAGGTTAACTAGCGGGCACTTGCACAATGCAGGTTCCCTAGCGGGCACATTGACAATGTAGGTTCCCTAGCGGGCACTTGGACTATATAGGTTCTCTACGGGCACTTGGACTATCTAGGTTCCCTAACGGGCACTTGGACTATGTAGGTTCCTCTGCGGGCACTTGGACTATGTAGGTTCCCTATCAGGCACTTTGACTATATAGGTTAACTAGCGGGCACTTGGATGATCATGGTTAACTAGAGGGCACTTGGACTGTCAAGGTTAACTAGCGGGCACTGGGACTATCTAGGTTAATTAGCGGGCACTTGTACAATGCAGGTTCCCTAGCGGGCAATTTGACTACGTAGGTTCCCTAGCGGGCACTTGGACTATATATGTTCCCTACGGACACTTGGACTATCTAGGTTCCCTAACGGGCACTTGGAATATGTAGGTTCCCTATCGGGCACTTGGACTATGTAGGTTCCTCAGCGAGCACTTGGACTTTGTAGGTTCCCTATCGGGCATTGGACTATGTAGGTTAACTAGCAGGACCTTGGATTATCTAGGTTACCTAGCGGGCACTTGGACTATGTAGGTTAACTAGCGGACACTTGGACAATCTAGGTTACCTAGCGGGCACTTGAACTATGTACATACCCTAGCGGGCACTTGGACTATCTAGGTTACCTAGCAGGCACTTGGACTATGTACGTCCCCTAGCGGGCACTTGGACTATCTAGGTTAACTAGAGGGCCCTTGGACTATGTAGGTTAACTAGCGGGCACTTGGATTATCTAGGTTAACTAGCGGGCACTTAGACGATCTAGGTTAACTAGCGGGCACTTGGACTATCTAGATTAACTAGCGGGCCCTTGGACTATCGAGGTTTACTAGCAGGCACTTGGATTATCTAGGTTAACTAGCGGGCACTTGGACTATGTAGTTTCCCTAGCGGGCATTTCGATTATTTAGGTTACCTAGTGGTCACTTGGACTATGTAGGTTACCTAGCGGGCACTTGGACTATGTACGTCCCCTAGCGGGCACTTGGACTACCTAGGTTAACTAGAGGGCCCTTGGACTATGTATGTTAACTAGCGGGCACTTGGATTATCTAGGTTAACTAGCGGGCACTTAGACAATCTAGGGTAACTAACGGGCACTTTGACTATGTAGGTTCCCTAGCGGGGCCTTGGAATATGTAAGTTCCCTAGCGGGCACTTGGACTATGTGGGTTCCCTAGCGGGCATTTGGACTATCTAGGTTACCTAGCGGGCACTTGGACTATGTACGTTCCCTAGCAGGCACTTGGACTATCTAGGTTACCTAGCGGGCACTTGGACTATGTACGTTACCTAGCGGACACTTGGACTATGTACGTTTCCTAGCGGGTACTTGGACTATCTATGTTAACTAGTGGGCACTTGGACTATGTAGGTTCCCTATCGGGCACTTGGACTAGATAGGTTCCCTAGTGAGCACTTGGTCTATATAGGTTAACTTGCGGGCACTTGGACTATCTAGGTTAACTAGCGGGCATTTGGATTATTAGGGTCCCTAGCGGGCATTTGGAGTATATTGGTTACCTAGCGGGCACTTGGACTATGTAGGTTAACGAACGGGCACTTGGACTATGTAGGTAACCTAGTGATCAATTGAACTGTCTAGGTTACCTAGCGGGCACTTGGAGTATGTAGGTTAACTAGGGGGCACTTGGACTATCTAGGTTAACTAGCGTCCCCTTGGACGTTGTAGGTTAACTAGCGGGCCCTTGGACTATGTAGGTTAACTAGCGGGCCCTTAGACTATGTAGGTTAACTAGCGGGCACTGGACGATCTAGGTTAACTAGCGGGTACTTGGACTATGTAGGTTAACTAGCGGGCCCTTGTACTACGTTGATTAACTAGCGGCACTTGGACTATCTATGTTAAGTAGCGGGCCCTTGGACTATGTAGATTCCCTAGCGGGCACTTGGACTATATATGTTCCAGAGCAGGCAATTGGACTATGTAGGTTTCCTAGCAGGCACTTGGACTACGTAGGTTCCCTAGCAGGCACTTGTACTATGTAGGTTAACTAGCGGACACGTGGACAATCTAGGTTAACTAGGGGGCGCTTGGACTCTGTAAGTTAACTAGGGGACACTTGCACTATGTAGGTTACCTACAGGCACTTGGACTATCTAGGTTAACTAGCGGGCACTTGGACTATCTGGGTTAACTGGCGTGCATTTGGACTATGTAGGTTCCTTAGCGGACACTTGGACTAACTAGTTTACCTAGCGGGCACTTGGACTATGTAGGTTAACTAGCGGGCCCTTGGACTATCTACGTTACATAGCTGGAACTTGGACTATATAGGTTACCTTGCGGGCACTTGGACTATGTAGGTTAACCAAAGACACTTGGACGATCTAGGTTAAATAGTGGGCCCTTGGACTATGAAGGTTAACGAAAGGGCATTTGGACTATATAGGTTACCTAGCGGGCACTTGGACTTCTAGGTTAACGAATGGGCACTTGGACTATGTATGTTGCATAGCGGGCAATTGGATTATCTAGGTTAGGTAACGGGCACTTGGACTATCTAGGTTACCTAGCGGGAACTTGGACTATGTAGGTTACCTAGCGGGCACTTGGACTATCTAGGTTACCTAACGGGCACTTGGACTATCTTGGATTCTTAGCGGGCACTTGGACTATATAGGTTACCTAGCGGGCACTTGGACGTTGTAGGTTACCTAGCGGGCACTTGCACTATCTAGGTTACCTAGCGGGCACTTGGATTATGTAGGTTAATTAGCGGGCACTTGGACTATCTAGGTTACCGAACGGGCATTTGGACTATGTAGGTTACCTAGTGGGCAGTTGGACTTCTAGGTTAACGAATGGACACTTGGACTATGTATGTTGCATAGCGGGCAACTGGATTATCTAGGTTAGGTAACGGGCACTTGGACTATCTGGGTTACCTAGCGGGAACTTGGACTATGTAGGTTCCCTAGCGAGCACTTGGACTATGTAGGTTCCCTATGGGGTACTTGGACTGTCTAGGTTAACTAGGGGGCAATTGCACAGTCTAGGTTACCTAGTGGGCACTTGGACTATGTAGTTTACCTAGGAGGCACTTGGACTATGTTGGTTAACTATCGGGCACTTCGACTATCTAGGTTAACTAGCGGGCCCTTGGACTATCTAGGTTAACTAGCGGGCACTTGCACAATGCAGGTTCCCTAGCGGGCAATTTGACTATGTAGGTTCCCTAGGGGGCACTTGGACTATATAGGTTCCCTACGGGCACTTGGACTATCTAGGTTCCCTAACGGGCACTTGGAATATGTAGGTTCCCTATCGGGCACTTGGACTATATAGGTTCCTCAGCGGGCACTTGGACTTTGTAGGTTCCCTATCGGGCATTGGACTATGTAGGTTAACTAGCAGGACCTTGGACTATCTAGGTTACCTAGCGGGCACTTGGATTATGTAGGTTAACTAGCGCACACTTGGACAATCTAGGTTACATAGCGGGCACTTGAAGTATGTACATACCCTAGAGGGCACTTGGACTATCTAGGTTACCTAGCGGGCACTTGGACTATGTACATCCCCTAGCGGGCACTTGGACTATCTAGGTTAACTAGAGGGCCCTTGGACTATGTAGGTGAACTAGCGGGCACTTGGATTATCTAGGTTGTCTAGCGGGCCCTTAGACAATCTAGGTAAACTAGCGGGCACTTGGACTATCTAGGTTAACTAGCGGGCACTTGGACTATCTAGATTAACTAGCGGGCCCTTGGACTATCTAGGTTTACTAGCGGGCACTTGGACTATCTAGGTTAACTAGCGGGCACTTGGACTATGTAGTTTCCCTAGCGGGCATTTGGATTATTTAGGTTACCTAGTGGGCACTTGGACTTTGTAGGTTACCTAGCGGGCACTTGGACTATGTAGGTTAACTAGAAGGCACTTGGACTATCAAGGTTACCTAGGGGGCCCTTGTACTATGTAGGTTATCAGCGGGCACTTGGACTATCTAGGTTAACGAACGTGCACTTGGACTATGTAGGTTACCTAGCGGGCACTTGGACTGTCTAGGTTACCTAGCAGGCACTTGGCCTATCAACGTTAACGAACGGGCACTTGGACTATGTAGGTTAACTAGTGGACACTTCGACTATCTAGGTTAGCTAACGGGCAATTGGACTATCTATGTTACCTAGCGGGCACTTGGACTTTGTACGTTCCCTAGCGGGCACTTGGACTATTTAGGTTACCTAGCAGGCACTTTGACAATCTAGGTTAACGAACGTGCACTTGGACTATGTAGGTAACCTAGCGGGCACTTGGACTGTCTAGGTTACCTAGCAGGCACTTGGCCTATCTACGTTAACGAAAGGGCTCTTGGACTATGTAGGTTAACTAGCGAACACTTCGACTATCTAGGTTAGCTAACGGGCAATTGGACTATCTAGGTTACCTAGCGGGCACTTGGACTATGTAGGTTCCCTAGCGAGCACTTGGAGTATGTAGGTTCCCTATGGGGTACTTGGACTGTCTAGGTTAACTAGGGGGCAATTGCACAGTCTAGGTTACCTAGTGGGCACTTGGACTATGTAGTTTACCTAGGAGGCACTTGGACTATGTTGGTTAACTAGCGGGCACTTGGACTATCTAGGATACCTAGCGGGCACTTGGACTATGTACGTTCCCTAGCGGGCACTTGGGCTATCTACGTTACCTAGCGGGCACTTGGACTATGTAGGTTAACGAACGGGCTATTGGACTATGTAGGTAACCTAATGGTCACTTGTTGGACTGTCTAGGTTACCTAGCGGGAACTTGGACTATGTAGGTTAACTAGCGGGCACTTGGACTATCAAGGTTAACCAGCGGGCCCTTGCTCTATGTAGGTTAACTAGCAGGCCTTTGGACTATGTAAGTTAACTAGAGGGCACTTTGATGATCCTGGTTACCTAGCGGGCACTAGGATTATCTAGGTTAACTAGCGGGCACTTGGACTATCTAGGTTAACTAGCGGGCACTTGGACTATGTAGGTTCTCTAGCGGGCACTTTGACTATGTAGGTTCCCTAGCGGGCACTTGGACTATATAGGTTAACTAGCGGGCCCTTGGACTATGTAGGTTAACTAGCGTGCACGTGGACGATCTAGGTTAACTAGCGGGCACTAGGATTATCTAGGTTAACTAGCGGGCACTTGGACTATGTAAGTTAACTACCGGGCACTTGCACTATCTAGGTTACCTAGCGGGCACTTGAACTATGTACGTTCCCTAGCGGGCACTTGGACTATCTATGTTAACTAGCGGGCACTTGGACTATGTAGGTTAACGAATGGGCATTTGGACTATGTAGGTTACCTAGCGGGCACTTGGACTTCTAGGTTAACGAATGGGCACTTGGACTATGAATGTTGCATAGCGGGCAATTGGATTATCTAGGTTAGGTAATGGGCACTTGGACTATCTAGGTTACCTAGCGGGAACTTGGACTATGTAGGTTACCTAGCGGGCACTTGGACTATCTAGGTTACCTAACGGGCTCTTGGACTATCTTGGTTTCTTAGCAGGCACTTGGACTATATAGGTTACCTAGCGGGCACTTGGACTTTGTAGGTTACCTAGCGGGCACTTGCACTATCTAGGTTACCTAGCGGGCACTTGGACAATGTAGGTTAATTAGCGGGCACTTGGACTATCTAGGTTACCGAACGGGCATTTGGACTATGTAGGTTACCTAGCGGGCACTTGGACTTCTAGGTTAACGAATGGGCACTTGGACTATGTATGTTGCATAGCGGGCAATTGGATTACCTAGGTTAGGTAACGGGCACTTGGACTATCTAGGTTACCTAGCGGGCACTTGCACTACCTAGGTTACCTAACGGGCACTTGGACTATCTTGGTTTCTTAGCGGGCACTTGGACTATATAGGTTACCTAGCGGGCCCTTGGACTATGTAGGTTACCTGGCGTGCACTTGGACTATCTAGGTTAACGAATGGGCATTTGGACTATGTATGTTGCATAGCGGGCAATTGGATTATCTAGGTTAGGTAACGGGCACTTGGACTATCTAGGTTACCTAGCGGGCACTTGGATTTTGTAGGTTAACCAAAGACACTTGGACGATCTAGGTTAAATAGTGGGCCCTTGGACTATCTAGGTTACATAGCTGGAACTTGGACTATATAGGTTACTTTGCGGGCACTTGGACTATGTAGGTTAACCAAAGACACTTGGACGATCTTGGTTAAATAGTGGGCCCGTGGACTATGTAGGTTAACGAACGGGCATTTGGACTATGTAGGTTACCTAGCGGGCACTTGGACTTATTGGTTAACGAATGGGCATTTGGACTATGTATGTTGCATAGCGGGCAATTGGATTATCTAGGTTAGGTAACGGGCACTTGGACTATCTAGGTTACCTAGAGGGAACTTGGACTATGTAGGTTACCTAGCGGGCACTTGGACTATCTAGGTTACCTAACGGGCACTTGGACTATCTTGGTTTCTTAGCGGGCACTTGGACTATCTAGGTTACCTAGAGGGAACTTGGACTATGTAGGTTACCTAGCGGGCACTTGGACTATCTAGGTTACCTAACGGGCACTTGGACTATCTTGGTTTCTTAGCGGGCACTTGGACTATATACGTTACCTAGCGGGCCCTTGGACTATGTAGGTTACCTAGTGGGCACTTGGACTATCTAGGTTAACGAAAGGGCACTTGGACTATGTAGGTTACCTAGCGGGCACTTGGATTATCTAGTTTAGCTAACAGGAACTTGGAATATCTAGGTTACCTTGCGGGCACTTGTACTATCTAGGTTACCTAACGGGAACTTGGACTATGTAGGTTAACTAGCGTACACTTGGACGATCTAGGTTAACTAGCGGGCACATGGAATATCTAGGTTAACTAGCGGGCCCTTGGACTATGTAGGATAACTAGCCGGCACTTGGACTATCTAGTTTACCTAGCGGGCACTTGGAATATCTAGGTTAACTAGCGGGCCCTTGGACTATGTAG
The DNA here is from genome assembly GCF_050624435.1 of Tenrec ecaudatus. NCBI lineage: Eukaryota > Metazoa > Chordata > Mammalia > Afrosoricida > Tenrecidae > Tenrec > Tenrec ecaudatus. Next base: position 459,440 of record NW_027457673.1, read on the forward strand.
GATAACTAGCGAGCACTTGGACTATCTAGTTTACCTAGCGGGCACTTGGACTATGTAGGTTAACTAGCGGGCCCTGGGACTATCTAGGTTACATAGTGGAACTTGGACTATATAGGTTACCTTGCGGGCACTTGGACTATGTAGGTTAACAAAAGACACTTGAACGATCTAGGTTAAATAGTGGGCCCTTGGACTATGTAGGTTAACGAACGGGCATTTGGACTATGTAGGTTACCTAGCGGGCACTTGGACTTCTAGGTTAACGAATGGGCACTTGGACTATGAATGTTGCATAGCGGGCAATTGGATTATCTAGGTTAGGTAATGGGCACTTGGACTATCTAGGTTACCTAGCGGGAACTTGGACTATGTAGGTTACCTAGCGGGCACTTGGACTATCTAGGTTTCTTAGCGGGCACTTGGACTATATAGGTTACCTAGCGGGCACTTGGACTTTGTAGGTTACCTAGCGGGCACTTGCACTATCTAGGTTACCTAGCGGGCACTTGGACAATGTAGGTTAATTAGCGGGCACTTGGACTATCTAGGTTACCGAACGGGCATTTGGACTATGTAGGTTACCTAGCGGGCACTTGGACTTCTAGGTTAATGAATGGGCACTTGGACTATGTATGTTGCATAGCGGGCAATTGGATTATCTAGGTTAGGTAACGGGCACTTAGACTATCTAGGTTACCTAGCGGGACTTGGACTATGTAGGTTACCTAGCGGGCACTTGGACTATCTAGGTTACCTAACGGGCACTTGGACTATCTTGGTTTCTTAGCGGGCACTTGGACTATATAGGTCACCTAGCGGGTCCTTGGACTATGTAGGTTACCTGGCGGGCACTTGGACTATCTAGGTTAACGAATGGGCATTTTTACTTTGTATGTTGCATAGCGGGCAATTGGATTATCTAGGTTAGGTAACGGGCACTTGGACTATCTAGGTTACCTAGCGGGAACTTGGACTATGTAGGTTACCTAGCGGGCACTTGGATTATATAGGTTAGCTAACAGGAACTTGGAATATCTAGGTTACCTTGCGGGCACTTGTACTATCTAGGTTACCTAACGGGAACTTGGAATATGTAGGTTACCTAGCGGGCACTTGGACTATCTAGGTTAACGAAAGGAAACTTGGACTATGTATATTGCATAGCGGGCAATTGGATTATCTAGGTTAGGTAACGGGCACTTGGACTATCTAGGTTACCTGGCGGGCACTTGGACTATCTAGGTTAACGAATGGGCATTTGGACTATGTATGTTGCATAGCGGGCAATTGGATTATCTAGGTTAGGTAACGGGCACTTGGACTATCTAGGTTACCTAGCGGGAACTTGCACTATGTAGGTTACCTAGCGGGCACTTGGACTATCTAGGTTACCTAACGGGCACTTGGACTATCTTGGTTTCTTAGCGGGCACTTGGACTATGCAGGTTACCTAGCCGGCCCTTGGACTATATAGGTTACTAAGCGGGCACTTGGACTATCTAGGTTAACGAAAGGGCACTTGGCCTATGTAGGTTACCTAGCGGGCACTTGGATTATTTAGGTTAGCTAACAGGAACTTGGAATATCTAGGTTACCTCGCGGGCACTTGTACTATCTAGGTTACCAAACGGGAACTTGGACTATGTAGGTTAACTAGCGTACACTTGGATGATCTATGTTAACTAGCGGGCACTTGGAATATATAGGTTAACTAGCGGGCCCTTGGACTATGTAGGCTACCTAGCGGGCACTTGGAATATCTAGTTTACCTAGCGGGCACTTGGACTATGTAGGTTAACTAGCGGGCCCTTGGACTATCTAGGTTACATAGCTGGAACTTGGACTATATAGGTTACCTTGCGGGCACTTGGACTATGTAGGTTAACCAAAGACACTTGGACGATCTAGGTTAAATAGTGGGCCCTTGGACTATGTAGGTTAACGAACGGGCATTTGGACTATGTAGGTTACCTAGCGGGCACTTGGACTTCTAGGTTAACGAATGGGCACTTGGACTATGAATGTTGCACAGCGGGGTATTGGATTATCTAGGTTAGGTAATGGGCACTTGGACTATCTAGGTTACCTAGCGGGAACTTGGACTATGTAGGTTACCTAGCGGGCACTTGCACTATCTAGGTTACCTAATGGGCACTTGGACAATCTTGGTTTCTTAGCGGGCACTTGGACTATATAGGTTACCTAGCGGGCACTTGGACTTTGTAGGTTACCTAGCGGGCACTTGCACTATCTAGGTTACCTAGCGGGCACTTGGACAATGTAGGTTAATTAGCGGGCACGTGGACTATCTAGGTTACCGAACGGGCATTTGGACTATGTAGGTTACCTAGCGGGCACTTGGACTTCTAGGTTAACGAATGGGCACTTGGACTATGTATGTTGCATAGCGGGCAATTGGATTATCTAGGGTAGGTAACGGGCACTTGTACTATCTAGGTTACCTAGCGGGAACTTGGACTATGTAGGTTACCTAGCGGGCACTTGGACTATCTAGGTTACCTAATGGGCACTTGGACAATCTTGGTTTCTTAGCGGGCACTTGGACTATATAGGTTACCTAGCGGGCACTTGGACTTTGTAGGTTACCTAGCGGGCACTTGCACTATCTAGGTTACCTAGCGGGAACTTGGACTATGTAGGTTACCTAGCGGGCACGTGGACTATCTAGGTTACCTAACGGGCACTTGGACTATCTTGGTTTCTTAGCGGGCACTTGGACTATATAGGTCACCTAGCGGGCCCTTGGACTATGTAGGTTACCTGGCGGGCACTTGGACTATCTAGGTTAACGAATGGGCATTTGGACTATGTATGTTGCATAGCGGGCAATTGGATTATCTAGGTTAGGTAACGGGCACTTGGACTATCTAGGTTACCTAGCGGGAACTTGGACTATGTAGGTTACCTAGCGGGCACTTGGATTATATAGGTTAGCTAACAGGAACTTGGAATATCTAGGTTACCTTGCGGGCACTTGTACTATCTAGGTTACCTAACGGGAACTTGGAATATGTAGGTTACCTAGCGGGCACTTGGACTATCTAGGTTAACGAAAGGGAACTTGGACTATGTATATTGCATAGCGGGCAATTGGATTATCTAGGTTAGGTAACGGGCACTTGGACTATCTAGGTTACCTGGCGGGCACTTGGACTATCTAGGTTAACGAATGGGCATTTGGACTATGTATGTTGCATAGCGGGCAATTGGATTATCTAGGTTAGGTAACGGGCACTTGGACTATCTAGGTTACCTAGCGGGAACTTGCACTATGTAGGTTACCTAGCGGGCACTTGGACTATCTAGGTTACCTAACGGGCACTTGGACTATCTTGGTTTCTTAGCGGGCACTTGGACTATGCAGGTTACCTAGCCGGCCCTTGGACTATATAGGTTACTAAGCGGGCACTTGGACTATCTAGGTTAACGAAAGGGCACTTGGCCTATGTAGGTTACCTAGCGGGCACTTGGATTATTTAGGTTAGCTAACAGGAACTTGGAATATCTAGGTTACCTTGCGGGCACTTGTACTATCTAGGTTACCTAACGGGAACTTGGACTATGTAGGTTAACTAGCGTACACTTGGATGATCTAGGTTAACTAGCGGGCCCTTGGACTATGTAGGCTACCTAGCGGGCACTTGGAATATCTAGTTTACCTAGCGGGCACTTGGACTATGTAGGTTAACTAGCGGGCCCTTGGACTATCTAGGTTACATAGCTGGAACTTGGACTATATAGGTTACCTTGCGGGCACTTGGACTATGTAGGTTAACCAAAGACACTTGGACGATCTAGGTTAAATAGTGGGCCCTTGGACTATGTAGGTTAACGAACGGGCATTTGGACTATGTAGGTTACCTAGCGGGCACTTGGACTTCTAGGTTAACGAATGGGCACTTGGACTATGAATGTTGCATAGCGGGGTATTGGATTATCTAGGTTAGGTAATGGGCACTTGGACTATCTAGGTTACCTAGCGGGAACTTGGACTATGTAGGTTACCTAGCGGGCACTTGGACTATCTAGGTTACCTAATGGGCACTTGGACAATCTTGGTTTCTTAGCGGGCACTTGGACTATATAGGTTACCTAGCGGGCACTTGGACTTTGTAGGTTACCTAGCGGGCACTTGCACTATCTAGGTTACCTAGCGGGCACTTGGACAATGTAGGTTAATTAGCGGGCACGTGGACTATCTAGGTTACCGAACGGGCATTTGGACTATGTAGGTTACCTAGCGGGCACTTGGACTTCTAGGTTAACGAATGGGCACTTGGACTATGTATGTTGCATAGCGGGCAATTGGATTATCTAGGTTAGGTAACGGGCACTTGTACTATCTAGGTTACCTAGCGGGAACTTGGACTATGTAGGTTACCTAGGGGGAACTTGGACTATCTAGGTTACCTAATGGGCACTTGGACAATCTTGGTTTCTTAGCGGGCACTTGGACTATATAGGTTACCTAGCGGGCACTTGGACTTTGTAGGTTACCTAGCGGGCACTTGCACTATCTAGGTTACCTAGCGGGAACTTGGACTATGTAGGTTACCTAGCGGGCACGTGGACTATCTAGGTTACCTAACGGGCACTTGGACTATCTTGGTTTCTTAGCGGGCACTTGGACTATATAGGTCACCTAGCGGGCCCTTGGACTATGTAGGTTACCTGGCGGGCACTTGGACTATCTAGGTTAACGAATGGGCATTTGGACTATGTATGTTGCATAGCGGGCAATTGGATTATCTAGGTTAGGTAACGGGCACTTGGACTATCTAGGTTACCTAGCGGGAACTTGGACTATGTAGGTTACCTAGCGGGCACTTGGACTATCTAGCTTACCTAACGGGCACTTGGACTATCTTGGTTTCTTAGCGGGCACTTGGACTATGTAGGTTACCTAGCCGGCCCTTGGACTATATAGGTTACCTAGCGGGCACTTGGACTATCTATGTTAACGAAAGGGCACTTGGACTAAGTAGGTTACCTAGTGGGCACTTGGATTATTTAGGTTAGCTAACAGGAACTTGGAATATCTAGGTTACCTTGCGGGCACTTGTACTATCTAGGTTACCTAACGGGAACTTGGACTATGTAGGTTAACTAGCGTACACTTGGACGATCTAGGTTAACTAGCGGGCATTTGGAATATCTAGGTTAACTAGCGGGCCCTTGGACTATGTAGGTTAAGTAGCGGGCACTTGGACTATCTAGTTTACCTAGCGGGCACTTGGACTATGTAGGTTAACTAGCGGGCCCTTGGACTATCTAGGTTACATAGCTGGAACTTGGACTATATAGGTTACCTTGCGGGCACTTGGACTATGTAGGTTAACAAAAGACACTTGAACGATCTAGGTTAAATAGTGGGCCCTTGGACTATGTAGGTTAACGAACGGGCATTTGGACTATGTAGGTTACCTAGCGGGCACTTGGACTTCTAGGTTAACGAATGGGCACTTGGACTATGAATGTTGCATAGCGGGCAATTAGATTATCTAGGTTAGGTAATGGGCACTTGGACTATCTAGGTTACCTAGCGGGAACTTGGACTATGTAGGTTACCTAGCGGGCACTTGGACTCTCTAGTTTACCTAACGGGCACTTGGACTATCTTGGTTTCTTAGCGGGCACTTGGACTATATAGGTTACCTAGCGGGCACTTGGACTTTGTAGGTTACCTAGAGGGCACTTGCACTATCTAGGTTACCTAGCGGGCACTTGGACTATGTAGGTTAATTAGCGGGCACTTGGACTCTCTAGGTTACCGAACGGGCATTTGGACTATGTAGATTACCTAGCGGGCACTTGGACTTCTAGGTTAACGAATGGGCACTTGGACTATGTATGTTGCATAGCGGGCAATTGGATTATCTAGGTTAGGTAATGGGCACTTGGACTATCTAGGTTACCTAGCGGGAACTTGGACTATGTAGGTTACCTAGCGGGCACTTGGACTCTCTAGGTTACCCAACGGGCACTTGGACTATCTTGGTTTCTTAGCGGGCACTTGGAATATGTAGGTTAACTAGCGGGCCTATGAACTATGTAGATTAACTAGCGGCACTTGGACTATCTACGTTAACTAGCGGGCCCGTGGACTATGTAGATTCCCTAGCGAGCACTTGGACTACATAGGTACCCTAGCGGGCACTTAGACTCTGTATGTTCCCTAGCGGGCACTTGGACTATATATGTTCCTTACGGACACTTGAACTATGTAAGTTAACTACCGGGCACTTGGACTATGTAGGTTAACTAGCGGGCCCTTAGACTATCTAGGTTACCTAGCGGGCACTTGGACTATGTAGGTTAACTACCGGGCACTTGCACTATCTAGGTTACCTAGCGGGCACTTGGACTTCTAGGTTAACGAATGGGCACTTGTACTATGAATGTTGCATAGCGGGCAATTGGATTATCTAGGTTAGGTAATGGGCACTTGGACTATGTAGGTTACCTAGCGGGCACTTGGACTATGTAGGTTACCTAACGGGCTCTTGGACTATCTTGGTTTCTTAGCAGGCACTTGGACTATATAGGTTACCTAGCGGGCACTTGGACTTTGTAGGTTACCTAGCGGGCACTTGCACTATCTAGGTTACCTAGCGGGCACTTGGACAATGTAGGTTAATTAGCGGGCATTTGGACTATCTAGGTTACCGAACGGGCATTTGGACTATGTAGGTTACCTAGCGGGCACTTGGACTTCTAGGTTAACGAATGGGCACTTGGACTATGTATGTTGCATAGCGGGCAATTGGATTATCTAGGTTAGGTAACGGGCACTTGGACTATCTAGGTTACCTAGCGGGCACTTGGACTACCGAGGTTACCTAACGGGCACTTGGACTATCTTGGTTTCTTAGCGGGCACTTGGACTATATAGGTTACCTAGCGGGCCCTTGGACTATGTAGGTTACCTGGCGGGCACTTGGACTATCTAGGTTAACGAATGGGCATTTGGACTATGTATGTTGCATAGCGGGCAATTGGATTATCTAGGTTAGGTAAAGGGCACTTGGACTATCTAGGTTACCTAGCGGGCACTTGGATTTTGTAGGTTAACCAAAGACACTTGGACGATCTAGGTTAAATAGTGGGCCCTTGGACTATGTAGGTTAACGAACGGGCATTTGGACTATGTAGGTTACCTAGCGGGCACTTGGACTTATTGGTTAACGAATGGGCATTTCGACTATGTATGTTGCATAGCGGGCAATTGGATTATCTAGGTTAGGTAACGGGCACTTGGACTATCTAGGTTACCTAGAGGGAACTTGGACTATGTAGGTTACCTAGCGGGCACTTGGACTATCTAGGTTACCTAACGGGCACTTGGACTATCTTGGTTTCTTAGCGGGCACTTGGACTATATACATTACCTAGCGGGCCCTTGGACTATGTAGGTTACCTAGTGGGCACTTGGACTATCTAGGTTAACGAAAGGGCACTTGGACTATGTAGGTTACCTAGCGGGCACTTGGATTATCTAGTTTAGCTAACAGGAACTTGGAATATCTAGGTTACCTTGCGGGCACTTGTACTATCTAGGTTACCTAACGGGAACTTGGACTATGTAGGTTAACTAGCGTACACTTGGACGATCTAGGTTAACTAGCGGGCATTTGGAATATCTAGGTTAACTAGCGGGCCCTTGGACTATGTAGGTTAAGTAGCGGGCACTTGGACTATCTAGTTTACCTAGCGGGCACTTGGACTATGTAGGTTAACTAGCGGGCCCTTGGACTATCTAGGTTACATAGCTGGAACTTGGACTATATAGGTTACCTTGCGGGCACTTGGACTATGTAGGTTAACAAAAGACACTTGAACGATCTAGGTTAAATAGTGGGCCCTTGGACTATGTAGGTTAACGAACGGGCATTTGGACTATGTAGGTTACCTAGCGGGCACTTGGACTTCTAGGTTAACGAATGGGCACTTGGACTATGAATGTTGCATAGCGGGCAATTAGATTATCTAGGTTAGGTAATGGGCACTTGGACTATCTAGGTTACCTAGCGGGAACTTGGACTATGTAGGTTACCTAGCGGGCACTTGGACTCTCTTGTTTACCTAACGGGCACTTGGACTATCTTGGTTTCTTAGCGGGCACTTGGACTATATAGGTTACCTAGCGGGCACTTGGACTTTGTAGGTTACCTAGAGGGCACTTGCACTATCTAGGTTACCTAGCGGGCACTTGGACTATGTAGGTTAATTAGCGGGCACTTGGACTCTCTAGGTTACCGAACGGGCATTTGGACTATGTAGATTACCTAGCGGGCACTTGGACTTCTAGGTTAACGAATGGGCACTTGGACTATGTATGTTGCATAGCGGGCAATTGGATTATCTAGGTTAGGTAATGGGCACTTGGACTATCTAGGTTACCTAGCGGGAACTTGGACTATGTAGGTTACCTAGCGGGCACTTGGACTCTCTAGGTTACCCAACGGGCACTTGGACTATCTTGGTTTCTTAGCGGGCACTTGGAATATGTAGGTTAACTAGCGGGCCTATGAACTATGTAGATTAACTAGCGGCACTTGGACTATCTACGTTAACTAGCGGGCCCGTGGACTATGTAGATTCCCTAGCGAGCACTTGGACTACATAGGTACCCTAGCGGGCACTTAGACTCTGTATGTTCCCTAGCGGGCACTTGGACTATATATGTTCCTTACGGACACTTGAACTATGTAAGTTAACTACCGGGCACTTGGACTATGTAGGTTAACTAGCGGGCCCTTAGACTATCTAGGTTACCTAGCGGGCACTTGGACTATGTAGGTTAACTACCGGGCACTTGCACTATCTAGGTTACCTAGCGGGCAGTTGGACTTCTAGGTTAACGAATGGGCACTTGTACTATGAATGTTGCATAGCGGGCAATTGGATTATCTAGGTTAGGTAATGGGCACTTGGACTATGTAGGTTACCTAGCGGGCACTTGGACTATGTAGGTTACCTAACGGGCTCTTGGACTATCTTGGTTTCTTAGCAGGCACTTGGACTATATAGGTTACCTAGCGGGCACTTGGACTTTGTAGGTTACCTAGCGGGCACTTGCACTATCTAGGTTACCTAGCGGGCACTTGGACAATGTAGGTTAATTAGCGGGCATTTGGACTATCTAGGTTACCGAACGGGCATTTGGACTATGTAGGTTACCTAGCGGGCACTTGGACTTCTAGGTTAACGAATGGGCACTTGGACTATGTATGTTGCATAGCGGGCAATTGGATTATCTAGGTTAGGTAACGGGCACTTGGACTATCTAGGTTACCTAGCGGGCACTTGGACTACCGAGGTTACCTAACGGGCACTTGGACTATCTTGGTTTCTTAGCGGGCACTTGGACTATATAGGTTACCTAGCGGGCCCTTGGACTATGTAGGTTACCTGGCGGGCACTTGGACTATCTAGGTTAACGAATGGGCATTTGGACTATGTATGTTGCATAGCGGGCAATTGGATTATCTAGGTTAGGTAAAGGGCACTTGGACTATCTAGGTTACCTAGCGGGCACTTGGATTTTGTAGGTTAACCAAAGACACTTGGACGATCTAGGTTAAATAGTGGGCCCTTGGACTATGTAGGTTAACGAACGGGCATTTGGACTATGTAGGTTACCTAGCGGGCACTTGGACTTATTGGTTAACGAATGGGCATTTCGACTATGTATGTTGCATAGCGGGCAATTGGATTATCTAGGTTAGGTAACGGGCACTTGGACTATCTAGGTTACCTAGAGGGAACTTGGACTATGTAGGTTACCTAGCGGGCACTTGGACTATCTAGGTTACCTAACGGGCACTTGGACTATCTTGGTTTCTTAGCGGGCACTTGGACTATATACATTACCTAGCGGGCCCTTGGACTATGTAGGTTACCTAGTGGGCACTTGGACTATCTAGGTTAACGAAAGGGCACTTGGACTATGTAGGTTACCTAGCGGGCACTTGGATTATCTAGTTTAGCTAACAGGAACTTGGAATATCTAGGTTACCTTGCGGGCACTTGTACTATCTAGGTTACCTAACGGGAACTTGGACTATGTAGGTTAACTAGCGTACACTTGGACGATCTAGTTTACCTAGCGGGCACTTGGAATATCTAGGTTAACTAGGGGGCCCTTGGACTATGTAGGATAACTAGCGGGCACTTGGACTATCTAGTTTACCTAGCGGGCACTTGGACTATGTAGGTTAACAAGCGGGCCCTGGGACTATCTAGGTTACATAGTGGAACTTGGACTATAAAGGTTACCTTGCGGGCACTTGGACTATGTAGGTTAACAAAAGACACTTGAACGATCTATGTTAAATAGTGGGCCCTTGGACTATGTAGGTTAACGAACGGGCCTTTGGACTATGTAGGTTACCTAGCGGGCACTTGGACTTCTAGGTTAACGAATGGGCACTTGGACGATGAATGTTGCATAGCGGGCAATTGGATTATCTAGGTTAGGTAATGGGCACTAGGACTATCTAGGTTACCTAGCGGGAACTTGGACTATGTAGGTTACCTAGCGGGCACTTGGACTATCTAGGTTTCTTAGCGGGCACTTGGACTATATAGGTTACCTAGCGGGCACTTGGACTTTGTAGGTTACCTAGCGGGCACTTGCACTATCTAGGTTACCTAGCGGGCACTTGGACAATGTAGGTTAATTAGCGGGCACTTGGACTATCTAGGTTACCGAACGGGCATTTGGACTATGTAGGTTACCTAGCGGGCACTTGGACTTCTAGGTTAATGAATGGGCACTTGGACTATGTATGTTGCATAGCGGGCAATTGGATTATCTAGGTTAGGTAACGGGCACTTAGACTATCTAGGTTACCTAGCGGGACTTGGACTATGTAGGTTACCTAGCGGGCACTTGGACTATCTAGGTTACCTAACGGGCACTTGGACTATCTTGGTTTCTTAGCGGGCACTTGGACTATATAGGTCACCTAGCGGGTCCTTGGACTATGTAGGTTACCTGGTGGGCACTTGGACTATCTAGGTTAACGAATGGGCATTTTTACTATGTATGTTGCATAGCGGGCAATTGGATTATCTAGGTTAGGTAACGGGCACTTGGACTATCTAGGTTACCTAGCGGGAACTTGGACTATGTAGGTTACCTAGCGGGCACTTGGATTATTTAGGTTAGCTAACAGGAACTTGGAATATCTAGGTTACCTTGCGGGCACTTGTACTATCTAGGTTACCTAACGAGAACTTGGAATATGTAGGTTACCTAGCGGGCACTTGGACTATCTAGGTTAACGAAAGGGAACTTGGACTATGTATGTTGCATAGCGGGCAATTGAATTATCTAGGTTAGGTAACGGGCACTTGGACTATCTAGGTTACCTAGCGGGAACTTGGACTATGTAGGTTACCTAGCGGGCACTTGGACTATCTAGGTTTCCTAACGGGCACTTGGACTATCTTGGTTTCTTAGCGGGCACTTGGACTATATGGGTTACCTAGCGGGCACTTGGACTTTGTAGGTTACCTAGCGGGCACTTGCACTATCTAGGTTACCAAGCGGGCACTTGAACTATGTAGGTTAATTAGCGGGCACTTGGACTATCTTGGTTACCAAATGGGCATTTGGACTATGTAGGTTACTTAGCGGGCACTTGGACTTCTAGGTTAACGAATGGGCACTTGGACTATGTATGTTGCATAGCGGGCAATTGGATCATCTAGGTTAGGTAACGGTCACTTGGACTATCCAAGTTACCTGGCGGGCACTTGGACTATCTAGGTTAACGAATGGGCATTTGGACTATGTATGTTGCATAGCGGGCAATTGGATTATCTAGGTTAGGTAACGGGCACTTGGACTATCTAGGTTACCTAGCGGGAACTTGCACTATGTAGGTTACCTAGCGGGCACTTGGACTATCTAGGTTACCTAACGGGCACTTGGACTATCTTGGTTTCTTAGCGGGCACTTGGACTATGCAGGTTACCTAGCCGGCCGTTGGACTATATAGGTTACTAAGCGGGCACTTGGACTATCTAGGTTAACGAAAGGGCACTTGGACTATGTAGGTTACCTAGCGGGCACTTGGATTATTTAGGTTAGCTAACAGGAACTTGGAATATCTAGGTTACCTTGCGGGCACTTGTACTATCTAGGTTACCTAAAGGGAACTTGGACTATGTAGGTTAACTAGCGTACACTTGGATGATCTAGGTTAACTAGCGGGCACTTGGAATATCTAGGTTAACTAGCGGGCCCTTGGACTATGTAGGCTAACTAGCGGGCACTTGGACTATCTAGTTTACCTAGCGGGCACTTGGACTATGTAGGTTAACTAGCGGGCCCTGGGACTATCTAGGTTACATGGCTGGAACTTGGACTATATAGGTTACCTTGCGGGCACTTGGACTATGTAGGTTAACAAAAGACACTTGAACGATCTATGTTAAATAGTGGGCCCTTGGACTATGTAGGTTAACGAACGGGCATTTGGACTTTGTAGGTTACCTAGCGGGCACTTGGACTTCTAGGTTAACGAATGGGCACTTGGACTATGAATGTTGCATAGCGGGGAATTGGATTATCTAGATTAGGTAATGGGCACTTGGACTATCTAGGTTACCTAGCGGGAACTTGGACTATGTAGGTTACCTAGCGGGCACTTGGACTATCTAGGTTACCTAACGGGCACTTGGACTATCTTGGTTTCTTAGCGGGCACTTGGACTATATAGGTTACCTAGCGGGCACTTGGACTTTGTAGGTTACCTAGCGGGCACTTGCACTATCTAGGTTACCTAGCGGGCACTTGGACAATGTAGGTAAATTAGCGGGCACTTGGACTATCTAGGTTACCGAACGGGCATTTGGACTATGTAGGTTACCTAGCGGGCACTTGGACTTCTAGGTTAACGAATGGGCACTTGGACTATGTATGTTGCATAGCTGGCAATTGGATTATCTAGGTTAGGTAACGGGCACTTGGACTATCTAGGTTACCTAGCGGGAACTTGGACTATGTAGGTTACCTAGGGGGCACTTGGACTATCTAGGTTACCTAACGGGCACTTGGACTATCTTGATTTCTTAGCGGGCACTTGGACTATGTAGGTTACCTAGCCGGCCCTTGGACTATATAGGTTACCTAGCGGGCACTTGGACTATCTAGGTTAACGAAAGGGCACTTGGACTAAGTAGGTTACCTAGCGGCCACTTGGATTATTTAGGTTAGCTAACAGGAACTTGGATTATCTAGGTTACCTTGCGGGCACTTGTACTATCTAGGTTACCTAACGGGAACTTGGACTATGTAGGTTAACTAGCGTACACTTGGACGATCTAGGTTAACTAGCGGGCACTTGGAATATCTAGGTTAACTAGCGGGCCCTTGGACTATGTAGGTTAAGTAGCGGGCACTTGGACGATCTAGTTTACCTAGCGGGCACTTGGACTATGTAGGTTAACTAGCGGGCCCTGGGACTATCTAGGTTACATAGCTGGAACTTGGACTATATAGGTTACCTTGCGGGCACTTGGACTATGTAGGTTAACAAAAGACACTTGAACGATCTATGTTAAATAGTGGGCCCTTGGACAATGTAGGTTAACGAACGGGCATTTGGACTATGTAGGTTACCTAGCGGGCACTTGGACTTCTAGGTTAACGAATGGGCACTTGGACTATGAATGTTGCATAGCGGGCAATTGGATTATCTAGGTTAGGTAATGGGCACTTGTACTATCTAGGTTACCTAGCGGGAACTTGGACTATGTAGGTTACCTAGCGGGCACTTGGACTATCTAGTTTACCTAACGGGCACTTGGACTATCTTGGTTTCTTAGCGGGCTCTTGGACTATATAGGTTACCTAGCGGGCACTTGGACTTTGTAGGTTACCTAGAGGGCACTTGCACTATCTAGGTTACCTAGCGGGCACTTGGACTATGTAGGTTAATTAGCGGGCACTTGGACTCTCTAGGATACCGAACGGGCATTTGGACTATGTAGATTACCTAGCGGGCACTTGGACTTCTAGGTTAACGAATGGGCACTTGGACTATGTATGTTGCATAGCGGGCAATTGGATTATCTAGGTTAGGTAATGGGCACTTGGACTATCTAGGTTACCTAGCAGGAACTTGGACTATGTAGGTTACCTAGCGGGCACTTGGACTCTCTAGGTTACCCAACGGGCACTTGGACTATCTTGGTTTCTTAGCGGGCACTTGGACTATATAGGTTACCTAGCGGGCCCTTGGACTATGTAGGTTACCTAGCGGGCACTTGGACTATCTAGGTTAACGAAAGGGCACTTGGACTATGTATGTTGCATAGCGGGCAATTGGATTATCTAGGTTAGGTAACGGACACTTGGACTATCTAGGTTACCTAGCGGGAACTTGGACTATGTAAGTTACCTAGCGGGCACTTGGACTCTCTAGGTTACCCAACGGGCACTTTGACTATCTAGGTTACATAGCGGGCACTTGGACTATGTAGGTTACCTAGCGGGCACTTGGACTATCTAGGTTACCTAGCGGTCACTTCCACAGTCTAGGTTACCTAGCGGGCACTTGGACTATCTAGGTTACCTAACGGGCACTTGGACTATCTTGGTTTCTTAGCGGGCACTTGGACTATATAGGTTACCTAGCGGGCCCTTGGACTATGTAGGTTACCTAGCGGGCACTTGGACTATCTAGGTTAACGAAAGGGAACTTGGACTATGTATGTTGCATAGCGGGCAATTGAATTATCTAGGTTATGTAACGGGCACTTGGACTATCTAGGTTACCTAGCGGGAACTTGGACTATGTAGGTTACCTAGCGGGCACTTGGACTATCTAGGTTACCTAACGGGCACTTGGACTATATAGGTTACCTAGCGGGCACTTGGACTTTGTAGGTTACCTAGCGGGCACTTGCACTATCTAGGTTACCTAGCGGGCACGTGGACAATGTAGGTTAATTAGCGGGCACTTGGACTATCTAGGTTACCGAACGGGCATTTGGACTATGTAGGTTACCTAGCGGGCACTTGGACTTCTAGGTTAATGAATGGGCACTTGGACTATGTATGTTGCATAGCGGGCAATTGGATTATCTAGGTTAGGTAACGGGCACTTAGACTATCTAGGTTACCTAGCGGGACTTGGACTATGTAGGTTACCTAGCGGGCACTTGGACTATCTAGGTTACCTAACGGGCACTTGGACTATCTTGGTTTCTTAGCGGGCACTTGGACTATATAGGTCACCTAGCGGGTCCTTGGACTATGTAGGTTACCTGGTGGGCACTTGGACTATCTAGGTTAACGAATGGGCATTTTTACTATGTATGTTGCATAGCGGGCAATTGGATTATCTAGGTTAGGTAACGGGCACTTGGACTATCTAGGTTACCTAGCGGGAACTTGGACTATGTAGGTTACCAAGCGGGCACTTGGATTATTTAGGTTAGCTAACAGGAACTTGGAATATCTAGGTTACCTTGCGGGCACTTGTACTATCTAGGTTACCTAACGAGAACTTGGAATATGTAGGTTACCTAGCGGGCACTTGGACTATCTAGGTTAACGAAAGGGAACTTGGACTATGTATGTTGCATAGCGGGCAATTGAATTATCTAGGTTAGGTAACGGGCACTTGGACTATCTAGGTTACCTAGCGGGAACTTGGACTATGTAGGTTACCTAGCGGGCACTTGGACTATCTAGGTTTCCTAACGGGCACTTGCACTATCTAGGTTACCAAGCGGGCACTTGAACTATGTAGGTTAATTAGCGGGCACTTGGACTATCTTGGTTACCGAACGGGCATTTGGACTATGTAGGTTACCTAGCGGGCACTTGGACTTCTAGGTTAACGAATGGGCACTTGGACTATGTATGTTGCATAGCTGGCAATTGGATTATCTAGGTTAGGTAACGGGCACTTGGACTATCTAGGTTACCTAGCGGGAACTTGGACTATGTAGGTTACCTAGGGGGCACTTGGACTATCTAGGTTACCTAACGGGCACTTGGACTATCTTGGTTTCTTAGCGGGCACTTGGACTATGTAGGTTACCTAGCCGGCCCTTGGACTATATAGGTTACCTAGCGGGCACTTGGACTATCTAGGTTAACGAAAGGGCACTTGGACTAAGTAGGTTACCTAGCGGCCACTTGGATTATTTAGGTTAGCTAACAGGAACTTGGATTATCTAGGTTACCTTGCGGGCACTTGTACTATCTAGGTTACCTAACGGGAACTTGGACTATGTAGGTTAACTAGCGTACACTTGGACGATCTAGGTTAATTAGCGGGCACTTGGAATATCTAGGTTAACTAGCGGGCCCTTGGACTATGTAGGTTAAGTAGCGGGCACTTGGACGATCTAGTTTACCTAGCGGGCACTTGGACTATGTAGGTTAACTAGCGGGCCCTGGGACTATCTAGGTTACATAGCTGGAACTTGGACTATATAGGTTACCTTGCGGGCACTTGGACTATGTAGGTTAACAAAAGACACTTGAACGATCTATGTTAAATAGTGGGCCCTTGGACTATGTAGGTTAACGAACGGGCATTTGGACTATGTAGGTTACCTAGCGGGCACTTGGACTTCTAGGTTAACGAATGGGCACTTGGACTATGAATGTTGCATAGCGGGCAATTGGATTATCTAGGTTAGGTAATGGGCACTTGTACTATCTAGGTTACCTAGCGGGAACTTGGACTATGTAGGTTACCTAGCGGGCACTTGGACTATCTAGTTTACCTAACGGGCACTTGGACTATCTTGGTTTCTTAGCGGGCACTTGGACTATATAGGTTACCTAGCGGGCACTTGGACTTTGTAGGTTACCTAGAGGGCACTTGCACTATCTAGGTTACCTAGCGGGCACTTGGACTATGTAGGTTAATTAGCGGGCACTTGGACTCTCTAGGTTACCGAACGGGCATTTGGACTATGTAGATTACCTAGCGGGCACTTGGACTTCTAGGTTAACGAATGGGCACTTGGACTATGTATGTTGCATAGCGGGCAATTGGATTATCTAGGTTAGGTAATGGGCACTTGGACTATCTAGGTTACCTAGCAGGAACTTGGACTATGTAGGTTACCTAGCGGGCACTTGGACTCTCTAGGTTACCCAACGGGCACTTGGACTATCTTGGTTTCTTAGCGGGCACTTGGACTATATAGGTTACCTAGCGGGCCCTTGGACTATGTAGGTTACCTAGCGGGCACTTGGACTATCTAGGTTAACGAAAGGGCACTTGGACTATGTATGTTGCATAGCGGGCAATTGGATTATCTAGGTTAGGTAACGGACACTTGGACTATCTAGGTTACCTAGCGGGAACTTGGACTATGTAAGTTACCTAGCGGGCACTTGGACTCTCTAGGTTACCCAACGGGCACTTTGACTATCTAGGTTACATAGCGGGCACTTGGACTATGTAGGTTACCTAGCGGGCACTTGGACTATCTAGGTTACCTAGCGGTCACTTCCACAGTCTAGGTTACCTAGCGGGCACTTGGACTATCTAGGTTACCTAACGGGCACTTGGACTATCTTGGTTTCTTAGCGGGCACTTGGACTATATAGGTTACCTAGCGGGCCCTTGGACTATGTAGGTTACCTAGCGGGCACTTGGACTATCTAGGTTAACGAAAGGGAACTTGGACTATGTATGTTGCATAGCGGGCAATTGAATTATCTAGGTTATGTAACGGGCACTTGGACTATCTAGGTTGCCTAGCGGGAACTTGGACTATGTAGGTTACCTAGCGGGCACTTGGACTATCTAGGTTACCTAACGGGCACTTGGACTATATAGGTTACCTAGCGGGCACTTGGACTTTGTAGGTTACCTAGCGGGCACTTGCACTATCTAGGTTACCTAGCGGGCACGTGGACAATGTAGGTTAATTAGCGGGCACTTGGACTATCTAGGTTACCGAACGGGCATTTGGACTATGTAGGTTACCTAGCGGGCACTTGGACTTCTAGGTTAATGAATGGGCACTTGGACTATGTATGTTGCATAGCGGGCAATTGGATTATCTAGGTTAGGTAACGGGCACTTAGACTATCTAGGTTACCTAGCGGGACTTGGACTATGTAGGTTACCTAGCGGGCACTTGGACTATCTAGGTTACCTAACGGGCACTTGGACTATCTTGGTTTCTTAGCGGGCACTTGGACTATATAGGTCACCTAGCGGGTCCTTGGACTATGTAGGTTACCTGGTGGGCACTTGGACTATCTAGGTTAACGAATGGGCATTTTTACTATGTATGTTGCATAGCGGGCAATTGGATTATCTAGGTTAGGTAACGGGCACTTGGACTATCTAGGTTACCTAGCGGGAACTTGGACTATGTAGGTTACCAAGCGGGCACTTGGATTATTTAGGTTAGCTAACAGGAACTTGGAATATCTAGGTTACCTTGCGGGCACTTGTACTATCTAGGTTACCTAACGAGAACTTGGAATATGTAGGTTACCTAGCGGGCACTTGGACTATCTAGGTTAACGAAAGGGAACTTGGACTATGTATGTTGCATAGCGGGCAATTGAATTATCTAGGTTAGGTAACGGGCACTTGGACTATCTAGGTTACCTAGCGGGAACTTGGACTATGTAGGTTACCTAGCGGGCACTTGGACTATCTAGGTTTCCTAACGGGCACTTGCACTATCTAGGTTACCAAGCGGGCACTTGAACTATGTAGGTTAATTAGCGGGCACTTGGACTATCTTGGTTACCAAACGGGCATTTGGACTATGTAGGTTACTTAGCGGGCACTTGGACTTCTAGGTTAACGAATGGGCACTTGGACTATGTATGTTGCATAGCGGGCAATTGGATCATCTAGGTTAGGTAACGGTCACTTGGACTATCTAGGTTACCTGGCGGGCACTTGGACTATCTAGGTTAACGAATGGGCATTTGGACTATGTATGTTGCATAGCGGGCAATTGGATTATCTAGGTTAGGTAACGGGCACTTGGACTATCTAGGTTACCTAGCGGGAACTTGCACTATGTAGGTTACCTAGCGGGCACTTGGACTATCTAGGTTACCTAACGGGCACTTGGACTATCTTGGTTTCTTAGCGGGCACTTGGACTATGCAGGTTACCTAGCCGGCCGTTGGACTATATAGGTTACTAAGCGGGCACTTGGACTATCTAGGTTAACGAAAGGGCACTTGGACTATGTAGGTTACCTAGCGGGCACTTGGATTATTTAGGTTAGCTAACAGGAACTTGGAATATCTAGGTTACCTTGCGGGCACTTGTACTATCTAGGTTACCTAAAGGGAACTTGGACTATGTAGGTTAACTAGCGTACACTTGGATGATCTAGGTTAACTAGCGGGCACTTGGAATATCTAGGTTAACTAGCGGGCCCTTGGACTATGTAGGCTAACTAGCGGGCACTTGGAATATCTAGTTTACCTAGCGGGCACTTGGACTATGAATGTTGCATAGCGGGCAATTGGATTATCTAGGTTAGGTAATGGGCACTTGGACTATCTAGTTTACCTAGCGGGCACTTGGAATATGTAGGTTAACTAGCGGGCCCTGGGACTATCTAGGTTACATGGCTGGAACTTGGACTATATAGGTTACCTTGCGGGCACTTGGACTATGTAGGTTAACAAAAGACACTTGAACGATCTATGTTAAATAGTGGGCCCTTGGACTATGTAGGTTAACGAACGGGCATTTGGACTTTGTAGGTTACCTAGCGGGCACTTGGACTTCTAGGTTAACGAATGGGCACTTGGACTATGAATGTTGCATAGCGGGGAATTGGATTATCTAGATTAGGTAATGGGCACTTGGACTATCTAGGTTACCTAGCGGGAACTTGGACTATGTAGGTTACCTAGCGGGCACTTGGACTATCTAGGTTACCTAACGGGCACTTGGACTATCTTGGTTTCTTAGCGGGCACTTGGACTATATAGGTTACCTAGCGGGCACTTGGACTTTGTAGGTTACCTAGCGGGCACTTGCACTATCTAGGTTACCTAGCGGGCACTTGGACAATGTAGGTTAATTAGCGGGCACTTGGACTATCTAGGTTACCCAACGGGCATTTGGACTATGTAGGTTACCTAGCGGGCACTTGGACTTCTAGGTTAACGAATGGGCACTTGGACTATGTATGTTGCATAGCGGGCAATTGGATTATCTAGGTTAGGTAACGGGCACTTGGACTATCTAGGTTACCTAGCGGGAACTTGGACTATGTAGGTTACCTAGCGGGCACGTGGACTATCTAGGTTACCTAACGGGCACTTGGACTATCTTGGTTTCTTAGCGGGCACTTGGACTATATAGGTCACCTAGCGGGCCCTTGGACTATGTAGATTACCTGGCGGGCACTTGGACTATCTAGGTTAACGAATGGGCATTTGGACTATGTATGTTGCATAGCGGGCAATTGGATTATCTAGGTTAGGTAACGGGCACTTGGACTATCTAGGATACCTAGGGGAACTTGGACTATGTAGGTTACCTAGGGGGCACTTGGACTATCTAGGTTACCTAACGGGCACTTGGACTATCTTGGTTTCTTAGCGGGCACTTGGACTATGTAGGTTACCTAGCCGGCCTTTGGACTATATAGGTTACCTAGCGGGCACTTGGACTATCTAGGTTAACGAAAGGGCACTTGGACTAAGTAGGTTACCTAGCGGCCACTTGGATTATTTAGGTTAGCTAACAGGAACTTGGAATATCTAGGTTACCTTGCGGGCACTTGTACTATCTAGGTTACCTAACGGGAACTTGGACTATGTAGGTTAACTAGCGTACACTTGGACGATCTAGGTTAACTAGCGGGCACTTGGAATATCTAGGTTACCTAGCGGGCACTTGCACTATCTAGGTTACCTAGCGGGCACTTGGACAATGTAGGTTAATTAGCGGGCACTTGGACTATCTAGGTTACCCAACGGGCATTTGGACTATGTAGGTTACCTAGCGGGCACTTGGACTTCTAGGTTAACGAATGGGCACTTGGACTATGTATGTTGCATAGCGGGCAATTGGATTATCTAGGTTAGGTAACGGGCACTTGGACTATCTAGGTTACCTAGCGGGAACTTGGACTATGTAGGTTACCTAGCGGGCACTTGGACTATCTAGGTTACCTAACGGGCACTTGGACTATCTTGGTTTCTTAGCGGGCACTTGGACTATATAGGTTACCTAGCGGGCACTTGGACTTTGTAGGTTACCTAGCGGGCACTTGCACTATCTAGGTTACCTAGCGGGCACTTGGACAATGTAGGTTAATTAGCGGGCACTTGGACTATCTAGGTTACCCAACGGGCATTTGGACTATGTAGGTTACCTAGCGGGCACTTGGACTTCTAGGTTAACGAATGGGCACTTGGACTATGTATGTTGCATAGCGGGCAATTGGATTATCTAGGTTAGGTAACGGGCACTTGGACTATCTAGGTTACCTAGCGGGAACTTGGACTATGTAGGTTACCTAGCGGGCACGTGGACTATCTAGGTTACCTAACGGGCACTTGGACTATCTTGGTTTCTTAGCGGGCACTTGGACTATATAGGTCACCTAGCGGGCCCTTGGACTATGTAGATTACCTGGCGGGCACTTGGACTATCTAGGTTAACGAATGGGCATTTGGACTATGTATGTTGCATAGCGGGCAATTGGATTATCTAGGTTAGGTAACGGGCACTTGGACTATCTAGGATACCTAGGGGAACTTGGACTATGTAGGTTACCTAGGGGGCACTTGGACTATCTAGGTTACCTAACGGGCACTTGGACTATCTTGGTTTCTTAGCGGGCACTTGGACTATGTAGGTTACCTAGCCGGCCTTTGGACTATATAGGTTACCTAGCGGGCACTTGGACTATCTAGGTTAACGAAAGGGCACTTGGACTAAGTAGGTTACCTAGCGGCCACTTGGATTATTTAGGTTAGCTAACAGGAACTTGGAATATCTAGGTTACCTTGCGGGCACTTGTACTATCTAGGTTACCTAACGGGAACTTGGACTATGTAGGTTAACTAGCGTACACTTGGACGATCTAGGTTAACTAGCGGGCACTTGGAATATCTAGGTTAACTAGCGGGCCCTTGGACTATGTAGGTTAAGTAGCGGGCACTTGGACGATCTAGTTTACCTAGCGGGCACTTGGACTATGTAGGTTAACTAGCGGGCCCTGGGACTATCTAGGTTACATAGCTGGAACTTGGACTATATAGGTTACCTTGCGGGCACTTGGACTATGTAGGTTAACAAAAGACACTTGAACGATCTATGTTAAATAGTGGGCCCTTGGACTATGTAGGTTAACGAACGGGCATTTGGACTATGTAGGTTACCTAGCGGGCACTTGGACTTCTAGGTTAACGAATGGGCACTTGGACTATGAATGTTGCATAGCGGGCAATTGGATTATCTAGGTTAGGTAATGGGCACTTGTACTATCTAGGTTACCTAGCGGGAACTTGGACTATGTAGGTTACCTAGCGGGCACTTGGACTATCTAGTTTACCTAACGGGCACTTGGACTATCTTGGTTTCTTAGCGGGCACTTGGACTATATAGGTTACCTAGCGGGCACTTGGACTTTGTAGGTTACCTAGAGGGCACTTGCACTATCTAGGTTACCTAGCGGGCACTTGGACTATGTAGGTTAATTAGCGGGCACTTGGACTCTCTAGGTTACCGAACGGGCATTTGGACTATGTAGATTACCTAGCGGGCACTTGGACTTCTAGGTTAACGAATGGGCACTTGGACTATGTATGTTGCATAGCGGGCAATTGGATTATCTAGGTTAGGTAATGGGCACTTGGACTATCTAGTTTACCTAGCAGGAACTTGGACTATGTAGGTTACCTAGCGGGCACTTGGACTCTCTAGGTTACCCAACGGGCACTTGGACTATCTTGGTTTCTTAGCGGGCACTTGGACTATATAGGTTACCTAGCGGGCCCTTGGACTATGTAGGTTACCTAGCGGGCACTTGGACTATCTAGGTTAACGAAAGGGCACTTGGACTATGTATGTTGCATAGCGGGCAATTGGATTATCTAGGTTAGGTAACGGACACTTGGACTATCTAGGTTACCTAGCGGGAACTTGGACTATGTAGGTTACCTAGCGGGCACTTGGACTCTCTAGGTTACCCAACGGGCACTTTGACTATCTAGGTTACATAGCGGGCACTTGGACTATGTAGGTTACCTAGCGGGCACTTGGACTATCTAGGTTACCTAGCGGTCACTTCCACAGTCTAGGTTACCTAGCGGGCACTTGGACTATCTAGGTTACCTAACGGGCACTTGGACTATCTTGGTTTCTTAGCGGGCACTTGGACTATATAGGTTACCTAGCGGACCCTTGGACTATGTAGGTTACCTAGCGGGCACTTGGACTATCTAGGTTAACGAAAGGGAACTTGGACTTTGTATGTTGCATAGCGGGCAATTGAATTATCTAGGTTATGTAACGGGCACTTGGACTATCTAGGTTACCTAGCGGGAACTTGGACTATGTAGGTTACCTAGCGGGCACTTGGACTATCTAGGTTACCTAACGGGCACTTGGACTATCTTGGTTTCTTAGCGGGCACTTGGACTATATAGGTTACCTAGCGGGCCTTGGACTTTGTAGGTTACCTAGCGGGCACTTGCACTATCTATGTTACCAAGCGGGCACTTGAACTATGTAGGTTAATTAGCGGGCACTTGGACTATCTAGGTTAACAAACGGGCATTTGGACTATGTAGGTTACCTAGCGGGCACTTGGACTTCTAGGTTAACGAATGGGCACTTGGACTATGTATGTTGCATAGCGGGCAATTGGATTATCTAGGTTAGGTAACGGGTACTTGGACTATCTAGGTTACCTGGCGGGCACTTGGACTATCTAGGTTAACGAATGGGCATTTGGACTATGTATGTTGCATAGCGGGCAATTGGATTATCTAGGTTAGGTAACGGACACTTGGACTATCTAGGTTACCTAGCGGGAACTTGGACTATGTAGGTTACCTAGCGGGCACTTGGACTCTCTAGGTTACCCAACGGGCACTTTGACTATCTAGGTTACATAGCGGGCACTTGGACTATGTAGGTTACCTAGCGGGCACTTGGACTATCAAGTTTTCCTAGCGGTCACTTCCAGTGTCTAGGTTACCTAGCGGGCACTTGGACTATCTAGGTTACCTAACGGGCACTTGGACTATCTTGGTTTCTTAGCGGGCACTTGGACTATATAGGTTACCTAGCGGGCCCTGGGACTATGTAGGTTACCTAGCGGGCACTTGGACTATCTAGGTTACCTAACGGGCACTTGGACTATCTTGGTTTCCTAGCGGGCACTTGGACTATGCAGGTTACCTAGCCGGCCCTTGGACTATATAGGTTACTTAGCGGGCACTTGGACTATCTAGGTTAACGAAAGGGCACTTGGACTATGTAGGTTACCTAGCGGGCACTTGGATTATTTAGGTTAGCTAACAGGAACTTGGAATATCTAGGTTACCTTGCGGGCACTTGTACTATCTAGGTTACCTAACGGGAACTTGGACTATGTAGGTTAACTAGCGTACACTTGGATGATCTAGGTTAACTAGCGGGCACTTGGAATATCTAGGTTAACTAGCGGGCCCTTGGACTATGTAGGCTAACTAGCGGGCACTTGGAATATCTAGTTTACCTAGCGGGCACTTGGACTATGTAGGTTAACTAGCGGGCCCTTGGACTATCTAGGTTACATAGCTGGAACTTGGACTGTACAGGTTACCTTGCGGACACTTGGACTATGTGGGTTAACCAAAGACACTTGGACGATCTATGTTAAATAGTGGGCCCTTGGACTATGTAGGTTACCTAGCGGGCACTTGGACTTCTAGGTTAACGAATGGGCACTTGGACTATGAATGTTGCATAGCGGGCAATTGGATTATCTAGGTTAGGTAATGGGCACTTGGACTATCTAGGTTACCTAGCGGGAACTTGGACTATGTAGGTTACCTAGCGGGCACTTGGACTATCTAGGTTACCTAACGGGCACTTGGACTATCTTGGTTTCTTAGCGGGCACTTGGACTATATAGGTTACCTAGCGGGCCTTGGACTTTGTAGGTTACCTAGCGGGCACTTGCACTATCTATGTTACCAAGCGGGCACTTGAACTATGTAGGTTAATTAGCGGGCACTTGGACTATCTAGGTTACCAAAAGGGCATTTGGACTATGTAGGTTACCTAGCGGGCACTTGGACTTCTAGGTTAACGAATGGGCACTTGGACTATGTATGTTGCATAGCGGGCAATTGGATTATCTAGGTTAGGTAACGGGCACTTGGACTATCTAGGTTACCTGGCGGGCACTTGGACTATCTAGGTTAACGAATGGGCATTTGGACTATGTATGTTGCATAGCGGGCAATTGGACTATCTAGGTTAGGTAACGGGCACTTGGACTATCTAGGTTACCTAGCGGGAACTTGGACTATGTAGGTTACCTAGCGGGCACTTGGACTATCTAGGTTACCTAACGGGCACTTGGACTATCTTGGTTTCCTAGCGGGCACTTGGACTATGCAGGTTACCTAGCCGGCCCTTGGACTATATAGGTTACTTAGCGGGCACTTGGACTATCTAGGTTAACGAAAGGGCACTTGGACTATGTAGGTTACCTAGCGGGCACTTGGATTATTTAGGTTAGCTAACAGGAACTTGGAATATCTAGGTTACCTTGCGGGCACTTGTACTATCTAGGTTACCTAACGGGAACTTGGACTATGTAGGTTAACTAGCGTACACTTGGATGATCTAGGTTAACTAGCGGGCACTTGGAATATCTAGGTTAACTAGCGGGCCCTTGGACTATGTAGGCTAACTAGCGGGCACTAGGAATATCTAGGTTACCTAACGGGCACTTGGACAATCTTGGTTTCTTAGCGGGCACTTGGACTATATAGGTTACCTAGCGGGCACTTGGACTTTGTAGGTTACCTAGCGGGCACTTGCACTATCTGGGTTACCTAGCGGGCACTTGGACAATGTAGGTTAATTAGCGGGCACTTGGACTATCTAGGTTGCCGAACGGGCATTTGGACTATGTAGGTTACCTAGCGGGCACTTGGACTTCTAGGTTAACGAATGGGCACATGGACTATTTATGTTGCATAGCGGGCAATTGGATTATCTAGGTTAGGTAACGGGCACATGGACTATCTAGGTTACCTAGCGGGAACTTGGACTATGTAGGTTACCTAGCGGGCACTTGGACTATCTAGGTTACCTAACGGGCACTTGGACTATCTTGGTTTCTTAGCGGGCACTTGGACTATGTAGGTTACCTAGCCGGCCCTTGGACTATATAGGTTACCTAGCGGGCACTTGGACTATCTAGGTTACCGAAAGGGCACTTGGACTATGTAGGTTACCTAGCGGGCACTTGGATTATTTAGGTTAGCTAACAGGAACTTGGAATATCTAGGTTACCTTGCGGGCACTTGTACTATCTAGGTTACCTAACGGGAACTTGGACTATGTAGGTTACCTAGCGGGCACTTGGACTATCCAGGTTACCTAACGGGCACTTGGACTATCTTGGTTTCTTAGCGGGCACTTGGACTATATGGGTTACCTAGCGGGCACTTGGACTTTGTAGGTTACCTAGCGGGCACTTGCACTATCTAGGTTACCAAGCGGGCACTTGAACTATGTAGGTTAATTAGCGGGCACTTGGACTATCTTGGTTACCAAACGGGCATTTGGACTATGTAGGTTACTTAGCGGGCACTTGGACTATCTAGGTTAACGAAAGGGCACTTGGACTATGTAGGTTACCTAGCGGGCTTTGGATTATTTAGGTTAGCTAACAGGAACTTGGAATATCTAGGTTACCTTGCGGGCACTTGTACTATCTAGGTTACCTAACGGGAACTTGGACTATGTAGGTTAACTAGCGTACACTTGGATGATCTAGGTTAACTAGCGGGCACTTGGAATATCTAGGTTAACTAGCGGGCCCTTGGACTATGTAGGCTAACTAGCGGGCACTTTGAATATCTAGTTTACCTAGCGGGCACTTGGACTATGTAGGTTAACTAGCGGGCCCTTGGACTATCTAGGTTACATAGCTGGAACTTGGACTATATAGGTTACCTTGCGGGCACTTGGACTATGTAGGTTAACCAAAGACACTTGGAATATCTAGGTTAAATAGTGGGCCCTTGGACTATGTAGGTTAACGAACGGGCATTTGGACTATGTAGGTTACCTAGCGGGCACTTGGACTTCTAGGTTAACGAATGGGCACTTGGACTATGTATGTTGCATAGCGGGCAATTGGATTATCTAGGTTAGGTAACGGGCACTTGGACTATCTAGGTTACCTAGCGGGAACTTGGACTATGTAGGTTACCTAGCGGGCACGTGGACTATCTAGGTTACCTAACGGGCACTTGGACTATCTTGGTTTCTTAGCGGGCACTTGGACTATATAGGTCACCTAGCGGGCCCTTGGACTATGTAGGTTACCTGGCGGGCACTTGGACTATCTAGGTTAACGAATGGGCATTTGGACTATGTATGTTGCATAGCGGGCAATTGGATTATCTAGGTTAGGTAACGGGCACTTGGACTATCTAGGTTACCTAGCGGGAACTTGGACTATGTAGGTTACCTAGCGGGCACTTGGACTATCTAGGTTACCTAACGGGCACTTGGACTATCTTGGTTTCTTAGCGGGCACTTGGACTATGTAGGTTACCTAGCCGGCCCTTGGACTATATAGGTTACCTAGCGGGCACTTGGACTATCTAGGTTAACGAAAGGGCACTTGGACTATGTAGGTTACCTAGCGGGCACTTGGATTATTTAGGTTAGCTAACAGGAACTTGGAATATCTAGGTTACCTTGCGGGCACTTGTACTATCTAGGTTACCTAACGGGAACTTGGACTATGTAGGTTAACTAGCGTACACTTGGACGATCTAGGTTAACTAGCGGGCACTTGGAATATCTAGGTTAACTAGCGGGCCCTTGACTATGTAGGTTAAGTAGCGGACACTTGGACTATCTAGTTTACCTAGCGGGCACTTGGACTATGTAGGTTAACTAGCGGGCCCTGGGACTATCTAGGTTACATAGCTGGAACTTGGACTATATAGGTTACCTTGCGGGCACTTGGACTATGTAGGTTAACAAAAGACACTTGAACGATCTATGTTAAATAGTGGGCCCTTGGACTATGTAGGTTAACGAACGGGCATTTGGACTATGTAGGTTACCTAGCGGGCACTTGGACTTCTAGGTTAACGAATGGGCACTTGGACTATGAATGTTGCATAGCGGGCAATTGGATTATCTAGGTTAGGTAATGGGCACTTAGACTATCTAGGTTACCTAGCGGGCACTTGGACTATGTAGGTTAATTAGCGGGCACTTGGACTCTCTTGGTTACCGAACGGGCATTTGGACTATGTAGATTACCTAGCGGGCACTTGGACTTCTAGGTTAACGGATGGGCACTTGGACTATGTATGTTGCATAGCGGGCAATTGGATTATCTAGGTTAGGTAATGGGCACTTGGACTATCTAGGTTACCTAGCGGGAACTTGGACTATGTAGGTTACCTAGCGGGCACTTGGACTCTCTAGGTTACCCAACGGGCACTTGGACTATCTTGGTTTCTTAGCGGGCACTTGGACTATATAGGTTACCTAGCGGGCCCTTGGACTATGTAGGTTACCTAGCGGGCACTTGGACTATCTAGGTTAACGAAAGGGCACTTGGACTATGTATGTTGCATAGCGGGCAATTGGATTATCTAGGTTAGGTAACGGGAACTTGGACTATCTAGGTTACCTAGCGGGAACTTGGACTATGTAGGTTACCTAGCAGGCACTTGGACTCTCTAGGTTACGCAACGAGAACTTGGACTATCTTGGTTTCTTAGCAGGCACTTGGACTATATAGGTTACCTAGCGGGCCCTTGGACTATGTAGGTTACCTAGCGGGCACTTGGACTATCTAGGATAACGAAAGGGAACTTGGAATATGTATGTTGCATAGCGGGCAATTGAATTATCTAGGTTATGTAACGGGCACTTGGACTATCTAGGTTACCTTGCAGGAACTTGGACTATGTAGGTTACCTAGCGGGCACTTGGACTATCTAGGTTACCTAACGGGCACTTGGACTATCTTGGTTTCTTAGTGGGCACTTGGACTATATAGGTTACCTAGCGGGCCTTGGACTTTGTAGGTTACCTAGCGGGCACTTGCACTATCTATGTTACCAAGCGGGCACTTGAACTATGTAGGTTACCTAGCGGGCACTTGGACTTCTAGGTTAACGAATGGGCACTTGGACTATGTATGTTGCATAGCGGGCAATTGGATTATCTAGGTTAGGTAACGGGCACTTGGACTATCTAGGTTACCTGGCGGGCACTTGGACTATCTAGGTTAACGAATGGGCATTTGGACTATGTATGTTGCATAGCGGGCAATTGGATTATCTAGGTTAGGTAATGGGCACTTGGACTATCTAGGTTACCTAGCGGGAACTTGGACTATGTCGGTTACCTAGCGGGCACTTGGACTATCTAGGTTACCTAACGGGCACTTGGACTATCTTGGTTTCTTAGCGGGCACTTGGACTATATAGGTTACC
Source organism: Tenrec ecaudatus (assembly GCF_050624435.1). NCBI lineage: Eukaryota > Metazoa > Chordata > Mammalia > Afrosoricida > Tenrecidae > Tenrec > Tenrec ecaudatus. The sequence goes on from NW_027457673.1 coordinate 489,153, forward strand.
TAGCAGGCACTTGGACTTTTAAGGTTACCTAGCGGGCACTTGCACTATCTAGGTTACCTAGCGGGCACTTGGACAATGTAGGTTAATTAGCGGGCACTTGGATTATCTAGGTTACCGAACGGGCATTTGGACTATGTAGGTTACCTAGCGGGCACTTGGACTTCTAGGTTAACGAATGGGCACTTGGACTATGTATGTTGCATAGCGGGCAATTGGATTATCTAGGTTAGGTAAAGGGCACTTGGACTATCTAGGTTACCTAGCGGGAAAATGGACTATGTAGGTTACCTAGCGGGCACTTGGACTATCTAGGTTACCTAATGGGCACTTGGACTATCTTGGTTTCTTAGCGGGCACTTGGACTATGTAGGTTACCTAGCCGGCCCTTGGACTATATAGGTTACCTAGCGGGCACTTGGACTATCTAGGTTAACGAAAGGGCACTTGGACTATGTAGGTTACCTAGCGGGCACTTGGATTATTTAGGTTAGCTAACAGGAACTTGGAATATCTAGGTTACCTTGCGGGCACTTGTACTATCTAGGTTACCTAACGGGAACTTGGACTATGTAGGTTACCTAGCGTACACTTGGACGATCTAGGTTAGCTAGCGGGCACTTGGAATATCTACGTTAACTAGCGGGCCCTTGGACTATATAGGTTAACTAGCGGGCACTTGGACTATCTAGTTTACCTAGCGGGCACTTGGACTATGTAGGTTAACTAGCGGGCCCTGGGACTATCTAGGTTACATAGCTGGAACTTGGACTATATAGGTTACCTTGCGGGCACTTGGACTATGTAGGTTAACAAAAGACACTTGAACGATCTAGGTTAAATAGTGGGCCCTTGGACTATGTAGGTTAACGAACGGGCATTTGGACTATGTAGGTTACGTAGCGGGCACTTGGACTTCTAGGTTAACGAATGGGCACTTGGACTATGAATGTTGCATAGCGGGCAATTGGATTATCTAGGTTAGGTAATGGGCATTTGGACTATCTAGGTTACCTAGCGGGCACTTGGACTATCTAGGTTACCTAGCGGGCACTTGGACTATCTAGGTTAGCTAAGTGGCAATTGGACTATCTAGGTTAATTAGCGGGCACTTGGACTATCTAGGTTACTGAACGGGCATTTGGACTATGTAGGTTACCTAGCGGGCACTTGGAGTTCTAGGTTTACGAATGGGCACTTGGACTATGTATGTTGCATAGCGGGCAATTGGATTATCTAGGTTAGGTAATGGGCACTTGGACTATCTAGGTTACCTAGCGGGAACTTGGACTATGTAGGTTACCTAGCGGGCACTTGGACTATCTAGGTTACCTAACGGGCACTTGGACTATCTTGGTTTCTTAGCGGGCACTTGGACTATATAGGTTACCTAGCGGGCACTTGGACTTTGTAGGTTACCTAGCGGGCACTTGCACTATCTAGGTTACCTAGCGGGCACTTGGACTATGTAGGTTAATTAGCGGGCACTTGGACTATCTAGGTTACTGAACGGGCATTTGGACTATGTAGGTTACCTAGCGGGCACTTGGACTTCTAGGTTAACGAATGGGCACTTGGACTATGAATGTTGCATAGCGGGCAATTGGATTATCTAGGTTAGGTAATGGGCACTTGGACTATCTAGGTTACCTAGCTGGAACTTGGACTATGTAGGTTACCTAGCTGGCACTTGGACTATCTAGGTTACCTAACGGGCACTTGGACTATCTTGGTTTCTTAGCGGGCACTTGGACTATATAGGTTACCTAGCGGGCACTTGGACTTTGTAGATTACCTAGAGGGCACTTGCACTATCTAGGTTACCTAGCGGGCACTTGGACTATGTAGGTTAATTAGCGGGCACATGGACTATCTAGGTTACCGAACGGGCATTTGGACTATGTAGGTTACCTAGCGGGCACTTGGACTTCTAGGTTAACGAATGGGCACTTGGACTATGTATGTTGCATAGCGGGCAATTGGATTATCTAGGTTAGGTAATGGGCACTTGGACTATCTAGGTTACCTAGCGGGAACATGGACTATGTAGGTTACCTAGCGGGCACTTGGACTCTCTAGGTTACCCAACGGGCACTTGGACTATCTTGGTTTCTTAGCGGGCACTTGGACTATATAGGTTACCTAGCGGGCACTTAGACTTTGTAGGTTACCTAGCGGGCACTTGCACTATCTAGGTTACCTAGCGGGCACTTGCACTATGTAGGTTAATTAGCGGGCACTTGGACTATCTAGGTTAACGAAAGGGCACTTGGACTATGTAGGTTGCCTAGCGGGCACTTGGATTATTTAGGTTAGCTAACAGGAACTTGGAATATCTAGGTTACCTTGCGGGCACTTGTACTATCTAGGTTACCTAACGGGAACTTGGACTATGTAGGTTAACTAGCGTACACTTGGACTATCTAGGTTAACTAGCGGGCACTTGGAATATCTAGGTTAACTAGCGGGCCCTTGGACTATATAGGTTAACTAGCGGGCACTTGGACAATCTAGTTTACCTAGCGGGCACTTGGACTATGTAGGTTAACTAGCGGGCCCTGGGACTATCTAGGTTACATAGCTGGAACTTGGAGTATATAGGTTACCTTGCGGGCACTTGGACTATGTAGGTTAACAAAAGACACTTGAACGATCTAGGTTAAATAGTGGGCCCTTGGACTATGTAGGTTAACGAACGGGCATTTGGACTATGTAGGTTACCTAGCGGGCACTTGGACTTCTAGGTTAACGAATGGGCACTTGGACTATGAATGTTGCATAGCGGGCAATTGGATTCTCTAGGTTAGGTAATGGGCAATTGGACTCTCTAGGTTACCTAGCGGGAACTTGGACTATGTCGGTTACCTAGCGGGCACTTGGACTATCTAGGTTACCTAACGGGCACTTGGACTATCTTGGTTTCTTAGCGGGCACTTGGACTATATAGGTTACCTAGCAGGCACTTGGACTTTTAAGGTTACCTAGCGGGCACTTGCACTATCTAGGTTACCTAGCGGGCACTTGGACTATGTAGGTTAATTAGCGGGCACTTGGACTATCTAGGTTACGTAACGGGAATTTGGACTATGTAGATTACCTAGCGGGCACTTGGACTTCTAGATTAACGAATGGGCACTTGGACTATGTATGGTGCATAGCGGGCAATTGGATTATCTAGGTTAGGTAATGGGCACTTGGACTATCTAGGTTACCTAGCGGGAACTTGGACTATGTCGGTTACCTAGCGGGCACTTGGACTCTCTAGGTTACCCAACGGGCACTTGGACTATCTTGGTTTCTTAGCAGGCACTTGGACTATATAGGTTACCTAGCGGGCCCTTGGACTATGTAGGTTACCTAGCGGGCACTTGGACTATCTAGATTAACGAAAGGGCACTTGGACAATGTATGTTGCATAGCGGGCAATTGGATTATCTAGGTTAGGTAACGGGCACTTGGACTATCTAGGTTACCTAGCGGGAACTTGGACTATGTAGGTTACCTAGCGGGCACTTGGACTATATAGGTTACCTAGCGGGCACTTGGACTTTGTAGGTTACCTAGCGGGCACTTGCACTATCTAGGTTACCTAGCGGGCACTTGGACTATGTAGGTTAATTAGCGGGCACGTGGACTATCTAGGTTACTGAACGGGCATTTGGACTATGTAGGTTACCTAGCAGGCACTTGGACTATGTAGGTTAATTAGCGGGCACGTGGACTATCTAGTTTACTGAACGGGCATTTGGACTATGTAGGTTACCTAGCAGGCACTTGGACTTCTAGGTTAACGAATGGGCACTTGGACTATGTATGTTGCATAGCGGGCAATTGGATTATCTATGTTAGGTAATGGGCACTTGGACTATCTAGGTTACCTAGCGGTAACTTGGACTATGTAGGTTACCTAGCTGGCACTTGGACTATCTAGGTTACCTAACGGGCACTTGGACAATCTTTGTTTCTTAGCGGGCACTTGGACTATATAGGTTACCTAGCGGGCACTTGGACTTTGTAGGTTACCTAGCGTGCACTTGCACTATCTAGGTTACCTAGCGGTCACTTGGACTATGTAGGTTAATTAGCGGGCACTTGGACTATCTAGGTTACCGAACGGGCATTTGGACTATGTAGGTTACCTAGCGGGCACTTGGACTTCTAGGTTAACGAATGGGCACTTGGACTATGTATGTTGCATAGCGGGCAATTGGATTATCTAGGTTAGGTAATGGGCACTTGGATTATCTAGGTTACCTAGCGGGGACTTGGACTATGTAGGTTACTTAGCGGGCACTTGGACTCTCTAGGTTACCCAACGGGCACTTGGACTATCTTGGTTTCTTAGCGGGCACTTGGACTATATAGGTTACCTAGCGGGCCCTTGGACTATGTAGGTTACCTAGCGGGCACTTTGAATATCTAGGTTAACGAAAGGGCACTTGGACTATGTATGTTGCATAGCGGGCAATTGGATTATCTAGGTTAGGTAACGGGCACTTGGACTATCTAGGTTACCTAGCGGGAACTTGGACTATGTAGGTTACCTAGCGGGCACTTGGACTATCTAGGTTACCTAACGGGAACATGGACTATCTTGGTATCTTAGCGGGCACTTGGACTATCAAGGTTACCTACCGGGAACTTGGACTATGTAGGTTGCCTAGCGGGCACTTGGACTATCTAGGTTACCTAACGGGCACTTGGACTATCTTGGTTTCTTAGCGGGCACTTGGACTATATAGGTTACCTAGCGGGCCCTTAGACTATGTAGGTTACCTAGCGGGCACTTGGACTATCTAGGTTAACGAAAGGGCACTTGGACTATGTAGGTTACCTAGCAGGCACTTGGATTATCTAGTTTAGCTAACAGGAACTTGGAATATCTAGGTTACCTTGCTGGCACTTGTACTATCTAGGTTACCTAACGGGAACTTGGACTATGTAGGTTAACTAGCGTACACTTGGATGATCTAGGTTAACTAGCGGGCACTTGGAATATCTAGGTTAATTAGCGGGCCCTTGGACTATGTAGGTTAACTAGCGGGCACTTGGACTATCTAGTTTACCTAGCGGGCACTTGGACTATGTAGGTTAACTATCGGGCCCTTGGACCATCTACGTTACATAGCTGGAACTTGGACTATATAGGTTACCTTGCGGGCACTTGGACTATGTAGGTTAACCAAAGACACTTGGACGATCAAGGTTAAATAGTGTGCCCTTGGACTATGTAGGTTAACGAACGGGCATTTGGACTATGTAGGTTACCTAGCGGGCACTTGGACTTCTAGGTTAACGAATGGGCACTTGGACTATGAATGTTGCATAGCGGGCAATTGGATTATCTAAGTTAGGTAATGGGCACTTGGACTATCTAGGTTACCTAGCGGGAACTTGGACTATATAGGTTATCTAGCGGGCACTTGGACTATCTAGGTTACCTAACGGGCACTTGGACTATCTTGGTTTCTTAGCGGGCACTTGGACTATCTTGGTTACCTAGCGGGCACTTGGACTATGTAGGTTAATTAGCGGGCACGTGGACTATCTAGGTTACTGAACGGGCATTTGGACTATGTAGGTTACCTAGCGGGCACTTGGACTTCTAGGTTAACGAATGGGCACTTGGACTATGTATGTTGCATAGCGGTCAATTGAATTATCTAGGTTATGTAATGGGCACTTGGACTATCTAGGTTTCCTAGCGGTAACTTGGACGATGTAGGTTACCTAGCGGGCACTGGGACTATCTAGGTTACCTAACGGGCACTTGGACTATCTTGGTTTCTTAGCGGGCACTTGGACTATATAGGTTACCTAGCGGGCACTTGGACTATGTAGGTTACCTAGCGGGCACTTGGACTATCTAGGTTACCTAACGGGCATTTGGACTATCTTGGTTTCTTAGCGGGCACTTGGACTCTCTAGGTTACCCAACGGGCACTTGGAGTATCTTGGTTTCTAAGCGGGCAATTAGACTATATAGGTTACCTAGCGGGCCCTTGGACTATGTAGGTTACCTAGCGGGCACTTGGACTATCTAGGTTAACGAAAGGGCACTTGGACTATGTATGTTGCATAGCGGGCAATTGGATTATCTAGGTTAGGTAACGGGCACTTGGACTATCTAGGTTACCTAGCGGGAACTTGGACTATGTAGGTTACCTAGCGGGCACTTGGACTATGTAGGTTACCTAACGGGAACTTGGACTATGTAGGTTAACTAGCGTACACTTGGATGATCTAGGTTAACTAGCGGGCACTTGGAATATCTAGGTTAATTAGCGGGCCCTTGGACTATGTAGGTTAACTAGCGGGCACTTGGACTATCTAGTTTACCTAGCGGGCACTTGGACTATGTAGGTTAACTATCGGGCCCTTGGACCATCTACGTTACATAGCTGGAACTTGGACTATATAGGTTACCTTGCGGGCACTTGGACTATGTAGGTTAACCAAAGACACTTGGACGATCAAGGTTAAATAGTGTGCCCTTGGACTATGTAGGTTAACGAACGGGCATTTGGACTATGTAGGTTACCTAGCGGGCACTTGGACTTCTAGGTTAACGAATGGGCACTTGGACTATGAATGTTGCATAGCGGGCAATTGGATTATCTAAGTTAGGTAATGGGCACTTGGACTATCTAGGTTACCTAGCGGGAACTTGGACTATATAGGTTACCTAGCGGGCACTTGGACTATCTAGGTTACCTAACGGGCACTTGGACTATCTTGGTTTCTTAGCGGGCACTTGGACTATCTTGGTTACCTAGCGGGCACTTGGACTATGTAGGTTAATTAGCGGGCACGTGGACTATCTAGGTTACTGAACGGGCATTTGGACTATGTAGGTTACCTAGCGGGCACTTGGACTTCTAGGTTAACGAATGGGCACTTGGACTATGTATGTTGCATAGCGGGCAATTGAATTATCTAGGTTAGGTAATGGGCACTTGGACTATCTAGGTTTCCTAGCGGTAACTTGGACGATGTAGGTTACCTAGCGGGCACTTGGACTATCTAGGTTACCTAACGGGCACTTGGACTATCTTGGTTTCTTAGCGGGCACTTGGACTATATAGGTTACCTAGCGGGCACTTGGACTATGTAGGTTACCTAGCGGGCACTTGGACTATCTAGGTTACCTAACGGGCACTTGGACTATCTTGGTTTCTTAGCGGGCACTTGGACTCTCTAGGTTACCCAACGGGCACTTGGAGTATCTTGGTTTCTAAGCGGGCAATTAGACTATATAGGTTACCTAGCGGGCCCTTGGACTATGTAGGTTACCTAGCGGGCACTTGGACTATCTAGGTTAACGAAAGGGCACTTGGACTATGTATGTTGCATAGCGGGCAATTGGATTATCTAGGTTAGGTAACGGGCACTTGGACTATCTAGGTTACCTAGCGGGAACTTGGACTATGTAGGTTACCTAGCGGGCACTTGGACTATGTAGGTTACCTAACGGGAACTTGGACTATCTTGGTTTCTTAGCGGGCACTTGGACTATCTAGGTTACCTAGCGGGAACATGGACTATGTAGGTTACCTAGTGGGCACTTGGACTATCTAGGTTAACGAAAGGGCACTTGGACTATGTAGGTTACCTAGCAGGCACTTGGATTATCTAGTTTAGCTAACAGGAACTTGTAATATCTATGTTACCTTGCGGGCACTTGTACTATCTCGGTTACCTAACGGGAACTTGGACTATGTAGGTTAACTAGCGTACACTTGGATGATCTAGGTTAACTAGCGGGCACTTGGAATATCTAGGTTAACTAGCGGGCCCTTGGACTATGTAGGTTAACTAGCGGGCACTTGGACTATCTAGTTTACCTAGGAGGCACTTGGACTATATTGGTTAACTAGCGGGCACTTGGACTATCTAGGTTACATAGCTGGAACTTGGACTATGTAGCTTAACTAATGGGCACTTGGACTATCTAGGTTAACTAGCGGACACTTGGACGATCTAGGTTAACTAGCGGGCCCTAGGACTATGTAGGTTAACTAGCGGGCACTTGGACTATCTAGGTTAACTAGCGGGTTCTTGGACTATGTAGGTTAACTAGCGGGGACTTGGACTCTCTAGGTTAACTAGCTGACCTTGGACTATGTAGGTTAACCAGCGGGCCCTTGGACTATCTAGGTTAACTAGCTGACCTTGGACTATGTAAGTTAACTAGCGGGCACTTGGACTATCTAGGTTAACTAGCGGGCACTACCACAATGCAGGTTCCCTAGCGGGCACTTTGAATATGTAGGTTCCCTAACGGGCACTTGGAATATGTAGGTTCCCTATCGGGCACTTGGACTTTGTAGGTTCCTCTGCGGGCACTTGGACTACGTAGGTTCCCTATCAGGCACTTGGACTATGTAGGTTAACTAGCGGGCCCTTGAACTATGTAGATTAACTAGCGGCACTTGGACTATCTACGTTAACTAGCGGGCCTTTGGACTATGTAGATTCCCTAGCGGGCACTTGGACTACATAGGTTCCCTAGCGGGCACTTAGACTCTGTATGTTCCCTAGCGGGCAATTGGACTATATGTTCCTTACGGACACTTGAACTATGTAAGTTAACTACCGGGCACTTGGAATATGTAGGTTCCCTATCGGGCACTTGGATTATGTAGGTTCCCTATCGGGCACTTGGACTATGTAGGTTAACTAGCGGGCACTTGGACTGTCTAGGTAACCTAGCGGGCACTTGGACTATCTAGGTTAACGAACGGGCACTTGGACTATGTAGGTAACCTAGCGGGCACTTCGACTGTCTAGGTTACCTAGCGGGCACTTTGACTATCTAGGTTAATGAAAGGGCACTTGGACTATGTAGGTTCCCTAGCGGGTACTTGGATTATCTAGGTTAGCTAACAGGAACTTGGATTATCTAGCTTACCTAGAGGGCACTTGGACTATGTAGGTTACCTTGCGGGCACTTGTACTATCTAGGTTACCTAACGCGAACTTGGACTATGTAGGTTAACTAGCGGACACTTGGACGATCTAGGTTAACTAGCGGACACTTGGAATATCTAGGTTAACTAGCGGGCCCTTGGACTATGTAGGTTAACTAACGGGAACTTGGACTATCTAGGTTAACTAGCGGGTTCTTGGACTATGTAAGTTAACTAGCGGGCACTTGGACTATCTAGGTTAACTAGCTGACCTTGAACTATGTAGGTTAACTAGCGGGCACTTGGACTATCTAGGTTAACTAGCGGGCACTTGCCCAATGCAGGTTCCCTAGCGGGCACTTTGACTATATAGGTTCCCTAGGGGGCACTTGGACTTTATAGGTTCCCTATGGGCACTAGGACTATCTAGGTCCCCTAACGGGCACTTGGAATATATAGGTTCCCTATCGGGCATTTGGACTATGTAGGTTCCTCAGCGGGCACTTGGAATATGTAGGTTCCCTATCGGGCATTGGACTATGTAGCTTCACTAGCAGGATTTGGACTATCTAGGTTACCTAGCGGGCACTTGGACTATGTAGGTTAACTAGCGGACACTTGGCCAATCTAGGTTACCTAGCGGGCACTTGAACTATGTACATACCCTAGCGGGCACTTGGACTATCTAGGTTACCTAGCGGGCACTTGGACGATGTACGTACCCTAGCGGGCACTTGGACTATCTAGGTTAACTAGAGGGTCCTTGGAAAATGTAGGTTAACTAGCGGGCACTTGGATTATCTAGGTTAACTAACGGGCACTTGGACGATCTAGGTTAACTAGCGGGCACTTGGACTATCTAGATTAACTAGCGGGCACTTGGACTATCTAGATTAACTAGCGGGCCCTTGGACTATCTAGGTTAACTAGCGGGCTCTTGGACTATCTAGGTTAACTAGCGGGCACTTGGACTATCTAGATTAACTAGCGGGCCCTTGGACTATCTAGGTTTACTAGCGGGCACTTGGACTATCTAGGTTAACTAACGGGCACTTGGACTATGTAGGTTGCCTAGCGAGCACTTGGACTATGTAGGTTCCCTAGCGGGCACTTGGACTATATAGTTTCCCTATCAGGTACTTGGACTGTCTAGGTTAACTAGCGGGCAATTGGACTGTCTAGGTTACCTAGTGGGCACTTGGACTGTGTAGTTTAAATAGCAGGCACTTGGACTATGTAGGTTAACTAGCAGGGACTTGGACTATCTAGGTTAACTAGCAGGCACTTGGACTATCTAGGTTACCTAGAGGGCACTTGGACTATGTACGTTCCCTAGGGGGCAATTGGGCTATCTACGTCACCTAGCGGGCACTTGGACTATGTAGGTTAACGAACGGGCATTTGGACTATGTAGGTAACCTAATGGTCACTTGGTCTGTCTAGGTTACCTAGCAGGGACTTGGACTATGTAGGTTAACTAGCGGGCACATGGACTATGTAGGATCCCTATCGGACATTTGTACTACTTAGGTTAACGAGCGGGCACTTTGACTATCTAGGTTAACTAGCGGGCTCTTGGACTATCTAGGTCTACTAGCAGGCCCTTGTACTATGTAGGTTTACTAGCGGGCACTTGGACTATCTAGGTTAACTAACGGACCTTGGACTATGTAGGTTAACTAGGAGGCACTTGGCCTATGTACGTCCCCTAGTGGGCACTTGGACTATATAGGTTAACTAACGGGCACTAGGACTATCGAGGTTAACTAGCGGGCACTTGGACTATCTAGTTTACCTAGCGGGCACTTGGACTATGTAGGTTAACTAGCGGGCCCTTGGACTATCTAGGTTACATAGCTGGAACTTGGACTATATAGGTTACCTTGCGGGCACTTGGACTATGTAGGTTAACCAAAGACACTTGGGCGATCAAGGTTACATAGTGTGCCCTTGGACTATGTAGGTTAACGAACGGGCATTTGGACTATGTAGGTTACCTAGCGGGCACTTGGACTTCTAGGTTAACGAATGGGCACTTGGACTATGAATGTTGCATAGCGGGCAATTGGATTATCTAGGTTAGGTAATGGGCACTTGGACTATCTAGGTTACCTAGCGGGAACTTGGACTATGTAGGTTACCTAGAGGGCACTTGGACTATGTAGGTTTCCTAGCGGGCACTTGGACTATCTAGGTTAACGAACGGGCACCTGGACTATGTAGGTAACCTAGCGGGCACTTGGACAGTCTAGGTTACCTAGCGGGCACTTGGACTATCTAGGTTAACGAACGGGCACTTGGACAATGTAGGTTACCTAGCGGGCACTTGGACTATGTAGGTTAACTAGCGGGCACTTGGACTATCTAGGTTTACTAGCGGGCCCTTGGACTATCTAGGTTACATAGTTGGAACTTGGACTATATAGGTTACCTTGCGGGCACTTGGACTATGTAGGTTAACCAAAGACACTTGGGCGATCAAGGTTAAATAGTGTGCCCTTGGACTATGTAGGTTAACGAACGGGCATTTGGACTATGTAGGTTACCTAGCGGGCACTTGGACTTCTAGGTTAACGAATGGGCACTTGGACTATGAATGTTGCATAGCGGGCAATTGGATTATCTAGGTTAGGTAATGGGCACTTGGACTATCTAGGTTACCTAGCGGGAACTTGGACTATGTAGGTTACCTAGCGGGCACTTGGACTATCTAGGTTACCTAACGGGCACTTGGACTATCTTGGTTTCTTAGCGGGCACTTGGACTATATAGGTTACCTAGCGGGCACTTGGACTTTGTAGGTTACCTAGCGGGCACTTGCACTATCTAGGTTACCTAGCGGGCACTTGGACTATGTAGGTTAATTAGCGGGCACTTGGACTATCTAGGTTACCGAACGGGCATTTGGACTATGTAGGTTACCTAGCGGGCACTTGGACTTCTAGGTTAACGAATGGGCACTTGGACTATGTATTTTGCATAGCGGGCAATTGGATTATCTAGGTTAGGTAATGGGCACTTGGAATATCTAGGTTACCTAGCGGGAACTTGGACTATGTAGGTTACCTAGCTGGCACTTGGACTATCTAGGTTACCTAACGGGCACTTGGACAATCTTGGTTTCTTAGCGGGCACTTGGACTATATAGGTTACCTAGCGGGCACTTGGACTTTGTAGGTTACCTAGCGGGCACTTGCACTATCTAGGTTACCTAGCGGGCACTTGGACTATGTAGGTTAATTAGCGAGCACTTGGACTATGTAGGTTCCCTATCGGGCACTTGGACTATGTAGGTTAACTAGCGGGCACTTGGATTATCTCGGTTAACGAACGGGCACTAGGACTATGTAGGTTACCTAGCCGCCACTGGGACTATCTAGGTTAGCTAACAGGCACTTGGACTATCTAGGTTCCCAGCGGGCACTTGTACTATCTAGGTTACCTAGCTGGCACTTGGACTATGTAGGTCAACTAGCGGGCCCTTGGACTATCTATGTTAGCCAGCGGGCACTTAGATTATGTAGGTTAACTAGCGGGAACTTGGAATATGTAGGTTAAGTAGCGTACACTTGCACTATGAAGGTTAACTAGCGGGCACATGGAGTATGTAGGTTTACTAGCGGGCCCTTGGACTATCTAGGTTACCTAGCGGGCACTTGGACTATGTAGGCTAACTAGGGAGCCCTTGGACGATCTAGGTTACCTAGCGGGTACTTGAACTATCTAGGTTAACTAGCGGGCACTTGTACTATCTAGGTTACCTGGCGGGCACTTGGACTATGTACGTTCCCTAGCGGGCACTTGGACTTTCTATGTTAACTAGAGGGCACTTGGAATATGTAGGTTAACTAGTGGACACTTGCACTATGTAGGTTACCTAGCAGTCACTTGGACTATCTAGGTTAACTAGCGGGCACTTGGACTATGTAGGTCAACTAGCGGGCCCTTGGACTATCTAGGTTAGCCAACGGGCACTTAGATTATGTAGGTTAACTAGAGGGCACTTGGAATATGTAGGTTAAGTAGCGGACACTTGCACTATGAAGGTTAACTAGCGGGCCCATGGACTATGTAGGTTTACTAGCGGGCCCTTGGACTATCAAGGTTCCCTAAAGGGCACTTGGACTATCTAGGTTACCGAACGGGCACTTGGACTATCTAGGTTACCTAGCGGGCACTTGGACTTCTAGGTTAACGAACGGGCACTTGGACTATGTATGTTGCATAGCGGGCAATTGGACTATCTAGGTTAGGTAACGGGCACTTGGACTATCTAGGTTTCTTAGCGGGCACTTGGACGAACTAGGTTAACTAGAGGGCACTTGGACTATCTAGGTTAACTAGCGTGCACTTGGACTATCTAGGTAAACTAGCGTGCACTTGGACTATCTAGGTTTCTTAGCGGATAATTGGACTATGTAGGTTAACTAGTGGGCCATTGGGCTATGTAGATTAACTAGAGGCACTTGGACTATCTACGTTAACTAGCGGGCCCTTAGCCTATGTAGATTCCCTAGCTGGCATTTGGACTATATAGATAACCTAGACGGCACTTTGACTTTGTAGATTACCTAGCGGCACATGGAATATCTAGGTTACCTAGCTGTCACTTGAACTATCTACGTTATAGCGGGTTTTTAGAGTATGTAGGTTACCTATCGGGCTGTTGGACTATCTAGGTTACCAAGCGGGGACTTGGACTATCTAGGTTAACTAACGGGCACTTGGACTGTGTAGATTCCCTAGCGGGCCCTTGGACTATGTAAGTTCCCTAGGGGGCACTTGGACTATGTGGGTTTCCTGGCGGGCATTTGGACTATCTAGGTTACCTAACGGGCTCTTGGACTCTGTACGTTCCCTAGCGGGCACTTGGATTATGTAGGTTCCCTATCGGGCACTTGGACTATGTATATTAACTAGAGGGCATTTGGACTATGTAGGTTACCTAGCGGGCACTTGGACTATGTAGGTTCCCTATCGGGCACTTGGAGAATGTAGGTTAACTAGGGGGCACTAGGACTATGTAGGTTACCTAGCGGGCCCTTGGACTATCTAGGTTACCTAGGGGGAACCTGTACTATTTGGTTAACTAGTGGGCACTTGGACTATCTATGTTACCTAGCAGGCACTTGGACTATGTACGTTCCCTAGCGGGCACTTGGACTATCTACGTTACCTAGCGGACACTTGGACTATGTACGTTTCCTAGAGGGTACTTGGACTAGATAGGTTCCCTAGTGGGCAATTGGTCTATCTAGGTTAACTAGCGAGCACTTGGACTATCTAGGTTAACTAGCGGGCATATGGACTATTAGGGCCCCTAGCGCGCATTTGGACTATATAGATTACCTAGCGGGAACTTAGACTTTGTAGGTTACCTAGCGGGCACTTGGACTATCTAAGTTACCTAGCTGGCACTTGAACTATCTACGTTACCTAGCGGGTACTTGGAATATGTAGGTTACCTACCGGGCTGTTGGACTATCTAGGTTACCTAGCGGGCACTTGGACTATCTAGGTTAACTAACGGGCACTTGGACTATGTAGGTTCCCTAGCGGGCCCTTGGACTATGTAAGTTCCCTAGCGGGCACTTGGAATATGTGGGTTCCATAGCGGGCATTTGGACTATCTAGGTTACCTAACGGGCACTTGGTCTATGTAGGTTCCCTAACGGGCAATTGGATTATGTAGGTTCCCTATCGGGCACTTGGACTATGTAGGTTAACTAGCGGGCATTTGGACTATGTAGGTTACCTAGCGGGCACTTGTTCTATGTAGGTTCCCCATCGGGCACTTGGAGAATGTAGGTTAACTAGGGGGCACTAGGACAATGTAGGTTACCTAGCGGGCCCATGGACTATCTAGGTTACCTAGGGGGAACCTGGACTATGTAGGTTAACTAGTGGGCACTTAGACAATCTAGGTTACCTAGAAGGCACTTGGAATATTTAGGTTAACTAGCGGGCACTTGGACTATCTAGGTTACCTAGCGGGAACTTGGACTATGTACGTTCCCTAGCGGGCACTTGGACTATCTACTTTACCTAGCGGGCACTTGGACTATGTACGTTTCCTAGCGGGTACTTGGACTAGATAGGTTCCCTAGCGGGCACTTGATCTATCTAGGTTAACTAGCGGGCATTTGGACTATCTAGGTTAACTAGCGAGCACTTGGACTATCTAGGTTAACTAGCGGGCATTTGGAATATTAGGGCCCCTAGCGGGCATTTGGACAATATTGGTTACCTAGCGGGCACTTGGACTATGTAGGTTAACTAACGGGCACTTGGACTATGTAGGTAACCTAGTGGTCACTTGAAATGTCTAGGTTACCTAGCGGGCACTTAGACTATGTAGGTTAACTAGCGGGCACTTGGACTATCTAGGTTAACTCGCTGGCCCTTGGACGATGTAGGTTAACTAGCGGGCCCTTGCACTATGTAGGTTAACTAGCGGGCCCCTGGATTATGTAGGTTTACTAGCAGGCACTTGGACTATCTAGGTTAACTAGCGGGCACTTGGACTATGTAGTTTCCCTAGCGGGCATTTGGACTATTTAGGTTACCTAGCGGGCACTTGGACTATGTGGGTTACCTAGCGGGTACTTGGACTATCTAGGTTACCTAGCAGGCAATTTGACTATCTAGGTTAACTAACGGGCACTTGGACTATGTAGGTTACCTAGCGGGCACGTGGATTATGTAGGTTCCCTATCGGGCACTTGGACTATGTAGGTTAACTAGCGGGCACTTGGATTATCTAGGTTAACGAACGGGCACTAGGACTATGTAGGTTACCTAGCTGCCACTGGGACTATCTAGGTTAGCTAACAGGCACTTGGACTATCTAGGTTCCCTATCGGGCACTTGTACTATCTAGGTTACCTAGCTGGCATGGACTATGTAGGTCAACTAGCGTGCCCTTGGACTATCTATGTTAGCCAACGGGCACTTAGATTATGTAGGTTAACTAGCGGGAACTTGGAATACGTAGGTTAAGTAGCGGACACTTGCACTATGAAGGTTAACTAGCGGGCCCATGGAGTATGTAGGTATACTAGCGGGCCCTTGGACTATGTAGGTTACCTAGCGGGCACTTGGACTATGTAGGCTAACTAGGGGGCCCTTGGACGATCTAGGTTACCTAGCGGGTACTTGAACTATCTAGGTTAACTAGCGGGCACTTGCACTGTCTAGGTTACCTGGCGGGCACTTGGACGATGTACGTTCCCTAGCGGGCACTTGGACTATCTATGTTAACTAGAGGGCACTTGGAATATGTAGGTTAACTAGCGGACACTTGCACTATGTAGGTTACATAGCACTCACTTGGCCTATCTAGGTTAACTAGCGGGCACTTGGACTATGTAGGTCAACTAGCGGGCCCTTGGACTATCTAGGTTATCCAACGGGCACTTAGATTATGTAGGTTAACTAGAGGGCACTTGGAATATGTAGGTTAAGTAGCGGACACTTGCACTATGAAGGTTAACTAGCGGGCCCTTGGACTATGTAGGTTTACTAGCGGGCCCTTGGACTATCTAGGTTCCCTAAAGGGCACTTGGACTATCTAGGTTACCGAACGGGCAATTGGACTATCTAGGTTACCTAGCGGGCACTTGGACTTCTAGGTTAACGAACGGGCACTTGGACTATGTATGTTGCATAGCGGGCAATTGGACTATCTAGGTTAGGTAACGGGCACTTGGACTATCTAGGTTTCTTAGCGGGCACTTGGACGAACTAGGTTAACTAGAGGGCACGTGGACTATCTACGTTACCTTGCGGGTACTTGGAGTATGTAGGTTACGTACTGGGCTGTTGGACTATCTAGGTTACCTAGCGGGAACTTGGACTATCTAGGTTAACTAACGGGCACTTGGACTGTGTAGATTCCCTAGCGGGCCCTTGGACTATGTAAGTTCCCTAGCGGGCACTTGGACTATGTGGGTTTCCTGGCAGGCATTTGGACTATCTAGGTTACCTAAGGGGCACGTGCACTATGTAAGTTCCCTAGCGGGCACTTGGATTATGTAGGTTACCCATCGGGCACTTGGACTATGTAGATTAACTAGAGGGCATTTGGCCTATGTAGGTTACCTAGCGGGCACTTGGATTATGTAGGTTCCCTATCGGGCACTTGGAGAATGTAGGTTAACTAGGGGGTACTAGGACTATGTAGGTGACCTAGCGGGCCCTTGGACTATCTAGCTTACCTAAGGGGAACCTGGACTATGTAGGGTAACTAGTGGGCACTTGAACTATCTACGTTACCTAGAGGGCACTTGGACTATGTACGTTTCCAAGAGGGTACTTGGACTAGATAGGTTCCCTAGCGGGCACTTGGTCTATCTAGGTTAACTAGCGAGCACTTGGACTATCTAGGTTAACTAGCAGGCATATGTACTATTAGGACCCTAGCGGGCATTTTGACTATATTGGTTACCTAGCGGGCACGTGGACTATGTAGGTTAACGAACGGGCACTTGGATTATGTAGGTAAACTAGTGGTCACTTGAAATGTCTAGATTACCTAGCGGGCACTTGGACTATGTAGGTTAACTAGCGGGCACTTGGACTATCTAGGTTACCTAGGGAGCTTTGGGACGATGTAGGTTAACTAGCGGGCCCTTGGACTATGTAGGTTAACTAGCGGGCGCTTGGACTATGTAGGTTACCTAGTGGGCACTTGGACGATCTAGGTTAACTAGCGGGTACTTGGACTATGTAGGTTAACTAGCGGGCCCTTGGACTATGTAGATTAACTAACGGCACTTGGACTATCTACGTTAACTAGGGGCCCTTGCACTATGTAGGTTAACTAGCGGGCCCATGGATTATATAGGTTTACTAGAAGGCACTTGGACTATCTAGGTTATCTAGCGGGCACTTGGACTATCTAGGTTAACTAGCGGGCATTTGGAATATTTAGGTTACCTAGCGGGAACGTAGACTCTGTACGTTACCTAGCGGGCACTTGGACTATCTAGGTTACCCAGCTGGCACTTGAACTATCTACGTTACCTAGCGGGTACTTGGAGTATGTAGGTTACGTACCGGGGTGTTGGACTATCTAGGTTACCTAGCGGGCACTTGGACTATCTAGGTTAACTAACGGGCACTTGGACTATGTAGGTTCCTTATCGGGCACTTGGAAAATGTAGGTTAACTAGGGGGCACTAGGACTATGTAGGTTACCTAGCGGGCCCTTAGACTATCTAGGTTACCTAGCGGGCATTTGGACTATGTAGGCTCCCTAGCGGTCATTTGGACTATATAGATTACCTAGCGGGAACTTAGACTTTGTAGGTTATCTAGCGGGCACTTGGACTATCTAGGTTACCTAGCTGGCACTTGAACTATCTATGTTACCTAGCAGGTACTTGGAGTATGTAGGTTACCTAGCGGGCTGTTGGACTATCTAGGTGACCAAGCGGGGACTTGGACTATCTAGGTTAACTAACGGGCACTTGGACTGTGTAGATTCCCTAGCGGGCCCTTGGACTATGTAAGTTCCCTAGCGGGCACTTGGACTATGTGGGTTTCCTGGCGGGCATTTGGACTATCTAGGTTACCTAACGGGCACGTGGACTATGTAAGTTCCCTAGCGGGCACTTGGATTATGTAGGTTCCCTATCGGGCACTTGGACTATGTATATTAACTAGAGGGCATTTGGCCTATGTAGGTTACCTAGCGGGCACTTGGATTATGTAGGTTCCCTATCGGGCACTTGGAGAATGTAGGTTAACTAGGGGGTACTAGGACTATGTAGGTGACCTAGCGGGCCCTTGGACTATCTAGGTTACCTATGGGGAACCTGGACTATGTAGGGTAACTAGTGGGCACTTGGACTATCTACGTTACCTAGAGGGCACTTGGACTATGTACGTTTCCAAGAGGGTACTTGGACTAGATAGGTTCCCTAGCGGGCACTTGGTCTATCTAGGTTAACTAGCGAGCACTTGGACTATCTAGGTTAACTAGCGGGCATATGTACTATTAGGACCCAAGCGGGCATTTTGACTATATTGGTTACCTAGCGGGCACGTGGACTATGTAGGTTAACGAACGGGCACTTGGACTATGTAGGTAAACTAGTGGTCACTTGAAATGTCTAGATTACCTAGCGGGCACTTGGACTATGTAGGTTAAGTAGCGGGCACTTGGACTATCTAGGTTACCTAGGGAGCTTTTGGACGATGTAGGTTAACTAGCGGGCCCTTGGACTATGTAGGTTAACTAGCGGGCGCTTGGACTATGTAGGTTACCTAGTGGGCACTTGGACGATCTAGGTTAACTAGCGGGTACTTGGACTATGTAGGTTAACTAGCGGGCCCTTGGACTATGTAGATTAACTAACGGCACTTGGACTATCCACGTTAACTAGCGGGCCCTTGCACTATGTAGGTTAACTAGCGGGCCCATGGATTATATAGGTTTACTAGAAGGCACTTGGACTATCTAGGTTATCTAGCGGGCACTTGGACTATCTAGGTTAACTAGCGGGCATTTGGAATATTTAGGTTACCTAGCGGGAACTTAGACTCTGTACGTTACCTAGCAGGCACTTGGACTATCTAGGTTACCTAGCTGGCACTTGAACTATCTACGTTACCTAGCGGGTACTTGGAGTATGTAGGTTACGTACCGGGCTGTTGGACTATCTAGGTTACCTAGCGGGCACTTGGACTATCTAGGTTAACTAACGGGCATTTGGACTATGTAGGTTCCCTATCGTGCACTTGGAAAATGTAGGTTAACTAGGGGGCACTAGGACTATGTAGGATACCTAGCGGGCCCTTAGACTATCTAGGTTACCTAGGGAGCATTTGGACTATGTAGGCTCCCTAGCGGTCATTTGGACTATATAGATTACCTAGCGGGAACATAGACTTTGTAGGTTACCTAGCGGGCACTTGGACTATCTAGGTTACCTAGCTGGAACTTGAACTATCTATGTTACCTAGCAGGTACTTGGAGTATGTAGGTTACCTACCGGGCTGTTGGACTATCTAGGTTACCTAGCGGGCACTTGGACTATCTAGGTTAACTAACGGGCACTTGGACTATGTAGGTTCCCTAGCGGGCCCTTGCACTATGTAAATTCCCTAGTGGGCACTTGGACTATGTGGGTTCCATAGCGGGCATTTGGACTATCTAGGTTACCTAACGGGCACTTGGTCTATGTAGGTTCCCTAGCGGGCACTTGGATTATGTAGGTTCCCTATCGGGCACTTGGACTATGTAGGTTAACTAGCAGGCATTTGGACGATTTAGGTTAACTAGCGGGCCCTTGCACTATGTATGTTAACTAGCGGGCCCATGGATTATGTAGGTTTACTAGCAGGCACTTGGACTATCTAGGTTATCTAGCGGGCACTTGGACTATCTAGGTTAACTAGCGGGCATTTGGAATATTTAGGTTACCTAGCGGGAACGTAGACTCTTTACGTTACCTAGCGGGCAGTTGGACTATCTAGGTTACCTAGCTGGCACTTGAACTATCTACGTTACCTAGCGGGTACTTGGAGTATGTAGGTTACGTACAGGGCTGTTGAACTATCTAGGTTACCTAGCGGGCACTTGGACTATCTAGGCTAACTAACGGGCACTTGGACTATGTAGGTTCCCTATCGGGCACTTGGACTATGTAGGTTCCCTATCGGGCACTTGGAGAATGTAGGTTAACTAGGGGGCACTAGGACAATGTAGGTTACCTAGCGGGCCCTTGGACTATCTAGGTTACCTAGGGGGAACCTGGACTATGTAGGTTAACTAGTGGGCATTTGGAATATCTAGGTTACCTAGCGGGCACTTGGACTATGTACGTTCGTTAGCGGGCACTTGGACTATCTACGTTCCCTAGCGGGCACTTGGACTATGTACGTTTCCTAGCGGGTACTTGGACTAGATAGGTTCCCTAGCGGGCAATTGGTCTATCTAGGTTAACTAGCGAGCACTTGGACTATCTAGGTTAACTAGCGGGCATATGTACTATTAGGACCCAAGCGGGCATTTTGACTATATTGGTTACCTAGCGGGCACGTGGACTATGTAGGTTAACGAACGGGCACTTGGACTATGTAGGTAAACTAGTGGTCACTTGAAATGTCTAGATTACCTAGCGGGCACTTGGACTATGTAGGTTAAGTAGCGGGCACTTGGACTATCTAGGTTACCTAGGGAGCTTTTGGACGATGTAGGTTAACTAGCGGGCCCTTGGACTATGTAGGTTAACTAGCGGGCGCTTGGACTATGTAGGTTACCTAGTGGGCACTTGGACGATCTAGGTTAACTAGCGGGTACTTGGACTATGTAGGTTAACTAGCGGGCCCTTGGACTATGTAGATTAACTAACGGCACTTGGACTATCTACGTTACCTAGGGGCCCTTGCACTATGTAGGTTAACTAGCGGGCCCATGGATTATATAGGTTTACTAGAAGGCACTTGGACTATCTAGGTTATCTAGCGGGCACTTGGACTATCTAGGTTAACTAGCGGGCATTTGGAATATTTAGGTTACCTAGCGGGAACGTAGACTCTGTACGTTACCTAGCGGGCACTTGGACTATCTAGGTTACCCAGCTGGCACTTGAACTATCTACGTTACCTAGCGGGTACTTGGAGTATGTAGGTTACGTACCGGGGTGTTGGACTATCTAGGTTACCTAGCGGGCACTTGGACTATCTAGGTTAACTAACGGGCACTTGGACTATGTAGGTTCCTTATCGGGCACTTGGAAAATGTAGGTTAACTAGGGGGCACTAGGACTATGTAGGTTACCTAGCGGGCCCTTAGACTATCTAGGTTACCTAGCGGGCATTTGGACTATGTAGGCTCCCTAGCGGTCATTTGGACTATATAGATTACCTAGCGGGAACTTAGACTGTGTAGGTTATCTAGCGGGCACTTGGACTATCTAGGTTACCTAGCTGGCACTTGAACTATCTATGTTACCTAGCAGGTACTTGGAGTATGTAGGTTACCTAGTGGGCTGTTGGACTATCTAGGTGACCAAGCGGGGACTTGGACTATCTAGGTTAACTAACGGGCACTTGGACTGTGTAGATTCCCTAGCGGGCCCTTGGACTATGTAAGTTCCCTAGCGGGCACTTGGACTATGTGGGTTTCCTGGCGGGCATTTGGACTATCTAGGTTACCTAACGGGCACGTGGACTATGTAAGTTCCCTAGCGGGCACTTGGATTATGTAGGTTCCCTATCGGGCACTTGGACTATGTAGATTACCTAGAGGGCATTTGGCCTATGTAGGTTACCTAGCGGGCACTTGGATTATGTAGGTTCCCTATCGGGCACTTGGAGAATGTAGGTTAACTAGGGGGTACTAGGACTATGTAGGTGACCTAGCGGGCCCTTGGACTATCTAGGTTACCTATGGGGAACCTGGACTATGTAGGGTAACTAGTGGGCACTTGTACTATCTACGTTATCTAGAGGGCACTTGGACTATGTACGTTTCCAAGAGGGTACTTGGACTAGATAGGTTCCCTAGCGGGCACTTGGTCTATCTAGGTTAACTAGCGAGCACTTGGACTATCTAGGTTAACTAGCGGGCATATGTACTATTAGGACCCAAGCGGGCATTTTGACTATATTGGTTACCTAGCGGCACGTGGACTATGTAGGTTAACGAACGGGCACTTGGGCTATGTAGGTAAACTAGTGGTCACTTGAAATGTCTAGATTACCTAGCGGGCACTTGGACTATGTAGGTTAACTAGCGGGCACTTGGACTATCTAGGTTACCTAGGGAGCTTTTGGACGATGTAGGTTAACTAGCGGGCCCTTGGACTATGTAGGTTAACTAGCGGGTACTTGGACTATGTAGGTTAACTAGCGGGCCCTTGGACTATGTAGATTAACTAACGGCACTTGGACTATCCACGTTAACTAGCGGGCCCTTGCACTATGTAGGTTAACTAGCGGGCCCATGGATTATATAGGTTTACTAGAAGGCACTTGGACTATCTAGGTTATCTAGCGGGCACTTGGACTATCTAGGTTAACTAGCGGGCATTTGGAATATTTAGGTTACCTAGCGGGAACTTGGACTCTGTACGTTACCTAGCAGGCACTTGGACTATCTAGGTTACCTAGCTGGCACTTGAACTATCTACGTTACCTAGCGGGTACTTGGAGTATGTAGGTTACGTACCGGGCTGTTGGACTATCTAGGTTACCTAGCGGGCACTTGGACTATCTAGGTTAACTAACGGGCATTTGGACTATGTAGGTTCCCTATCGTGCACTTGGAAAATGTAGGTTAACTAGGGGGCACTAGGACTATGTAGGATACCTAGCGGGCCCTTAGACTATCTAGGTTACCTAGGGAGCATTTGGACTATGTAGGCTCCCTAGCGGTCATTTGGACTATATAGATTACCTAGCGGGAACATAGACTTTGTAGGTTATCTAGCGGGCACTTGGACTATCTAGGTTACCTAGCTGGAACTTGAACTATCTATGTTACCTAGCAGGTACTTGGAGTATGTAGGTTACCTACCGGGCTGTTGGACTATCTAGGTTACCTAGCGGGCACTTGGACTATCTAGGTTAACTAACGGGCACTTGGACTATGTAGGTTCCCTAGCGGGCCCTTGGACTATGTAAATTCCCTAGTGGGCACTTGGACTATGTGGGTTCCATAGCGGGCATTTGGACTATCTAGGTTACCTAACGGGCACTTGGTCTATGTAGGTTCCCTAGCGGGCAATGGATTATATAGGTTCCCTATCGGGCAATTAGACTATGCAGGTTAACTAGAGGACCCTTGGACGATTTAGGTTAACTAGCGGGCCCTTGCACTATGTATGTTAACTAGCGGGCCCATGGATTATGTAGGTTTACTAGCAGGCACTTGGACTATCTAGGTTATCTAGCGGGCACTTGGACTATCTAGGTTAACTAGCGGGCATTTGGAATATTTAGGTTACCTAGCGGGAACGTAGACTCTTTACGTTACCTAGCGGGCAGTTGGACTATCTAGGTTACCTAGCTGGCACTTGAACTATCTACGTTACCTAGCGGGTACTTGGAGTATGTAGGTTACGTACAGGGCTGTTGGACTATCTAGGTTACCTAGCGGGCACTTGGACTATCTAGGCTAACTAACGGGCACTTGGACTATGTAGGTTCCCTATCGGGCACTTGGAGAATGTAGGTTAACTAGGGGGCACTAGGACAATGTAGGTTACCTAGCGGGCCCTTGGACTATCTAGGTTACCTAGGGGGAACCTGGACTATGTAGGTTAACTAGTGGGCACTTGGACTATCTAGGTTACCTAGCAGGCACTTGGAATATGTAGGTTAACTAGCGGGCACTTGGACTATCTAGGTTACCTAGCGGGCACTTGGACTATGTACGTTCGTTAGCGGGCACTTGGACTATCTACGTTCCCTAGCGGGCACTTGGACTATGTACGTTTCCTAGCGGGTACTTGGACTAGATAGGTTCCCTAGCGGGCAATTGGTCTATCTAGGTTAACTAGCGAGCACTTGGACTATCTAGGTTAACTAGCGGGCATTTGGAATATAAGGGCCCCTAGTGGGCATTGGACTAATTGGTTACCTAGCGGGCACTTGGACTATCTAGGTTAACTAACGGGCACTTGGACTATGTAGGTTCCCTATCGGGCACTTGGAGAATGTAGGTTAACTAGGGGGCACTAGGACAATGTAGGTTACCTAGCGGGCCCTTGGACAATCTAGGTTACCTAGGGGGAACCTGGACTATGTAGGTTAACTAGTGGGCACTTGGACTATCTAGGTTACCTAGCAGGCACTTGGAATATGTAGGTTAACTAGCGGGCACTTGGACTATCTAGGTTACCCAGCGGGCACTTGGACTATTTACGTTCCCTAGCGGGCACTTGGACTATCTACGTTCCCTAGCGGGCACTTGGACTATGTACGTTTCCTAGCGGGTACTTGGACTAGATAGGTTCCCTAGCGGGCAATTGGTCTATCTAGGTTAACTAGCGAGCACTTGGACTATCTAGGTTAACTAGCGGGCATTTGGAATATTAGGGCCCCTAGCGGGCATTTGGACTATATTCGTTACCTAGCGGGCACTTGGACTATCTAGGTTAACTAACGGGCACTTGGACTATGTAGGTTCCCTATCGGGCACTTGGAGAATGTAGGTTAACTAGGGGGCACTAGGACAATGTAGGTTACCTAGCGGGCCCTTGGACTATCTAGGTTACCTAGGGGGAACCTGGACTATGTAGGTTAACTAGTGGGCACTTGGACTAGATAGGTTACCTAGCAGGCACTTGGAATATGTAGGTTAACTAGCGGGCACTTGGACTATCTAGGTTACCTAGCGGGCACTTGGACTATTTACGTTCCCTAGCGGGCACTTGGACTATCTACGGTACCTAGCGGGCACTTGGACTATGTACGTTTCCTAGCGGGTACTTGGACTAGATAGGTTCCCTAGCGGGCACTTGGTCTATCTAGGTTAACTAGCGAGCACTTGGACTATGTAGGTTAACTAGCGGGCATTTGGAATATTAGGGCCCCTAGCGGGCATTTGGCCTATATTGGTTACCTAGCGGGCACTTGGACTCTGTAGGTTAACGAACGGGCACTTGGACTATGTAGGTAACCTAGTGGTCATTTGAACTGTCTAGGTTACCTAGCGGGCACTTACACTATGTAGGTTAACTAGCGGGCACTTGGACTATCTAGGTTAACTCGCGGGCCCTTGGATGATGTAGGTTAACTAGCGGGCCCTTGCACTATGTAGGTTAACTAGCGGGCCCATGGATTATGTAGGTTTACTAGCAGGCACTTAGACTATCTAGGTTAACTAGCGGGCACTTGGACTATGTAGTTTCCCTAGCGGGCATTTGGACTATTTAGGTTACCTAGCGGGTACTTGGACTATGTGGGTTACCTAGCGGGCACTTGGACTATCTAGGTTACCTAGCAGGCAATTTGACTATCTAGGTTAACTAACGGGCACTTGGACTATGTAGGTTGCCTAGCGGGCACTTGGATTATGTAGGTTCCCTATCGGGCACTTGGACTATGTAGGTTAACTAGCGGGCACTTGGATTATCTAGGTTAACGAACGAGCACTAGGACTATGTAGGTTACCTAGCCGCCACTGGGACTATCTAGGTTAGCTAACAGGCACTTGGACTATCTAGGTTCCCTAGCGGGCACTTGTACTATCTAGGTTACCTAGCTGGCACTTGGATTATGTAGGTCAACTAGCGGGCCCTTGGACTATGTAGATTAACTAGCGGCACTTGGACTATCTACGTTAACTAGTGGGCCCTTGGACTATGTAGATTCCCTAGCGGGCACTTGGACTATATATGTTCCAGAACGGGCACTTGGACTATGTAGGTTCCCTAGCAGTCACTTGGACTATGTAGGTTCCAGAGCGGGCACTTGGACTATGTAGATTAACTAAGGGGCCCTTGGACGATCTAGGTTACCTAGCAGGTACTTGAACTATCTAGGTTAACTAGCGGGCAATTGCATTATCTAGGTTACCTAGCGGGCACTTGGACTATCCATTTTAACTAGCGGGCATTTGGAATATGTAGGTTAACTAGCGGACATTTGCACTATGTAGGTTACCTAGCAGGCACTTGGTCTATCTAGGTTAACTAGCGGGCACTTGGACTATCTAGGTTAACTAGCGTGCACTTGGACTGTGTAGGTTCCCTAGCGGGCACTTGGATTATGTAGGTTCCCTATCGGGCACTTGGATTATGTAGGTTAACTAGCGGGCCCTTGGACTATCTAGGTTACCTAGCGGGCACTTGAACTATGTAGGTTAACTACTGGGCACTTGCACTATCTAGGTTACCGAACGGGCATTTGGATTATGTAGGTAACCTAGCAGGCACTTGGAGAGTCTAGGTTACCTAGCGGGCACTTTGATTTCTAGGTTAACGAACGGGCACTTGGACTATGTATGTTGCATAGCGGGCAATTGGACTATCTAGTTTAGGTAACGGGCACTTGGACTATCTAGGTTTCTTAGCGGGCATTTGGACGATCTAGGTTAACTAGAGGGCACTTGTACTATCTAGGTTAACTAGCGTGAACTTGGACTATCTAGGTTTCTTAGCGGGTACTTGGACTATGTAGGTTAACTAGCGGGCCCTTGGACTATGTAGATTAATTAGCGGCAATTGGGCTATCTACGTTAACTAGCGGGCCCTTGGACTATGTAGATTCCCTTGCTGGCATTTGGACTATATAGATAACGTAGCGGGCACCTTGACTTTGTAGGTTACCTAGCGGCACAAGGACTATCTAGGTTACCTAGCTGGCACTTGAACTATCTAGGTTATAGCGGGTTCTTAATATATGTAGGTTACCTAGCGGGCTGTTGGACTATCTAGGTTACCAAGTGGGCACTTGGTCTATCTAGGTTAACTAAAGGGCACTTGGACTGTGTAGATTCCCTAGCGGGCCGTTGGACTATGTAAGTTCCCTAGCGGGCACTTGGACTATATGGGTTTCCTGGTGGGCATTTGGACTATCTAGGTTACCAAACGGGCACTTGGACTATGTAGGTTCCCTAGCGGGCACTTGGATTATGTACGTTCCCTATCGGGCACTTGGACTATGTAGATTAACTAGAGGGCATTTGGACTATGTAGGTTACCTAGCGGGCACTTGGATTATGTAGGTTCCCTATCGGGCACTTGGAGAATGTAGGTTAACTAGGGGGCACTAGGACTATGTAGGTTACCAAGCGGGCCCTTGGACTATCTAGGTTACCTAGGGGGAACCTTGACTATGTAGGTTAACTAGTGGGCACTTGGACTATCTAGGTTACCTAGCAGGCACTAGGACTATGTACGTTCCCTAGCGGGCACTTGGACTATCTTCGTTACCTAGCGGGCACTTGGACTATGTACGTTACCTACCGGGCACATGGACTATGCACGTTTCCTAGCGGGTACTTGGACTAGATAGGTTAACTAGCGAGCACTTGGACTATCTAGGTTACCTAGCTGGCACTTGAACTATCTACGTTATAGCGGGTTCTTAGAGTATGTAGGTTACCTAGCGGGCTGTTGGACTATCTAGGTTACCAAGCGGGCACTTGGACTATCTAGGTTAACTAAAGGGCACTTGGACTGTGTAGATTCCCTAGTGGGCCCTTGGACTATGTAAGTTCCCTAGCGGGCACTTGGACTATGTGGGTTTCCTGGCGGGCATTTGGACTATCTAGGTTACCAAACGGGCACTTGGACTATGTACGTTCCCTAGCGGGTACTTGGATTATGTACGTTCCCTATCGGGCACTTGGACTATGTAGATTAACTAGAGGGCATTTGGAGTATGTAGGTTACCTAGCGGGCACTTGGACTATGTGGGTTTCTGGCGGGCATTTTGACTATCTAGGTTACCAAACGGGCACTTGGACTATGTAGGTTCCCTAGCGGGCACTTGGATTATGTACGTTCCCTATCGGGCACTTGGACTATGTAGATTAACTAGAGGGCATTTGGAGTATGTAGGTTACCTAACGGGCACTTAGACTATGTAGGTTCCCTATCGGGCACTTGGAGAATGTAGGTTAACTAGGGGGCACTATGTAGATTCCCAATCGGGCACTTGGAGAATGTAGGTTAACTAGGGGGCACTAGGACTATGTAGGTTACCTAGCGGGCCCTAGGACTTTCTAGGTTAACTAGGGGGAACCTGGAGTATGTAGGTTTACTAGTGGGCACTTGGACTATCTAGGTTACCTAGCAGGCACTTGGACTATGTACGTTCCCTAGCGGGCACTTGGACTATCTACGTTACCTAGCGGGCACTTGGACTATGTACGTTACCTAGCAGGCACTTGGACTATGTACGTTTCCTGGCGGGTACTTGGACTAGATAGGTTCCCTAGCGGGCACTTGGTCTATCTAGGTTAACTAGCGAGCACTTGGACTATCTAGGTTAACTAGCAGGCATATGGACTATTAGTGCCCCTAGCGGGCATTTGGACTATATTTGTTACCTAGCGGGCACTTGGACTATGTAGGTTAACAAACGGGCACTTGGACTATGTAGGTAACCTAGTGGTCACTTGAACTGTCTAGGTTACCTAGCGGGCACGTGGACTATGTAGGTTAACTAGTGGGCACTTGGACTATCTAGGTTAACTAGCGGGCCCTTGGACGATGTAGGTTAACTACTGGGCCCTTGGACTATGTAGGTTAACTAGCGGGCCTTTGGACTATGTAGGTTACCTAGTGGGCACTTGAACGATCTAGGTTAACTAGCGGGTACATGGACTATGTAGGTTAACTAGCGGGCCCTTGGACTATGTAGATTAACTAGCAGCACTTGGACTATCTACGTTAACTAGCGGGCCCTTGGACTATGTAGATTCCCTATCGGGCACTTGGACTATGTAGGTTCCAGAGCGGGCACTTAGACTATGTAGGTTCCCTAGCAGTCACTTGGACTATGTAAGTTCCAGAGCGGGCACTTAGAATATCTAAGTTCCCTAGCGGGCACTTGTACTATGTAGGTTAATTTGCGGACACTTGGACGATCTAGGTTAACTAGCGGGTACTTGAATTATGTAGGTTAACTAGCAGGCCCTTGAACTATGTAGATTAACTAGCGGGCACTTGGTCTATGTAGGTTCCCTGGCG
Organism: Tenrec ecaudatus; assembly: GCF_050624435.1. NCBI lineage: Eukaryota > Metazoa > Chordata > Mammalia > Afrosoricida > Tenrecidae > Tenrec > Tenrec ecaudatus. Next base: position 518,713 of record NW_027457673.1, read on the forward strand.
GGCACTTGGACTCTGTATGTTGCCTACGGACACTTGAACTATGTAAGTTAACTACCGGGCACTTGGACTATGTAGGTTAACTAACGGGCCCTTGTACTATCTAGGTTACCTATCGGGCACTTGGACTATGTAGGTAACCTAGCGGGCACTTGGAGAGTCTAGGTTACCTAGCAGGCACTTGGACTTCTAGGTTAATGAACGGGCACTTGGACAATGTATTTTGCATAGCGGGCAATTGGACTATCTAGGTTAGGTAACGGGCACTTGGACTATCTAGGTTTCTTAGCGGGCAATTGGACGATCTAGGTTAACTAGAGGGCACTTGGACTATCTAGGTTAACTAGCGTGCACTTGGACTATCTAGGTTTCTTAGCGGGTACTTGGACTATGTAGGTTAAATAGTGGGCCATTGATCTATGTAGAATAACTAGCGGCACTTGGTCTATCTACGTTAATTAGCGGGCCCTTGGACTATGTAGATACCCTAGCGGGCATTTGGACTATATAGATAACCTAGCGGGCACTTTGACTTTGTAGGTCACCTAGCGGCACATGGACTATCTAGGTTACCTGGCTGGCACTTGAACTATCTACGTTATAGCGGGATCTTGGAGCATGTAGGTTACCTAGCGGGCTGTTGGACTATCTAGGTTACCAAGGGAGCACTTGGACTATCTAGGTTACCTAGCTGGCACTAGGACTATGAAGGTTCCCTAGCGGGCACTAGGATTATCTAGGTTACCTAGCGGGCACTTGGACTATGTAGGTCAACTAGCGGGCACTTGGATTATGTAGGTTCCCTATCGGGCACTTGGACTATGTAGGTTAACTAGAGGGCATTTGGACTATGTAGGTTACCTAGCGGGCACTTGGACTATGTAGGTTCCCGATCGGGCACGTGGAAAATGTAGGTTAACTAGGGGGCACTAGGACTATGTAGGTTACCTAGCGGGCACTTGGACTATTTACGTTCCCTAGCGGGCACTTGGACTATCTACGGTACCTAGCGGGCACTTGGACTATGTACGTTTCCTAGCGGGTACTTGGACTAGATAGGTTCCCTAGCGGGCACTTGGTCTATGTAGGTTAACTAGCGAGCACTTGGACTATGTAGGTTAACTAGCGGGCATTTGGAATATTAGGGCCCCTAGCGGGCATTTGGACTATATTGGTTACCTAGCGGGCACTTGGACTCTGTAGGTTAACGAACGGGCACTTGGACTATGTAGGTAACCTAGTGGTCATTTGAACTGTCTAGGTTACCTAGCGGGCACTTACACTATGTAGGTTAACTAGCGGGCACTTGGACTATCTAGGTTAACTCGCGGGCCCTTGGACGATGTAGGTTAACTAGCGGGCCCTTGCACTATGTAGGTTAACTAGCGGGCCCATGGATTATGTAGGTTTACTAGCAGGCACTTAGACTATCTAGGTTAACTAGCGGGCACTTGGACTATGTAGTTTCCCTAGCGGGCATTTGGACTATTTAGGTTACCTAGCGGGCACTTGGACTATGTGGGTTAACTAGCGGGCACTTGGAGTATCTAGGTTACCTAGCAGGCAATTTGACTATCTAGGTTAACTAACGGGCACTTGGACTATGTAGGTTGCCTAGAGGGCACTTGGATTATGTAGGTTCCCTATCGGGCACTTGGACTATGTAGGTTAACTAGCGGGCACTTGGATTATCTAGGTTAACGAACGAGCACTAGGACTATGTAGGTTACCTAGCCGCCACTGGGACTATCTAGGTTAGCTAACAGGCACTTGGACTATCTAGGTTCCCTAGCGGGCACTTGTACTATCTAGGTTACCTAGCTGGCACTTGGACTATGTAGGTCAACTAGCGGGCCCTTGGACTATGTAGATTAACTAGCGGCACTTGGACTATCTACGTTAACTAGTGGGCCCTTGGACTATGTAGATTCCCTAGCGGGCACTTGGACTATATATGATCCAGAACGGGCACTTGGACTATGTAGGTTCCCTAGCAGTCACTTGGACTATGTAGGTTCCAGAGCGGGCACTTGGACTATGTAGATTAACTAAGGGGCCCTTGGACGATCTAGGTTACCTAGCAGGTACTTGAACTATCTAGGTTAACTAGCGGGCAATTGCATTATCTAGGTTACCTAGCGGGCACTTGGACTATCCATTTTAACTAGCGGGCATTTGGAATATGTAGGTTAACTAGCGGACATTTGCACTATGTAGGTTACCTAGCAGGCACTTGGTCTATCTAGGTTAACTAGCGGGCACTTGGACTATCTAGGTTAACTAGCGTGCACTTGGAGTGTGTAGGATCCCTAGCGGGCACTTGGATTATGTAGGTTCCCTATCGGGCACTTGGATTATGTAGGTTAACTAGCGGGCCCTTGGACTATCTAGGTTACCTAGCGGGCACTTGAACTATGTAGGTTAACTACTGGGCACTTGCACTATCTAGGTTACCGAACGGGCATTTGGATTATGTAGGTAACCTAGCAGGCACTTGGAGAGTCTAGGTTACCTAGCGGGCACTTGGATTTCTAGGTTAACGAACGGGCACTTGGACTATGTATGTTGCATAGCGGGCAATTGGACTATCTAGTTTAGGTAACGGGCACTTGGACTATCTAGGTTTCTTAGCGGGCATTTGGACGATCTAGGTTAACTAGAGGGCACTTGTACTATCTAGGTTAACTAGCGTGAACTTGGACTATCTAGGTTTCTTAGCGGGTACTTGGACTATGTAGGTTAACTAGCGGGCCCTTGGACTATGTAGATTAATTAGCGGCACTTGGGCTATCTACGTTAACTAGCGGGCCCTTGGACTATGTAGATTCCCTAGCTGGCATTTGGACTATATAGATAACGTAGCGGGCACCTTGACTTTGTAGGTTACCTAGCTGGCACTTGAACTATCTAGGTTATAGCGGGTTCTTAATATATGTAGGTTACCTAGCGGGCTGTTGGACTATCTAGGTTACCAAGTGGGCACTTGGTCTATCTAGGTTAACTAAAGGGCACTTGGACTGTGTAGATTCCCTAGCGGGCCCTTGGACTATGTAAGTTCCCTAGCGGGCACTTGGACTATATGGGTTTCCTGGTGGGCATTTGGACTATCTAGGTTACCAAACGGGCACTTGGACTATGTAGGTTCCCTAGCGGGCACTTGGATTATGTACGTTCCCTATCGGGCACTTGGACTATGTAGATTAACTAGAGGGCATTTGGACTATGTAGGTTACCTAGCGGGCACTTGGATTATGTAGGTTCCCTATCGGGCACTTGGAGAATGTAGGTTAACTAGGGGGCACTAGGACTATGTAGGTTACCAAGCGGGCCCTTGGACTATCTAGGTTACCTAGGGGGAACCTTGACTATGTAGGTTAACTAGTGGGCACTTGGACTATCTAGGTTACCTAGCAGGCACTAGGACTATGTACGTTCCCTAGCGGGCACTTGGACTATCTTCGTTACCTAGCGGGCACTTGGACTATGTACGTTACCTACCGGGCACATGGACTATGCACGTTTCCTAGCGGGTACTTGGACTAGATAGGTTAACTAGCGAGCACTTGGACTATCTAGGTTACCTAGCTGGCACTTGAACTATCTACGTTATAGCGGGTTCTTAGAGTATGTAGGTTACCTAGCGGGCTGTTGGACTATCTAGGTTACCAAGCGGGCACTTGGACTATCTAGGTTAACTAAAGGGCACTTGGACTGTGTAGATTCCCTAGTGGGCCCTTGGACTATGTAAGTTCCCTAGCGGGCACTTGGACTATGTGGGTTTCCTGGCGGGCATTTGGACTATCTAGGTTACCAAACGGGCACTTGGACTATGTACGTTCCCTAGCGGGTACTTGGATTATGTACGTTCCCTATCGGGCACTTGGACTATGTAGATTAACTAGAGGGCATTTGGAGTATGTAGGTTACCTAGCGGGCACTTGGACTATGTGGGTTTCTGGCGGGCATTTTGACTATCTAGGTTACCAAACGGGCACTTGGACTATGTAGGTTCCCTAGCGGGCACTTGGATTATGTACGTTCCCTATCGGGCACTTGGACTATGTAGATTAACTAGAGGGCATTTGGAGTATGTAGGTTACCTAACGGGCACTTAGACTATGTAGGTTCCCTATCGGGCACTTGGAGAATGTAGGTTAACTAGGGGGCACTATGTAGATTCCCAATCGGGCACTTGGAGAATGTAGGTTAACTAGGGGGCACTAGGACTATGTAGGTTACCTAGCGGGCCCTAGGACTTTCTAGGTTAACTAGGGGGAACCTGGAGTATGTAGGTTTACTAGTGGGCACTTGGACTATCTAGGTTACCTAGCAGGCACTTGGACTATGTACGTTCCCTAGCGGGCACTTGGACTATCTACGTTACCTAGCGGGCACTTGGACTATGTACGTTACCTAGCAGGCACTTGGACTATGTACGTTTCCTGGCGGGTACTTGGACTAGATAGGTTCCCTAGCGGGCACTTGGTCTATCTAGGTTAACTAGCGAGCACTTGGACTATCTAGGTTAACTAGCAGGCATATGGACTATTAGTGCCCCTAGCGGGCATTTGGACTATATTTGTTACCTAGCGGGCACTTGGACTATGTAGGTTAACAAACGGGCACTTGGACTATGTAGGTAACCTAGTGGTCACTTGAACTGTCTAGGTTACCTAGCGGGCACGTGGACTATGTAGGTTAACTAGTGGGCACTTGGACTATCTAGGTTAACTAGCGGGCCCTTGGACGATGTAGGTTAACTACTGGGCCCTTGGACTATGTAGGTTAACTAGCGGGCCTTTGGACTATGTAGGTTACCTAGTGGGCACTTGAACGATCTAGGTTAACTAGCGGGTACATGGACTATGTAGGTTAACTAGCGGGCCCTTGGACTATGTAGATTAACTAGCAGCACTTGGACTATCTACGTTAACTAGCGGGCCCTTGGACTATGTAGATTCCCTATCGGGCACTTGGACTATGTAGGTTCCAGAGCGGGCACTTAGACTATGTAGGTTCCCTAGCAGTCACTTGGACTATGTAAGTTCCAGAGCGGGCACTTAGAATATCTAAGTTCCCTAGCGGGCACTTGTACTATGTAGGTTAATTTGCGGACACTTGGACGATCTAGGTTAACTAGCGGGTACTTGAATTATGTAGGTTAACTAGCAGGCCCTTGAACTATGTAGATTAACTAGCGGGCACTTGGTCTATGTAGGTTCCCTGGCGGGCACTTGGACTCTGTATGTTGCCTACGGACACTTGAACTATGTAAGTTAACTACCGGGCACTTGGACTATGTAGGTTAACTAACGGGCCCTTGTACTATCTAGGTTACCTATCGGGCACTTGGACTATGTAGGTAACCAAGCGGGCACTTGGAGAGTCTAGGTTACCTAGCAGGCACTTGGAATTCTAGGTTAACGAACGGGCACTTGGACAATGTATTTTGCATAGCGGGCAATTGGACTATCTAGGTTAGGTAACGGGCACTTGGACTATCTAGGTTTCTTAGCGGGCAATTGGACGATCTAGGTTAACTAGAGGGCACTTGGACTATCTAGGTTAACTAGCGTGCACTTGGACTATCTAGGTTTCTTAGCGGGTACTTGGACTATGTAGGTTAAATAGTGGGCCATTGATCTATGTAGAATAACTAGCGGCACTTGGACTATCTACGTTAATTAGCGGGCCCTTGGACTATGTAGATACCCTAGCGGGCATTTGGAATATATAGATAACCTAGCGGGCACTTTGACTTTGTAGGTCACCTAGCGGCACATGGACTATCTAGGTTACCTGGCTGGCACTTGAACTATCTACGTTATAGCGGGATCTTGGAGCATGTAGGTTACCTAGCGGGCTGTTGGACTATCTAGGTTACCAAGCGGGCACTTGGACTATCTAGGTTACCTAGCTGGCACTAGGACTATGAAGGTTCCCTAGCGGGCACTAGGATTATCTAGGTTACCTAGCGGGCACTTGGACTATGTAGGTCAACTAGCGGGCACTTGGATTATGTAGGTTCCCTATCGGGCACTTGGACTATGTAGGTTAACTAGAGGGCATTTGGACTATGTAGGTTACCTAGCGGGCACTTGGACTATGTAGGTTCCCTATCGGGCACGTGGAAAATGTAGGTTAACTAGGGGGCACTAGGACTATGTAGGATACCTAGCGGGCCCTTAAACTATCTAGGTTACCTAGCGGGCATTTGGACTATGTAGGCTCCCTAGCGGTCATTTGGACTATATAGATTACCTAGCAGGCACTTAGACTTTGTAGGTTACCTAGCGGGCACTTGGACTATCTAGGTTACCTAGCTGGCACTTGAACTATCTATGTTACCTAGCGGGTACTTGGAGTATGTAGGTTACCTACCGGGCGGTTGTACTATCTAGGTTACCAAGCGGGCACTTGGACTATCTAGGTTAATTAACGGGCACTTGGACTGTGTAGGTTCCCTAGCGGGCTCTTGGACTATGTAAGTTCCCTAGCGGGCACTTGGACTATGTGGGTTTCCTGGCGGGCATTTGGACTTTCTAGGTTACCTAACGGGCACTTGGATTATGTACGTTCCCTAGCAGGCACTTGGATTATGTACGTTCCCTATCGGGCACTTGGACTATGTAGAATAACTAGAGGGCATTTGGACTATGTAGGTTACCTAGCGGGCACTTGGACTATGTAGCTTCCCTATCGGGCACTTGGAAAATGTAGGTTAACTAGGGGGCACTAGGACTATGTAGGTTACCTAGCGGGCCCTTAGACTATCTAGGTTACCTAGCGGGCATTTGGACTATATAGATTACCTAGCGGGCACTTAGACTTTGTAGGTTACCTAGCGGGCACTTGGACTATCTAGGTTACCTAGCTGACACTTGAACTATCTACATTACCTAGCAGGTACTTGGAGTATGTAGATTACCTACCGGGCTGTTGGAATATCTAGGTTACCTAGAAGGCACTGGGACTATCTAGGTTAACTAACGGGCACTTGTACTATGTAGGTTCCCTAGCGGGCCCTTGGACGATGTAAGTTCCCTAGCGGGCACTTGGACTATGTGGGTTCCCTAGCGGGCATTTGGACTATCTAGATTACCTAACGGGCACTTGGACTAGGTAGGTTCCCTAGCGGGCAATTGGATTATGTAGGTTCCCTATCGGGCACTTGGACTATGTAGGTTAACTAGCGGGCATTTGGACTATGTAGGTTACCGAGCGGGCACTTGGACTATGTAGGTTCCCTATCGGGCACTTTGAGAATGTAGGTTAACTAGGGGGCACTAGGACTATGTAGGTTACCTAGCGGGCCCTTGGACTATCTAGGTGACCTAAGGGGAACCTGGACTATGTAGGTTAACTAGTGGGCACTTAGATTATCTAGGTTACCTAGCAGGCACTTGGACTATGTACGTTCCCTAGCGGGCATTTGGACTATCTAGGTTACCTAACGGGCACTTGGACTAGGTAGGTTCCCTAGCGGGCACATGGATTATGTAGGTTCCCTATCGGGCACTTGGACTATGTAGGTTAACTAGCGGGCATTTGGACTATGTAGGTTACCTAGCGGGCACTTGGACTATGTAGGTTCCCTATCGGGCACTTTGAGAATGTAGGTTAACTAGGGGGCACTAGGACTATGTAGGTTACCTAGCGGGCCCTTGGACTATCTAGGTTACCTAGGGGGAACCTGGACTATGTAGGTTAACTAGTGGGCACTTGGACAATCTAGGTTACCTAGCAGGCACTTGGACTATGTACGTTCCCTAGCAGGCACTTGGATTATGTAGGTTCCCTATCGGGAACTTGGACTATGTAGAATAACTAGAGGGCATTTGGACTATGTAGGTTACCTAGCGGGCACTTGGACTATGTAGGTTCCCTATCGGGCACATGGAAAATGTAAGTTAACTAGGGGGCACTAGGACTATATAGGTTACCTAGGGGGCCCTTAGACTATCTTGGTTACCTAGCGGGCATTTGGATTATGTAGGCTCCCTAGCGGTCATTTGGACTATCTAGGTTACCTAGCTGGCACTTGAACTATCTACATTACCTAGCGGGTACTTGGAGTATGTAGGTTACCTACCGGGCTGTTGGACTATCTAGGTTACCTAGCGGGCATTGGGACTATCTAGGTTAACTAACGGGCACTTGGACTATGTAGGTTCCCAAGCGGGCCTGGACTATGTAAGTTCCCTAGCGTGCACTTTGACTATGTGGGTTCCCTAGCGGGCATTTGGACTATCTAGGTTACCTAACGGGCACTTGGACTATGTAGGTTCCCTAGCGGGCACTTGGATTATGTAGGTTCCCTATCGGGCACTTGGACTATGTAGGTTAACTAGCAGGCATTTGGACTATGTAGGTTACCTAGCGGGCACTTTGACTATGTAGGTTCCCTATCGGGCACTTGGAGAATGTAGGTTAACTAGGGGGCACTAGGACTATGTAGGTTACCTAGCGGGCCCTTGGACTATCTAGGTTACCTAGGGGGAACCTGGACTATGTAGGTTAACTAGTGGGCACTTGGACTATCTAGGTTACCTAGCAGGCACTTGGACTATGTACGTTCCTTAGCGGGCACTTGGATTATGTAGGTTCACTATCGGGCACTTGGACTATGTACTTTACCTAGCGGGCACTTGGACTATGTATGTTTCCGAGCGGGTACTTGGACTAGATAGGTTCCCTAGCGGGCACTTGGTCTATCTAGGTTAACTAGCGAGCACTTGGACTATCTAGGTTAACTAGCGGGCATATGGATTATTAGGGCCCCTAGCGGGCATTTGGACTATATTTGTTACCTAGCGGGCACTTGGACTATTTAGGTTAACGAACGGGCACTTGGACTATTTAGGTAACCTATTGGTCACTTGGACTATCTAGGTTAACTTGCGGGCCCTTGGACAATGCAGGTTAATTAGCGGGCCCTTGGATTATGTAGGTTAACTAGTGGGCACTTGGACGATCTAGGTTAACTAGCAGGTACTTGGACTATGTAGATTAACTAGCGGCACTTGGACTATCTACGTTAACTAGCGGGCCCTTGGACTATGCAGATTCCCTAGCGGGCACTTGGACTATGTATGTTCCAGAGCGGGCCCTTGGACTATGTAGGGTCCCTAGCAGTCACTTGGACTATGTAGGTTCCAGAGCGGGCACTTAGGCTAACTAGGTTCCCTAGCGGGCACTTGTACTATGTAGGTTAATTAGCAGACACTTGGACGATCTAGGTTAACTAGCGGGTACTTGGATTATGTAGGTTAAGTAGCGGGCCCTTGAACTATGTAGATTAACTAGCGGGCACTTGGAGTATGTAGGTGCCCTAGCGGGCACTTGGACTCTGTATGTTCCCTACGGACACTTGAACTATGTAAGTTAACTACCGGGCACTTGGACTATGTAGGTTAACTAGCGGGCCCTTGTACTATCTAGGTTACCTAGCGGGCACTTGGACTATGTAGGTTAACTACCGGGCACTTGCACTATCTAGGTTACCAAACGGGCATTTGGCTATGTAGGTAACCTAGCGGGCACTTGGAGAGTCTAGGTTACCTAGCGGGCACTTGGACTTCTAGGTTAACGAACGGGCACTTGGACTATGTATGTCTCATAGCGGGCAATTGGACTATCAAGGTTAGGTAACGGGCACTTGGACTATCTAGGTTTCTTAGCGGGCACTTGGAAGATCTAGGTTAACTAGAGGGCACTTGGACTAACTAGGTTAGGTAACGGGCACTTGGACTATCTAGGTTTCTTAGCGGGTACTTGGACTATGTAGGTTAACTAGTGGGCCCTTGAACTATGTAGAATAACTAGCGGGCCCTTGGACTATGTAGATACCCTAGCGGGCATTTGGACTATATAGATAACCTAGCGGGCACTTTGACTTTGTAGGTTACCTAGCGGCACATGGACTATCCAGGTTACATATCTGGCACTTCAACTATCTAAGTTGCCTAGCGGGTTCTTGGAGTATGTAGGTTACCTAGCGGGCTGTTGGACTATCTAGGTTACCTAGCGGGCACTTGGACTATTTAGGTTAACTAACGGGCACTTGGACTATGTAGGTTCCCTAGCGGGCCCTTGGACTATGTAAGTTCCCTTTCGGGCACTTGGACTAGGTAGGTTCCCTAGCGGGCCCTTGGTCTATCTAGTTAACTAGCGGGCACTTGGAGTATCTGGTTAACTAGCGAGCACTTGGACTATCTAGGATAACTAGCGGGCACTTGGACTATTAGGGTCCCTAGCGGGCATTTGGACTATATTGGTTACCTAGAGGGCACTTGGACTATGTAGGTTAACGAACAGGCACTTGGACTATGTAAGAAACCTACTGGTCACTTGAACTATCTAGGTTACTTAGCGGGCTGTTGGACTATGTACGTTCCCTAGCGGGCACTTGGACTATCTAGATTAACTAGCGGGCACTTGGACTATATAGGTTAACTAGCGTGCACTTGGACTATGTAGGTTCCTTAGCGGGCACTTGGACTATCTAGGTTGCCTAGCTGGCACTTGTACTATGTAGGTTAACTAGCGTGCCCTTGGACTATCTAGGTTACGTAGCGGGCACTTGGTATATAGGTTAACTAGCGGGCACTTGGACTATATAGTCTAACTAGTGGACACTTGCACGATCTAGGTTAACTAGCGGGCCCTTGCACTAGGTAGGTTAACTAGCGGGCCCATGGATTATGTAGGTTTACTAGTAGGCACTTGGACTATCTACGTTAACTAGCGGGCACTTGGACTATGTAGTTTCCCTAGCAGGCATTTGGACTATTTATGTTACCTAGCGGGCACTTGGACTATGTAGGTTACATAGCGGGCACTTGGACTATCTAGGTTACCTAGCAGGCACTTTGACTATCTAGGTTAACTAACGGGCACTTGGACTATCTAGATTCCCTAGCGCGCATTTGTACTGTCTAGGTTACCTAGCTGGCACTTAGATTATATAGGTTAAATAGCGGGCACTTGGAATATGTAGGTTAACTAGCAGACACTTGGACTATGTAGGTTATCTAGCGGGTCCATGGACTATGTAGGTTTACTAGCGGGCCCTTGGACTATCTAGGTTCCCTAAGGGGCACTTGCACTATCTAGGTTACCGAACGGGCACTTGGACTATCTAGGTTACCTAGCGGGCACTTGGACTATGTAGGCTAACTAGGGGGCCCTTGGACGATCTAGGTTACCTAGCGGGTACTTGAACTATCTAGGTTAACTAGCGGGCACTTGCACTATCTAGGTTTCCTAGCGGGCATGGGACGATATAGGTTAACTAGCGGGTACTTGGACTATTTAGGTTAACTAGTGGGCCCTTGGACTATGTAGATTAGCTAGCGGCACTTGGACTATCTATGTTAACTAGCAGGACCTTGGACTATGTAGATTCCCTAGCGGGCACTTGGACTATGTATGTTCCAGAGCGGGCCCTTCGACTATGTAGGTTCCCTAGCAGGCACTTGGACTATGTAGGTTTCAGAGCGGGCACTTGGACTATGTAAGTTAACTAGCGGACACTTGGACGATCTAGGTTAACTAGAGGGTACTTGGATTATGTAGGTTAACTAGCGGGCCCTTGGACTATGTAGATTAACTAGCAGCACTTGGACTATCTACGTTAACTAGCGGGCTCTTGGACTATGTAGATTTCCTAGTGGGCACTTGGACTACGTAGGTTCCCTAGCGGGCACTTGGACTATGTATGTTCCCTTGCGGGCACTTGGACTATGTATGTTCCCTACGGACACTTGAACTATGTAAGTTAACTACCGGATACTTGGACTATGTATGTTAACTAGCGGGCCCTTGGACTACTTAGGTTAACTAGTGGACACTTGCACTATGTAGGTTACCTAGTGGGCACTTGGACTATCTAGGTTAACTAGCGGGCGCTTGGACTATGTAGGTTAACTAGCGGACACTTGCACTATGTAGGTTCCCTAGTGGGCACTTGGATTATCTAGGTTAACGAACTGGCACTTGGACCATGTAGGTTACCTAGCCGCCACTTGGACTATCTAGGTTAGCTAACAGGCACTTGGACTATTGAGGTTCGCTAGCGGGCACTTGAACTATCTACGATACCTAGCTGGCCCTTGGACTATGTAGGTCAACTAGCGGGCCCATGGACTATCTAGGTTAGCTAACGGGCTCTTAGATTATGTAAGTTAACTAGCGGGCAATTGGAATATGTAGGTTAACTAGCGGGCCCATGGACTATGTAGGTTTACTTGCGGGCCCTTGGACTATCTAGGTTGCCTAAAGGGCACTTGGGCTATCTAGGTCACCGAAAAGGCACTTGGACTATCTAGGTTACCTAGCGGGAACTTGGACGATGTAGGCTAATTAGGGGACCCTTGGAATATCTAGGTTACCTAGCGGGTACTTGAACTATCTAGGTTAACTAGCGGGGACTTGGACTATGTACGTTCCCTAGCGGGAACTTGGACTATCTAGATTAACTAGCGGGCACTTGGACTATCTATGTTAACTAGCGTGCACTTGGACTATGTAGGTTCCTTAGCGGGCACTTGGACTATCTAGGTTGCCTAGCGGGCACTTGTACTATGTAGGTTAACTAGCGTGCCCTTGGACTATCTAGGTTACGTAGCAGGCACTTGGTATATAGGTTAACTAGCGGGCACTTGGACTATATAGGCTAACTAGTGGACACTTGCACGATCTAGGTTAACTAGTGGGCCCTTGCACTATGTAGGTTAACTAGCGGGCCCATGGATTATGTAGGTTTACTAGTAGGCACTTGGACTATCTAAGTTAACTAGCGGGCACTTGGACTATGTAGTTTCCCTAGCAGGCATTTGGACTATTTAGGTTACCTAGCGGGACTTTGGACTATGTAGGTTACATAGCGGGCACTTGGACTATCTAGGTTACCTAGCAGGCACTTTGACTATCTTGGTTAACTAACGGGCACTTGGAGTATGTAGGTTGCCTAGCGGGCACTTGGATTATGTAGGTTCCCTATCGGGCACTTGGACTATGTAGGTTAACTAGCGGGCACTTGGACTGTCTAGGTTACCTAGCGGGCACTTGGATTATCTAGGTTAGCTAACAGGCACTTGGACAATCTAGATTCCCTAGCGCGCACTTGTACTGTCTAGGTTACCTAGCTGGCACTTAGATTATATAGGTTAAATAGCGGGCACTTGGAATATGTAGGTTAACTAGCGGACACTTGGACTATGTAGGTTATCTAGCGGGCCCATGGACTATGTAAGTTTACTAGCGGGCCCTTGGACTATCTAGTATCCCTTAAGGGCACTTGCACTATTTAGGTTACCGAACGGGCACTTGGACTATCTAGGTTACCTAGCGGGCACTTGGACTATGTAGGCTAACTAGGGGGCCCTTGAACGATCTAGGTTACCTAGCGGGTACTTGAACTATCTAGGTTAACTAGCGGGCACTTGCACTATCTAGGTTTCCTAGCGGGCATGGGACGATATAGGTTAACTAGCGGGTACTTGGACTATTTAGGTTAACTAGTGGGCCCTTGGACTATGTAGATTAGCTAGCGGCACTTGGACTATCTATGTTAACTAGCGGGACCTTGGACTATGTAGATTCCCTAGCGGGCACTTGGACTATGTATGTTCCATAGCGGGCACTTCGACTATGTAGGTTCCCTAGCAGGCACTTGGACTATGTAGGTTCCAGAGCGGGCACTTGGACTATGTAAGTTAACTAGTGGACACTTGCACGATCTAGGTTAACTAGCGGGCCCTTGCACTATGTAGGTTAACTAGCGGGCCCATGGATTATGTAGGTTTACTAGTAGGCACTTGGACTATCTACGTTAACTAGCGGTCACGTGGACTATGTAGTTTCCCTAGCAGGCATTTGGACTATTTAGGTTACCTAGCGGGAATTTGGACTATGTAGGTTACATAGCGGGCACTTGGAATATCTAGGTTACCTAGCAGGCACTTTGACTATCTAGGTTAACTAATGGGCACTTGGAATATGTAGGTTAACTAGCGGACACTTGGACTATGTAGGTTATCTAAGGGCCCATGGACTATGTAGGTTTACTAGCGGGCCCTTGGACTATCTAGTATCCCTAAAGGGCACTTGCACTATCTAGGTTACCGAACGGGCACTTGGACTATCTAGGTTACCTAGCGGGCACTTGGACTATGTAGGCTAACTATGGGGCCCTTGGACGATCTAGGTTACCTAGCGGGTACTTGAACTATCTAGGTTAACTAGCGGGCACTTGCACTATCTAGGTTTCCTAGCGGACACTTGGACGATCTAGGTTAACTAGAGGGTACTTGGATTATGTAGGTTAACTAGCGGGCCCTTGGACTATGTAGATTAACTAGCAGCACTTGGACTATCTACGTTAACTAGCGGGCTCTTGGACTATGTAGATTCCCTAGAGGGCACTTGGACTACGTAGGTTCCCTAGCGGGCACTTGGACTATGTATGTTCCCTTGCGGGCACTTGGACTATGTATGTTCCCTACGGACACTGGAACTATGTAAGTTAACTACCAGGTACTTGGACTATGTATGTTAACTAGCGGGCCCTTGGACTACTTAGGTTAACTAGTGGACACTTGCACTATGTAGGTTACCTAGCGGACACTTGGACTATCTAGGTTAACTAGCGGGCGCTTGGACTATGTAGGTTAACTAGCGGACACTTGCACTATGTAGGTTACCTAGCGGGCACTTGGACTATGTAGGTTAACTAGCAGGCCCTTGGACTATCTAGGTTACCTAGCAGGCACTTGGACTATGTAGGTTACCTAGCGGGCACTTGGACTATGTACCTTCCCTAGCGGGCACTTAGACTATCTATGTTAACTAGCGGGCACTTGGACTATGTAGTTAACCTAGCAGACACTTGCACTATGTAGGTTACCTAGCGGGCACTTGAACAATCTAGTTTAACTAAGGGGCACTTGGACTATCAAAGTTAACAAGCGAGCCCTTGGACTATGTAGGTTAACTAGCGGGCCCTTGGACTATCTAGGTTACCTAGATAGCACTTGGACTATATAGGTTCCCTAGCGGGCACTTGGACTATCTGTGTTAACGAACGGGCACTTGGACTATGCAGGTAACCTAGCGGGCACTTGTACTGTCTAGGTTACATAGCGGGCACTTGGACTGTCTAGGTTACATAGCGGGCTCTTGGACTTCTAGGTTAACGAACGGGCACTTGGACTATCTAGGTTACCTAGCGGGCACTTGGACTATCTAGCTTGCGTAGCAGGCACTTGGACTATGTACGTCCCCTAGTGGGCACTTGGACTATCTAGGTTAACAAACGGACACTAGGACTATCTAGGTTAACTAGCGGGCACTTGGACTATCTAGGTTACCTTGCAGGCAGTTGGATTATGAAGGATCCCTAGCGGGCACTTGGAGTATGTAGGTTAATTAGCGGACACTTGCACGATCTAGGTTAACTAGCGGGTCCTTGCACTATGTAGGTTAACTAGCGGGCCCATGGATTATGTAGGTTTACTAGCAGGCACTTGGAATATCTAGGTTAACTAGCGGGCACTTGGACTATGTAGTTTCCCTAGCGGGCATTTGGACTATTTAGGTTACCAAGCGGGCACTTGGACTATGTAGGTTACCTAGCGAGCACTTGGACTATCTAGGTTAACTAGCAGGCACTTTGACTATCTAGGTTAACTAACAGGCACTTGGACTATGTAGGTTGCCTAGCAGGCACATGGACTATGTAGGTTACCTAGCCGCCACTTGGACTATCTAGGTTAGCTAACAGGCACTTGGATTATTGAGGTTCCCTAGCGAGCACTTGTACTATCTAGGATACCTAGCTGGCCCTTGGAATATGTAGGTCAACTAGCGGGCCCTTGGACTATCTAGGTTAGCTAACGGGCACTTAGATTATGTAGGTTAACTAGCGGGCATTTGGAATATGTAGGTTAACTAGCGGGCCCATGGACTATGTAGGTTTACTTGCGGGCCCGTGGACTATCTAGGTTCCCTAAAGGGCACTTGGGCTTTCTAGGTTACCGAAAAGGCACTTGGACTATCTTGGTTACCTAGCGGGAACTTGGACTATGTAGGCTAACTAGGGGGCCCTTGGAATATCTAGGTTACCTAGCGGGTACTTGAACTTCTAGGTTAACTAGCGGGGACTTGGACTGTCTAGGTTACCTAGCGGGCACTTGGATTATCTAGGTTAGCTAACAGGCACTTGGACAATCTAGATTCCCTAGCGCGCACTTGTACTGTCTATGTTACCTAGCTGGCACTTAGATTATATAGGTTAAATAGCGGGCACTTGGAATATGTAGGTTAACTAGCGGACACTTGGACTATGTAGGTTATCTAGCGGGCCCATGGACTATGTAAGTTTACTAGCGGGCCCTTGGACTATCTAGTATCCCTTAAGGGCACTTGCACTATCTAGGTTACCGAACGGGCACTTGGACTATCTAGGTTACCTAGCGGGCACTTGGACTATGTAGGCTAACTAGGGGGCCCTTGAACGATCTAGGTTACCTAGCGGGTACTTGAACTATCTAGGTTTCCTAGCGGGCACTGGGACGATGTAGGTTAACTAGCGGGCCCTTGGACTATGTAGGTTAACTAGCGGGCCCTTGGACTATGTAGGTTAACTAGCGTGCACTTGGACGATCTAGGTTAACTAGCGGGTACTTGGACTATGTAGGTTAACTAGCGAGCCCTTGGACTATGTAGATTAACTAGCGGCACTTGGACTATCTATGTTAACTAGCGGGACCTTGGACTATGTAAATTCCCTAGCCGGCACTTGGACTATGTATGTTCCAGAGCGGGCACTTCGACTATGTAGGTTCCCTAGCAGGCACTTGGACTATGTAGGTTCCAGAGCGGGCACTTGGACTATCTAGGTTCCCTTGCGGGCACTTGGACTATGTAGGTTAACTAGCGGACACTTGGACGATCTAGGTTAACTAGAGGGTACTTGGATTATGTAGGTTAACTAGCGGGCCCTTGGACTATGTAGATTAACTAGCAGCACTTGGACTATCTACGTTAACTAGCGCGTTCTTGGACTATGTAGATTCCCTAGCGGACACTTGGACTACGTAGGTTCCCTAGGGGGCACTTGGACTATGTATGTTCCCTAGCGGGCACTTGGACTATGTATGTTCCCTACGGACACTGGAACTATGTAAGTTAACTACCAGGTACTTGGTCTATGTATGTTAACTAGCGGGCCCTTGGACTACTTAGGTTAACTAGTGGACACTTGCACTATGTAGGTTACCTAGCGGACACTTGGACTATCTAGGTTAACTAGCGGGCGCTTGGACTATGTAGGTTAACTAGCGGACACTTGCACTATGTAGGTTACCTAGCGGGCACTTGGACTATGTAGGTTAACTAGCAGGCCCTTGGACTATCTAGGTTACCTAGCAGGCACTTGGACTATGTAGGTTACCTAGCGGGCACTTGGACTATGTACCTTCCCTAGCGGGCACTTAGACTATCTATGTTAACTAGCGGGCACTTGGACTAGGTAGTTAACCTAGCAGACACTTGCACTATGTAGGTTACCTAGCGGGCACTTGAACAATCTAGTTTAACTAAGGGGCACTTGGACTATCAAAGTTAACAAGCGAGCCCTTGGACTATGTAGGTTAACTAGCGGGCCCTTGGACTATCTAGGTTACCTAGATAGCACTTGGACTATATAGGTTCCCTAGCGGGCACTTGGACTATCTGTGTTAACGAACGGGCACTTGGACTATGCAGGTAACCTAGCGGGCACTTGTACTGTCTAGGTTACATAGCGGGCACTTGGACTGTCTAGGTTACATAGCGGGCTCTTGGACTTCTAGGTTAATGAACGGGTACTTGGACTATCTAGGTTACCTAGCGGGCACTTGGACTATCTAGCTTGCATAGCAGGCACTTGGACTATGTACGTCCCCTAGTGGGCACTTGGACTATCTAGGTTAACAAACGGACACTAGGACTATCTAGGTTAACTAGCGGGCACTTGGACTATCTAGGTTACCTAGCAGGCAGTTGGATTATGAAGGATCCCTAGCGGGCACTTGGACTATGTAGGTTAATTAGCGGACACTTGCACGATCTAGGTTAACTAGCGTGTCCTTGCACTATGTAGGTTAACTAGCGGGCCCATGGATTATGTAGGTTTACTAGCAGGCACTTGGAATATCTAGGTTAACTAGCGGGCACTTGGACTATGTAGTTTCCCTAGAGGCATTTGGACTATTTAGGCTACCAAGCGGGCACTTGGACTATGTAGGTTACCTAGCGAGCACTTGGACTATCTAGGTTACCTAGCAGGCACTTTGACTATCTAGGTTAACTAACGGGCACTTGGACTATGTAGGTTGCCTAGCAGGCACATGGACTATGTAGGTTAGCTAACGGGCTCTTAGATTATGTAAGTTAACTAGCGGGCACTTGGAATATGTAGGTTAACTAGCGGGCCTATAGACTATGTAGGTTTACTTGCCGGCCCTTGGACTATCTAGGTTCCCTAAAGGGCACTTGGGCTATCTAGGTCACCGAAAAGGCACTTGGACTATCTAGGTTACCTAGCGGGAACTTGGACTATGTAGGCTAATTAGGGGACCCTTGGAATATCTAGGTTACCTAGCGGGTACTTGAACTATCTAGGTTAACTAGCGGGGACTTGGACTATGTACGTTCCCTAGCGGGAACTTGGACTATCTAGATTAACTAGCGGGCACTTGGACTATCTAGGTTAACTAGCGTGCACTTGGGCTATGTAGGTTCCTTAGCGGGCACTTGGACTATCTAGGTTGCCTAGCGGGCACTTGTACTATGTAGGTTAACTAGCGTGCCCTTGGACTATCTAGGTTACGTAGCAGGCACTGGTATATAGGTTAACTAGTGGGCACTTGGACTATATAGGCTAACTAGTGGACACTTGCACGATCTAGGTTAACTAGCGGGCCCTTGCACTATGTAGGTTAACTAGCGGGCCCATGGATTATGTAGGTTTACTAGTAGGCACTTGGACTATCTACGTTAACTAGCGGGCACTTGGACTATGTAGTTTCCCTAGCAGGCATTTGGACTATTTAGGTTACCTAGCGGGAATTTGGACTATGTAGGTTACATAGCGGGCACTTGGAATATCTAGGTTACCTAGCAGGCACTTTGACTATCTAGGTTAACTAACGGGCACTTGGAATATGTAGGTTAACTAGCGGACACTTGGACTATGTAGGTTATCTAAGGGCCCATGGACTATGTAGGTTTACTAGCGGGCCCTTGGACTATCTAGTATCCCTAAAGGGCACTTGCACTATCTAGGTTACCGAACGGGCACTTGGACTATCTAGGTTACCTAGCGGGCACTTGGACTATGTAGGCTAACTATGGGGCCCTTGGACGATCTAGGTTACCTAGCGGGTACTTGAACTATCTAGGTTAACTAGCGGGCACTTGCACTATCTAGGTTTCCTAGCGGGCACTGGGACGATGTAGGTTAACTAGCGGGCCCTTGGACTATGTAGGTTAACTAGCGGGCCCTTGGACTATGTAGGTTAACTAGCGTGCACTTGGACGATCTAGGTTAACTAGCGGGTACTTGGACTATGTAGGTTAACTAGCGGGCCCTTGGACTATGTAGATTAACTAGCGGCACTAGGACTATCTATGTTAACTAGCGGGACCTTGGACTATGTAGATTCCCTAGCGGGCACTTGGACTATGTATGTTCCAGAGTGGGCACTTCGACTATGTAGGTTCCCTAGCAGGCACTTGGACTATGTAGGTTCCAGAGCGGGCACTTGGACTATCTAGGTTCCCTTGCGGGCACTTGGACTATGAAGGTTAACTAGCCGACACTTGGACGATCTGGGTTAACTAGAGGGTACTTGGATTATGTAGGTTAACTAGCGGGCCCTTGGACTATGTAGATTAACTAGCAGCACTTGGACTATCTACGTTAACTAGCGGGCTCTTGGACTATGTAGATTCCCTAGAGGGCACTTGGACTACGTAGGTTCCCTAGCGGGCACTTGGACTATGTATGTTCCCTAGCGGGCACTTGGACTATGTATGTTCCCTACGGACACTGGAACTATGTAAGTTAACTACCAGGTACTTGGACTATGTATGTTAACTAGCGGGCCCTTGGACTACTTAGGTTAACTAGTGGACACTTGCACTATGTAGGTTACCTAGCGGACACTTGGACTATCTAGGTTAACTAGCGGGCGCTTGGACTATGTAGGTTAACTAGCGGACACTTGCACTATGTAGGTTACCTAGCGGGCACTTGGACTATGTAGGTTAACTAGCAGGCCCTTGGACTATCTAGGTTACCTAGCAGGCACTTGGACTATGTAGGTTACCTAGCGGGCACTTGGACTATGTACCTTCCCTAACGGGCACTTAGACTATCTATGTTAACTAGCGGGCACTTGGACTATGTAGTTAACCTAGCAGACACTTGCACTATGTAGGTTACCTAGCGGGCACTTGAACAATCTAGTTTAACTAAGGGGCACTTGGACTATCAAAGTTAACAAGCGAGCCCTTGGACTATGTAGGTTAACTAGCGGGCCCTTGGACTATCTAGGTTACCTAGATAGCACTTGGACTATATAGGTTCCCTAGCGGGCACTTGGACTATCTGTGTTAACGAACGGGCACTTGGACTATGCAGGAAACCTAGCGGGCACTTGTACTGTCTAGGTTACATAGCGGGCACTTGGACTGTCTAGGTTACATAGCGGGCTCTTGGACTTCTAGGTTAACGAACGGGCACTTGGACTATCTAGGTTACCTAGCGGGCACTTGGACTATCTAGCATGCGTAGCAGGCACTTGGACTATGTACGTCCCCTAGTGGGCACTTGGACTATCTAGGTTAACAAACGGACACTAGGACTATCTAGGTTAACTAGCGGGCACTTGGACTATCTAGGTTACCTTGCAGGCAGTTGGATTATGAAGGATCCCTAGCGGGCACTTGGAGTATGTAGGTTAATTAGCGGACACTTGCACGATCTAGGTTAACTAGCGGGTCCTTGCACTATGTAGGTTAACTAGCGGGCCCATGGATTATGTAGGTTTACTAGCAGGCACTTGGAATATCTAGGTTAACTAGCGGGCACTTGGACTATGTAGTTTCCCTAGCGGGCATTTGGACTATTTAGGTTACCAAGCGGGCACTTGGACTATGTAGGTTACCTAGCGAGCACTTGGACTATCTAGGTTAACTAGCAGGCACTTTGACTATCTAGGTTAACTAACAGGCACTTGGACTATGTAGGTTGCCTAGCAGGCACATGGACTATGTAGGTTACCTAGCCGCCACTTGGACTATCTAGGTTAGCTAACAGGCACTTGGACTATTGAGGTTCCCTAGCGAGCACTTGTACTATCTAGGATACCTAGCTGGCCCTTGGACTATGTAGGTCAACTAGCGGGCCCTTGGACTATCTAGGTTAGCTAACGGGCACTTAGATTATGTAGGTTAACTAGCGGGCATTTGGAATATGTAGGTTAACTAGCGGGCCCATGGACTATGTAGGTTTACTTGCGGGCCCGTGGACTATCTAGGTTCCCTAAAGGGCACTTGGGCTTTCAAGGTTACCGAAAAGGCACTTGGACTATCTTGGTTACCTAGCGGGAACTTGGACTATGTAGGCTAACTAGGGGGCCCTTGGAATATCTAGGTTACCTAGCGGGTACTTGAACTTCTAGGTTAACTAGTGGGAATTGGACTATGTACGTTCCCTAGCGGGCACTTGGACTATCTAGATTAACTAGCGGGCACTTGGACTATCTAGGTTAACTAGCGTGCACTTGGACTATGTAGGTTCCTTAGCGGGCACTTGGACTATCTAGGTTGCCTAGCGGGCACTTGTACTATGTAGGTTAACTAGCGTGCCCTTGGACTATCTAGGTTACGTAGCAGGCACTTGGTATATAGGTTAACTAGCGGGCACTTGGACTATATAGGCTAACTAGTGGAAACTTGCACGATCTATGTTAACTAGTGGGCCCTTGCACTATGTAGGTTAACTAGCGGGCCCATGGATTATGTAGGTTTACTAGTAGGCACTTGGACTATCTACGTTAACTAGCGGGCACTTGGACTATGTAGTTTCCCTAGCAGGCATTTGGACTATTTAGGTTACCTAGCGGGAATTTGGACTATGTAGGTTACATAGCGGGCACTTTGACTATCTAGGTTACCTAGCAGGCACTTTGACTATCTAGGTTAACTAACGGGCACTTGGAGTATGTAGGTTGCCTAGCGGGCACTTGGATTATGTAGGTTCCCTATCGGGCACTTGGACGATGTAGGTTAACTAGTGGGCACTTGGACTGTCTAGGTTACCTAGCGGGCGCTTGGATTATCTAGGTTAGCTAACAGGCACTTGGACTATCTAGATTCCCTAGCGCGCACTTGTACTGTCTAGGTTACCTAGCTGGCACTTAGATTATATAGGTTAAATAGCGGGCACTTGGAATATGTAGGTTAACTAGCGGACACTTGGACTATGTAGGTTATCTAGCGGGCCCATGGACTATGTAGGTTTACTAGCGGGCCCTTGGACTATCTAGTATCCCTAAAGGGCACTTGGACTATCTAGGTTACCGAACGGGCACTTGGACTATCTAGGTTATCTAGCGGGCACTTGGATATGTAGGCTAACTAGGGGGCATTTGACGATCTAGGTTACCTTGCGGGTACTTGAACTATCTAGGTTTCCTAGCGGGCACTGGGACGATGTAGGTTAACTAGCGGGCCCTTGGACTATGTAGGTTAACTAGCGGGCCACTGGACTATGTAGGTTAACTAGCGTGCACTTGGACGATCTAGGTTAACTAGCGGGTACTTGGACTATGTAGGTTAACTAGCGGGCCCTTGGACTATGTAGATTAACTAGCGGCACTAGGACTATCTATGTTAACTAGCGGGACCTTGGACTATGTAAATTCCCTAGCGGGCACTTGGACTATGTATGTTCCAGAGCGGGCACTTGGACTATCTAGGTTCCCTTGCGGGCACTTGGACTATGTAGGTTAACTAGCGGACACTTGGACGATCTAGGTTAACTAGAGGGTACTTGGATTATGTAGGTTAACTAGCGGGCCCTTGGACTATGTAGATTAACTAGCAGCACTTGGACTATCTACGTTAACTAGCGCGTTCTTGGACTATGTAGATTCCCTAGCGGACACTTGGACTACGTAGCTTCCCTAGCGGGCACTTGGACTATGTATGTTCCCTAGCGGGCACTTGGACTATGTATGTTCCCTACGGACACTGGAACTATGTAAGTTAACTACCAGGTACTTGGACTATGTATGTTAACTAGCGGGCCCTTGGACTACTTAGGTTAACTAGTGGACACTTGCACTATGTAGGTTACCTAGCGGACACTTGGACTATCTAGGTTAACTAGCGGGCGCTTGGACTATGTAGGTTAACTAGCGGACACTTGCACTATGTAGGTTACCTAGCGGACACTTGGACTATCTAGGTTAACTAGCGGGCGCTTGGACTATGTAGGTTAACTAGCGGACACTTGCACTATGTAGGTTACCTAGCGGGCACTTGGACTATGTAGGTTAACTAGCAGGCCCTTGGACTATCTAGGTTACCTAGCAGGCACTTGGACTATGTAGGTTACCTAGCGGGCACTTGGACTATGTACCTTCCCTAACGGGCACTTAGACTATCTATGTTAACTAGCGGGCACTTGGACTATGTAGTTAACCTAGCAGACACTTGCACTATGTAGGTTACCTAGCGGGCACTTGAACAATCTAGTTTAACTAAGGGGCACTTGGACTATCAAAGTTAACAAGCGAGCCCTTGGACTATGTAGGTTAACTAGCGGGCCCTTGGACTATCTAGGTTACCTAGATAGCACTTGGACTATATAGGTTCCCTAGCGGGCACTTGGACTATCTGTGTTAACGAACGGGCACTTGGACTATGCAGGAAACCTAGCGGGCACTTGTACTGTCTAGGTTACATAGCGGGCACTTGGACTGTCTAGGTTACATAGCGGGCTCTTGGACTTCTAGGTTAACGAACGGGCACTTGGACTATCTAGGTTACCTAGCGGGCACTTGGACTATCTAGCATGCGTAGCAGGCACTTGGACTATGTACGTCCCCTAGTGGGCACTTGGACTATCTAGGTTAACAAACGGACACTAGGACTATCTAGGTTAACTAGCGGGCACTTGGACTATCTAGGTTACCTTGCAGGCAGTTGGATTATGAAGGATCCCTAGCGGGCACTTGGAGTATGTAGGTTAATTAGCGGACACTTGCACGATCTAGGTTAACTAGCGGGTCCTTGCACTATGTAGGTTAACTAGCGGGCCCATGGATTATGTAGGTTTACTAGCAGGCACTTGGAATATCTAGGTTAACTAGCGGGCACTTGGACTATGTAGTTTCCCTAGCGGGCATTTGGACTATTTAGGTTACCAAGCGGGCACTTGGACTATGTAGGTTACCTAGCGAGCACTTGGACTATCTAGGTTAACTAGCAGGCACTTTGACTATCTAGGTTAACTAACAGGCACTTGGACTATGTAGGTTGCCTAGCAGGCACATGGACTATGTAGGTTACCTAGCCGCCACTTGGACTATCTAGGTTAGCTAACAGGCACTTGGACTATTGAGGTTCCCTAGCGAGCACTTGTACTATCTAGGATACCTAGCTGGCCCTTGGACTATGTAGGTCAACTAGCGGGCCCTTGGACTATCTAGGTTAGCTAACGGGCACTTAGATTATGTAGGTTAACTAGCGGGCATTTGGAATATGTAGGTTAACTAGCGGGCCCATGGACTATGTAGGTTTACTTGCGGGCCCGTGGACTATCTAGGTTCCCTAAAGGGCACTTGGGCTTTCAAGGTTACCGAAAAGGCACTTGGACTATCTTGGTTACCTAGCGGGAACTTGGACTATGTAGGCTAACTAGGGGGCCCTTGGAATATCTAGGTTACCTAGCGGGTACTTGAACTTCTAGGTTAACTAGTGGGAATTGGACTATGTACGTTCCCTAGCGGGCACTTGGACTATCTAGATTAACTAGCGGGCACTTGGACTATCTAGGTTAACTAGCGTGCACTTGGACTATGTAGGTTCCTTAGCGGGCACTTGGACTATCTAGGTTGCCTAGCGGGCACTTGTACTATGTAGGTTAACTAGCGTGCCCTTGGACTATCTAGGTTACGTAGCAGGCACTTGGTATATAGGTTAACTAGCGGGCACTTGGACTATATAGGCTAACTAGTGGAAACTTGCACGATCTATGTTAACTAGTGGGCCCTTGCACTATGTAGGTTAACTAGCGGGCCCATGGATTATGTAGGTTTACTAGTAGGCACTTGGACTATCTACGTTAACTAGCGGGCACTTGGACTATGTAGTTTCCCTAGCAGGCATTTGGACTATTTAGGTTACCTAGCGGGAATTTGGACTATGTAGGTTACATAGCGGGCACTTTGACTATCTAGGTTACCTAGCAGGCACTTTGACTATCTAGGTTAACTAACGGGCACTTGGAGTATGTAGGTTGCCTAGCGGGCACTTGGATTATGTAGGTTCCCTATCGGGCACTTGGACGATGTAGGTTAACTAGTGGGCACTTGGACTGTCTAGGTTACCTAGCGGGCGCTTGGATTATCTAGGTTAGCTAACAGGCACTTGGACTATCTAGATTCCCTAGCGCGCACTTGTACTGTCTAGGTTACCTAGCTGGCACTTAGATTATATAGGTTAAATAGCGGGCACTTGGAATATGTAGGTTAACTAGCGGACACTTGGACTATGTAGGTTATCTAGCGGGCCCATGGACTATGTAGGTTTACTAGCGGGCCCTTGGACTATCTAGTATCCCTAAAGGGCACTTGGACTATCTAGGTTACCGAACGGGCACTTGGACTATCTAGGTTATCTAGCGGGCACTTGGATATGTAGGCTAACTAGGGGGCATTTGACGATCTAGGTTACCTTGCGGGTACTTGAACTATCTAGGTTTCCTAGCGGGCACTGGGACGATGTAGGTTAACTAGCGGGCCCTTGGACTATGTAGGTTAACTAGCGGGCCACTGGACTATGTAGGTTAACTAGCGTGCACTTGGACGATCTAGGTTAACTAGCGGGTACTTGGACTATGTAGGTTAACTAGCGGGCCCTTGGACTATGTAGATTAACTAGCGGCACTAGGACTATCTATGTTAACTAGCGGGACCTTGGACTATGTAAATTCCCTAGCGGGCACTTGGACTATGTATGTTCCAGAGCGGGCACTTGGACTATCTAGGTTCCCTTGCGGGCACTTGGACTATGTAGGTTAACTAGCGGACACTTGGACGATCTAGGTTAACTAGAGAGTACTTGGATTATGTAGGTTAACTAGCGGGCCCTTGGACTATGTAGATTAACTAGCAGCACTTGGACTATCTACGTTAACTAGCGCGTTCTTGGACTATGTAGATTCCCTAGCGGACACTTGGACTACGTAGCTTCCCTAGCGGGCACTTGGACTATGTATGTTCCCTAGCGGGCACTTGGACTATGTATGTTCCCTACGGACACTGGAACTATGTAAGTTAACTACCAGGTACTTGGACTATGTATGTTAACTAGCGGGCCCTTGGACTACTTAGGTTAACTAGTGGACACTTGCACTATGTAGGTTACCTAGCGGACACTTGGACTATCTAGGTTAACTAGCGGGCGCTTGGACTATGTAGGTTAACTAGCGGACACTTGCACTATGTAGGTTACCTAGCGGGCACTTGGACTATGTAGGTTAACTAGCAGGCCCTTGGACTATCTAGGTTAACTAGCAGGCACTTGGACTATGTAGGTTACCTAGCAGGCACTTGGACTATGTACCTTCCCTAGCGGGCACTTAGACTATGTATGTTAACTAGCGGGCACTTGGACTATGTAGTTAACCTAGCAGACACTTGCACTATGTAGGTTACCTAGCGGGCACTTGAACGATCTAGTTTAACTAAGGGGCACTTGGACTATCAAAGTTAACAAGCGAGCCCTTGGACTATGTAGGTTAACTAGCGGGCCCTTGGACTATCTAGGTTACCTAGATAGCACTTGGACTATATAGGTTCCCTAGCGGGCACTTGGACTATCTGTGTTAACTAACAGGCACATGGACTATGCAGGTAACCTAGCGGGCACTTGTACTGTCTAGGTTACATAGCGGGCACTTGGACTGTCTAGGTTACATAGCGGGCTCTTGGACTTCTAGGTTAACGAACGGGCACTTGGACTATCTAGGTTACCTAGCGGGCACTTGGACTATCTAGCTTGCGTAGCAGGCACTTGGACTATGTACGTCCCCTAGTGGGCACTTGGACTATCTAGGTTAACAAACGGACACTAGGACTATCTAGGTTAACTAGCGGGCACTTGGACTATCTAGGTTACCTTGCAGGCAGTTGGATTATGAAGGATCCCTAGCGGGCACTTGGAGTATGTAGGTTAATTAGCGGACACTTGCACGATCTAGGTTAACTAGCGGGTCCTTGCACTATGTAGGTTAACTAGCGGGCCCATGGATTATGTAGGTTTACTAGCAGGCACTTGGAATATCTAGGTTAACTAGCGGGCACTTGGACTATGTAGTTTCCCTAGCGGGCATTTGGACTATTTAGGTTACCAAGCGGGCACTTGGACTATGTAGGTTACCTAGCGAGCACTTGGACTATCTAGGTTAACTAGCAGGCACTTTGACTATCTAGGTTAACTAACAGGCACTTGGACTATGTAGGTTGCCTA
Source organism: Tenrec ecaudatus (assembly GCF_050624435.1). Taxonomy (NCBI): domain Eukaryota; kingdom Metazoa; phylum Chordata; class Mammalia; order Afrosoricida; family Tenrecidae; genus Tenrec; species Tenrec ecaudatus. The sequence goes on from NW_027457673.1 coordinate 546,520, forward strand.
GCAGGCACATGGACTATGTAGGTTACCTAGCCGCCACTTGGACTATCTAGGTTAGCTAACGGGCACTTAGATTATGTAGGTTAACTAGCGGGCATTTGGAATATGTAGGTTAACTAGCGGGCCCATGGACTATGTAGGTTTACTTGCGGGCCCGTGGACTATCTAGGTTCCCTAAAGGGCACTTGGGCTTTCTAGGTTACCGAAAAGGCACTTGGACTATCTTGGTTACCTAGTGGGAACTTGGACTATGTAGGCTAACTAGGGGGCCCTTGGAATATCTAGGTTACCTAGCGGGTACTTGAACTTCTAGGTTAACTAGCGGGGACTTGGACTATGTACGTTCCCTAGCGGGCACTTGGACTATCTAGATTAACTAGCGGGCACTTGGACTATCTAGGTTAACTAGCGTGCACTTGGACTATGTAGGTTCCTTAGCGGGCACTTGGACTATCTAGGTTGCCTAGCGGGCACTTGTACTATGTAGGTTAACTAGCGTGCCCTTGTACTATCTAGGTTACGTAGCAGGCACTTGGTATATAGGTTAACTAGCGGGCACATGGACTATATAGGCTAACTAGTGGACACTTGCACGATCTAGGTTAACTCGTGGGCCCTTGCACTATGTAGGTTAACTAGCGGGCCCATGGATTATGTAGGTTTACTAGTAGGCACTTGGACTATCTACGTTAACTAGCAGGCACTTGGACTATGTAGTTTCCCTAGCAGGCATTTGGACTATTTAGGTTACCTAGCGGGAATTTGGACTATGTAGGTTACATAGCGGGCACTTGGACTATCTAGGTTACCTAGCAGGCACTTTGACTATCTAGGTTAACTAACGGGCACTTGGAGTATGTAGGTTGCCTAGCGGGCACTTGGATTATGTAGGTTCCCTATCGGGCACTTGGACTATGTAGGTTAACTAGCGGGCACTTGGACTGTCTAGGTTACCTAGCGGGCGCTTGGATTATCTAGGTTAGCTAACAGGCACTTGGACTATCTAGATTCCCTAGCGCGCACTTGTACTGTCTAGGTTACCTAGCTGGCACTTAGATTATATAGGTTAAATAGCGGGCACTTGGAATATGTAGGTTAACTAGCGGACACTTGGACTATGTAGGTTATCTAACGGGCCCATGGACTATGTAGGTTTACTAGCGGGCCCTTGGACTATCTAGTATCCCTAAAGGGCACTTGCACTATCTAGGTTACCGAACGGGCACTTGGACTATCTAGGTTACCTAGCGGGCACTTGGACTATGTAGGCTAACTAGGGGGCCCTTGGACGATCTAGGTTACCTAGCGGGTACTTGAACTATCTAGGTTTCCTAGCGGGCACTGGGACGATGTAGGTTAACTAGCGGGCCCTTGGACTATGTAGGTTAACTAGCGGGCCCTTGGACTATGTAGGTTAACTAGCGTGCACTTGGACGATCTAGGTTAACTAGCGGGTACTTGGACTATGTAGGTTAACTAGCGGGCCCTTGGACTATGTAGATTAACTAGCGGCACTTGGACTATCTATGTTAACTAGCGGGACTTTGGACTATGTAGATTCCCTAGCGGGCACTTGGACTATGTATGTTCCAGAGCGGGCACTTCGACTATGTAGGTTCCCTAGCAGGCACTTGGACTATGTAGGTTCCAGAGCGGGCACTTGGACTATCTAGGTTCCCTTGCGGGCACTTGGACTATGTAGGTTAACTAGCGGACACTTGGAAGATCTAGGTTAACTAGAGGGTACTTGGATTATGTAGGTTAACTAGCGGGCCCTTGGACTATGTAGATTAACTAGCAGCACTTGGACTATCTACGTTAACTAGCGCGTTCTTGGACTATGTAGATTCCCTAGCGGACACTTGGACTACGTAGCTTCCCTAGCAGGCACTTGGACTATGTATGTTCCCTAGCGGGCACTTGGACTATGTATGTTCCCTACGGACACTGGAACTATGTAAGTTAACTACCAGGTACTTGGACTATGTATGTTAACTAGCGGGCCCTTGGACTACTTAGGTTAACTAGTGGACACTTGCACTATGTAGGTTACCTAGCGGACACTTGGACTATCTAGGTTAACTAGCGGGCGCTTGGACTATGTAGGTTAACTAGCGGACACTTGCACTATGTAGGTTACCTAGCGGGCACTTGGACTATGTAGGTTAACTAGCAGGCCCTTGGACTATCTAGGTTACCTAGCAGGCACTTGGACTATGTAGGTTACCTAGCGGGCACTTGGACTATGTACCTTCCCTAGCGGGCACTTGGACTATCTATGTTAACTAGCGGGCACTTGGACTATGTAGTTAACCGAGCAGACACTTGCACTATGTAGGTTACCTAGCGGGCACTTGAACGATCTAGTTTAACTAAGGGGCACTTGGACTATCAAAGTTAACAAGCGAGCCCTTGGACTATGTAGGTTAACTAGCGGGCCCTTGGACTATCTAGGTTACCTAGATAGCACTTGGACTATATAGGTTCCCTAGCGGGCACTTGGACTATCTGTGTTAACGAACGGGCACATGGACTATGCAGGTAACCTAGCGGGCACTTGTACTGTCTAGGTTACATAGCGGGCACTTGGACTGTCTAGGTTACATAGCGGGCTCTTGGACTTCTAGGTTAACGAACGGGCACTTGGACTATCTAGGTTACCTAGCGTGCACTTGGACTATCTAGCTTGCGTAGCAGGCACTTGGACTATGTACGTCCCCTAGTGGGCACTTGGACTATCTAGGTTAACAAACGGACACTAGGACTATCTAGGTTAACTAGCGGGCACTTGGACTATCTAGGTTACCTTGCAGGCAGTTGGATTATGAAGGATCCCTAGCGGGCACTTGGACTATGTAGGTTAATTAGCGGACACTTGCACGATCTAGGTTAACTAGCGGGTCCTTGCACTATGTAGGTTAACTAGCGGGCCCATGGATTATGTAGGTTTACTAGCAGGCACTTGGAATATCTAGGTTAACTAGCGGGCACTTGGACTATGTAGTTTCCCTAGCGGGCATTTGGACTATTTAGGTTACCAAGCGGGCACTTGGACTATGTAGGTTACCTAGCGAGCACTTGGACTATCTAGGTTAACTAGCAGGCATTTTGACTATCTAGGTTAACTAACAGGCACTTGGACTATGTAGGTTGCCTAGCAGGCACATGGACTATGTAGGTTACCTAGCCGCCACTTGGACTATCTAGGTTAGCTAACAGGCACTTGGACTATTGAGGTTCCCTAGCGAGCACTTGTACTATCTAGGATACCTAGCTGGCCCTTGGACTATGTAGGTCAACTAGCGGGCACTTGGACTATCTAGGTTACCTAGCGGGCACTTGGACTATGTAGGCTAACTAGGGGGCCCTTGGACGATCTAGGTTACCTAGCGGGTACTTGAACTATCTAGGTTTCCTAGCGGGCACTGGGACGATGTAGGTTAACTAGCGGGCCCTTGGACTATGTAGGTTAACTAGCGGGCCCTTGGACTATGTAGGTTAACTAGCGTGCACTTGGACGATCTAGGTTAACTAGCGGGTACTTGGACTATGTAGGTTAACTAGCGGGCCCTTTGACTATGTAGATTAACTAGCGGCACTTGGACTATCTATGTTAACTAGCGGGACCTTGGACTATGTAGATTCCCTAGCGGGCACTTGGACTATGTATGTTCCAGAGCGGGCACTTCGACTATGTAGGTTCCCTAGCAGGCACTTGGACTATGTAGGTTCCAGAGCGGGCACTTGGACTATCTAGGTTCCCTTGCGGGCACTTGGACTATGTAGGTTAACTAGCGGACACTTGGAAGATCTAGGTTAACTAGAGGGTACTTGGATTATGTAGGTTAACTAGCGGGCCCTTGGACTATGTAGATTAACTAGCAGCACTTGGACTATCTACGTTAACTAGCGCGTTCTTGGACTATGTAGATTCCCTAGCGGACACTTGGACTACGTAGCTTCCCTAGCGGGCACTTGGACTATGTATGTTCCCTAGCGGGCACTTGGACTATGTATGTTCCCTACGGACACTGGAACTATGTAAGTTAACTACCAGGTACTTGGACTATGTGTGTTAACTAGCGGGCCCTTGGACTACTTAGGTTAACTAGTGGACACTTGCACTATGTAGGTTACCTAGCGGACACTTGGACTATCTAGGTTAACTAGCGGGCGCTTGGACTATGTAGGTTAACTAGCGGACACTTGCACTATGTAGGTTACCTAGCGGGCACTTGGACTATGTAGGTTAGCTAGCAGGCCCTTGGACTATCTAGGTTACCTAGCAGGCACTTGGACTATGTAGGTTACCTAGCGGGCACTTGGACTATGTACCTTCCCTAGCGGGCACTTGGACTATCTATGTTAACTAGCGGGCACTTGGACTATGTAGTTAACCGAGCAGACACTTGCACTATGTAGGTTACCTAGCGGGCACTTGAACGATCTAGTTTAACTAAGGGGCACTTGGAGTATCAAAGTTAACAAGCGAGCCCTTGGACTATGTAGGTTAACTAGCGGGCCCTTGGACTATCTAGGTTACCTAGATAGCACTTGGACTATATAGGTTCCCTAGTGGGCACTTGGACTATCTGTGTTAACGAACGGGCACTTGGACTATGCAGGTAACCTAGCGGGCACTTGTACTGTCTAGGTTACATAGCGGGCACTTGGACTGTCTAGGTTACATAGCGGGCTCTTGGACTTCTAGGTTAACGAACGGGCACTTGGACTATCTAGGTTACCTAGCGGGCACTTGGACTATCTAGCTTGCGTAGCAGGCACTTGGACTATGTACGTCCCCTAGTGGGCACTTGGACTATCTAGGTTAACAAACGGACACTAGGACTATCTAGATTAACTAGCGGGCACTTGGACTATCTAGGTTACCTTGCAGGCAGTTGGATTATGAAGGATCCCTAGCGGGCACTTGGAGTATGTAGGTTAATTAGCGGACACTTGCACGATCTAGGTTAACTAGCGGGTCCTTGCACTATGTAGGTTAACTAGCGGGCCCATGGATTATGTAGGTTTACTAGCAGGCACTTGGAATATCTAGGTTAACTAGCGGGCACTTGGACTATGTAGTTTCCCTAGCGGGCATTTGGACTATTTAGGTTACCAAGCGGGCACTTGGACTATGTAGGTTACCTAGCGAGCACTTGGACTATCTAGGTTAACTAGCAGGCACTTTGACTATCTAGGTTAACTAACAGGCACTTGGACTATGTAGGTTGCCTAGCAGGCACATGGACTATGTAGGTTACCTAGCCGCCACTTGGACTATCTAGGTTAGCTAACAGGCACTTGGACTATTGAGGTTCCCTAGCGAGCACTTGTACTATCTAGGATACCTAGCTGGCCCTTGGACTATGTAGGTCAACTAGCGGGCCCTTGGACTATCTAGGTTAGCTAACGGGCACTTAGATTATGTAGGTTAACTAGCGGGCATTTGGAATATGTAGGTTAACTAGCGGGCCCATGGACTATGTAGGTTTACTTGCGGGCCCGTGGACTATCTAGGTTCCCTAAAGGGCACTTGGGCTTTCTAGGTTACCGAAAAGGCACTTGGACTATCTTGGTTACCTAGCGGGAACTTGGACTATGTAGGCTAACTAGGGGGCCCTTGGAATATCTAGGTTACCTAGCGGGTACTTGAACTTCTAGGTTAACTAGCGGGGACTTGGACTATGTACGTTCCCTAGCGGTAACTTGGACTATCTAGATTAACTAGCGGGCACTTGGACTATCTAGGTTAACTAGCGTGCACTTGGACTATGTAGGTTCCTTAGCGGGCACTTGGACTATCTAGGTTGCCTAGCGGGCACTTGTACTATGTAGGTTAACTAGCGTGCCCTTGGACTATCTAGGTTACGTAGCAGGCACTTGGTATATAGGTTAACTAGCGGGCACTTGGACTATATAGGCTAACTAGTGGACACTTGCACGATCTAGGTTAACTAGTGGGCCCTTGCACTATGTAGGTTAACTAGCGGGCCCATGGATTATGTAGGTTTACTAGTAGGCACTTGGACTATCTACGTTAACTAGCGGGCACTTGGACTATGTAGTTTCCCTAGCAGGCATTTGGACTATTTAGGTTACCTAGCGGGAATTTGGACTATGTAGGTTACATAGCGGGCACTTTGACTATCTAGGTTACCTAGCAGGCACTTTGACTATCTAGGTTAACTAACGGGCACTTGGAGTATGTAGGTTGCCTAGCGGGCACTTGGATTATGTAGGTTCCCTATCGGGCACTTGGACTATGTAGGTTAACTAGCGGGCACTTGGACTGTCTAGGTTACCTAGCGGGCGCTTGGATTATCTAGGTTAGCTAACAGGCACTTGGACTATCTAGATTCCCTAGCGCGCACTTGTACTGTCTAGGTTACCTAGCTGGCACTTAGATTATATAGGTTAAATAGCGGGCACTTGGAATATGTAGGTTAACTAGCGGACACTTGGACTATGTAGGTTATCTAGCGGGCCCATGGACTATGTAGGTTTACTAGCGGGCCCTTGGACTATCTAGTATCCCTAAAGGGCACTTGGACTATCTAGGTTACCGAACGGGCACTTGGACTATCTAGGTTATCTAGCGGGCACTTGGATATGTAGGCTAACTAGGGGGCCCTTTGACGATCTAGGTTACCTTGTGGGTACTTGAACTATCTAGGTTTCCTAGCGGGCACTGGGACGATGTAGGTTAACTAGCGGGCCCTTGGACTATGTAGGTTAACTAGCGGGCCCTTGGACTATGTAGGTTAACTAGCGTGCACTTGGACGATCTAGGTTAACTAGCGGGTACTTGGACTATGTAGGTTAACTAGCGGGCCCTTGGACTATGTAGATTAACTAGCGGCACTAGGACTATCTATGTTAACTAGCGGGACCTTGGACTATGTAAATTCCCTAGCGGGCACTTGGACTATGTATGTTCCAGAGCGGGCACTTCGACTATGTAGGTTCCCTAGCAGGCACTTGGACTATGTAGGTTCCAGAGCGGGCACTTGGACTATCTAGGTTCCCTTGCGGGCACTTGGACTATGTAGGTTAACTAGCGGACACTTGGACGATCTAGGTTAACTAGAGGGTACTTGGATTATGTAGGTTAACTAGCGGGCCCTTGGACTATGTAGATTAACTAGCAGCACTTGGACTATCTACGTTAACTAGCGGGCTCTTGGACTATGTAGATTCCCTAGAGGGCACTTGGACTACGTAGGTTCCCTAGCGGGCACTTGGACTATGTATGTTCCCTAGCGGGCACTTGGACTATGTATGTTCCCTACGGACACTGGAACTATGTAAGTTAACTACCAGGTACTTGGACTATGTATGTTAACTAGCGGGCCCTTGGACTACTTAGGTTAACTAGTGGACACTTGCACTATGTAGGTTACCTAGCGGACACTTGGACTATCTAGGTTAACTAGCGGGCGCTTGGACTATGTAGGTTAACTAGCGGACACTTGCACTATGTAGGTTACCTAGCGGGCACTTGGACTATGTAGGTTAACTAGCAGGCCCTTGGACTATCTAGGTTACCTAGCAGGCACTTGGACTATGTAGGTTACCTAGCAGGCACTTGGACTATGTACCTTCCCTAGCGGGCACTTAGACTATGTATGTTAACTAGCGGGCACTTGGACTATGTAGTTAACCTAGCAGACCCTTGCACTATGTAGGTTACCTAGCGGGCACTTGAACGATCTAGTTTAACTAAGGGGCACTTGGACTATCAAAGTTAACAAGCGAGCCCTTGGACTATGTAGGTTAACTAGCGGGCCCTTGGACTATCTAGGTTACCTAGATAGCACTTGGACTATATAGGTTCCCTAGCGGGCACTTGGACTATCTGTGTTAACTAACGGGCACATGGACTATGCAGGTAACCTAGCGGGCACTTGTACTGTCTAGGTTACATAGCGGGCACTTGGACTGTCTAGGTTACATAGCGGGCTCTTGGACTTCTAGGTTAACGAACGGGCACTTGGACTATCTAGGTTACCTAGCGGGCACTTGGACTATCTAGCTTGCGTAGCAGGCACTTGGACTATGTACGTCCCCTAGTGGGCACTTGGACTATCTAGGTTAACAAACGGACACTAGGACTATCTAGGTTAACTAGCGGGCACTTGGACTATCTAGGTTACCTTGCAGGCAGTTGGATTATGAAGGATCCCTAGCGGGCACTTGGAGTATGTAGGTTAATTAGCGGACACTTGCACGATCTAGGTTAACTAGCGGGTCCTTGCACTATGTAGGTTAACTAGCGGGCCCATGGATTATGTAGGTTTACTAGCAGGCACTTGGAATATCTAGGTTAACTAGCGGGCACTTGGACTATGTAGTTTCCCTAGCGGGCATTTGGACTATTTAGGTTACCAAGCGGGCACTTGGACTATGTAGGTTACCTAGCGAGCACTTGGACTATCTAGGTTAACTAGCAGGCACTTTGACTATCTAGGTTAACGAACAGGCACTTGGACTATGTAGGTTGCCTAGCAGGCACATGGACTATGTAGGTTACCTAGCCGCCACTTGGACTATCTAGGTTAGCTAACAGGCACTTGGACTATTGAGGTTCCCTAGCGAGCACTTGTACTATCTAGGATACCTAGCTGGCCCTTGGACTATGTAGGTCAACTAGCGGGCCCTTGGACTATCTAGGTTAGCTAACGGGCACTTAGATTATGTAGGTTAACTAGCGGGCATTTGGAATATGTAGGTTAACTAGCGGGCCCATGGACTATGTAGGTTTACTTGCGGGCCCGTGGACTATCTAGGTTCCCTAAAGGGCACTTGGGCTTTCTAGGTTACCGAAAAGGCACTTGGAATATCTTGGTTACCTAGTGGGAACTTGGACTATGTAGGCTAACTAGGGGGCCCTTGGAATATCTAGGTTACCTAGCGGGTACTTGAACTTCTAGGTTAACTAGCGGGGACTTGGACTATGTACGTTCCCTAGCGGGCACTTGGACTATCTAGATTAACTAGCGGGCACTTGGACTATCTAGGTTAACTAGCGTGCACTTGGACTATGTAGGTTCCTTAGCGGGCACTTGGACTATCTAGGTTGCCTAGCGGGCACTTGTACTATGTAGGTTAACTAGCGTGCCCTTGGACTATCTAGGTTACGTAGCAGGCACTTGGTATATAGGTTAACTAGCGGGCACTTGGACTATATAGGCTAACTAGTGGACACTTGCACGATCTAGGTTAACTAGTGGGCCCTTGCACTATGTAGGTTAACTAGCGGGCCCATGGATTATGTAGGTTTACTAGTAGGCACTTGGACTATCTACGTTAACTAGCGGGCACTTGGACTATGTAGTTTCCCTAGCAGGCATTTGGACTATTTAGGTTACCTAGCGGGAATTTGGACTATGTAGGTTACATAGCGGGCACTTTGACTATCTAGGTTACCTAGCAGGCACTTTGACTATCTAGGTTAACTAACGGGCACTTGGAGTATGTAGGTTGCCTAGCGGGCACTTGGATTATGTAGGTTCCCTATCGGGCACTTGGACTATGTAGGTTAACTAGCGGGCACTTGGACTGTCTAGGTTACCTAGCGGGCGCTTGGATTATCTAGGTTAGCTAACAGGCACTTGGACTATCTAGATTCCCTAGCGCGCACTTGTACTGTCTAGGTTACCTAGCTGGCACTTAGATTATATAGGTTAAATAGCGGGCACTTGGAATATGTAGGTTAACTAGCAGACACTTGGACTATGTAGGTTATCTAACGGGCCCATGGACTATGTAGGTTTACTAGCGGGCCCTTGGACTATCTAGTATCCCTAAAGGGCACTTGCACTATCTAGGTTACCGAACGGGCACTTGGACTATCTAGGTTACCTAGCGGGCACTTGGACTATGTAGGCTAACTAGGGGGCCCTTGGACGATCTAGGTTACCTAGCGGGTACTTGAACTATCTAGGTTTCCTAGCGGGCACTGGGACGATGTAGGTTAACTAGCGGGCCCTTGAACTATGTAGGTTAACTAGCGGGCCCTTGGACTATGTAGGTTAACTAGCGTGCACTTGGACGATCTAGGTTAACTAGCGGGTACTTGGACTATGTAGGTTAACTAGCGGGCCCTTGGACTATGTAGATTAACTAGCGGCACTTGGACTATCTATGTTAACTAGCGGGACCTTGGACTATGTAGATTCCCTAGCGGGCACTTGGACTATGTATGTTCCAGAGCGGGCACTTCGACTATGTAGGTTCCCTAGCAGGCACTTGGACTATGTAGGTTCCAGAGCGGGCACTTGGACTATCTAGGTTCCCTTGCGGGCACTTGGACTATGTAGGTTAACTAGCGGACACTTGGAAGATCTAGGTTAACTAGAGGGTACTTGGATTATGTAGGTTAACTAGCGGGCCCTTGGACTATGTAGATTAACTAGCAGCACTTGGACTATCTACGTTAACTAGCGCGTTCTTGGACTATGTAGATTCCCTAGCGGACACTTGGACAACGTAGCTTCGCTAGCGGGCACTTGGACTATGTATGTTCCCTAGCGGGCACTTGGACTATGTATGTTCCTTACGGACACTGGAACTATGTAAGTTAACTACCAGGTACTTGGACTATGTATGTTAACTAGCGGGCCCTTGGACTACTTAGGTTAACTAGTGGACACTTGCACTATGTAGGTTACCTAGCGGACACTTGGACTATCTAGGTTAACTAGCGGGCGCTTGGACTATGTAGGTTAACTAGCGGACACTTGCACTATGTAGGTTACCTAGCGGGCACTTGGACTATGTAGGTTAACTAGCAGGCCCTTGGACTATCTAGGTTACCTAGCAGGCACTTGGACTATGTAGGTTACCTAGCGGGCACTTGGACTATGTACCTTCCCTAGCGGGCACTTGGACTATCTATGTTAACTAGCGGGCACTTGGACTATGTAGTTAACCGAGCAGACACTTGCACTATGTAGGTTACCTAGCGGGCACTTGAACGATCTAGTTTAACTAAGGGGCACTTGGACTATCAAAGTTAACAAGCGAGCCCTTGGACTATATAGGTTAACTAGCGGGCCCTTGGACTATCTAGGTTACCTAGATAGCACTTGGACTATATAGGTTCCCTAGCGGGCACTTGGACTATCTGTGTTAACGAACGGGCACTTGGACTATGCAGGTAACCTAGCGGGCACTTGTACTGTCTAGGTTACATAGCTGGCACTTGGACTGTCTAGGTTACATAGCGGGCTCTTGGACTTCTAGGTTAACGAACGGGCACTTGGACTATCTAGGTTACCTAGCGGGCACTTGGACTATCTAGCTTGCGTAGCAGGCACTTGGACTATGTACGTCCCCTAGTGGGCACTTGGACTATCTAGGTTAACAAACGGACACTAGGACTATCTAGGTTAACTAGCGGGCACTTGGACTATCTAGGTTACCTAGCAGGCAGTTGGATTATGAAGGATCCCTAGCGGGCACTTGGACTATGTAGGTTAATTAGCGGACACTTGCACGATCTAGGTTAACTAGCGGGTCCTTGCACTATGTAGGTTAACTAGCGGGCCCATGGATTATGTAGGTTTACTAGCAGGCACTTGGAATATCTAAGTTAACTAGCGGGCACTTGGACTATGTAGTTTCCCTAGCGGGCATTTGGACTATTTAGGTTACCAAGCGGGCACTTGGACTATGTAGGTTACCTAGCGAGCACTTGGACTATCTAGGTTACCTAGCAGGCACTTTGACTATCTAGGTTAACTAACGAGCACTTGGACTATGTAGGTTGCCTAGCAGGCACATGGACTATGTAGGTTAACTAACGGGCTCTTAGATTATGTAAGTTAACTAGCGGGCACTTGGAATATGTAGGTTAACTAGCGGGCCCATGGACTATGTAGGTTTACTTGCCGGCCCTTGGACTATCTAGGTTCCCTAAAGGGCACTTGGGCTATCTAGGTCACCGAAAAGGCACTTGGACTATCTAGGTTACCTAGCGGGAACTTGGACTATGTAGGCTAATTAGGGGACCCTTGGAATATCTAGGTTACCTAGCGGGTACTTGAACTATCTAGGTTAACTAGCGGGGACTTGGACTATGTACGTTGTCTAGCGGGAACTTGGACTATCTAGATTAACTAGCGTGCACTTGGACTATGTAGGTTCCTTAGCGGGCACTTGGACTATCTAGGTTGCCTAGCGGGCACTTGTACTATGTAGGTTAACTAGCGTGCCCTTGGACTATCTAGGTTACGTAGCAGGCACTGGTATATAGGTTAACTAGCGGGCACTTGGACTATATAGGCTAACTAGTGGACACTTGCACGATCTAGGTTAACTAGCGGGCCCTTGCACAATGTAGGTTAACTAGCGGGCCCATGGATTATGTAGGTTTACTAGTAGGCACTTGGACTATCTACGTTAACTAGCGGGCACTTGGACTATGTAGTTTCCCTAGCAGGCATTTGGACTATTTAGGTTACCTAGCGGGAATTTGGACTATGTAGGTTACATAGCGGGCACTTGGACTATCTAGGTTACCTAGCAGGCACTTTGACTATCTAGGTTAACTAACGGGCACTTGGAATATGTAGGTTAACTAACGGGCTCTTAGATTATGTAAGTTAACTAGCGGGCACTTGGACTATGTAGGTTATCTAGGGGGCCCATGGACTATGTAGGTTTACTAGCGGGCCCTTGGACTATCTAGTATCCCTAAAGGGCACTTGCACTATTAGGTTACCGAACGGGCACTTGGACTATCTAGGTTACCTAGCGGGCACTTGGACTATGTAGGCTAACTATGGGGCCCTTGGACGATCTAGGTTACCTAGCGGGTACTTGAACTATCTAGGTTAACTAGCGGGCACTTGCACTATCTAGGTTTCCTAGCGGGCACTGGGACGATGTAGGTTAACTAGCGGGCCCTTGGACTATGTAGGTTAACTAGCGGGCCCTTGGACTATGTAGGTTAACTAGCGTGCACTTGGACGATCTAGGTTAACTAGCGGATACTTGGACTATGTAGGTTAACTAGCAGGCCCTTGGACTATGTAGATTAACTAGCGGCACTTGGACTATCTATGTTAACTAGCGGGACCTTGGACTATGTAGATTCCCTAGCGGGCACTTGGACTATGTATGTTCCAGAGTGGGCACTTCGACTATGTAGGTTCCCTAGCAGGCACTTGGACTATGTAGGTTCCAGAGCGGGCACTTGGACTATCTAGGTTCCCTTGCGGGCACTTGGACTATGTAGGTTAACTAGCGGACACTTGGACGATCTAGGTCAACTAGAGGGTACTTGGATTATGTAGGTTAACTAGCGGGCCCTTGGACTATGTAGATTAACTAGCAGCACTTGGTCTATCTACGTTAACTAGCGGGTTCTTGGACTATGTATATTCCCTAGCGGACACTTGGACTACGTAGCTTCCCTAGCGGGCACTTGGACTATGTATGTTCCCTAGCGGGCACTTGGACTATGTATGTTCCCTACGGACACTGGAACTATGTAAGTTAACTACCAGGTACTTGGACTATGTATGTTAACTAGCGGGCCCTTGGACTACTTAGGTTAACTAGTGGACACTTGCACTATGTAGGTTACCTAGTGGACACTTGGACTATCTAGGTTAACTAGCGGGCGCTTGGACTATGTAGGTTAACTAGCGGACACTTGCACTATGTAGGTTACCTAGCGGGCACTTGGACTATGTAGGTTAACTAGCAGGCTCTTGGACTATCTAGGTTACCTAGCAGGCACTTGGACTATGTAGGTTACCTAGCGGGCACTTGGACTATGTACCTTCCCTAGCGGGCACTTAGACTATCTATGTTAACTAGCGGGCACTTGGACTATGTAGTTAACCTAGCAGACACTTGCACTATGTAGGTTACCTAGCGGGCACTTGAACGATCTAGTTTAACTAAGGGGCACTTGGACTATCAAAGTTAACAAGCGAGCCCTTGGACTATGTAGGTTAACTAGCGGGCCCTTGGACTATCTAGGTTACCTAGATAGCACTTGGACTATATAGGTTCCCTAGCGGGCACTTGGACTATCTGTGTTAACGAACGGGCACATGGACTATGCAGGTAACCTAGCGGGCACTTGTACTGTCTAGGTTACATAGCGGGCACTTGGACTCTCTAGGTTACATAGCGGGCTCTTGGACTTCTAGGTTAACGAACGGGCACTTGGACTATCTAGGTTACCTAGCGGGCACTTGGACTATCTAGCTTGCGTAGCAGGCACTTGGACTATGTACGTCCCCTAGTGGGCACTTGGACTATCTAGGTTAACAAACGGACACTAGGACTATCTAGGTTAACTAGCGGGCACTTGGACTATGTAGGTTACCTTGCAGGCAGTTGGATTATGAAGGATCCCTAGCGGGCACTTGGAGTATGTAGGTTAATTAGCGGACACTTGCACGATCTAGGTTAACTAGCGGGTCCTTGCACCATGTAGGTTAACTAGCGGGCCCATGGATTATGTAGGTTTACTAGCAGGCACTTGGAATATCAAGGTTAACTAGCGGGCACTTGGACTATGTAGTTTCCCTAGCGGGCATTTGGACTATTTAGGTTACCAAGCTGGCACTTGGACTATGTAGGTTACCTAGCGAGCACTTGGACTATCTAGGTTAACTAGCAGGCACTTTGACTATCTAGGTTAACTAACAGGCATTTGGACTATGTAGGTTGCCTAGCAGGCACATGGACTATGTAGGTTACCTAGCCGCCACTTGGACTATCTAGGTTAGCTAACAGGCACTTGGACTATTGAGGTTCCCTAGCGGGCACTTTTACTACCTAGGTTACCTAGCTGGCCCTTGGACTATGTAGGTCAACTAGCGGGCCCTTGGACTATCTAGGTTAGCTAACGGGCACTTAGATTATGTAGGTTAACTATCGGGCATTTTAATATGTAGGTTAACTAGCGGGCCCATGGACTATGTAGGTTTACTTGTGGGCCCGTGGACTATCTAGGTTCCCTAAAGGGCACTTGGGCTTTCTAGGTTACCGAAAAGGCACTTGGACTATCTTGGTTACCTAGCGGGAACTTGGACTATGTAGGCTAACTAGGGGGCCCTTGGAATATCTAGGTTACCTAGCGGGTACTTGAACTTCTAGGTTAACTAGCGGGGACTTGGACTATGTACGTTCCCTAGCGGGCACTTGGACTATCTAGATTAACTAGCGGGCACTTGGACTATCTAGGTTAACTAGCGTGCACTTGGACTATGTAGGTTCCTTAGCGGGCACTTGGGCTATATAGGCTAACTAGCGGACAATTGCACGATCTAGGTTAACTAGCGGACCCTTGCACTATGTAGGTTAACTAGCGGGCCCATGGATTATGCAGGTTTACTAGCAGGCACTTGGACTCTCTAGGTTAACTAGCGGGCACTTGGACTATGTAGTTTCCCTAGCGCGCATTTGGACTATTTAGGATACCTAGCGGGCACTTGGACTATGTAGGTTACCTAGCGGGCACTTGGACTATCTAGGTTACCTAGCAGGCACTTTGACTCTCTAGGTTAACTAACGGGCACTTGGAGTATGTAGGTTGCCTAGTGGGCACTTGGATTATGTAGGTTCCCTATCTGGCACTTGCACTATGTAGGTAAACTAGCCGACACTTGGACTATCCTGGTTACCTAGCAGGCACTTGGATTATCTAGGTTAACGAACGGGCACTTGGACTATGTAGGTTACCTAGCCGCCACTTGGACTATCTAGGTTAGCTAACAGGCACTTGGACTATCTAGATTCCCTAGCGGGCACTTGTACTATCTAGGTTACCTAGCTGACACTTAGATTATGTAGGTTAAATAGCGGGCACTTGGAATATGTAGGTTAACTAGCAACACTTGCACTATGTAGGTTAACTAGCGGGCCCATGAAGTACGTAGGTTTACAAGCGGGCCCTTGGACTATCTAGGTTCCCTAAAGGGCACTTGGACTATCTAGGTTACCGAATGGGCACTTGGACTATCTAGGTTACCTAGCGGGCACTTGGACTATGTAGGCTAACTAGGGGGCCCTTGGACGATCTAGGTTACCTAGCGGGTACTTGAACTACCTAGGTTAACTAGCGGGCACTTGCACTATCTAGGTTACCTAGCGGACACGTGGACTATGTACGTTCCCTAGCGGGCACTTGGACTATCTATGTTAACTAACGGCCACTTGGAATATGTAGGTTAACTAGTGGACACTTGCACTATGTAGGTTACCTAGCAGGCACTTGGACTATCTAGGTTAACTAGCGTGCACTTGGACTATGTAGGTTCCTTAGCGGGCACTGGGATTATCTAGGTTGCCTAGCGGGCACGTGGACTATGTAGGTTAACTAGCATGCACTTGGACTATCTAGGATACGTAGCGGGCACTTGGTATATAGGTTAACTAGCAGGCACTTGGACTATGTAGGTCAACAAGAGGACACTTGGACTATCTAGGTTAACTAGTGGGCCCTTGGACTATGTAGGTTAACAAGCGGGCACTTGGACAATCTAGGTTAACTAGCGGGCACTTGGACGATCTAGGTTAACTAGCGGGCACTTGGAGTATCAAAGGTAACAAGTGAGCCCTTGGACTATGTAGGTTAACTAGCGGGCCTTTGGAGTATCTAGGTTACCTAGCGGGCACATGGACCATATAGGTTACCTAGAGGGCACTTGGACTATGTAGGTTACCTAGTGGGCACTTGGATTATCTACGTTAACGAATGGGCAATTGGAATATGCAGGTAACCTAGCGGGCACTTGGACTGTCTAGGTTACCTAGCGGGCACTTGGACTTCTAGGTTAACGAACGGGCACTTGGACTATGTAGGTTGCTTAGCGGGCACTAGGACTATCTAGGTTAGGTAACGGGCACTTTGAGTATCTAGGTTACCTAGCGGGAACTTGGACAATGTAAATTACCTAGCGGGCACTTGGACTATCCAGGTTACATAACGGGCACTTTGACTATCTAGGTTGCATAGCGGGCACTTGGATTAAGTAGGTTAACTAGCGAGCACTTGGACTCTAGGTTACCTAGCGGGCACTTGGACTATCTAGGTTACCTAGCGGGCCCTTGGGCTATGTAGGTTTCCTAGCGGGCACTTGGACTATCTAGGTTAACTAACGGGCACTTGGACTATGTAGGTTACCTAGCGGGCACTTGCACTAACTAGGTTACCTAGCGGGCACTTGGACTATCTAGGTTACCTAGCGAGCCCTTGCACTATGTAGGTTTCCTAGCGGGCACTTGGACTATCTAGGTTAACGAACGGGCACTTGGACTATGTAGGTAACCTAGCGGGCACTTGGACAGTCTAGGTTACCTAGGAGGCACTTGGACTATCTAGGTTAACAAACGGGCACTTGGACTATATAGGCTAACTAGTGGACACTTGCACGATCTAGGTTAACTAGTGGGCCCTTGCACTATGTAGGTTAACTAGCGGGCCCATGGATTATGTAGGTTTACTAGTAGGCACTTGGACTATCTACGTTAACTAGCGGGCACTTGGACTATGTAGTTTCCCTAGCAGGCATTTGGACTATTTAGGTTACCTAGCGGGAATTTGGACTATGTAGGTTACATAGCGGGCACTTTGACTATCTAGGTTACCTAGCAGGCACTTTGACTATCTAGGTTAACTAACGGGCACTTGGAGTATGTAGGTTGCCTAGCGGGCACTTGGATTATGTAGGTTCCCTATCGGGCACTTGGACGATGTAGGTTAACTAGCGGGCACTTGGACTGTCTAGGTTACCTAGCGGGCGCTTGGATTATCTAGGTTAGCTAACAGGCACTTGGACTATCTAGATTCCCTAGCGCGCACTTGTACTGTCTAGGTTACCTAGCTGGCACTTAGATTATATAGGTTAAATAGCGGGCACTTGGAATATGTAGGTTAACTAGCGGACACTTGGACTATGTAGGTTATCTAGCGGGCCCATGGACTATGTAGGTTTACTAGCGGGCCCTTGGACTATCTAGTATCCCTAAAGGGCACTTGGACTATCTAGGTTACCGAACGGGCACTTGGACTATCTAGGTTATCTAGCGGGCACTTGGATATGTAGGCTAACTAGGGGGCCCTTTGACGATCTAGGTTACCTTGCGGGTACTTGAACTATCTAGGTTTCCTAGCGGGCACTGGGACGATGTAGGTTAACTAGCGGGCCCTTGGACTATGTAGGTTAACTAGCGGGCCCTTGGACTATGTAGGTTAACTAGCGTGCACTTGGACGATCTAGGTTAACTAGCGGGTAATTGGACTATGTAGGTTAACTAGCGGGCCCTTGGACTATGTAGATTAACTAGCGGCACTAGGACTATCTATGTTAACTAGCGGGACCTTGGACTATGTAAATTCCCTAGCGGGCACTTGGACTATGTATGTTCCAGAGCGGGCACTTCGACTATGTAGGTTCCCTAGCAGGCACTTGGACTATGTAGGTTCCAGAGCGGGCACTTGGACTATCTAGGTTCCCTTGCGGGCACTTGGACTATGTAGGTTAACTAGCGGACACTTGGACGATCTAGGTTAACTAGAGGGTACTTGGATTATGTAGGTTAACTAGCGGGCCCTTGGACTATGTAGATTAACTAGCAGCACTTGGACTATCTACGTTAACTAGCGCGTTCTTGGACTATGTAGATTCCCTAGCGGACACTTGGACTACGTAGCTTCCCTAGCGGGCACTTGGACTATGTATGATCCCTAGCGGGCACTTGGACTATGTATGTTCCCTACGGACACTGGAACTATGTAAGTTAACTACCAGGTACTTGGACTATGTATGTTAACTAGCGGGACCTTGGACTACTTAGGTTAACTAGTGGACACTTGCACTATGTAGGTTACCTAGCGGACACTTGGACTATCTAGGTTAACTAGCGGGCACTTGGACTATGTAGGTTAACTAGCAGGCCCTTGGACTATCTAGGTTACCTAGCAGGCACTTGGACTATGTAGGTTACCTAGCGGGCACTTGGACTATGTACCTTCCCTAGCGGGCACTTAGACTATGTATGTTAACTAGCGGGCACTTGGACTATGTAGTTAACCTAGCAGACACTTGCACTATGTAGGTTACCTAGCGGGCACTTGAACGATCTAGTTTAACTAAGGGGCACTTGGACTATCAAAGTTAACAAGCGAGCCCTTGGACTATGTAGGTTAACTAGCGGGCCCTTGGACTATCTAGGTTACCTAGATAGCACTTGGACTATATAGGTTCCCTAGCGGGCACTTGGACTATCTGTGTTAACGAACGGGCACATGGACTATGCAGGTAACCTAGCGGGCACTTGTACTGTCTAGGTTACATAGCGGGCACTTGGACTGTCTAGGTTACATAGCGGGCTCTTGGACTTCTAGGTTAACGAACGGGCACTTGGACTATCTAGGTTACCTAGCGGGCACTTGGACTATCTAGCTTGCGTAGCAGGCACTTGGACTATGTACGTCCCCTAGTGGGCACTTGGACTATCTAGGTTAACAAACGGACACTAGGACTATCTAGGTTAACTAGCGGGCACTTGGACTATCTAGGTTACCTTGCAGGCAGTTGGATTATGAAGGATCCCTAGCGGGCACTTGGAGTATGTAGGTTAATTAGCGGACACTTGCACGATCTAGGTTAACTAGCGGGTCCTTGCACTATGTAGGTTAACTAGCGGGCCCATGGATTATGTAGGTTTACTAGCAGGCACTTGGAATATCTAGGTTAACTAGCGGGCACTTGGACTATGTAGTTTCCCTAGCGGGCATTTGGACTATTTAGGTTACCAAGCAGGCACTTGGACTATGTAGGTTACCTAGCGAGCACTTGGACTATCTAGGTTAACTAGCAGGCACTTTGACTATCTAGGTTAACGAACAGGCACTTGGACTATGTAGGTTGCCTAGCAGGCACATGGACTATGTAGGTTACCTAGCCGCCACTTGGACTATCTAGGTTAGCTAACAGGCACTTGGACTATTGAGGTTCCCTAGCCAGCACTTGTACTATCTAGGATACCTAGCTGGCCCTTGGACTATGTAGGTCAACTAGCGGGCCCTTGGACTATCTAGGTTAGCTAACGGGCACTTAGATTATGTAGGTTAACTAGCGGGCATTTGGAATATGTAGGTTAACTAGCGGGCCCATGGACTATGTAGGTTTACTTGCGGGCCCGTGGACTATCTAGGTTCCCTAAAGGGCACTTGGGCTTTCTAGGTTACCGACAAGGCACTTGGAATATCTTGGTTACCTAGTGGGAACTTGGACTATGTAGGCTAACTAGGGGGCCCTTGGAATATCTAGGTTACCTAGCGGGTACTTGAACTTCTAGGTTAACTAGCGGGGACTTGGACTATGTACGTTCCCTAGCGGGCACTTGGACTATCTAGATTAACTAGCGGGCACTTGGACTATCTAGGTTAACTAGCGTGCACTTGGACTATGTAGGTTCCTTAGCGGGCACTTGGACTATCTAGGTTGCCTAGCGGGCACTTGTACTATGTAGGTTAACTGGCGTGCCCTTGGACTATCTAGGTTACGTAGCAGGCACTTGGTATATAGGTTAACTAGCGGGCACTTGGACTATATAGGCTAACTAGTGGACACTTGCACGATCTAGTTTAACTAGTGGGCCCTTGCACTATGTAGGTTAACTAGCGGGCCCATGGATTATGTAGGTTTACTAGTAGGCACTTGGACTATCTACGTTAACTAGCGGGCACTTGGACTATGTAGTTTCCCTAGCAGGCATTTGGACTATTTAGGTTACCTAGCGGGAATTTGGACTATGTAGGTTACATAGCGGGCACTTTGACTATCTAGGTTACCTAGCAGGCACTTTGACTATCTAGGTTAACTAACGGGCACTTGGAGTATGTAGGTTGCCTAGCGGGCACTTGGATTATGTAGGTTCCCTATCGGGCACTTGGACGATGTAGGTTAACTAGCGGGCACTTGGACTGTCTAGGTTACCTAGCGGGCGCTTGGATTATCTAGGTTAGCTAACAAGCACTTGGACTATCTAGATTCCCTAGCGCGCACTTGTACTCTCTAGGTTACCTAGCTGGCACTTAGATTATATAGGTTAAATAGCGGGCACTTGGAATATGTAGGTTAACTAGCGGACACTTGGACTATGTAGGTTATCTAGCGGGCCCATGGACTATGTAGGTTTACTAGCGGGCCCTTGGACTATCTAGTATCCCTAAAGGGCACTTGGACTATCTAGGTTACCGAACGGGCACTTGGACTATCTAGGTTATCTAGCGGGCACTTGGATATGTAGGCTAACTAGGGGGCCCTTTGACGATCTAGGTTACCTTGCGGGTACTTGAACTATCTAGGTTTCCTAGCGGGCACTGGGACGATGTAGGTTAACTAGCGGGCCCTTGGACTATGTAGGTTAACTAGCGGGCCCTTGGACTATGTAGGTTAACTAGCGTGCACTTGGACGATCTAGGTTAACTAGCGGGTAATTGGACTATGTAGGTTAACTAGCGGGCCCTTGGACTATGTAGATTAACTAGCGGCACTAGGACTATCTATGTTAACTAGCGGGACCTTGGACTATGTAAATTCCCTAGCGGGCACTTGGACTATGTATGTTCCAGAGCGGGCACTTCGACTATGTAGGTTCCCTAGCAGGCACTTGGACTATGTAGGTTCCAGAGCGGGCACTTGGACTATCTAGGTTCCCTTGCGGGCACTTGGACTATGTAGGTTAACTAGCGGACACTTGGACGATCTAGGTTAACTAGAGGGTACTTGGATTATGTAGGTTAACTAGCGGGCCCTTGGACTATGTAGATTAACTAGCAGCACTTGGACTATCTACGTTAACTAGCGGGCTCTTGGACTATGTAGATTCCCTAGCGGACACTTGGACTACGTAGCTTCCCTAGCGGGCACTTGGACTATGTATGTTCCCTAGCGGGCACTTGGACTATGTATGTTCCCTACGGACACTGGAACTATGTAAGTTAACTACCAGGTACTTGGACTATGTATGTTAACTAGCGGGACCTTGGACTACTTAGGTTAACTAGTGGACACTTGCACTATGTAGGTTACCTAGCGGACACTTGGACTATCTAGGTTAACTAGCGGGCGCTTGGACTATGTAGGTTAACTAGCGGACACTTGCACTATGTAGGTTACCTAGCGGGCACTTGGACTATGTAGGTTAACTAGCAGGCCCTTGGACTATCTAGGTTACCTAGCAGGCACTTGGACTATGTAGGTTACCTAGCGGGCACTTGGACTATGTACCTTCCCTAGCGGGCACTTAGACTATGTATGTTAACTAGCGGGCACTTGGACTATGTAGTTAACCTAGCAGACACTTGCACTATGTAGGTTACCTAGCGGGCACTTGAACGATCTAGTTTAACTAAGGGGCACTTGGACTATCAAAGTTAACAAGCGAGCCCTTGGACTATGTAGGTTAACTAGCGGGCCCTTGGACTATCTAGGTTACCTAGATAGCACTTGGACTATATAGGTTCCCTAGCGGGCACTTGGACTATCTGTGTTAACGAACGGGCACATGGACTATGCAGGTAACCTAGCGGGCACTTGTACTGTCTAGGTTACATAGCGGGCACTTGGACTGTCTAGGTTACATAGCGGGCTCTTGGAC
Source organism: Tenrec ecaudatus (assembly GCF_050624435.1). Taxonomy (NCBI): domain Eukaryota; kingdom Metazoa; phylum Chordata; class Mammalia; order Afrosoricida; family Tenrecidae; genus Tenrec; species Tenrec ecaudatus. The sequence goes on from NW_027457673.1 coordinate 569,158, forward strand.
TTCTAGGTTAACGAACGGGCACTTGGACTATCTAGGTTACCTAGCGGGCACTTGGACTATCTAGCTTGCGTAGCAGGCACTTGGACTATGTACGTCCCCTAGTGGGCACTTGGACTATCTAGGTTAACAAACGGACACTAGGACTATCTAGGTTAACTAGCGGGCACTTGGACTATCTAGGTTACCTTGCAGGCAGTTGGATTATGAAGGATCCCTAGCGGGCACTTGGAGTATGTAGGTTAATTAGCGGACACTTGCACGATCTAGGTTAACTAGCGGGTCCTTGCACTATGTAGGTTAACTAGCGGGCCCATGGATTATGTAGGTTTACTAGCAGGCACTTGGAATATCTAGGTTAACTAGCGGGCACTTGGACTATGTAGTTTCCCTAGCGGGCATTTGGACTATTTAGGTTACCAAGCGGGCACTTGGACTATGTAGGTTACCTAGCGAGCACTTGGACTATCTAGGTTAACTAGCAGGCACTTTGACTATCTAGGTTAACGAACAGGCACTTGGACTATGTAGGTTGCCTAGCAGGCACATGGACTATGTAGGTTACCTAGCCGCCACTTGGACTATCTAGGTTAGCTAACAGGCACTTGGACTATTGAGGTTCCCTAGCGAGCACTTGTACTATCTAGGATACCTAGCTGGCCCTTGGACTATGTAGGTCAACTAGCGGGCCCTTGGACTATCTAGGTTAGCTAACGGGCACTTAGATTATGTAGGTTAACTAGCGGGCATTTGGAATATGTAGGTTAACTAGCGGGCCCATGGACTATGTAGGTTTACTTGCGGGCCCGTGGACTATCTAGGTTCCCTAAAGGGCACTTGGGCTTTCTAGGTTACCGAAAAGGCACTTGGAATATCTTGGTTACCTAGTGGGAACTTGGACTATGTAGGCTAACTAGGGGGCCCTTGGAATATCTAGGTTACCTAGCGGGTACTTGAACTTCTAGGTTAACTAGCGGGGACTTGGACTATGTACGTTCCCTAGCGGGCACTTGGACTATCTAGATTAACTAGCGGGCACTTGGACTATCTAGGTTAACTAGCGTGCACTTGGACTATGTAGGTTCCTTAGCGGGCACTTGGACTATCTAGGTTGCCTAGCGGGCACTTGTACTATGTAGGTTAACTAGCGTGCCCTTGGACTATCTAGGTTACGTAGCAGGCACTTGGTATATAGGTTAACTAGCGGGCACTTGGACTATATAGGCTAACTAGTGGACACTTGCACGATCTAGGTTAACTAGTGGGCCCTTGCACTATGTAGGTTAACTAGCGGGCCCATGGATTATGTAGGTTTACTAGTAGGCACTTGGACTATCTACGTTAACTAGCGGGCACTTGGACTATGTAGTTTCCCTAGCAGGCATTTGGACTATTTAGGTTACCTAGCGGGAATTTGGACTATGTAGGTTACATAGCGGGCACTTTGACTATCTAAGTTACCTAGCAGGCACTTTGACTATCTAGGTTAACTAACGGGCACTTGGAGTATGTAGGTTGCCTAGCGGGCACTTGGATTATGTAGGTTCCCTATCGGGCACTTGGACTATGTAGGTTAACTAGCGGGCACTTGGACTGTCTAGGTTACCTAGCGGGCGCTTGGATTATCTAGGTTAGCTAACAGGCACTTGGACTATCTAGATTCCCTAGCGCGCACTTGTACTGTCTAGGTTACCTAGCTGGCACTTAGATTATATAGGTTAAATAGCGGGCACTTGGAATATGTAGGTTAACTAGCAGACACTTGGACTATGTAGGTTATCTATCGGGCCCATGGACTATGTAGGTTTACTAGCGGGCCCTTGGACTATCTAGTATCCCTAAAGGGCACTTGCACTATCGAGGTTACCGAACGGGCACTTGGACTATCTAGGTTACCTAGCGGGCACTTGGACTATGTAGGCTAACTAGGGGGCCCTTGGACGATCTAGGTTACCTAGCGGGTAATTGAACTATCTAGGTTTCCTAGCGGGCACTGGGACGATGTAGGTTAACTAGCGGGCCCTTGGACTATGTAGGTTAACTAGCGTGCACTTGGACGATCTAGGTTAACTAGCGGGTACTTGGACTATGTAGGTTAACTAGCGGGCCCTTGGACTATGTAGATTAACTAGCGGCACTTGGACTATCTATGTTAACTAGCGGGACCTTGGACTATGTAGATTCCCTAGCAGGCACTTGGACTATGTATGTTCCAGAGCGGGCACTTCGACTATGTAGGTTCCCTAGCAGGCACTTGGACTATGTAGGTTCCAGAGCGGGCACTTGGACTATCTAGGTTCCCTTGCGGGCACTTGGACTATGTAGGTTAACTAGCGGACACTTGTAAGATCTAGGTTAACTAGAGGGTACTTGGATTATGTAGGTTAACTAGCGGGCCCTTGGACTATGTAGATTAACTAGCAGCACTTGGACTATCTACGTTAACTAGCGCGTTCTTGGACTATGTAGATTCCCTAGCGGACACTTGGACAACGTAGCTTCCCTAGCGGGCACTTGGACTATATATGTTCCCTAGCGGGCACTTTGACTATGTATGTTCCCTATGGACACTGGAACTATGTAAGTTAACTACCAGGTACTTGGACTATGTATGTTAACTAGCGGGCCCTTGGACTACTTAGGTTAACTAGTGGACACTTGCACTATGTAGGTTACCTAGCGGACACTTGGACTATCTAGGTTAACTAGCGGGCGCTTGGACTATGTAGGTTAACTAGCGGACACTTGCACTATGTAGGTTACCTAGCGGGCACTTGGACTATGTAGGTTAACTAGCAGTCCCTTGGACTATCTAGGTTACCTAGCAGGCACTTGGACTATGTAGGTTACCTAGCGGGCACTTGGACTATGTACCTTCCCTAGCGGGCACTTGGACTATCTATGTTAACTAGCGGGCACTTGGACTATGTAGTTAACTGAGCAGACACTTGCACTATGTAGGTTACCTAGCGGGCACTTGAACGATCTAGTTTAACTAAGGGGCACTTGGACTATCAAAGTTAACAAGCGAGCCCTTGGACTATGTAGGTTAACTAGCGGGCCCTTGGACTATCTAGGTTACCTAGATAGCACTTGGACTATATAGATTCCCTAGCGGGCACTTGGACTATCTGTGTTAACGAACGGGCACTTGGACTATGCAGGTAACCTAGCGGGCACTTGTACTGTCTAGGTTACATAGCGGGCACTTGGACTGTCTAGGTTACATAGCGGGCTCTTGGACTTCTAGGTTAACGAACGGGCACTTGGACTATCTAGGTTACCTAGCGGGCACTTGGACTATCTAGCTTGCGTAGCAGGCACTTGGACTATGTACGTCCCCTAGTGGGCACTTGGACTATCTTGGTTAACAAACGGACACTAGGACTATCTAGGTTAACTAGCGGGCACTTGGACTATCTAGGTTACCTAGCAGGCAGTTGGATTATGAAGGATCCCTAGCGGGCACTTGGACTATGTAGGTTAATTAGCGGACACTTGCACGATCTAGGTTAACTAGCGGGTCCTTGCACTATGTAGGTTAACTAGCGGGCCCATGGATTATGTAGGTTTACTAGCAGGCACTTGGAATATCTAAGTTAACTAGCGGGCACTTGGACTATGTAGTTTCCCTAGCGGGCATTTGGACTATTTAGGTTACCAAGCGGGCACTTGGACTATGTAGGTTACCTAGCGAGCACTTGGACTATCTAGGTTACCTAGCAGGCACTTTGACTATCTAGGTTAACTAACGAGCACTTGGACTATGTAGGTTGCCTAGCAGGCACATGGACTATGTAGGTTAACTAACGGGCTCTTAGATTATGAAAGTTAACTAGCGGGCACTTGGAATATGTAGGTTAACTAGCGGGCCCATGGACTATGTAGGTTTACTTGCCGGCCCTTGGACTATCTAGGTTCCCTAAAGGGCACTTGGGCTATCTAGGTCACCGAAAAGGCACTTGGACTATCTAGGTTACCTAGCGGGAACTTGGACTATGTAGGCTAATTAGGGGACCCTTGGAATATCTAGGTTACCTGGCGGGTACTTGAACTATGTAGGTTAACTAGCGGGGACTTGGACTATGTACGTTCCCTAGCGGGAACTTGGACTATCTAGATTAACTAGCGGGCACTTGGACTATCTAGGTTAACTAGCGTGCACTTGGACTATGTAGGTTCCTTAGCGGGCACTTGGACTATCTAGGTTGCCTAGCGGGCACTTGTACTATGTAGGTTAACTAGCGTGCCCTTGGACTATCTAGGTTACGTAGCAGGCACTGGTATATAGGTTAACTAGCGGGCACTTGGACTATATAGGCTAACTAGTGGACACTTGCACGATCTAGGTTAACTAGCGGGCCCTTGCACAATGTAGGTTAACTAGCGGGCCCATGGATTATGTAGGTTTACTAGTAGGCACTTGGACTATCTACGTTAACTAGCGGGCACTTGGACTATGTAGTTTCCCTAGCAGGCATTTGGACTATTTAGGTTACCTAGCGGGAATTTGGACTATGTAGGTTACATAGCGGGCACTTGGACTATCTAGGTTACCTAGCAGGCACTTTGACTATCTAGGTTAACTAACGGGCACTTGGAATATGTAGGTTAACTAACGGGCTCTTAGATTATGTAAGTTAACTAGCGGACACTTGGACTATGTAGGTTATCTAGGGGGCCCATGGACTATGTAGGTTTACTAGCGGGCCCTTGGACTATCTAGTATCCCTAAAGGGCACTTGCACTATTAGGTTACCGAACGGGCACTTGGACTATCTAGGTTACCTAGCGGGCACTTGGACTATGTAGGCTAACTATGGGGCCCTTGGACGATCTAGGTTACCTAGCGGGTACTTGAACTATCTAGGTTAACTAGCGGGCACTTGCACTATCTAGGTTTCCTAGCGGGCACTGGGACGATGTAGGTTAACTTGCGAGCCCTTGGACTATGTAGGTTAACTAGCGGGCCCTTGGACTATGTAGGTTAACTAGCGTGCACTTGGACGATCTAGGTTAACTAGCGGATACTTGGACTATGTAGGTTAACTAGCAGGCCCTTGGACTATGTAGATTAACTAGCGGCACTTGGACTATCTATGTTAACTAGCGGGACCTTGGACTATGTAGATTCCCTAGCAGGCACTTGGACTATGTATGTTCCAGAGTGGGCACTTCGACTATGTAGGTTCCCTAGCAGGCACTTGGACTATGTAGGTTCCAGAGCGGGCACTTGGACTATCTAGGTTCCCTTGCGGGCACTTGGACTATGTAGGTTAACTAGCGGACACTTGGACGATCTAGGTCAACTAGAGGGTACTTGGATTATGTAGGTTAACTAGCGGGCCCTTGGACTATGTAGATTAACTAGCAGCACTTGGACTATCTACGTTAACTAGCGCGTTCTTGGACTATGTAGATTCCCTAGCGGACACTTGGACAACGTAGCTTCCCTAGCGGGCACTTGGACTATGTATGTTCCCTAGCGGGCACTTGGACTATGTATGTTCCCTACGGACACTGGAACTATGTAAGTTAACTACCAGGTACTTGGACTATGTATGTTAACTAGCGGGCCCTTGGACTACTTAGGTTAACTAGTGGACACTTGCACTATGTAGGTTACCTAGCAGGCCCTTGGACTATCTAGGTTACCTAGCAGGCACTTGGACTATGTAGGTTACCTAGCGGGCACTTGGACTATGTACCTTCCCTAGCGGGCACTTGGACTATCTATGTTAACTAGCGGGCACTTGGACTATGTAGTTAACCGAGCAGACACTTGCACTATGTAGGTTACCTAGCGGGCACTTGAACGATCTAGTTTAACTAAGGGGCACTTGGACTATCAAAGTTAACAAGCGAGCCCTTGGACTATGTAGGTTAACTAGCGGGCCCTTGGACTATCTAGGTTACCTAGATAGCACTTGGACTATATAGGTTCCCTAGCGGGCACTTGGACTATCTGTGTTAACGAACGGGCACTTGGACTATGCAGGTAACCTAGCGGGCACTTGTACTGTCTAGGTTACATAGCGGGCACTTGGACTGTCTAGGTTACATAGCGGGCTCTTGGACTTCTAGGTTAACGAACGGGCACTTGGACTATCTAGGTTACCTAGCGGGCACTTGGACTATCTAGCTTGCGTAGCAGGCACTTGGACTATGTACGTCCCCTAGTGGGCACTTGGACTATCTAGGTTAACAAACGGACACTAGGACTATCTAGGTTAACTAGCGGGCACTTGGACTATCTAGGTTACCTAGCAGGCAGTTGGATTATGAAGGATCCCTAGCGGGCACTTGGACTATGTAGGTTAATTAGCGGACACTTGCACGATCTAGGTTAACTAGCGGGTCCTTGCACTATGTAGGTTAACTAGCGGGCCCATGGATTATGTAGGTTTACTAGCAGGCACTTGGAATATCTAAGTTAACTAGCGGGCACTTGGACTATGTAGTTTCCCTAGCGGGCATTTGGACTATTTAGGTTACCAAGCGGGCACTTGGACTATGTAGGCTACCTAGCGAGCACTTGGACTATCTAGGTTACCTAGCAGGCACTTTGACTATCTAGGTTAACTAACGAGCACTTGGACTATGTAGGTTGCCTAGCAGGCACATGGACTATGTAGGTTAACTAACGGGCTCTTAGATTATGTAAGTTAACTAGCGGGCACTTGGAATATGTAGGTTAACTAGCGGGCCCATGGACTATGTAGGTTTACTTGCCGGCCCTTGGACTATCTAGGTTCCCTAAAGGGCACTTGGGCTATCTAGGTCACCGAAAAGGCACTTGGACTATCTAGGTTACCTAGCGGGAACTTGGACTATGTAGGCTAATTAGGGGACCCTTGGAATATCTAGGTTACCTAGCGGGTACTTGAACTATCTAGGTTAACTAGCGGGGACTTGGACTATGTACGTTCCCTAGCGGGAACTTGGACTATCTAGATTAACTAGCGGGCACTTGGACTATCTAGGTTAACTAGCGTGCACTTGGACTATGTAGGTTCCTTAGCGGGCACTTGGACTATCTAGGTTGCCTAGCGGGCACTTGTACTATGTAGGTTAACTAGCGTGCCCTTGGACTATCTAGGTTACGTAGCAGGCACTGGTATATAGGTTAACTAGCGGGCACTTGGACTATATAGGCTAACTAGTGGACACTTGCACGATCTAGGTTAACTAGCGGGCCCTTGCACAATGTAGGTTAACTAGCGGGCCCATGGATTATGTAGGTTTACTAGTAGGCACTTGGACTATCTACGTTAACTAGCGGGCACTTGGACTATGTAGTTTCCCTAGCAGGCATTTGGACTATTTAGGTTACCTAGCGGGAATTTGGACTATGTAGGTTACATAGCGGGCACTTGGACTATCTAGGTTACCTAGCAGGCACTTTGACTATCTAGGGTAACTAACGGGCACTTGGAATATGTAGGTTAACTAACGGGCTCTTAGATTATGTAAGTTAACTAGCGGGCACTTGGACTATGTAGGTTATCTAGGGGGCCCATGGACTATGTAGGTTTACTAGCGGGCCCTTGGACTATCTAGTATCCCTAAAGGGCACTTGCACTATTAGGTTACCGAACGGGCACTTGGACTATCTAGGTTACCTAGCGGGCACTTGGACTATGTAGGCTAACTATGGGGCCCTTGGACGATCTAGGTTACCTAGCGGGTACTTGAACTATCTAGGTTAACTAGCGGGCACTTGCACTATCTAGGTTTCCTAGCGGGCACTGGGACGATGTAGGTTAACTAGCGGGCCCTTGGACTATGTAGGTTAACTAGCGGGCCCTTGGACTATGTAGGTTAACTAGCGTGCACTTGGACGATCTAGGTTAACTAGCGGATACTTGGACTATGTAGGTTAACTAGCAGGCCCTTGGACTATGTAGATTAACTAGCGGCACTTGGACTATCTATGTTAACTAGCGGGACCTTGGACTATGTAGATTCCCTAGCGGGCACTTGGACTATGTATGTTCCAGAGTGGGCACTTCGACTATGTAGGTTCCCTAGCAGGCACTTGGACTATGTAGGTTCCAGAGCGGGCACTTGGACTATCTAGGTTCCCTTGCGGGCACTTGGACTATGTAGGTTAACTAGCGGACACTTGGACGATCTAGGTCAACTAGAGGGTACTTGGATTATGTAGGTTAACTAGCGGGCCCTTGGACTATGTAGATTAACTAGCAGCACTTGGTCTATCTACGTTAACTAGCGGGTTCTTGGACTATGTAGATTCCCTAGCGGACACTTGGACTACGTAGCTTCCCTAGCGGGCACTTGGACTATGTATGTTCCCTAGCGGGCACTTGGACTATGTATGTTCCCTACGGACACTGGAACTATGTAAGTTAACTACCAGGTACTTGGACTATGTATGTTAACTAGCGGGACCTTGGACTACTTAGGTTAACTAGTGGACACTTGCACTATGTAGGTTACCTAGTGGACACTTGGACTATCTAGGTTAACTAGCGGGCGCTTGGACTATGTAGGTTAACTAGCGGACACTTGCACTATGTAGGTTACCTAGCGGGCACTTGGACTATGTAGGTTAACTAGCAGGCTCTTGGACTATCTAGGTTACCTAGCAGGCACTTGGACTATGTAGGTTACCTAGCGGGCACTTGGACTATGTACCTTCCCTAGCGGGCACTTAGACTATCTATGTTAACTAGCGGGCACTTGGACTATGTAGTTAACCTAGCAGACACTTGCACTATGTAGGTTACCTAGCGGGCACTTGAACGATCTAGTTTAACTAAGGGGCACTTGGACTATCAAAGTTAACAAGCGAGCCCTTGGACTATGTAGGTTAACTAGCGGGCCCTTGGACTATCTAGGTTACCTAGATAGCACTTGGACTATATAGGTTCCCTAGCGGGCACTTGGACTATCTGTGTTAACGAACGGGCACATGGACTATGCAGGTAACCTAGCGGGCACTTGTACTGTCTAGGTTACATAGCGGGCACTTGGACTCTCTAGGTTACATAGCGGGCTCTTGGACTTCTAGGTTAACGAACGGGCACTTGGACTATCTAGGTTACCTAGCGGGCACTTGGACTATCTAGCTTGCGTAGCAGGCACTTGGACTATGTACGTCCCCTAGTGGGCACTTGGACTATCTAGGTTAACAAACGGACACTAGGACTATCTAGGTTAACTAGCGGGCACTTGGACTATCTAGGTTACCTAGCAGGCACTTGGATTATGAAGGATCCCTGGCGGACACTTGGACTATCTAGGTTAACTAGCGAACACTTGCACGATCTAGGTTAACTAGCGGGCCCTTGCACAATGTAGGTTGCCTAGCGGGCACTAGGACTATGTAAGTTCCCTAGCGGGCACTTGGATTATGTAGGTTCCCTATCGGGCACTTGGACTATGTAGGTTTACTAGCGGGCACTTGGACTGTCTAGGTTACCTAGCGGGTACTTGGATTATCTAGGTTAACGAACGGGCACTTGGACTATGTAGGTTACCTAGCCGCCACTTGGACTATCTAGGTTAACTAACAGGCACTTGGACTATCTAGATTCCCTAGCAGACACTTGGACTATGTAGGTCAACTAGCGGGCCCTTGCACTATCTAGGTTAGCTAACAGGCACTTAGATTATGTAGGTTAACTAGCGGGCACTTGGAATATGTAGGTTAACTAGCGGACACTTGCACTATGTAGGATATCTAGCGGGCGCATGGACTATGTAGGTTTACTAGCGGGCCCTTGGACTATCTAGGTTCCCTAAAGGGCACTTGGACTATCTAGGTTAACGAATGGGCACTTGGAATATGCAGGTAACCTAGAGGGCACTTGGATTGTCTAGGTTACCTAGCGGGCACTTGGACTTCTAGGTTACCTAGTTGGAACTTGGACAATGTAAGTTACCTAGTGGGCACTTGGACTATCTAGGTTACCTAACGGGCACTTTGACTATCTAGGTTACATAGCGGGCCCTTGGACTATATAGGTAACCTACCGGGCACTTGGACTGTCTAGGTTACCTAGCGGGCACTTTGACTATCTAGGTTAACGAACGGGCACTTGAACTATCTAGGTCAACTAGCGGGCCCTTGTACTATGTAGGTTAACTAGCGGGCACTTGGATTATCTAGGTTAACGAGCGGACCTTGGACTATGTAGGTTAACTAGCGGGCCCTTGGACTATGTAGCTTAACTAGCGGGCACTTGGACTATCTAGGTTTCCTAGCTGGCACTTGGACTATGTACATACCCTAGTGCGCACTTGGACTATCTAGGTTACCTAGCGGGCAATTGGACTATGTACGTCCCCTAGTGGGCACTTGGACTATCTAGGTTAACTAACGGGCACTAGGACTATCTACGTTAACTAGCGGGCACTTGGTCTTTCTAGGTTACCTAGCAGGCAATTGGATTATGAAGGATCCCTAGCGGGCACTTGGACTATCTAGGTTACCTAGCGGGCACTTGGACTATGTAGGTTAACTAGCGGACACTTGCACGATCTAGGTTAACTAGCGGGCCCTTACACTATGTAGGTTAACTAACGGGCCCATGGATTATGTAGGTTTACTAGCAGGCACTTGGACTATGTAGGTTAACTAGCGGGCACTTGGACTGTCTAGGATACCTAGTGGGCATTTGGATTATCTACGTTAACGAACGTGCAATTGGACTATGTAAGTTACCTAGCCGCCACTTGGACTATCTATGTTAGCTAACAGGCACTTGGACTATCTAGGTTCCCTAGCGGGCACTTATACTATCCAGGATACATAGCTGGCACTTGGACTATGTAGGTCAACTAGCGGGCCCTTGGACTACCTAGGTTAGCTAACGGGCACTTAGATTATGTAGGTTAACTAGAGGGCACTTGGAATATGTAGGTTAACTAGTGGGCCCATGGACTATGTAGGTTAACTAGTGGGCCCTTGGACTATCTAGGTTCCCTAAAGGGCACTCGGACTATCTAGGTGACCGAATGGCACTTGGACTATCTAGGTTACCTAGTGGGCACTTGGACTATGTAGGCTAACTAGGGGGCCCTTGGACGATCTAGGTTCCCTAGCGGGTACTTGAACTATCTGGTTAACTAGCGGAAACGTGCACTATCTAGGTTACCTAGCGGGCACTTGGACTATGTACGTTCCCTAGCGGGCACTTGGACTATATATGTTAACTAGCGGGCACTTGGAATATGTAGGTTAACTAGCGGGCACTTGCACTATGTAGGTTACCTAGCAGGCACTTGGACTATCTAGGTTAACTAGCGGGCACTTGGTCTATCTAGGTTAACTAGCGTGCACTTGGACTATGTAGGTTAACTAGCGTGCCCTGGACTATCTAGGTTACGTAGCGGGAACTTGGTATGTAGGTTAACTAGCGGGCACTTGGACTATGTAGGTTAATTAGAGGACATTTGGACTATCTAGGTTAACTAGCGGGCCCTTGGACTATCTAGGTTACCTAGCGGGCACTAGGACTATATAGGTTACCTAGCGGGCACTTGGACTATGTAGGTTATCTAGTGGGCACTTGGACTATCTAGGTTAACGAACGGGCACTTGGAATATGCAGGTAACCTAGCGGGCACTTGGACTGTCTAAGTTACCTAGCGGGCACTTGGACTTCTAGGTTAACGAACGGGCTCTTGGACTATGTAGGTTGCCTAGCGGGCACTTGGACTATCTAAGTTAGGTAACGGGCACTTGGATTATCTAGGTTACCTAGTGGGAACTTGGACAATGTAAGTTACCTAGCGGGCACTTGGACTATCTAGGTTAACTAACGGGCACTTTGACTATCTAGGTTGCAAAGCGGGCACTTGGACTATGTAGGTTAACTCGCGAGCACTTGGACTCTAAGTTACCTAGCGAGTACTTGGACTATCGAGGTTACCTAGCGGGCACTTGGACTATGTAGGTTTCCTAGCGGGAACTTGGACTATCTAGGTTAACGAATGGGCACTTGGACTATGTAGGTAACCTAGCGGGCACTTGGACAGTCTAGGTTACCTAGAGGACACTTGGACTATCTAGGTTAACAAACGGGCACTTGAACTATGTAGGTTACTTAGCGGGCACTTGGACTATGTAGGATCCCTATCGGACATTTGGACTACTTAGGTTAACTAGCGGGCACTTGTACTATCTAGGTTAACTACCGGGCACTTGGACTATCTAGGTCAACTAGCGGGCCCTTGTACTATGTAAGTTAACTAGCGAGCACTTGGACTATCTAGGTCAACTAGCGGACCTTGGACTACGTGGGTTAAATAGCGGACCCTTGGACTATGTAGGTTAACTAGCGGGCACTTGGACTATCTAGGTTAGGTAACGGGCACTTGGACGATCTAGGTTAACTAGACGGCATTTGAACTATCTACGTTGCCTAGCGGGTTCTTGGAGTATGTAGGTTACCTAGCGGGCTGTTGGATTATCTGGGTTACCTAGCGGGCACTTGGACTATCTAGGTTAACTAACGGGCACTTGGACTATGTAGGCTCCCTAGTGGGCCCTTGGACTATGTAAGTTCCCTAGCGGACACATGGACTATGTGGGTTTCCTGGCAGGCATTTGGACTATCTAGGTTACCTAACTAGCACTTGGACTATGTAGGTTCCCTAGCGGGCACTTGGATTATGTTGGTTCCCTATCGGGCACTTGGACTATGTAGGTTAACTAGAGGGTATTTGGACTATGTAGGTTACCTAGCGGACACTTGGACTATGTAGGTACCCTATCGGGCACTTGGAGAATGTAGGTTAACTAGGGGCACTAGGACTATGTAGGTTACCTAGCGGGCCTTGAACTATCTAGGTTACCTAGCGGGCATTTGGATTATGTAGGCTCCCTAGCGGGCATTTGGACTATATAGATTACCTAGCGGGCAATTAGACTTTGTAGGTTATCTAGCGTACACTTTGACTATCTAGGTTACCTAGCTGGCACTTGAACTATCTACGTTACCTAGCGGTTACTTGGAGTATGTAGCTTACCTACCGGGCTGTTGGACTATCTAGGTTACCTAGCGGGCACTTGGACTATCTAGGTTAACTAACGGGCACTTGGACTATGTAGGTTCCCTAGCGGGCCCTTGAACTATGTAAGTTCCCTAGCGGGGAACTTGGACTATGTGGGTTACCTAGCGGGCATTAGGACTATCTGGGTTATCTAACGGGCACTTGGACAATGTAGGTTAACTAGCGGGCTTTGGACAATGTAGGTTACCTAGCAGGCACTTATACTATGTAGGTTCCCTATCGTTCACTTGGAGAATGTAGGTTAACTAGGGGGCACTAGGACAATGTAGGTTACCAAGCGGGCCTTTGGACTATCTAGGTTACCTAGGGGGAACTTGGACTATGTAGGTTTACTAGTGGGCACTTGGACTATCTAGGTTACCTAGCAGGCACTTGGACTGTGTAGGTTAACTAGCGGGCACTTGGACTATCTAGGTTACCTAGCAGGCACTTGGACTATGTACGTTTCCTAGCGGGTACTTGGACTATCTATGTTAATAGCGGGCACTTGGACTATGTAGATTCCCTATCGGGCACTTGGACTATGTATGTAACCTAGTGGTCACTTGAACTGTCTAGGTTACCTAGCGGGCACTTGGACTATGTAGGTTAACTAGCCAGCTCTTGGACTATCTAGGTTAACTAGCGGGCACTTGGACTATTAGGGTCCCTACGGGCGTTTGGACTATATAGGTTACCTAGCGGGCACTTGGACTATGTAGGTTAACAAACAGGCACTTGGACTATGTAGGTAACCTAGTGTTCCCTTGAACAGTCTAGGTTACCTAGCGGGCACTTGGACTATGTAGGTTAACTAGCGGGCACTTGGACGATGTAGGATAAAGAACGGGCTCTTGGACTATGTAGGTTGCCTCGCGGGCACTTGGACTATCTAGGTTAGGTAACGGGCACTTGGACTATCTAGGTTACCTAGTGGGAACTTGGACAATGTAAGTTACCTAGCGGGCACTTGGACTATCTAGGTTACCTAACGGGCACTTTGACTATCTAGGTTGCAAAGGGGGCACTTGGACTATGTAGGTTAACTCGCGAGCACTTGGACTCTAAGTTGCCTAGCGAGCACTTGGACTATCGAGGTTACCTAGCGGGCACTTGGACTATGTAGGTTTCCTAGCGGGAACTTGGACTATCTAGGGTAACGAACGGGCACTTGGACTATGTAGGTTACCTAGCGGGCACTTGGACAATGTAGGATCCCTATCGGACATTTGGACTACTTAGGTTAACTAGCGGGCACTTGTACTATCTAGGTTAACTACCGGGCACTTGGACTATCTAGGTCAACTAGCGGGCCCTTGTACTATGTAGGTTAACTAGCGGGCACTTGGAATATCTAGGTTAACTAGGGGACCTTGGACTATGTAGGTTAACTAGCGGGCACTTGGACTATCTAGGTTTCCTAGCAGGCACTTGGACTATGTACATACCCCAGCGCACACTTGGACTATTTAGGTTACCTAGTGGGCACTTGGACTATCTAGGTTAACTAACAGGCACTAGGACTATCTAGGTTAACTAGCGGGCACTTGGACTATCTAGGTTTCCAAGCAGACACTTGGACTATGTACATACCCTAGCGCGCACTGGGACTATCTAGATTATCTAGCGGGCACTTGGAGTATGTACGTCCCCTAGTGGGCCCTTGGACTATCTAGGTTAACTAACGGGCACTAGGACTATCTAGGTTAACTAGCGGGCACTTGGACTATCTAGGTTACCTAGCAGGCACTTGGATTATGAAGGATCCCTGGCGGGCACTTGGACTATCTAGGTTAACTAGCGAACACTTGCACGATCTAGGTTAACTAGCGGGCCCTTGCACTATGTAGGTTGCCTAGCGGGCACTAGGACTATGTAGGTTCCCTAGGGGGCACTTGGATTATGTAGGTTCCCTATCGGGCACTTGGACTATGTAGGTTTACTAGCGGGCACTTGGACTGTCTAGGTTACCTAGCGGGTACTTGGATTATCTAGGTTAACGAACGGGCACTTGGACTATGTAGGTTACCTAGCCGCCACTTGGACTATCTAGGTTAACTAACATGCACTTGGACTATCTAGGTTCCCTAGCGGGCACTTGTACTATCTAGGTTACCTAGCTGGCACTTGGACTATGTAGGTCAACTAGCGGGCCCTTGCACTATCTAGGTTAGCTAACAGGCACTTAGATTATGTAGGTTAACTAGCGGGCACTTGGAATATGTAGGTTAACTAGCGGACACTTGCACTATGTAGGTTATCTAGCGGGCGCATGGACTATGTAGGTTTACTAGCGGGCCCTTTGACTATCTAGGTTCCCTAAAGGGCACTTGGACTATCTAGGTTAACGAATGCGCACTTGGAATATGCAGGTAACCCAGAGGGCACTTGGATTGTCTAGGTTACCTAGCGGGCACTTGGACTTCTAGGTTACCTAGCTGGAACTTGCACAATGTAAGTTACCTAGTGGGCACTTGGACTATCTAGGTTACCTAACGGGCACTTTGACTATCTAGGTTACATAGCGGGCCCTTGGACTATATAGGTAACCTACCGGGCACTTGGACTGTCTAGGTTACCTAGCGGGCACTTTGACTATCTAGGTTAACGAACGGGCACTTGAACTATCTAGGTCAACTAGCGGGCCCTTGTACTATGTAGGTTAACTAGCGGGCACTTGGATTATCTAGGTTAACGAGTGGACCTTGGACTATGTAGGTTAACTAGCGGGCCCTTGGACTATGTAGCTTAACTAGCGGGCACTTGGACTATCTAGGTTTCCTAGCTGGCACTTGGACTATGTACATACCCTAGTGGGCACTTGGACTATCTAGGTTACCTAGCGGGCAATTGGACTATGTACGTCCCCTAGTGGGCACTTGGACTATCTAGGTTAACTAACGGGCACTAGGACTATCAATGTTTACTAGCGGGCACTTGGTCTTTCTAGGTTACCTAGCAGGCAATTGGATTATGAAGGATCCCTAGCGGGCACTTGGACTATCTAGGTTACCTAGCGGGCACTTGGACTACGTAGGTTAACTAGCGGACACTTGCACGATCTAGGTTAACTAGCGGGCCCTTACACTATGTAGGTTAACTAACGGGCCTATGGATTATGTAGGTTTACTAGCAGGCACTTGGACTATGTAGTTTAACTAGCGGGCACTTGGACTGTCTAGGATACCTAGTGGGCATTTGTATTATCTACGTTAACGAACGTGCAATTGGACTATGTAAGTTACCTAGCCGCCACTTGGACTATCTATGTTAGCTAACAGGCACTTGGACTATCTAGGTTCCCTAGCGGGCACTTATACTATCCAGGATACCTAGCTGGCACTTGGACTATGTAGGTCAACTAGTGGGCCCTTGGACTACCTAGGTTTACTAGCGGGCCCTTGGACTATCTAGGTTCCCTAAAGGGCACTCGGACTATCTAGGTGACCGAATGGCACTTGGACTATCTAAGTTACCTAGTGGGCACTTGGACTATGTAGGCTAACTAGGGGGCCCTTGGACGATCTAGGTTCCCTAGCGGGTACTTGAACTATCTGGTTAACTAGCGGAAACGTGCACTATCTAGGTTACCTAGCGGGCACTTGGACTATGTACGTTCCCTAGCGGGCACTTGGACTATATATGTTAACTAGCGGGCACTTGGAATATGTAGGTTAACTAGCGGGCACTTGCACTATGTAGGTTACCTAGCAGGCACTTGGACTATCTAGGTTAACTAGCGGGCACTTGGTCTATCTAGGTTAACTAGCGTGCACTTGGACTATGTAGGTTAACTAGCGTGCCCTGGACTATCTAGGTTACGTAGCGGGAACTTGGTATGTAGGTTAACTAGCGGGCACTTGGACTATGTAGGTTAATTAGAGGACACTTGGACTATCTAGGTTAACTAGCGGGCCCTTGGACTATATAGGTTACCTAGCGGGCACTTGGACTATATAGGTTACCTAGCGGGCACTTGGACTATATAGGTTACCTAGCGGGCACTTGGACTATGTAGGTTATCTAGTGGGCACTTGGACTATCTAGGTTAACGAACGGGCACTTGGAATATGCAGGTAACCTAGCGGGCACTTGGACTGTCTAAGTTACCTAGCGGGCACTTGGACTTCTAGGTTAACGAACGGGCTCTTGGATTATCTAGGTTACCTAGTGGGAACTTGGACAATGTAAGTTACCTAGCGGGCACTTGGACTATCTAGGTTAACTAACGGGCACTTTGACTATCTAGGTTGCAAAGCGGGCACTTGGACTATGTAGGTTAACTCGCGAGCACTTGGACTCTAAGTTACCTAGCGAGTACTTGGACTATCGAGGTTACCTAGCGGGCACTTGGACTATGTAGGTTTCCTAGCGGGAACTTGGGCTATCTAGGTTAACGAATGGGCACTTGGACTATGTAGGTAACCTAGCGGGCACTTGGACAGTCTAGGTTACCTAGAGGGCACTTGGACTATCTAGGTTAACGAACGGGCACTTGAACTATGTAGGTTACCTAGCGGGCACTTGGACTATGTAGGATCCCTATCGGACATTTGGACTACTTAGGTTAACTTGCGGGCACTTGTACTATCTAGGTTAACTACCGGGCACTTGGACTATCTAGGTGAACTAGCGGGCCCTTGTACTATGTAGGTTAACTAGCGAGCACTTGGACTATCTAGGTTAACTAGCGGACCTTGGACTACGTGGGTTAAATAGCGGACCCTTGGACTATGTAGGTTAACTAGCGGGCACTTGGACTATCTAGGTTAGGTAACGGGCACTTGGACGATCTAGGTTAACTAGACGGCATTTGAACTATCTACGTTGCCTAGCGGGTTCTTGGAGTATGTAGGTTACCTAGCGGGCTGTTGGATTATCTGGGTTGCCTAGCGGGCACTTGGACTATCTAGGTTAACTAACGGGCACTTGGACTATGTAGGCTCCCTAGCGGGCCCTTGGACTATGTAAGTTCCCTAGCCTATACATGGACTATGTGGGTTTCCTGGCAGGCATTTGGACTATCTAGGTTACCTAACTAGCACTTGGACTATGTAGGTTCCCTAGCGGGCACTTGGATCATGTTGGTTCCCTATCGGGCACTTGGACTATGTAGGTTAACTAGAGGGTATTTGGACTATGTAGGTTACCTAGCGGACACTTGGACTATGTAGGTTCCCTATCGGGCACTTGGAGAATGTAGGTTAACTAGGGGCACTAGGACTATGTAGGTTCCCTATCAGGCAATTGGAGAATATAGGTTAACTAGGGGCACTAGGACTATGTAGGTTTCCTAGCGGGCCTTGAACTATCTAGGTTACCTAGCGGGCACTTGGACTATCTAGGTTAACTAACGGGCACTTGGACTATGTAGGTTCCCTAGCGGGCCCTTGGACTATGTAAGTTCCCTAGCGGGGAACTTGGACTATGTGGGTTCCCTAGCGGGCATTAGGACTATCTGGGTTACCTAACGGGCACTTGGACAATGTAGGTTAACTAGCGGGCTTTGGACAATGTAGGTTACCTAGCAGGCACTTATACTATGTAGGTTCCCTATCGTTCACTTGGAGAATGTAGGTTAACTAGGGGGCACTAGGACAATGTAGGTTACCAAGCGGGCCTTTGGACTATCTAGGTTACCTAGGGGGAACTTGGACTATGTAGGTTTACTAGTGGGCACTTGGACTATCTAGGTTACCTAGCAGGCACTTGGACTGTGTAGGTTAACTAGCGGGCACTAGGACTATCTAGATTAATTAGCGGGCACTTGGACTATCTAGGTTACGTAGCAGGCACTTGGATTATGAAGGATCCCTAGCGGGCACTTGGACTATCTAGGTTTCCTAGCAGACACTTGGACTATGTACATACACTAGCGCGCACTGGGACTATCTAGATTATCTAGCGGGCACTTGGACTATGTACGTCCCCTAGTGGGCCCTTGGACTATCTAGGTTAACTAACGGGCACTAGGACTATCTAGGTTAACTAGCGGGCACTTGGACTATCTAGGTTACCTAGCAGGCACTTGGATTATGAAGGATCCCTGGCGGGCACTTGGACTATCTAGGTTAACTAGCGAACACTTGCACTATCTAGGTTAACTAGCGGGCCCTTGCACTATGTAGGTTGCCTAGCGGGCACTAGGACTATGTAGGTTCCCTAGGGGGCACTTGGATTATGTAGTTTCCCTATCGGGCACTTGGACTATGTAGGTTTACTAGCGGGCACTTGGACTGTCTAGGTTACCTAGCGGGTACTTGGATTATCTAGGTTAACGAACGGGCACTTGGACTATGTAGGTTACCTAGCCGCCACTTGGACTATCTAGGTTAACTAACAGGCACTTGGACTATCTAGGTTCCCTAGCGGGCACTTGTACTATCTAGGTTACCTAGCTGGCCCTTGGACTATGTAGGTCAACTAGCGGGCCCTTGCACTATCTAGGTTAGCTAACAGGCACTTAGATTATGTAGGTTAACTAGCGGGCACTTGGAATATGTAGGTTAACTAGCGGACACTTGCACTATGTAGGTTATCTAGCGGGCGCATGGACTATGTAGGTTTACTAGCGGGCCCTTTGACTATCTAGGTTCCCTAAAGGGCACTTGGACTATCTAGGTTAACGAATGCGCACTTGGAATATGCAGGTAACCTTGAGGGCACTTGGATTGTCTAGGTTACCTAGCGGGCACTTGGACTTCTAGGTTACCTAGCTGGAACTTGGACAATGTAAGTTACCTAGTGGGCACTTGGACTATCTAGGTTACCTAACGGGCACTTTGACTATCTAGGTTACATAGCGGGCCCTTGGACTATATAGGTAACCTACCGGACACTTGAACTATCTAGGTCAACTAGCGGGCCCTTGTACTATGTAGGTTAACTAGCGGGCACTTGGATTATCTAGGTTAACGAGCGGACCTTGGACTATGTAGGTTAACTAGCGGGCCCTTGGACTATGTAGCTTAACTAGCGGGCACTTGGACTATCTAGGTTTCCTAGCTGGCACTTGGACTATGTACATACCCTAGTGCGCACTTGGACTATCTAGGTTACCTAGCGGGCAATTGGACTATGTACGTCCCCTAGTGGGCACTTGGACTATCTAGGTTAACTAACGGGCACTAGGACTATCTACGTTAACTAGCGGGCACTTGGTCTTTCTAGGTTACCTAGCAGGCAATTGGATTATGAAGGATCCCTAGCGGGCACTTGGACTATCTAGGTTACCTAGCGGGCACTTGGACGATGTAGGTTAACTAGCGGACACTTGCACGATCTAGGTTAACTAGCGGGCCCTTACACTATGTAGGTTAACTAACGGGCCCATGGATTATGTAGGTTTACTAGCAGGCACTTGGACTATGTAGGTTAACTAGCGGGCACTTGGATTGTCTAGGATACCTAGTGGGCATTTGGATTATCTACGTTAACGAACGTGCAATTGGACTATGTAAGTTACCTAGCCGCCACTTGGACTATCTATGTTAGCTAACAGGCACTTGGACTATCTAGGTTCCCTAGCGGGCACTTATACTATCCAGGATACCTAGCTGCCACTTGGACTATGTAGGTCAACTAGCGGGCCCTTGGACTACCTAGGTTAGCTAACGGGCACTTAGATTATGTAGGTTAACTAGAGGGCACTTGGAATACGTAGGTCAACTAGTGGACACTTGCACTATGTAGGTTAACTAGTGGGCCCATGGACTATGTAGGTTTACTAGCGGGCCCTTGGACTATCTAGGTTCCCTAAAGGGCACTGGGACTATCTAGGTGACCGAATGGCACTTGGACTATCTAAGTTACCTAGTGGGCACTTGGACTATGTAGGCTAACTAGGGGGCCCTTGGACGATCTAGGTTCCCAAGCGGGTACTTGAACTATCTGGTTAACTAGCGGAAACGTGCACTATCTAGGTTACCTAGCGGGCACTTGGACTATGTACGTTCCCTAGCGGGCACTTGGCCTATATGTGTTAACTAGCGGGCACTTGGAATATGTAGGTTAACTAGCGGGCACTGGCACTATGTAGGTTACCTAGCATGCACTTGGACTATCTAGGTTAACTAGCGGGCACTTGGTCTATCTAGGTTAACTAGCGTGCACTTGGACTATGTAGGTTAACTAGCGTGCCCTGAACTATCTAAGTTACGTAGCGGGAACTTGGTATGTAGGTTAACTAGCGGGCACTTGGACTATGTAGGTT
Organism: Tenrec ecaudatus; assembly: GCF_050624435.1. Taxonomy (NCBI): domain Eukaryota; kingdom Metazoa; phylum Chordata; class Mammalia; order Afrosoricida; family Tenrecidae; genus Tenrec; species Tenrec ecaudatus. The sequence goes on from NW_027457673.1 coordinate 590,390, forward strand.
AATTAGAGGACACTTGGACTATCTAGGTTAACTAGCGGGCCCTTGGACTATCTAGGTTACCTAGCGGGCACTTGGACTATATAGGTTACCTAGCGGGCACTTGGACTATGTAGGTTATCTAGTGGGCACTTGGACTATCTAGGTTAAAGAACGGGCACTTGGAATATGCAGGTAACCTAGCGGGCACTTGCACTGTCTAGGTTACCTAGCGGGCACTTGGACTTCTAGGTTAACGAACGGGCTCTTGGACTATGTAGGTTGCCTAGCGGGCACTTGGACTATCTAGGTTAGGTAACGGGCACTTGGATTATCTAGGTTACCTAGTGGGAACTTGGACAATGTAAGTTACCTAGCGGGCACTTGGACTATCTAGGTTAACTAACGGGCCCTTTGACTATCTAGGTTGCAAAGCGGGCACTTGGACTATGTAGGTTAACTCGCGAGCACTTGGACTCTAAGTTACCTAGCGAGTACTTGGACTATCGAGGTTACCTAGCGGGCACTTGGACTATGTAGGTTTCCTAGCGGGAACTTGGACTATCTAGGTTAATGAATGGGCACTTGGACTGTGTAGGTAACCTAGCGGGCACTTGGACAGTCTAGGTTGCCTAGAGGGCACTTGGACTATCTAGGTTAACAAACGGGCACTTGAACTATGTAGGTTACCTAGCGGGCACTTGGACTATGTAGGATCCCTATCGGACATTTGGACTACTTAGGTTAACTAGCGGGCATTTGGACTATCTAGGTTAACTACCGGGCACTTGGACTATCTAGGTCAACTAGCGGGCCCTTGTACTATGTAGGTTAACTAGCGAGCACTTGGACTATCTAGGTTACCTAGCGGACCTTGGACTACATGGGTTAAATAGCGGGCCCTTGGACTATGTAGGTTAACTAGCGGGCACTTGGACTATCTAGGTTAGGTAACGGGCACTTGGACGATCTAGGTTAACTAGACGGCATTTGAACTATCTACGTTGCCTAGCGGGTTCTTGGAGTATGTAGGTTACCTAGCGGGCTGTTGGATTATCTGGGTTACCTTGCGGGCACTTGGACTATCTAGGTTAACTAACGGGCACTTGGACTATGTAGGCTCCCTAGCGGGCCCTTGGACTATGTAAGTTCCCTAGCGGACACATGGACTATGTGGGTTTCCTGGCGGGCATTTGGACTATCTAGGTTACCTAACTAGCACTTGGACTATGTAGGTTCCCTAGCGGGCACTTGGATTATGTTGGTTCCCTATTGGGCACTTGGACTATGTAGGTTAACTAGAGGGTATTTGGACTATGTAGGTTACCTAGGGGACACTTGGACTATGTAGGTTCCCTATCGGGCACTTGGAGAATGTAGGTTAACTAGGGGCACTAGGACTATGTAGGTTCCCTATCGGGCAATTGGAGAATATAGGTTAACTAGGGGCACTAGGACTATGTAGGTTACCTAGCGGGCCTTGAACTATCTAGGTTACCTAGCGGGCATTTGGATTATGTAGGCTCCCTAGCGGGCATTTGGACTATATAGATTACCTAGCGGGCAATTAGACTTTGTAGGTTATCTAGCGTACACTTTGACTATCTAGGTTACCTAGCTGGCACTTGAACTATCTACGTTATCTAGCGGTTACTTGGAGTATGTAGGTTACCTACCGGGCTGTTGGACTATCTAGGTTACCTAGCGGGCACTTGGACTATCTAGGTTAACTAACGGGCACTTGGACTATGTAGGTTCCCTAGCGGGCCCTTGGACTATGTAAGTTCCCTAGCGGGGAACTTGGACTATGTGGGTTCCCTAGCGGGCATTAGGACTATCTGGGTTACCTAACGGGCACTTGGACTATGTAGGTTAACTAGCGGGCTTTGGACAATGTAGGTTACCTAGCAGGCACTTATACTATGTAGGTTCCCTATCGTTCACTTGGAGAATGTAGGTTAACTAGGGGGCACTAGGACAATGTAGGTTACCAAGCGGTCCTTTGGACTATCTAGGTTACCTAGGGGGAACTTGGACTATGTAGGTTTACTAGTGGGCACTTGGACTATCTAGGTTACCTAGCAGGCACTTGGACTGTGTAGGTTAACTAGCGGGCACTTGGACTATCTAGGTTACCTAGCAGGCACTTGGACTATGTACGTTTCCTAGCGGGTACTTGGACTATCTATGTTAATAGCGGGCACTTGGACTATGTAGATTCCCTATCGGGCACTTGGACTATGTATGTAACCTAGTGGTCACTTGAACTGTCTAGGTTACCTAGCGGGCACTTGGACTATGTAGGTTAACTAGCCAGCTCTTGGACTATCTAGGTTAACTAGCGGGCACTTGGACTATTAGGGTCCCTACGGGCGTTTGGACTATATAGGTTACCTAGCGGGCACTTGGACTATGTAGGTTAACAAACAGGCACTTGGACTATGTAGGTAACCTAGTGTTCCCTTGAACAGTCTAGGTTACCTAGCGGGCACTTGGACTATGTAGGTTAACTAGCGGGCACTTGGACGATGTAGGATAACGAACGGGCTCTTGGACTATGTAGGTTGCCTAGCGGGCACTTGGACTATCTAGGTTAGGTAACGGGCACTTGGACTATCTAGGTTACCTAGTGGGAACTTGGACAATGTAAGTTACCTAGCGGGCACTTGGACTATCTAGGTTAACTAACGGGCACTTTGACTATCTAGGTTGCAAAGCGGGCACTTGGACTATGTAGGTTAACTCGCGAGCACTTGGACTCTAAGTTGCCTAGCGAGCACTTGGACTATCGAGGTTACCTAGCGGGCACTTGGACTATGTAGGTTTCCTAGCGGGAACTTGGACTATCTAGGGTAACGAACGGGCACTTGGACTATGTAGGTTACCTAGCGGGCACTTGGACAATGTAGGATCCCTATCGGACATTTGGACTACTTAGGTTAACTAGCGGGCACTTGTACTATCTAGGTTAACTACCGGGCACTTGGACTATCTAGGTCAACTAGCGGGCCCTTGTACTATGTAGGTTAACTAGCGGGCACTTGGAATATCTAGGTTAACTAGGGGACCTTGGACTATGTAGGTTAACTAGCGGGCACTTGGACTATCTAGGTTTCCTAGCAGGCACTTGGACTATGTACATACCCCAGCGCACACTTGGACTATTTAGGTTACCTAGTGGGCACTTGGACTATCTAGGTTAACTAACAGGCACTAGGACTATCTAGGTTAACTAGCGGGCACTTGGACTATCTAGGTTTCCTAGCAGACACTTGGACTATGTACATACCCTAGCGCGCACTGGGACTATCTAGATTATCTAGCGGGCACTTGGAGTATGTACGTCCCCTAGTGGGCCCTTGGACTATCTAGGTTAACTAACGGGCACTAGGACTATCTAGGTTAACTAGCGGGCACTTGGACTATCTAGGTTACCTAGCAGGCACTTGGATTATGAAGGATCCCTGGCGGGCACTTGGACTATCTAGGTTAACTAGCGAACACTTGCACGATCTAGGTTAACTAGCGGGCCCTTGCACTATGTAGGTTGCCTAGCGGGCACTAGGACTATGTAGGTTCCCTAGGGGGCACTTGGATTATGTAGGTTCCCTATCGGGCACTTGGACTATGTAGGTTTACTAGCGGGCACTTGGACTGTCTAGGTTACCTAGCGGGTACTTGGATTATCTAGGTTAACGAACGGGCACTTGGACTATGTAGGTTACCTAGCCGCCACTTGGACTATCTAGGTTAACTAACAGGCACTTGGACTATCTAGGTTCCCTAGCGGGCACTTGTACTATCTAGGTTACCTAGCTGGCACTTGGACTATGTAGGTCAACTAGCGGGCCCTTGCACTATCTAGGTTAGCTAACAGGCACTTAGATTATGTAGGTTAACTAGCGGGCACTTGGAATATGTAGGTTAACTAGCGGACACTTGCACTATGTAGGTTATCTAGCGGGCGCATGGACTATGTAGGTTTACTAGCGGGCCCTTTGACTATCTAGGTTCCCTAAAGGGCACTTGGACTATCTAGGTTAACGAATGCGCACTTGGAATATGCAGGTAACCCAGAGGGCACTTGGATTGTCTAGGTTACCTAGCGGGCACTTGGACTTCTAGGTTACCTAGCTGGAACTTGCACAATGTAAGTTACCTAGTGGGCACTTGGACTATCTAGGTTACCTAACGGGCACTTTGACTATCTAGGTTACATAGCGGGCCCTTGGACTATATAGGTAACCTACCGGGCACTTGGACTGTCTAGGTTACCTAGCGGGCACTTTGACTATCTAGGTTAACGAACGGGCACTTGAACTATCTAGGTCAACTAGCGGGCCCTTGTACTATGTAGGTTAACTAGCGGGCACTTGGATTATCTAGGTTAACGAGTGGACCTTGGACTATGTAGGTTAACTAGCGGGCCCTTGGACTATGTAGCTTAACTAGCGGGCACTTGGACTATCTAGGTTTCCTAGCTGGCACTTGGACTATGTACATACCCTAGTGGGCACTTGGACTATCTAGGTTACCTAGCGGGCAATTGGACTATGTACGTCCCCTAGTGGGCACTTGGACTATCTAGGTTAACTAACGGGCACTAGGACTATCAATGTTTACTAGCGGGCACTTGGTCTTTCTAGGTTACCTAGCAGGCAATTGGATTATGAAGGATCCCTAGCGGGCACTTGGACTATCTAGGTTACCTAGCGGGCACTTGGACTACGTAGGTTAACTAGCGGACACTTGCACGATCTAGGTTAACTAGCGGGCCCTTACACTATGTAGGTTAACTAACGGGCCTATGGATTATGTAGGTTTACTAGCGGGCACTTGGACTGTCTAGGATACCTAGTGGGCATTTGTATTATCTACGTTAACGAACGTGCAATTGGACTATGTAAGTTACCTAGCCGCCACTTGGACTATCTATGTTAGCTAACAGGCACTTGGACTATCTAGGTTCCCTAGCGGGCACTTATACTATCCAGGATACCTAGCTGGCACTTGGACTATGTAGGTCAACTAGTGGGCCCTTGGACTACCTAGGTTTACTAGCGGGCCCTTGGACTATCTAGGTTCCCTAAAGGGCACTCGGACTATCTAGGTGACCGAATGGCACTTGGACTATCTAAGTTACCTAGTGGGCACTTGGACTATGTAGGCTAACTAGGGGGCCCTTGGACGATCTAGGTTCCCTAGCGGGTACTTGAACTATCTGGTTAACTAGCGGAAACGTGCACTATCTAGGTTACCTAGCGGGCACTTGGACTATGTACGTTCCCTAGCGGGCACTTGGACTATATATGTTAACTAGCGGGCACTTGGAATATGTAGGTTAACTAGCGGGCACTTGCACTATGTAGGTTACCTAGCAGGCACTTGGACTATCTAGGTTAACTAGCGGGCACTTGGTCTATCTAGGTTAACTAGCGTGCACTTGGACTATGTAGGTTAACTAGCGTGCCCTGGACTATCTAGGTTACGTAGCGGGAACTTGGTATGTAGGTTAACTAGCGGGCACTTGGACTATGTAGGTTAATTAGAGGACACTTGGACTATCTAGGTTAACTAGCGGGCCCTTGGACTATCTAGGTTACCTAGCGGGCACTTGGACTATATAGGTTACCTAGCGGGCACTTGGACTATGTAGGTTATCTAGTGGGCACTTGGACTATCTAGGTTAACGAACGGGCACTTGGAATATGCAGGTAACCTAGCGGGCACTTGGACTGTCTAAGTTACCTAGCGGGCACTTGGACTTCTAGGTTGACGAACGGGCTCTTGGATTATCTAGGTTACCTAGTGGGAACTTGGACAATGTAAGTTACCTAGCGGGCACTTGGACTATCTAGGTTAACTAACGGGCACTTTGACTATCTAGGTTGCAAAGCGGGCACTTGGACTATGTAGGTTAACTCGCGAGCACTTGGACTCTAAGTTACCTAGCGAGTACTTGGACTATCGAGGTTACCTAGCGGGCACTTGGACTATGTAGGTTTCCTAGCGGGAACTTGGGCTATCTAGGTTAACGAATGGGCACTTGGACTATGTAGGTAACCTAGCGGGCACTTGGACAGTCTAGGTTACCTAGAGGGCACTTGGACTATCTAGGTTAACGAACGGGCACTTGAACTATGTAGGTTACCTAGCGGGCACTTGGACTATGTAGGATCCCTATCGGACATTTGGACTACTTAGGTTAACTTGCGGGCACTTGTACTATCTAGGTTAACTACCGGGCACTTGGACTATCTAGGTCAACTAGCGGGCCCTTGTACTATGTAGGTTAACTAGCGAGCACTTGGACTATCTAGGTTAACTAGCGGACCTTGGACTACGTGGGTTAAATAGCGGACCCTTGGACTATGTAGGTTAACTAGCGGGCACTTGGACTATCTAGGTTAGGTAACGGGCACTTGGACGATCTAGGTTAACTAGACGGCATTTGAACTATCTACGTTGCCTAGCGGGTTCTTGGAGTATGTAGGTTACCTAGCGGGCTGTTGGATTATCTGGGTTGCCTAGCGGGCACTTGGACTATCTAGGTTAACTAACGGGCACTTGGACTATGTAGGCTCCCTAGCGGGCCCTTGGACTATGTAAGTTCCCTAGCCTATACATGGACTATGTGGGTTTCCTGGCAGGCATTTGGACTATCTAGGTTACCTAACTAGCACTTGGACTATGTAGGTTCCCTAGCGGGCACTTGGATCATGTTGGTTCCCTATCGGGCACTTGGACTATGTAGGTTAACTAGAGGGTATTTGGACTATGTAGGTTACCTAGCGGACACTTGGACTATGTAGGTTCCCTATCGGGCACTTGGAGAATGTAGGTTAACTAGGGGCACTAGGACTATGTAGGTTCCCTATCAGGCAATTGGAGAATATAGGTTAACTAGGGGCACTAGGACTATGTAGGTTTCCTAGCGGGCCTTGAACTATCTAGGTTACCTAGCGGGCACTTGGACTATCTAGGTTAACTAACGGGCACTTGGACTATGTAGGTTCCCTAGCGGGCCCTTGGACTATGTAAGTTCCCTAGCGGGGAACTTGGACTATGTGGGTTCCCTAGCGGGCATTAGGACTATCTGGGTTACCTAACGGGCACTTGGACAATGTAGGTTAACTAGCGGGCTTTGGACAATGTAGGTTACCTAGCAGGCACTTATACTATGTAGGTTCCCTATCGTTCACTTGGAGAATGTAGGTTAACTAGGGGGCACTAGGACAATATAGGTTACCAAGCGGGCCTTTGGACTATCTAGGTTACCTAGGGGGAACTTGGACTATGTAGGTTTACTAGTGGGCACTTGGACTATCTAGGTTACCTAGCAGGCACTTGGACTGTGTAGGTTAACTAGCGGGCACTAGGACTATCTAGATTAATTAGCGGGCACTTGGACTATCTAGGTTACGTAGCAGGCACTTGGATTATGAAGGATCCCTAGCGGGCACTTGGACTATCTAGGTTTCCTAGCAGACACTTGGACTATGTACATACACTAGCGCGCACTGGGACTATCTAGATTATCTAGCGGGCACTTGGACTATGTACGTCCCCTAGTGGGCCCTTGGACTATCTAGGTTAACTAACGGGCACTAGGACTATCTAGGTTAACTAGCGGGCACTTGGACTATCTAGGTTACCTAGCAGGCACTTGGATTATGAAGGATCCCTGGCGGGCACTTGGACTATCTAGGTTAACTAGCGAACACTTGCACTATCTAGGTTAACTAGCGGGCCCTTGCACTATGTAGGTTGCCTAGCGGGCACTAGGACTATGTAGGTTCCCTAGGGGGCACTTGGATTATGTAGTTTCCCTATCGGGCACTTGGACTATGTAGGTTTACTAGCGGGCACTTGGACTGTCTAGGTTACCTAGCGGGTACTTGGATTATCTAGGTTAACGAACGGGCACTTGGACTATGTAGGTTACCTAGCCGCCACTTGGACTATCTAGGTTAACTAACAGGCACTTGGACTATCTAGGTTCCCTAGCGGGCACTTGTACTATCTAGGTTACCTAGCTGGCCCTTGGACTATGTAGGTCAACTAGCGGGCCCTTGCACTATCTAGGTTAGCTAACAGGCACTTAGATTATGTAGGTTAACTAGCGGGCACTTGGAATATGTAGGTTAACTAGCGGACACTTGCACTATGTAGGGTATCTAGCGGGCGCATGGACTATGTAGGTTTACTAGTGGGCCCTTTGACTATCTAGGTTCCCTAAAGGGCACTTGGACTATCTAGGTTAACGAATGCGCACTTGGAATATGCAGGTAACCTTGAGGGCACTTGGATTGTCTAGGTTACCTAGCGGGCACTTGGACTTCTAGGTTACCTAGCTGGAACTTGGACAATGTAAGTTACCTAGTGGGCACTTGGACTATCTAGGTTACCTTACGGGCACTTTGACTATCTAGGTTACATAGCGGGCCCTTGGACTATATAGGTAACCTACCGGACACTTGAACTATCTAGGTCAACTAGCGGGCCCTTGTACTATGTAGGTTAACTAGCGGGCACTTGGATTATCTAGGTTAACGAGCGGACCTTGGACTATGTAGGTTAACTAGCGGGCCCTTGGACTATGTAGCTTAACTAGCGGGCACTTGGACTATCTAGGTTTCCTAGCTGGCACTTGGACTATGTACATACCCTAGTGCGCACTTGGACTATCTAGGTTACCTAGCGGGCAATTGGACTATGTACGTCCCCTAGTGGGCACTTGGACTATCTAGGTTAACTAACGGGCACTAGGACTATCTACGTTAACTAGCGGGCACTTGGTCTTTCTAGGTTACCTAGCAGGCAATTGGATTATGAAGGATCCCTAGCGGGCACTTGGACTATCTAGGTTACCTAGCGGGCACTTGGACGATGTAGGTTAACTAGCGGACACTTGCACGATCTAGGTTAACTAGCGGGCCCTTACACTATGTAGGTTAACTAACGGGCCCATGGATTATGTAGGTTTACTAGCAGGCACTTGGACTATGTAGGTTAACTAGCGGGCACTTGGATTGTCTAGGATACCTAGTGGGCATTTGGATTATCTACGTTAACGAACGTGCAATTGGACTATGTAAGTTACCTAGCCGCCACTTGGACTATCTATGTTAGCTAACAGGCACTTGGACTATCTAGGTTCCCTAGCGGGCACTTATACTATCCAGGATACCTAGCTGGCACTTGGACTATGTAGGTCAACTAGCGGGCCCTTGGACTACCTAGGTTAGCTAACGGGCACTTAGATTATGTAGGTTAACTAGAGGGCACTTGGAATACGTAGGTCAACTAGTGGACACTTGCACTATGTAGGTTAACTAGTGGGCCCATGGACTATGTAGGTTTACTAGCGGGCCCTTGGACTATCTAGGTTCCCTAAAGGGCACTGGGACTATCTAGGTGACCGAATGGCACTTGGACTATCTAAGTTACCTAGTGGGCACTTGGACTATGTAGGCTAACTAGGGGGCCCTTGGACGATCTAGGTTCCATAGCGGGTACTTGAACTATCTGGTTAACTAGCGGAAACGTGCACTATCTAGGTTACCTAGCGGGCACTTGGACTATGTACGTTCCCTAGCGGGCACTTGGCCTATATGTGTTAACTAGCGGGCACT